>NC_136420.1:37727580-38360080 GCF_052625555.1 Lactuca saligna | reverse complement strand
TTATATGCCGACCTCCCACAATCATAGGAGAAAGTATTAGGTTATTAGTACAATAAGGATAAGATATAAGAGATATGTCATAGGCATTAGTGTTAGATTAGGTGTCTAAGCCCAGAACTATTATTGGTATGTACTTGACTCGAGATTAGCATGGTTCATTTAGGTTGCATGGCATCAGAACATTTGGATAGACTTATGTGAGAAGAAGATATTTATGATTTATTATATATTATAAGTTCTAATATATTAATATGGAATCATATTATGTAATTAGTATTGATCAAGAATTAGTTTGGAATTAATAAATGGGGATTGATTTGGTATATCATTCATTCTTATAAAGTGGGCTTATGATCCATAGTTCTTCATGTTGGGCTGAATCCATGTGGTGACCCATGGATACTCCATGGAGGTTAAAACCCATGGATCATGAGGAATGTGGAAGGTCATGAGTTACATGGTGTAACCCTAATGTGCACACTATATAAGAAGCCTCATAGTTCATGAAATTGGCACTAATGGAAACACAAGTGAGGGCTAGTTGATTTTGCTATAATATAATTTTCTCTCAAGTTATTCCAATTGTTGGTGGTGTTGTGTGATTGCATTTGATGTGCACCACTTGGGGCAGTAAGTTCTAAAAGGTCCAAGGCTTCCAACTACAACAAAAGGTATGTCCTCTAACTTGTTTTATTACCCATGTATCAAAGTTTTGTATGCTAGTTAGGGTAATACCTTGGAAAGTTCAAGTATGCATGTAAATTAGAAAAAACATAGATCCAAGGTATTTAGGGTTGCATATACACCTTAGGAGTGTTATACTGCTCAAAACCCAACAGTGGTATCAGAGCCTAGGCTTGTTTTCAATTATACTTGATGCTACTTGCTTGGAAATGCCTTAAAAATCAATTTTATACTGTTCTTGACAGTGGACTCGCCGAGTCCAAGCACAAAACAATCCAACTTGCCGAGTTTATTCATACACTCGACGAGTTGGAGCCCTTGACAGAAGATTTTCAATGTTTTTGGCTAGAATTGGACTAGGATCATTACCCTAAGCTGTTTTTGAACTTATAAACCTGATTTTAATAAGGTAATGATCATGCTTATCCAATTTAAAAGATAATTGTCAAAGTTTCATGTTTTGTATTAGTTTATATGGTTAGGCTAATTACATGAAATTTGTTTGATTTGTATTATCTTGTTCTTATGAGTTTGATTTAGAACATAGACAAATTGATTGTTTTTGTATGTCACAATTTTGGTCAAAATGTGTTTTGATGAAATCCATAACTTGTCCTAAAGTTATGGAAAAGTGAAAAGTCATTCTTTTAAAAGTCATTAAAACTCATAGGTTATAGAAAATGAAGAGTCCTTTTTCATAAATGGTTTTATGAACTTCATAACTTGTCCTCAAGTTATGGATTGTCAAGAGTCTTTTTCATTTAATCCTGTATTAAACTCATAGGTTATGGATTCCAAAAGTTTTTGAATAGTTCAAAACTTGCCTTCAAGTTTTGGAATTTGTAAAGTCACTTTAGAATACTTTACTTCCATACCCTAGAATTTTAAAGTTTAAAATTCAATCCTTATACTATTATAATATTATAGGTTTAATATATATATATATATATATATATATATATATATATATATATATATATATATATATATATATATATAAAGAGTAAAGTCAGTCTTAACGTTAGTAGGCCTCATTCACGAAGCCAGTCTATAAAGAGGAGGGGGGGTATAAGGTTATTGCCTATAAAATGGCAGTTGAGTGGGTGTCCACTCTCACCCACCGCTTCCTTGACTGGTGGAGGGTCGTTAGCCGAACGGGTAGGATAGGGCTCTATCACACCCCGACCGTCGACAGAAACACCAGGTAGTGTAACGTTATTTCTCGTATCATAGTTATCAACTTCCCGAAAACACATGCATTTTAAAATACGTCACCATAAATTATGTGAGTTCACAGATTTTGATTCTAAGTAGAAATATTACTTTTTCTCAATTCAAAAGTATAGTTTTGAAAGTATCATTTTAAATCTCCAATATTTAGTATATATATATATATATATATATATATATATATATATATATATATATATATATATATATATATATATATATATATATCCTAGGTATAATGGTTTACTTACCAAATAAGTATATACCTATAAGTCTCATAACTTCTTCACACGAAGTCAGATTTAGACGTTCTCTATATTTTTGGAATCATATAGACGTATACATTGACTTGTGTAATAAATTATGTATGAAAGTTCATAATTTAACATGAATTACATAGTAATTTTATCACATTACTATTTTAACAAAATCACATTACTTGATTGGCACAATCACATGCGATTATTTTTGACCTATTTTGACTGGCGTTACGGGATCTAATTCTCCCTTCATTAAAAGTGTCATGTTAAATATAAAGTAACTAAACTTTTATTAAATTCCCAATCTTAGTTACTTAGGAAAATGTGAATATTGAGCTAACCCATGAAATTGCACTTTGCACCTTGTTAAGCCGTTAGTGAAGTGTGGGTGATTAACCGGTGCACTAATCTGGACTGACAGTGCGTGGTAAAGCATAGCTTGATGTTAATCATAGATCAATGGAGCGTGTGTGGTTAAACGGAACATTAATTAGATGGTTGTAACATTGGGTGTGCCAAGCTAATTTGCATTGTAATTCACACCTTGTTTGTGATCCTCGACATCCCAGTCACAAACTTGAAGGGCAGACTCGATATTTAAACATCCCATTGAATCGTTCAATGAATCTCAAAGGATCTCGGATTTTTAGTTCACTTAAAACCTAAAATTCCTTTTCTTTTTCGTGGTGGAAATTGGTAAATTGTCATTTACCTACCTTCAAATATTTTGCAGTTTGGATTATGGCATCCCTCTTCCAAATTGTAAAATATTGTGTTGGGTCATAGCCTTCATATTTCATTTGGGTGTTATATTAAGGACTTAAATCAACTAACTTGAATTTCTCCCATTGTAGATGTCATGTTCAGACAACTATGGTCTTCCTAAATCCTTTGGAACAAACTTCCCTCTTGAAGATGATGTCCCACGGTTGGATCGTGGAAGTCATACTTCATTTCCTACACCACCTCCAATAATTCTCCCTAAACCACAAGTTTAAAGACTTTAAAATTTTAAGGCACTCGAGCCCTACTTGCAATGAAATATCAAGATGGAAGGCTTGTGTGTACTCACGTCTTGGAGATGAAGTCACATATTGTTGGAACCTGAAAGTGAACATCTAGCAATCCCAAGTACCTATTCTGAAGCTTATTGGTTCCGAAGTTCTGGAATCTGTCTGGAACTGAAGAGAAGAAGAGGTAGAATATTTTGAAGAGGAACAGATTCCGGAGTGACACTCACATCTGGAATGTATGCTAATCCGAAAGAAAATCTTTTTTTTTTGTCTTTTGTCATTTATTATCTTTGTATTGATGTAACGTTACATAATACTTAGCCTTTTGTTGTATTCGACAATCAAAATGTTAGAAATAGTTCTATTGTCCAGTCCGATGTAGGTTACTCACTTAATTCACTGTAACATTCTCTCCTATATAAAGGAGCATTCAATACAAGTTAAAAAAATAGATATTTTACTCAACTTTTGGCATTTACTTAGTTATCTCAAATATTTTTCAAAGATTATTCTTGTTCTTCATTTATTAGCTTTACCTTAATCATTTGCTTTTATTCTTCATTTAATGACTTGATCATTTGTTGAATATAATATCTAAGACTTGACTGATCTTTCCAGTCCAGACTTGAACTTCTTATAGTAAGCAGACATTGATCTTAAGCATTCACTCAAGGTTTGTATTCTCAAACCTTGTCCCTGTGCAACTGATCAAATTCTAGTTCTCACAATTGGTATCATAGCTTGAATGGTTGTCCTTTGAATCCATAAGAGAAAATTATAGTTGGTTTGAATATACCTTGGTATCTCAACCATTTCTATGTTAAGGAAAAAAGGTTCTTCTATATAACACTTTTGCTCAAGATATCTTGACTTCAATGCTGCTTCTAATCCTCAGCAAATGATTTCAATGCAAATCGCAAATACTGTGGGTGGCCCTACACGTTCCCCATTACTAGTTGTGGAAGAGTATGATCATTGGAAAGTTAGAATGGAAACATTTCTTTTAGCTAAAGATAAAGGTGAAGAGATCTAGGGATCCTTGAAAGAAGGTCCTCATGTTCCTGTAAGAACCATTGTAAGAGATGCTGCTACTTAGCTTATGGGTCAAGATGAAAATTGTCCAGCCCCTCTAACTGCTGATGACATTGAAAAGCTGCATGCAGACCAAGTTGCTTTCTATGAAATGGTGTTTGGTGTTCCTCCTTCACTTTTCGAGCACATCAAGTTATGTAAATCAGCTAAAGAGATTTGGGACACTCTTCAGGACCTAATTGAAGGTTCGGAAAATATGAAAGACAAGCGCCTTACTTCAGTTGTCAATGATTTTGACACTTTCACAACCACTCCTAGTGAATCAGTAGCCCCTGCCTCTAACCGTTACCGAATTATGGTCAACAACATGAATGCTCATGGGATTGTCCGAACTCCCTTGGAGTACAATCTTAAATTCATTAACAATCTTGGCATTGGATAGGGAAATGTAAAATCTTGTCTTCAAAGTAAGGGTTCCTTGAAAAAGTTAAAGCTCTATCAACTTTTTGATGAACTTCAAGGACACGAGTCAAATGTTGCTCAAACCATAAGGGAACTTTCCGGAGGACCTCTTGCTCTTCTTAGTTCCTTCGAATCAACTATTCCAGATTCTTCTGCTTCAAACCTTTTCAAAACCACTGTTCCACTGGTTAATTTATCCATGTCCTCTCAAAACTATCCTATTGATGACTCCGAAGCCATGGACTCAGAACTCCATTTCCAACAGGAGTACGCTCTTCTTTCAATGAAATACAAACGTCCTTTTAACCCTTCCTTCAAACCATACCAAATCATATTCCAAGCTCCTCACCACAACAATCCTTAACCGTACTTAACTCCAGAACCTAAACCATCTTCCAAAAATCCTCCTGCATACAAACCAAACCTCTCAAAGTCAAACTCTATCGCTAAATCCCCTCATAATTCAATTTAGGACAAACCAAAAATCGTGTGTCACAAGTGTGGACATGCAAACTTATTCGCAAAAGATTGTCGAACTGACTTTGAACTGAAACCAAAAATCAAGGATTCTACCTACTATGTCCAAAAGGCTCAAGAAATGGGTAAAAGTGAAAAGGCTTTTGTAACAACTGTTCAAGAGACGTTGAAGGTTACTGGTCATCCGGAGATGATGATGACGCTACGATGATTGGAAGAAATATGTGCTTAATGGCAAGACAAGATGTTGAATGTGAAGAAGGTTATTGGTCGTTTGGATCTGAGAAAGATGATGAAGATGCTGAACTTAACTACTGCTATATAGCTAAACGACCCTCCAGGAAGAAGCATCATTCAACAGGTAAAAAGCTTAATTAATGAAAATAATTTTAACTTATAAATTTGTGAACCATATCTAACTCAGATTTAATCGGACACGAACATCATTTACAAGCTTATGAGTTAGCCATAGAAGCCAGTGAGAAGAAGGATATCGAATTGAGTCGTCTTAGATTACGTTTCAAGGATAAGAAGTTAAAAATTATGTATTTAGAACGAGAGCTCGTAATGTCAAAAGATGAATGTATCATTTTGAAAGACAAATGTGAAATTACCTACTCTGAAAGAAATATTTTGATTTCTGATAATAAACGTCTCAATGCTAAAATAGATGCTTTGCAAAATTCTACTGACATGCTTGAAGCAAATGAAAGGATGACTCATAATTTTTGTCATCAATGGTCCAAAGCACATGGCCTCGGAAGCGAGTTTCCAAAGCCAATTGCTAGTCCTCTAAAGGAATTGCAAAATATGACTTTTCTAGGAGAAGTTCAAAACATGAAACATTCGGACACCCCTCTTTCTCCTTTGTTAACCATTCCAGAGACAAATGACCACTTTGCATCTTTGATCCCTGAGTTTCAACCTATCGTTGTTAAGTGTCTTGATTCCATGCCTCTTCCGCCTCTGATAAACCTGGACCTAAATCGGACCACGAAATTTCATCACAGTGTCTCCAATAGAATAGATCATATTCCGAACAACAATCCTCCCAACAACTGTGTTATTGAGGAAATCATTCCCAATATTACTGAAAACACTTCATCTAAGTTTGTATGGGCATCCTTGGATGATAAGGTTGAAACCTCAAGCTATGTCTCCTCTGATTCATGTGAATCCGAATCCCTTGTTGTTTCAAAAACAACATTAGTTCCCATTAATCCCAAGTTTAACAATCCTTCAACAGGTCAAAACTCAAAGTCTGTATCTTAGTCAAAGCAAAAACCAAGGCTCAATAGAAAGGATGTCATAGATTCTAAAGTGGAAGCAAGAAATTTTCACAAGAAGAAAGTTAGGTCCTGACAAAACTCTCGATTCCTTGAAAACTTGAAAAAGGGTGTATCTCGGAAGCCAATCTCTTCCGTACCTAGACAAAATTCCTTTGTTCCCACTAAGATACTCAAAACACCATCAAGTGTTTCTAGTTCTGCACAATGCAAGACATGTGTCAGTACCACTCTGTCTAAAACCCATGAAAGTGCCTCACCTGTCCGAAACACTCCCTCTCAGAATGTTTCCTCTGTCTTCATCGCTAAGACTGATGGCACAATTTTTATATCAAATTCTTCAAAAAACAGTGTGCTGTCTAACAAATCAAAGAGTACTCAGAACACAAGTTTTTCAAAATCTTCTAAACAAAATCTTGTTTGGAAATTCAAATCTTCCTCTAAAGAAAAAATGACTTTGGAAAAATCAGTTAATACCACCTCGCCGGAAGATCATGTTCCGAAGCACAATGCTCGGAAAGTTCATATCCTTGAGTACGACTATTGGATTGATGAAAGAATGTTGTCTTTCTGTATATTTCCTAAAGGATCTCTGAACACACCCTCTAAATCTTCTGTTGGTCACAAGTGCCTTTCAAAGCCCAAGACTCATGCCTTTGTCCCAAAACCTAACTCGGAGCCTAAAACTCCATAATTCACTAATTTTGCAGGCACTTTGTGCTTCGGAGCAAGAAACATTATGGTATATTGATAATGCTTGCTCCATGCACATGACGGGACAAAAGAACTTTCTGCGAGATCTAAAGCTTTCATCAAATGTTGGATATGTAACATACAACAACAATTCAAACTCTCGAATCCGAGGTTATGGCACTCTTACAAATGGAAACTTCTCAATCTCAAATGTGGCATATGTAGCTGACCTAAAGCACAACTTGATAAGTGTTGCTCAACTTACTGATGCAAATCGTCAAGTTGAATTTTGAAAGAAACACAGTTACATCATGACCGAAGACCGAAGCGAATGTTTAATCAAGTCCAACCGCAACAAGAACATGTACCCTCTCGACATCAAAATGATCGTTGGCAAGCCCCAACTATGCTTACTCTCCAAAGCAGTCCCTGATGTTAGCTGGTTGTGGCACCGAAGACTTGCACACTTAAACTTTAGATACATGAATGATATTATGTCAGGAGAAATGGTCCGAGGTCTGCCACTCCTCAAATTTGAAAATGATCATTTATGTGCTGTGTGTGAATGTGGCAAAGTGTCAAAGAAAGGTCATCCTGTCATCATTGAAAAATCTATTTCGGAACCTCTGAAACTTCTACATATCGATTTATGTCGACTATCAATAGTGAAAATTTTACATCACAAAAAGTATATTCTTGTGATTTTGGATGATTTCACTAGGTTCACTTGGGTTTTCTTCCTCAGGTTAAAGTCAGAAACAGCCTCCGAACTCATCAATTTTATAAATGAAATAGAAGTTTTCATCAAGCTCCCAGTCAGACGTATCTGAAGTGACAATGGTTCGGAATTCAATAATTCCTCCACTGAAAACATCCTTTCCGAAATGGGTATTGACCACAATTTCTCTGCTCCATATACTCCTCAACAAAATGGTGTAGTTGAACGAAGAAATAGAACTCTTGTTGAAGCTACTTGATCAATGCTCAATTTCACAAATCTTCCACTCTATCTTTGGGCTGAAGCCGTCTCTACTGCATGCTTCACTCAAAACCGAAGCATCATAAATCGTCACCTCAACAAAACACCATACGAAGCAATGAATGGTCAGAAGCCTACAATCTCATTTCTGCATGTCTTTGGATGCAAATGCTTCAACAAGAACAATCGTGATCAACTTACCAAGTTTCAACCCAAAGCTGATGAAGCAATTTTTCTTGGGTACTCCTCTAAATCAAAGGCTTATCGAGTCCTCAACCGATATACTTGAGTTATTGAAGAAAGTTTTGAAGTTACCTTTGATGACAACTTCATTTGGAATTTCAGTCCTACTCACGTTACAACTCACATCATGGAGTCCGATGCTCCTTCCCCGGAATGTCCAAACATCCAAGTAATTCATGAAGTTGTTTTTGATACTCTCTTTAGACCATCCGAAACAGCCCTTGATTCAGTATCTCGAGCAAGGCAAAGCTCAATTCCAACTCCTGAAGCTCCCGTCTCTCAAAATGTCTCCGGTCCAATTCCAAGTCTCCCTCCATTTGATTCTGAACCATTTCAACCTTCTCAAGTTGAGGGGGAGAATACACAATCCTCTCTTGAATCAAATGTAGATGGATTCCAAGATGCGGCTTCTAACTTCGATGACTCCAATCCGAACAATATTGATGAAAATGAAAAGTTCTTTAAGTTTCCTTCTGATGATGATGTCAATCTCTTTGGTTCATAAGTTCAGGGGGAGTATCATCCTCAAGTTCAAATCATTCAGGGGGAACAACTCAATCCTATTGTTGATATTGGCTCATCCGCTGCTCAAGAATTTCCAAGATTGAACGTATGGACCAAAGATCATCCTCCAAACCAAGTTATTGGAAACCTCAATGTTGGTGTATAAACTCGCTCTGCCTTAAGTATCCAAAATGAATGTCATTTCTCAGCATTCATATCCATGATCGAACCCAAATCCATTAAGGAAGCATTAGATCATGCTGACTGGATCACAGCCATGCAAGAAGAATTGGTAGAATTTGACTGAAATGAAGTATGGACTCTCATACCTACTCCTCCAAACCATCCTATTGTCGGCACAAGATGGGTATTTCGCAAAATCTAGATGATGCAGGAGTCATAATTCGAAACAAAGCAAGACTGGTGGCCAAAGGTTTTACTCATATTGAACGGCTCGACTATGAGGAGACCTTTGCTCCTGTTGCACGACTTGAAGCTATCAGAATCTTCTTTTCTTATGCTGCTCACAAAGGCTTCAAAGTCTACCAAATGGACGTTAAAAGTGCTTTTCTCAATTGTGAACTTGACACCGAAGTATATCTTCAACAGCCTCCCGGATTTATTAATCTTTCATTTCCAAATCACTGCTACAAACTGCGGAAGGTAGTCTATGGACTTAAGAAAGCTCCTTGCACATGGTACGAGACCCTCACTGACTTTCTTAATCGCTCAGGCTTTCAAAGAGGAATTTTGGATCCGACCCTATTCCAAAGATCAAATGGAAAGCATCTCATGCTGGTACAAATTTATGTGGACGACATTATTTTTGGATCTACGGATTCATCCATGGTTGAAGACTTTGCTAACCTTTTGATCAATCGATTTCAAATGAGTAAGAATAGGGAATTAAGTTTCTTCCTTGGTCTCCAATTCAAACAAACCAACCGAGGAATCTTTATTCACCAAGAGAAATACATTTTTGAACTTCTCAAAAAGTAGTCTAGGGACACTTGTGCCTCTGCCAAGGTACCTATGGGTTTTGGTCACAAGATTTTTGCTGATCCTTCAGGTGTTGCAGTTGATGAAAAGAACTATAAAGGAATGATTGGATCTCTGCTTTATCTTACAGCAAGTCACCCGGATGTCATGTTTTCCACATGCTTATGTGCCAGAATTCAAGTCAATCCCAAGATGTCTCATCTTTTGGCTGTTAAGCAAATTTTCCGATACTTTAAATGCTCCAAAAATCTCGGAATCTAGTACCCAGCAAATGAAAGTTTTCTTCTCCAAGCATATTCAAATTCAAACTATGGTGGACTTCAATTTGATAGGAAAAGTACATTCGGAGGATGTCAATTCCTAGGTGGTCGAATGGTCAGCTGGTCATCCAAGAAACAGAACTGCATTGCTCTCTCTACAGCCGAAGCAGAATACATTGTTGCTACCAGCTGTACCTCTCAAGTTCTTTGGATGACATCCCAAATCCTTGATTATGGTTACCAATTTCAGCGCACTCCTATCTAGTGTGACTCTCAAAGTGCTATTCCAATTTCTTACAATCCAATTAAGCACTCCATGACGAAGCACATTGATATCAGGTACCATTTTATTAAAGATTATGTTCTAAATGGTAACATTGAACTTATTTTGTTCCATCTGACGATGATATTGCTGATGTCTTTACTAAGACATTAGATGAAACCAAATTCAATGGTTTTTTTGAATAAAAAGAGTATGATGATGCCAAATCCTCAGTTCTTTTAGGAGACCTGTTCTCTTTGATTGAAGTATTCCGTAGAAAAATCGGTTCTGAAGTCAAATTTCCTTTTCGGAACTATTTTCCTTACAAATACAAAGGATCATTTTACTTCACTTTATTTGCAATTATCTCCTGAGTCTTCAGCTGATCAGTTTACCCTAAGTATACAATGTGTCAAGCCTATATAGTCTTCCTGGTTTTCATCTCAGAATTTACTTACCAATAACATCTTGGAATTATCCGGAAAGGTATTATATTCTGAACTTCTTCTCAAATTTTTCTCCAAAAATTTTACTCCGGATCATCATCTTCGGAATTACAAACCTTGCTCTGGAACCTTAAACCTTGCCCCCAATTTACAAACCTTGCTCTGGAAGCTCAAACCTTGCTCCGAAATCACTAACATTGCTCCAGAATATATCTCTCTCCAGAACCTCCTCAAAAGAAGATATTCAGAAGTCACCAATGCACCTACCAGATCAAATCCATTCCAGACTCACCCATCCGGAATACCAAAGGATTTTAAGATGAACCGTCAGCAAAGGTTACTTTTGGGAATCCTTATCCTATCAATCTTGATACTCGTGCCACGATTGCACGAATGCTAAAAGCAAACATCAAATCATCGGTTAATATTTCCATTTGAACTACAATCCATTAAACCTTTCACCTCCCTGTCACCTCAAACCCCAAAAAGCGCAAACTCATTTAATGCAACCCGTTAGCACAATTCTTCACAGAACTTTCGGAAGCACTTCCGGTTAGCACAATTCCTCCGGAGGTATGTATCTCTTTCAAGATCGTTAAGGCATATAGGATTCCGGACCAATCATCTTTTGTTCTGGTCAGATGACTTCCGGACCATATGTTAGCCATCATTCCTTCTGAATCTCCTTATCTAAAACAACATCTAGAGACTTCATTTGTGTTCGACCCAACACAACCTGCCCCGATCTCCGTTGAACCCACTTTGGAAGAGGCTGACCCTGCGAGGTCCGAACCTAAACTCAAGAAATCAATTAAGTGAAAGGCTTCTCCCACAAAACCTAAATCCAAAAAGAAAACCAAAGTCAGTGCTCCCTTTCAACAGGTTGACATTTATGACATTCCGGCTGATTCTGGCCGTCCACATACCCACTCATCTGAGGTACCCCTCAATGTTTCAGCATCACAAGCACACACTCACGGGTACTCTCCACACAATCCACCCTCACCCTCCCAAAAGGATGATGCCGATGTTGACCGTAGTACCTTGCAACCTCCTGGAACACACTCACGTGTCAAATTTGATATTCCTATTATCTTTTCTACACGCACACACACTGGAACTGTTGTTCCAGACCCCATGCATCTGGAAGAAGGAGCAGTCCCTCCAACTTTCGATGCCTCAACTGGTCTGGTACCTAGAAGGAGTAAAGGACGACCAAGAGCTAATGATCCCGATTGGGAAGATTATGTTAACAGGGCAGCATCTCGACGTCCGAACCTAACTAGAGCTCAAGTGGAATCCACTCTGATTTCCATGAGGAATAGGGCTATTCAGAGCAACATGCCCTATGTTCCTCCTACTGACACAGATGCATCTATTGAGCTTACCTCGAAACAACCACCTATCACCACTCATCAAAGTGTTTTCCAGATCGATCCGAAAGAAGAGATCTCCGAAGAAGTACTATTGGATGATGAAGCAAGGGTCATTTCGGAATGCACCTTCAAGACTTTTGCACACTTCAAATCCAAGCCATCCAGTTCTAAGTCCGTATATGACTTCGGATCCTCATCCTCCACCACTCTGGACGGAGCCTCAATCTCTAAACATTAAGAAGATGATGCTACCACCAAACCTGGTCCTTCAACTCATCACAACTATCCTCCGCAACACTTCGACTCTGATTCGGAATCCTATGTTGGTGATTATGTTGACCCCTTCGCTCTCCTGGAGATGCGCAACAATGTCTTAGACACTATGGCTAAAGTTTCATCAGTTTAAACCTCAGTAACACAACTGAACTCCAAACTTGATCAAAAAGTCTTCGGACTTGATGCCAAACTTGATACTATTCTTCAATCTCTCTCCCAACAGTCCGGACTCTCGATTGAGGAAAGAGAAGCTCAGTTAGATCAATTGATCTCCCTCAGGCTCAAGCATACTATGGAACAGGTCGACTCCAAATACAATGTTATGGTTAATAACTACCTCAACACCATCTCTTTAATGCTCAAAGTCCACGATGACTTGGTGTCTGCTACCAATGATCTAATCAAGCTGACCCACATTCGCCATGAGAAGCAAATTCAAAGAATAAATAAAGAGATTAAGAAAAAGGATGAGATGAACACGATCATTCAACAAGTCCTCATCAAACTTCTTCGTTTAACTTGGAACATTGTTGATGTTCCGAACTGGAAATCTGATGAGATGATTGATATCCTTAGCAGCACATTCAAGCACCTTTCTGAGCAAGCTCCCACCGTTGAAGCCTATGATACCCTCTCTCTTCAACTTACAACATGCCTCCAGAAGGTATTCTCCAAGTTCGCTGATATCAAGGACTCTTTACTGCTTGCACCGGTCCACTGGTTTACTGATGCAAGAGGGGGAGAAGGACCCAATCAACCATGGAAACCTCGCACCCAGTTCTCTCTCCGAGATGAAGAAGAATCAGAAGAATATGAAGTTCAAATTCTCTCTCCTTCCAAAAGAGACAAAGATAAGGAAAGTGAAGATGAAAGCGAATATGTTTTTGATGACGCTCCTAAGGGTATCCTTGCTTTTCAAGCTCCAATGATGTCCATTCCAAAGGTCATTACTAAAGAACAAAAGAGGATATGGTCCACAATTTCTTGGCCATCCTCTCTTCCGGACGTTTTTTATCAAGCTGTTAAAATGGCTAAGGGCAAAACTTTCCTGAGAATACAAGCATTCTAGGCCACTCCTTTAGTACCATCTCCCATTTGCTCCAATTGATCAGGGCTCTCCACTCCGGATCCCTGATGATATAACAGAAGAACCCCTTCAAAATCATACTCCGGAATTATTGATGAGAATATGAAGTTGGTCATCTCTGCACTTTAAAGAGACAAAGGCAAGAAACCAATGACAACTCCACACTACAGACCTCCTCTCAAATGAAAACATGGATGGCCTCAGGAGGATATAAATCAAGCTCTTGAAGAAAGCATTTGGATCTAGGCTCTGAAAGATAATTCTGATCCAATGCGTGGGATATCTCCTCTTTGCCATGAAGGCATCCTTCAGAGTCACGAAATCATTCCATCCATGTCCTATGGCATTCCTACAAGTGACTTTGAGCAACTTGATCTTCCTCTCTCTCTCTCTCTCTCTCCCTACAGCAAGTATTACACCAAGTTTGATCCACTTCATCCCACAAACCCTCTGGAAGTGATCATTCGAACAGAAAGAGAAAGACTTGAGAATTTCAACTCTAAGAATGCAATGCCATTCAAGGAAGTATGGTCAAAGAAGAAGATTACTCACGTCAATGGCTTCGGAAGAAAAATCCTTGTGAAGTTTGAACTATACTTTTCGTTGTTCTGTTTTCACATTCTCCGGAACAAGACCACTGCCCTGACACTTACTGATGCTGATTTCCCATCAATGAATCCGAATGACATTCTTACTTTGGCCGCCCACTTCAGAGAAAATAAGAAGGATGACCTCAGTATGGAAGCATATCATGCTACACAAAGCTTCCTAAAAGATTAGGTTGCATAGTTCAACCGAAGAGATTATAAACTTTCCTATCTTTACGAAACTGAGTAATTTGTTCCTAAGATAGATTTCATCCTTCCGGAAGCTGAACTCCTTGTAGATGGTCCTATTGAAGAGCCTATTTTGGGGTTTGTCTACACTACAAGAACAACAAACAAGAAGGACTGCTTCCGAGTCCTGGAGAAACACCTGATTCCTACTAAAGCTCTAAATAAGTTCATTTTGCGTGCATCCAAGTCTGATGCTCTGGAACATGTGAAGGAACAGTTTGTATGTCAGCTGGCATGGTACATTGAAGTTCGCAGTTGGTTGTTTCGGGCCTATACCTTCATCAAGGAAGAAAAGATCTAAGCTTGTTGGATTGCTAAGTTCACTTAGGGGGAATTGTTGGAACCTAAAAGTGAACATCTATCAATCCCAAATACCTATTCCGAAGCTTATTGGTTCCAAAGTGAAAAGTGCTCCGGAATTTGTCCGGAGCTGAAGAGAAGAAGAGGAAAAATATTTTGAAGAGGAACACATTCCGGAGTGACACTCACGTCCGGAATGTATGCTGATCCAGAAGAAAATCTTTTTTTTCTTTTTTCATTTATTATCCTTGTATTGATATAATGTTACATAGGACTTATCCTTTTGTTGTATTCGACAATCAGAATTTCAGAAATAGTTCTATTGTCCAGTCCGATGTAAGTTACTCAGTTAATTCACTGTAACATTCCCTCGTATATAAAGGAGCATTCAATACAAGTTAAAAACAGATCTTTTACTTAACTTTTGGCATTTACTTAGTTATCTCAAATATTTTTCAAACATTCTTCTTGTTCTGCATTTATTAGCTTTACCTTGATCATTTACTTTTATTCTTCATTTAATGTCTTGATCATTTGCTGAATATAATATCTAAGACTTGACTGGTCTTTTCAGTCTAGACTTGAACTTCTTATAGTAAGTAGAAATTGATCTTAAGCATTCACTCAAGGTTTGTATTCTCAAACATTATCCCTACGCAACTGATTAAATTCTAGTTCTCACACATATTGACAAGCTGAGAGTATTAGGTGTCGAAGTCTCGAGGAAGTTGGCTATTAAGTGGGTTCTTTAGTAACTTCCTGACTCATATAGTGAGTACATTAAGGACTAATATGTGACAAACCACGACATGAACCTTATTGATCTTTCATATTTGCTTGTTGCTACTGAATCAACAATGATGTAGTGCAATGGAATAGCAAATTTGAAGGGAAGATCTACACCCCAAACTTCCATGGAAATTGACAATAGAAACATTGGAAGTTTAGAAAAGATTTCTCTTTCTAATGGAAAGAGAAAGGCTAAGTCTGAGATTGTCCTGTATACCATTCCCAAAGATTATATATGTTTTTATTGCCAAGAAAACGGGCATTGGTTGCGGAGCTGCCCTGACTACCTGAAAGATCTGAGAAAAGGTAGAATAAAAAAGTTTAACTCTGCTTCAGGTAAGTCTACTGTCTAACTCTATTAAGTTCCTAATTATTGATTCTTAATACATGATGTGACATGGTTGCATTTTGTTGCTTTGTAGGATCATGCAAAGGGAAGGAAGCTTAAAGGAATAGTATGATGAATCTGATCACCACGATGGATTTCAATCGCATAGTTTGAAGATCAGATTTTTGAGCTGCTGCTTAGGAGTTATGATAGATTGCTAGGAAGTATGTAATAACATGGTTTTCATTTGTAATTGCATTGAAAGGAAAAGTTTTTTCTACATTTTATAAATAAATAAAATTATGTTTTATTTATCTCCTTACAATGGCATTATTGATGTTTAGATGTTTCTCTGTTTATGTGACATCCCCATTTTCACGGCCAGAAAAGACCGATTTTTGTTTATGCTTTATAAAAATCAGAGTACTTCTTTTAATAAAAATGTTGCGGAATTTGTTCCCAGAAAAACATGATAAATACGTTTTTAAAACATTTTCGAAGAAACGTATTTTGTTCATTTTAAAACATTTGGGATGTCATCGTTAATACAGAAACATAAGCATAAACAGAACTTACATTTATTTACACTAGTGATCTACATCTCTTTAAATCTCTCAGTGTAATGTGACTTCATATCAACACCTGTGATATAAATAAACTGAGTGGGTCAGGTTGGGAAACCTGGTGAGTATATAGGGTTTTCAACCCACAATAATATAATTATTATTTTCAAACAATCAAACAATCAACCCAATTACCCATCCCTATTATCTGCTTTATTCTTAAGGATCTACCCTAAGAATCAACTATTCCTCGTTCATACATTCCTAAGGATCATCCTAAGGAATCAGCACGAAGTCCATCGTCACTGGGGTTTAGGCACTAAGTCTGCATAGTCGCCAGAATTTATACAATAGGCACTAAGTCTGCATAGTCGCCAAGGTTTTTGCACCAAGTCTGCATGATCGCCAGGGTTTAGGTATCAAGTCTGCATGATCACCAAGGTTTAAAGTACACCGGGTGAACACATCGTTCACAACACCTACAGGTTGCGAGCTTGATAGTGTTCCACTGGACTATCTAGGATAGTCCGTGGTTGTCATCCATACTCTGCTGAATGACGGGGACATCGTTTGGGAAAAAGGCTTCTCACATCGTACACCTCTCACCCACACCTTATAGTCTATATCACCTCTCAACTCATCATCCAACTCATATTTCATCTATTATATCTACCCATGTTTTACACCAACATTTTCGTAGATATAAAATACATATATAGTTTAAATCATTTAAAACATGTATAAAATCTTTCACTCAGCATAGACAGCAAGTATTCAGACAATATGCACACGTAGCACGTAATTTATATTAAAATACTTCATATCTATGTGTAAGATGAAAGGGACTATGCACTCACCTGAGAAGGTGGTGACTCGGTACTCGGACAACGCTTCGCTTACTTTAAAATAATTTCCTTTGACGAAACCTAGTATTATCACCACTAGATTTTAGTCTAATATTACCGTGACTAATTATTAGTCTTATTATTATTATTATTATTATTATATAAACGTTTAAACAATACTTTCCAACTACTATGTACAGACAGGGGCCTGACATAAAACACCGGAGGGCAGGACCATTTTGGCGTATAGCACTTCTGAAATCCAACAACCCTATGCGGCCCTTTAAACCAGATTCCCCGTACCACGAGTAGTTAAAAGATATTATAACGACACTTATATAAGTCATAATAATAGCTCAAATATTTATTATAAATTTATAATAACAATACTAATTTTAAATATAAACTATATTTAAAATAGGGTAAGCATAACTTACTTTCAAGAGGATTTTAGCTAGGAGTCGGGCTCTGCAGGGGCAGAACTTCGTCGCTGAATCTTTCTAAGAAAGATTCGTCCAGCGGTTCAGCGCTCACCTTACTATACTAAAACTACAGAAAGAGAAGTCGAATCCGAGGGACCGAAATGCTCGGGGGATAAGGAGAGAAAGACTCTGGAATCAAGATAATGGTGCAAGAAATATGAGAGCCCAAGGATCTTATTTATACTAATTGAATTTTCAAAAACTACCCTCTATAATTACTTAATGACCTTTTAGTTATATAAACAACTAAACACCCCTCTATAATACTATTTTAAATGGATTTAATGATATTTGTACTAAACTAATGTCGAAAGAACTCAACATTAGTCTTATTTATACTCTGGAATCAAGATAATGGTGCAAGAAATATGAGAGCCCAAGGTTCTTATTTATACTAATTGAATTTTCAAAAACTACCCTCTATAATTACTTAATGACCTTTTAGTTATATAAACAACTAAACACCCCTCTATAATACTATTTTAAATGGATTTAATGATATTTGTACTAAACTAATGTCGAAAGAACTCAACATTAGTCTTATAATGACCGCATCATCGATACCTGTCTAATGATATATACATATGTATATATATGTGTACGTATACATGATTTATACTTTATTTTAATACGTAAATATGCTATTATAATTTGTAACTCGTTCATACGAACTCCGTTTTTGACGTTCTTTATATCCACGCGTAGGTGGAGACGTACTCTACAACTTTCGTTTAGACTCCATCGGCTAATTTTGACTTTATTTTTAAAGTTATATTTTTAACAGGCCGGGACAAGATTGGTCCGTTAAAATCTCATAACTTCTTTATCCGATGTCCATTTTCGTCTGTCTTTTTATCGTTATGCTACTAATAACGAGATCTTTGATTCTTGTTTAGGTTGTGTCAGCTAAAAATCAATCGATCTAAAATTCGAATTTCGGGTTGTACACCGCTAATCTGAAACTTCGAAAAATCATAACTTCTTCATACGAAGTCAGATTTGGGTGTTCTTTTTATCGATGTTCTTAGTTTAACATATTCTAAGACTTTTGTTTAGAGCGCTAAGGCTAAATCTCTCTCTATCATAAATTTACTATTTACGCTTCCCGGCGCCGTGCCGGTTCCGACGCGAAACTTCGACGGGTCATAACTTCTTCGTTATAACTCGGATTTCGGCTTTCTTTATATGTACGGAAACCTTGTGACATATTCTACAACTTGGTTAAGATTATTTATTCTAAATAATCTTTTTGTCGAAAAGTCGTTTTCGACCCCTATTGCCTCGAAATTGACTAGCACGGATCTGCGGGCGTTACAGTTTAGCAATATGAATTTGATTCTTTTGTTTGTGGTAATGTCTAAATTTGCCAAATAAGGAAAGATTCTTGTCATCCAAGTTTCAATTGGACAGAAAGTTGAAATCATTCAAGTTGTATTGTATGATGAATGAGGATTTTCATCTTTGGTAAATTAACACTAATTCCTTGTTCACATGTATATATGAGTCAAGTGACGGACTAGCGGACCGGGTACACTGGGTGTGCGCTGATCAAGATCCACCACAAAGATCGATAAGACTATTCATCATGATTTAGTAAATATGGTTATAATTACTAGATTAAGTATAAATCTGAACATTGGAAAAGTTTCAATGTATGGCAGGTCGAATAAGAAGAATCAAATTAGGCATAAGGATAAAAGTTTCTCCAATTTGAAAGGTTGGGAGAGTACTTTAGTATCATTATTTATAATCATCTTAATGATTATGGAAAACCATATCACAATTGATCCTTTAAGGACATGTTAGTGCATTCTTATGGCTAGGAAGAAGAATCATGAATTGTAAGAATCATGAATTGTTGAAATAGTTTAAATCAAGAAGATGAGTCATACTTCATTCCAAAAACAAGTCCTAGAGTCATAATCCAAGATTATGTGTTGAGTTACATTAAATTAAGAAGGTTTATAACACTTGTCAAATGTAGAGTAATATGTTTCTTACTCTTGTACATTTGAAATTGGTAAGTTGTGTTGTTTTGGTTAAAACAAAGACCAACTAACACCAAATTGTGTGAAGTGTTTTCTTGATAAGAATACGCACTAAATATTGAATATTTTTTTGTCAAGGAATGGTTCTTGACATAAGTGTCTTATATGTCAAGAGGTTAGTGTGAGTCTTAAAGATGTTGAGAAGTTTCAAGAGCTAATCAAGAATAAACCTATTGTTTCTTACTAGCACACAACTTGAGGTTTGTAACCTATCGTGTTGACATATTCTTCTTTTTGTGCCCATTCCAGTAAGTTGACTGTGCATATGAGTTCTATAAGTTCTTAGTTGTTTTCATAACAACTTGGCAGACATGGTAGGCCCTTGTGCTACCAAGTCACAAGAAATTAAGATTGAACAAGTTCAGTCCATATGAGTTTGGATTTCTCACTAACCTTGTCTTGTGATTATGGTTATGAAAAATTCACATGAATAGGAACATATACACCATAAAATGTAAGTATCATAAGGCTTCTCTCCAATTCATGAAAATGATTGTGACGAAATGCTTTCACTAAGTTGATTTTAAGGAGATAGCAATTATGATAGTTGCATTCTCAAATTCGATTATGATTACAACGTCCTGATTCATAATTCATATTGTGAGAAATGGCAAAAGGTATATACATTTGAGACTTATTGCTATAAGTTCTTAAATTGTTTAGACACACATGTGACCTATCTAAGGAAAGGTGTATGATTTTGGGAAGCCTAGATAAAGTCTTATCGTAGCGTCTCGTATCATAAATCTAAACTTTGGTAAGAAAGTCAATGAAGTATTGATTTCTATAAGTCTAGTTGATATCCCGACACATGTCAAAGCTAGTGGAAGCATAAGTGTTATGCTAATAAGGATGTAATTGTTATGATAGTGGGAACATAATCAATTATAGTGAATGTTGCAAGTTAGAAATGTTAAATATAGAAAAAAAAAGTTACAATTTGCAAGTTGGAGAGTATGAATATTTTTTTTGCTATAATTAAGGGAGATGAAATTATATTTCATTTCAATTCTAAAAGCTTAGATTAAGATTTTAATCAATTTTAGTCTAATATATATGAATTTTATGTTGGAATGGTTCAACATAAGGAAATTCTTTATATGGAAAGGTTAATTGAGTTCTCAAATTAGTTATGATTATAGCATACCTCTTAATAATCAAAATTTTGAGAACATGGCAAATAGAAATATTATAGCAAAAAGAATGATTAAGTATCATGTCTTTATGTTAGACATTATGATTTGTGTCCCATATGCTTCGGGTATAGGATCGATTGCATATGTTATAATATTCTGGTGCTCTAAAATTTTCCATCATCTAGGGCATTAAGAGGGAAAAAGAACTAGAACCGGTTGTGAATAAAGTGGTTGAGCAATTGTTAAGGACAATCTAAGGTTCACCAAGGATTGGTCGCTTAAGGATAGTTGGAAGTATAGTAATTGATGGACCATATTGACATTATTATGAATAGATAGGAGTCTATTAATAATGAATTGTCATATGGAAAATTTGGAATGTTTCCATATTGGGAGATGACAAAGTTAGAAACTTTTATGCAAGAAGGATGTTCAAAGGAATGTACTTTGAATTTGAGACTTCATTTCCATGGAAGTGTCCTGTAAAAATCTCCAAAGGAATATTTTGTAATATCATTAGTCAAGTCTCTGTGACTTTTGGTACCTAAACATTACAAAGGAATCATTGCATGATAGTTTAGAATCTAAAACTTTCTAGCAATGACAAGAATTTGGAATTCTTACACTTGCAATAAGGATTTAGAATTTTGAAATGAGCATCATTAAAATGTTTTTCAATCGATCTATTTCACAAATTAAGGACCATAGACAAACATAGTGTGCATGCATGGTGCATGTAATAGTTATCGTTTAGAAAACATAGTGTGCATGTTTGGAGCATGGGACTACTAATGTTTTAATTCAAGTATTAAGTTGATTATTCGAAGCATTATACGATGAATAATGAGTAATCAATATGAATCAAAAGTTTTTGGGCCATATAGGATTAGTATTATTCTTGTTTTTCACTTTGCATGTTTTGACTACCCGAATAACTAGGTTACCCAAACCCGTACAACCGATCATACTTTGGAAGTAGGTATTAAGGCAAGACTGTCATGAATGGGTCTGTAGTTTGTCTAGGACAAAGAGACTGCAGTGTTCATGAGTACTCCTGGAATAAGATTCGAGTATTGGAGTCACCCCACGCTCATATGAATCACTTCATGGATTTTATCACAAGTGATCATAAGACGATAATATCTTATATTCTTCAAACGGATACGTGTGAGTTGTAGTTGCAAGTCGGTTGCACATTGACATATTTAAATGCAACGGTAACTTGGATGTTATAAAAAATATCATTGTGTGTAATTTGATGAGTAAGTACAAGCGAGCATTTGGGTCGAAGTTTATTTGTTCCTTTTACCCATGTGGATAAAAGCGATATCTATGGGCACCTCGATGATTTAGTGATGACATCAAGACTGGACTGATTTGATTTGTTTAATTAGTCGGTCATCATAAAAATAAACATCAGGAAACAACAAATGGGTAGAGAGAATGATTATGATCCATGTCTCAGTCCATATGATATCTAGAATGGAGGAATATATGATCCATTATCTAATGGATACGTCATTGACTAGGTTAGAGTTCGACAACGGCTTTTAAGAGCTACGATTGCTAGTCGGGTTGTAGTCATGGTTGAAATAATAGTTATTAGACTTATCCAAGTGGGATACTATTGGATTAGGTGTCTAAGCTCATAACTATTATTGGTATGTACTTGACCCGAGAGTAGCATGGTTAATTTGGGTTGCATGGCATCAGAACATTTGGATAGACTTTTGTGAGAAGAAGATATTTATGATTTATTATATATTATAAGTTCTAATATATTAATATGAAATCATATTATTTAATTAGTATTGATCTAGAATTAGTTTGGAATTAATTTTTTGATCAAAGAGACTAATTAAATAAATAGGGATTGATTTGGTCAATCATTCATTCTTATAAACTGGGCTTATGATCCATAGTTCTTTATGTTGGGCTAAACCCATGTGGTGACCCATGGATACTCCATGGAGGTTAAAAACCATGGATCATGACAAATGTGGAAGGTCACGAGTAACATGGTGTAACCCTAATGTGCACACTATATAAGAAGCCTCATAGTTCATGAAATTGGCACTAGTAGACACACAAGTGAGGGCTAGCCGGTTTTGCTATAATATAATCTTCCCTCATGCATAGTCGCCAATGATTAGAGTACACTGGGTGAACCCATCATTCACAACACCTACAGGTTGCGAGCCTGCTAGTGTTCCACTGGACTGTCTAGAATAGTCTGTGGTTGTCATCCATACTCTACTAGATGGCGGGTCCATCATTTCGGTAAAAGGCTTCTCTCATTGTTCACCTCTTACCCTTATCTCATGGTCTATATCACCTATCATCTCATCATCTGACTCATATTTCATCTACCCATGTTTTACCCAACATATTTTGTAGATATAAAATACATATACAATTTAATTCATTTGAAGCATGTATAAAATCGTTCATCCAACATAGTAAGCAAGTATTCAGATAATATGCACACAAAGCACGTAATTTATATAAAATAATTTGTATCTATGTGTAAGATAAAAGTAACTATGAACTCACCTTATAAGGTGTTGACGTGGTTCTCGGATAACACTTCTTTAATTTAAAACAATTTCCTTCGACAAAACCTATTACCATTACCACTAGAGTTTAGTCTAACGTTTTACCGAGACTAATTAATAGTCTAGCTATTATTACTATTATATAAGCGTTAAACAATACTCTTCACCCATTGTGTACAGACAGGTGCCAGACATGAAACACTGTAAGGCAGGATCATTTTGGCATATATGTCCCACCCCAAACCGGAACGGCGGAAACGTTCGGGGGCGGATGACTTCATGTGGTAACGTAACAAATGAATACATAGTAAAGAAAACAATACAACCATCATATATATAATTGAAATTTTACATTGTTAAAAGGTACATGTTCAAAACCAATTACAATATGATGCCAAAATATGAATTTAAATTGGCGCCGCAGCGTCCCTTCTTCAAAACCTGTTTGTTACCTGTAATTACTGAATCCCTGGGACATACAAGTAGTTTTGAAAGAGTATATCAGCATTTAAGCTGGTGAGTTTCATAAGTATTAAATGACAATGTTTGTATGAAATGAAATGTTTTATTCTTGTTTGTTTGTTCCTAGAAAATCCTATATTTTCTACTAGCATCAATGTAGCCTGCTTTCAAGACCAATGTTTGTTTCTAGAAAATGTATGTACGTATAAAATTTCCAATACGTCTGAAAAACCCCGTAAATCAATGTGTTTTTAATATTCCATGTGAGTTTTATAACCATGCTATTGACTAGAAATGCCTATACACAACGTTCTTCAGGCGTTGGAATGTTCTGACGTTTGTCACCCCAAATGGTGGACTGTAGCTAACAGTCAGGGCGCGGGTTGTCAAGCCCGTATAGATCTATACACAAACACCATGCTCCCCCTCCAAGGGATTCTGGTATATAATACAAGACTTGAAATGTGCACTAGAACGTACGTGAAGTTGATGTCTCACAAAACTTAGTATAAAACAGATTTACGTGTGAAAATGTTCGTTTAAATGATCATCCCCTAAGAATGGGATAGCTATGAAAAACGACGTGAAATCTTTAGATATCATTTGACAATATTTTACCCTTTGCTCAACAGGATACAAATGGAGTAGAGTTTCGTAAACTATATATGTATATTTTTGATGTAGAAGACAAGTTTTGTAAACAAAACATATATATATATATATATATATATATATATATATATATATATATATATATATATATATATATATATATATATATATATATATATATATATTCGATGTAGATGACAAGTTTGTAAACAAAACATATATATGTATATGGTTATATAGATATATATGTATGTATGTATCAATTATAAAAGATGATTTGGTATGTTTCGTACTTGTTGTTCATATTCTGACGTTTTTTATTAGAAACTTTGTATGAAATAATCCTTAAGTTTGATACTAAAGACCTTTTTGTACTTATCACTTTTGTAAAAATGGTAATTAAACATATTTAAATGATTTTGTTTTAATTTCCTCAATGTATTAACATTGCTCAAAAATGTTAGAAGGTGTTAATAAATCTATAAACCACTTTTGACAGTTTCACCCTTTACTGTCCCTGTTTTTAGAAAACTCATAGAAAAATCACCGTAAGTCAAAAACTGAATCCGTCACCTCTGAGAGTTTCTAAAACGAGTCTACTTTGTTCCTAATTTTTCTTATGATTTTTAGTGGTCTCAAACTAGTGCGAAAATGAACATCTTCACAGACTGGTCAGAAATCACTTCTAAAATGACAGACAGTTTTATAAAAATCTCCATAAATTGTAGAAAAACTGTATGAATGTGTGCGAGTAGTCCTTAGAAAGGTATAAGCTTGAACTATTTGCATATTGTACAGTTTTGAAAGATATTAAGTTTAAGATGGTCAAAACAGTCCGTGAACAGTACTCAACTTTTCTGTAGAAAGCTGTCATTTAAATTTAAGTTATGTTTAGTGTTCTAACTTGTATTCCCCCACTTAAAACTTGAAGAAAACATGAAAATGTAAGGGTATGAACTCACCTTATGTGAATACTTGAAGAATGGAAGGTTGAAGAAGAACTTTTGGTTGTTGGTTTGATGCTCCAAAACAGCCACTCTTTTGGCTATGTTACTGTCACGAAAATTTCACAGCAAAAGAGCAAGAAAAAGGGTAGTTTACTCACTGTTTTGAATCAATAATTTTGAGTATCATAACAAGTAACTTCCAGGGGTATTTGGTGGTAAAAATATCAAGCAAAAGGAAGTTTTAGATGGGTGAAATGGTGGCTGAAACACAAAAGGGACAACAGCCCTTTAGTTCATGGTTTTGATGGCTTTGGAAGGAAGTTCTTTGTGCTTGAAAATGAGATGAAGGTTGAGAGTAATTCCCTGGAGTATTGGCTGGTCAAATGAGGGTAAAATGAAGAGTAAATTTCGTGGATATGAAGGAGGAAAGAGTGGAAGAGGATAAGGGGACAAAACCTAGACTAGCTTGTGATGGGATGTGAGTTTAAGTGATGTGATCTTGTCTAGCCACTTGCTTGGGTGGTTGCTTAGAGATAGAGTTAATTAACTAACTAACTACTAGTTATTTAGTTAGTTAGGATTTCTAGTTAAGGAGAGGGAAGGTCTTAATCTCGAAAATTAGAAAAGGGATTAATAAGAATTCTTAGTAAAATGTCTTAAGTGATTAAGCACTTATTAGTTAAGTTGGCACATATCTCCACCAATTCTCTTATCTTAATTGATTTAGAAATCATATTCCTTACATGAAATCACTTAAATCATGACCCATAAGTAGTCATTCACTAGATAATAATACATATGTACAAATACATACATGTATACTTAGTATAAAATAACAATGTAGTTTTTGTGTATTTGAACTTTAATGTTTATGTTTTATTCTTTTTATTCAAAAACACTTAAATACATTCTAACTTATAATAATTCATTTTATATTTTTATTTATTTAAATATAAAATTTATTGACTAATGTATAATTTCGTGACATTTAACCGGTTAACCATATCGTTAAACACGTTTTGTCATTTTGGTTCGTATATTTGTCAAATTTAGATCCTCCACATCTATTAAGAAAACCTTTTACATAGAACCTAATTTACTTATCAACTAGAGACATGTTAATACAAAAAATAAGTTTGTTGCATTTAAATGATGTTATATGCTAATTTCACAAACCGGTGATGGTTCGTAGTCATACATCATAACGAAATTTATCAATTGTTACTTGTTTTATATTTCACAATAACTTATTTAAATAAAAGAGGTTAAATCCTTCAACCATTCTTGATAAAATACTCATATTGCTTAATAATCAAAACATAGCATCGTACGATCGTTCCTAAATTTTTATTGTGACCGGTTTTAGGATGATTTGAACGAATTGGTTGATTTAGTGTTAGAGTGCACCCTATGTACACGTCTCTAGTGCTTTTGATTATTCCAATTCTACTGTAAATATTTGGTTTAAGTTTTTGAGGTTTTTGGTTGAGAAATTGATTAAATCTACGACTCACAATACTCCTCTCCGCGTTCCTATTATATAGTATCCATGCATATGTGCTATCGGGAATGAATGTACCGGAATCTCAGCGGGGTCTATTATTGCTTTCCCACGCTCTGTTGCTAAAACACTTCCGACGCTCCTGACATCTTTGTTTTTAGTCTCCGGGAACTCCTTTATGAATTGTCCTACTTCTCCACATTTGTAGCAAGTCCGACTCATCCCAACTTTTGTGTTCTGGGCGGTCTGTTGAGTCGGCAACCTATAGAAATTTGTGGTATGCCCCTTTTCATTATAGTTCTTGCAGTGCATTTCCCTGCACTTTCCTTTCTGATGAAAGCTACACTTGGTGCATTTTGGTAGGTTTCCAAAATATGGTCTTGTCGGCACTGAGGTAGTAGGGATGGTGGTGTTATAGAATGTCACTGTTTGTTGTCTTTTGGTAGGTTCTTGATTTGGGGCGTCGTTGCAGGAACATACTCGGGGTGTCCTTGGTTGTTATTACGATTGGAACTTTCGGCGTCGTTCCCACTTTTGTTTGTGTTGTTAGTGCCGAAGTGTGCCATGAATGTTGTCACAGTGGCTGTTACCGTAATTTGAAATGTTGCAGGGTCTATTTATAGAACTAGTCATGCACAAGTATGCTGATTACCTTAATGTGTCGGCATGATTCTATTTCACGAGTGGCCTCCTCTAATCCCAATTCCGTGATGACTGTTCAGGTTGTAGCTGTAAGGGTTCTTTGTCCTAATATGACTATCTCCTTTTCTAAGGAGTATAGGTGATCCGTATTGCTCTCTTGATCTGCTTGCCGATCTATGGGTGCTATGGCCCGAAGTACGGTGTACTAAGTTTATGTCGGTTATGGATCATCGGTTGTCCTCTCCAGTTTATATGTGTGCCTAGGTAGTTAATTGCGGGTTGCTTCCTGAAATGAGAGGTGGAGGTTCTCACACTACTCTTGATAGGGTAAGGTTTATTGATGGTATCTCCCGAACTTCTTTCTCCATCTGGTCCCTTCTCAGAAATCTTCTTCCTCGTATTTCATCTATTGGTACTCTTCAAAATCTTCTTCTGGATCCTTCTCGATCCATCTGTTGGCTTCGATGGCAGGATAGTAGAGGTCTATGTGGAGATGAAGTCTAGCTGATATGCCTATGCGAGAATAGGGGTAAGAAGCATATGAAGAATCTAAGTGTGTGGTTATATTGTGACGCAAAATATTCCTATAGTATTTTAAATTTGTATGTTAAAGTTTTCATTGTATGGTTTGTTAGTAAGTTTTAGACTCGTCATCCACTACGACCATTCCTCAACATACGTTGGTCACCTCTTGGATAAATATAGTTGATCAGGCTATATTCATCCCAGACATGATTACATACCTTGAGGCTTACTCACAGTGTTTAACCTATCTTAATACTTTTTTGTTTTGTTGCCAATATGACTCCTTACTAGTATGTTTGTATGCACTTACATTTTTCGTGAAATCTCGGTCCATTCCTGGTCCTTCTATGGTTACCTTGTGTATACAGGTCATATACAGTCAAGATTAAATAGTCAGTCGAATAAGTGATCTTACCTTATATCCACATCCAAACAAGGAAAAGGAAGTAAAGTGAAAATCACAAATTCTAAGTCTATAAAACTTTTAGTATATACCACCTTAACGTATACACTTAGCAAACATAGACTTAACAACAAAGGACCCCTAATGTTCCTGTTTTGAAATTGTTAAGTCAGAGAGTTTTAGTCCCTATGTATTTACAGTTTGTATATCTTATGTGGTTTGGTATACTTAGCTCACTATAAACAATGCTCTGATACCAATCTGTCACACCCCCAAACCGGAACAGTGGAAATGCTCGGGGGCGGATGACTTCATGTGGTAACGTAACAAATGAATACATAGTAAAGAAAGCAATACAACCATCATATATATAATTGAAAGTTTACATTGTTAAAAGGTACATGTTCAAAACCAATTACAATATGATGCCAAAATATGAATTTAAATTGGCGCTGCAACGTCCCTTCTTCAAAACATGTTTGTTACCTGTAATTACTGAATCCCTGGGACATACAAGTAGTTTTGAAAGAGTAGATCATCATTTAAGCTGGTGAGTTTCATAAGTATTAAATGACAATGTTTGTATGAAATGAAATGTTTTGTTCTCGTTTGTTTGTTCCTAGAAAATCCTATATTTTCTACTAGCATAAATGTAGCCTACTTTCAAGACCAATGTTTGTTTCTAGAAAATGTATGTACGTATAAAATTTCCAATACGTCTGAAAAACCCCATAAATCAATGTGTTTTTAATATTCCATGTAAGTTTTATAACCATGCTATTGACTAGAAATGCCTATATACAACGTTCTTCAGGCGTTGGAATGTTCTGACGTTTGTCACCCCAAATGGTGGACTATAGTTAACAGTCAGGGCGTGGGTTGTCAAGCCCATATAGATCTATACCCAAACACCATGCTCCCCCTCCAAGGGATTCTAGTATATAATACATGACTTGAAATGCGTACTCGAACGTACGTTAAGTTGATGTCTCACAAAACTTACTATAAAACAGATTTACGTGTGAAAATGTTCGTTTAAATGATCATCCCCTAAGACTGGGATAGCTATGAAAAACGACGTGAAATCTTTAGATATGCATTTCACAATATATTACCCTTTGCTCAACAGGATACAAATGGAGCAGAGTTTCGTAAACTATATATGTATATTTTTGATGTAGAAGACAAGTTTGTAAACAAAACATATATATGTATATTTTCGATGTAGAAGACAAGTTTGTAAACAAAACATATATATGTATATGGTTATATATATATATATATATATATATATATATATATATATATGTAGGTATCAATTATAAAAGATGATTTGGTATGTTTCGTACTTGTTGTTCATATTCTTACGTTTTTATTAGAAACTTTGTATGAAATAATCCTTAAGTTTGATACTAAAGACCTTTTTGTACTTATCACTTTTGTAAAAATGGTAATTAAACATATTTAAATGATTGTGTTTTAACTTCCTCAATGTATTAACATTGCTCAAAAATGTTAGATGGTGTTAATAAATCTATAAACCATTTTCGACAGTTTTACCCTTTACTGTCCCTGTTTTAGAAAACTCATAGAAAAATCATCGTAAGTCAAAAACTGAATCCGTCACCTCTGAGAGTTTATAAAATGAGTCTACTTTGTTCCTAATTTTTCTTATGATTTTTATTGGTCTCAAACTAGTGTGAAAATGAACATCTTCACAGACCGGTCAGAAATCACTTCTGAAATGACAGGAAGTTTTATAAAAATCTCCATAAATTGTAGAAAAATCGTATGAACACGTGCGAGTAGTCCTTAGAAAGGTATAAACTTGAACTATTTGCATATGGTACAGTTTTGAAAGATATTAAGTTTAAGATGGTCAAAACAGTCTGTGAACATGACTCAACTTTTCAGTAGAAAGCTGTCATTTAAATTTAAGTTATGTTTAGTGTTCTAACTTGTATTCCCCCACTTAAAACTTGAAGAAAACATGAAAATGTAGGGGTATGAACTCACCTTATGTGAATACTTGAAGAATGGATGGTTGAAGAAGAACTTTTGGTTGGTGGTTTGATGCTCCAAAACAGCCACTCTTTTGGCTATGTTGGTGTCACGGAAATTTCACAGCAAAAGAGCAAGAAAAAGGGTAGTTTACTCACTGTTTTGAATCAATAATTTTGAGTATAATAACAAGTAACTTCCAGGGGTATTTGGTGGTAAAAATATCAAGCAAAAGGAAGGTGTAGATGGGTGAAATGGTGGATGAAACACAAAAGGGACAACAGCCCTTTAGTTCATGGTTTTGATGGCTTTGGAAGGAAGTTCTTGTGCTTGAAAATGAGATGAAGGTTGAGAGTAATTCCCTGGAGTATTGGCTGGTCAAATGAGGGTAAAATGAAGAGTAAATTTCGTGGATATGAAGGAGGAAAGAGTGGACGAGGATAAGGGGACAAAACCTAGACTAGCTTGTGATGGGATGTGAGTTTAAGTGATGTGATCTTGTCTAGCCACTTGCTTGGGTGGTTGCTTAGAGATAGAGTTAATTAACTAACTAACTACTAGTTATTTAGTTAGTTAGGATTTCTAGTTAAGGATAGGGAAGGTCTTAATCTCGAAAATTAGAAGAGGGATTAATAAGCATTCTTAGTAAAATGTCTTAAGTGATTAAGCACTTATTAGTTAAGTTGGCACATATCTCCACCAATTCTCTTATCTTAATTGATTTAGAAATCATATTCCTTACATGAAATCACTTAAATCATGACCCATAAGTAGTCATTCACTAGATAATAATACATATGTACAAATACATACATGTATACTTAGTATAAAATAACAATGTAGTTTTTGTGTATTTGAACTTTAATGTTTATGTTTTATTCTTTTTATTCAAAAACACTTAAATACATTCTAATTATAACTTATAATAATTCATTTTATATTTTTATTTATTTAAATATAAAATTTATTGACCAATGTATAATTTCGTGACATTTAACCGGTTAACCATATCGTTAAACACGTTTTGTCACTTTGGTTTGTATATTTGTCAACTTTAGATCCTCCACATCTATTAAACAAACCTTTTACATAGAACCTAATTTGCTTATCAACTAGAGACATGTTAATACAAAAATTAAGTTTTTTGCGTTTGAATGATGTTATATGCTAATTTCACAAACCGGTGATGGTTCGTAGTCGTACATCATAACGAAATTTATCAATAGTTACTTGTTTTCTATTTCACAATAACTTATTTAAATAAAAGAAGTTAAATTCCTTCAACCATTCTTGATAAAATACTCATATTGCTTAATAATCAAAATATAGCATCGTACGATCGTTCCTATTTTTACCAATTGTTACAATATAGCACTTCTGAATCCAGCAACCCAAGCGGCCCTCCAAACCAGATTCTCTGTACCGCGAGTGGTTAAAAAGATATTACAACGACACGTATATAAACCATAATAATAGCCCAAATAATTACCATAAGGTTCTAATAACATTACTATGATTAATTAAAAGCTATATTAAAAATAACGTAGGCGTAACTCACTTACAACGGGTTTTCTTGAAAACCGAGCTTCACTTTGAGCACCATTTCCGAACCGAAAGACCTTTTTTCTTGGGACTCTGGGAGCCTCGTGCTTCCTTCGGGTGCTAGGGGTTTACCTAGGCTTAGGGGGGGTTAGGGGCTTAGAGAGAGAAAGGATAGAGAGAAAGAGAGGGTGAAAGGTGTGAGAAATATGAAGGATTCACCCTTTATTTATAGGGGTTTTATCGTAAGTCTGTATCTTCTGCATATGCGCTCCATTTTTTTACGTTCTTTATATCCATGCGTTGGTATTTACTAGTACTCTAAGTTTCATTTAGACCTCGTAGACCAATTCTTATTCTATATCATATTTACAAATTTGCATCGAATTCACCGCGCTTGAAGAGTAAAGACTAAGCTTCGCCCATATCTTTCGCATACGAGCTTCGTTTTTTACTGTCTTTTTATCGTTTAACTCCTATTAACGATATCTTCATTTCTCATTTATATTATTTTGGCTAAAAATCGACCGATCTAAAATTCGATTTTCCAGCCTGTTTACTATTATGCTAAATCTTAGAAAAATCATAACTTCTTCATACAAAGTCATATTTGGACGTTCTTTTTATGCACACTCTCGGTTTAGCATATACTACTACTTTCGTTTAGATTGCTAAGGCTAGAAAGTATTTTATCGTAAATTCACTTTTTACGATTCCTGGTGTCGTGCCGGTTTTGTCGGATTTCGTTATAAATCGGATTTTGGCGTTCTTTATATGTATGGAACCATTGTGACATATACTACAACTTGGTTTAGATTATTTATTCTAAATAATATTCTTTTAAAAAGTCATTTTTGATGCTTATTGTCTCTAAATTGACTAGCATGAATCTGCAGGTGTTACAATTATCTCCCCTTAGGATGATTACATCCCAAAATCATCAACAAAACAGGGCTTGTATAATGACTCCATATGTTATATCTTCATCCTAGGTAATAATCGTAACTCTTATGTCATTTCAAATGAGCATTTAACTCTTGGAATTCTTGACTATTGGTGGTTCTCAATTTTGCATCCGTTCTTCATACGGTGTTGGACTTTCAATTGTAACCTTCGAGTTACAATCTTGATCCTTATTGGAAACTCCTGACCCATCGTAAAAAACAAACTTTACTTCGACTATCATAATAATCTGATGCCTCGTGCTCTGATGACCTCTCATCGTATGATGCAATGCTTAGACTCGGGTCTCTTAGAGTCAAATTCAAAAAAGGAATATACCTTCCTTCATGTTCTAACGTAAGATAATAATATTCTAGCATGCAACACTTCTAGCTACAAGCCTCTTACTTTAACAACGATCGCGAAACTTCTATTGATTGCTTTGATTATCTTTCACTTTAATCTTATGGCTTAGGTCAGATGCTACATCGAACTTGGTTCTCTAAAACATGTAACATATTCATCTTAGTCAGACTCAATTTGATATGACTAGTTGGGTCGGAATAACAATCTTCTTCTTAGTCATTACTGAAACGATGGTAACGACACACTTGAACAAAATGGAATCAATTACTAGCTTCTTGGTAACCTTGTGACTTTCCTTGATCCAAGCGTGATTCCTGTGCTTCCAGTAGTATAAGCCTCTACTGCTATTCTCACCTACTCATACTCGTCCCAAGTATTGTCTCGCAGTTTATCCAAGTCACCATACAAGAAAATCAGATAATCATTTAACACATCAAATAACAAAACGAAGGTTTATATTATTTCTTGAAACGATTACATATGTGTTCAAGTTCACCCTAGACTATGCCTCTAATAGAGTACATCTCAAGATACTATTATCTTGGCTACTTCATAACTCGACCTTCGGGTATGACTTCCTCACCCTCTATTCCTCGTGTGGTTTTTTGCTTCATCAAGGATCATGCGGAATACCCTTGGCCTTGATGGCGTTTCTGGCCTTGTAGCCTTGTTTTTCTTCGGGAAGTCTTTAGAAACATGCCCTTCTTTGTTACATATGTAGCACACCCTCTCGTTGGATGTGCACTTGCTGGCGTAATGCCCTTTCTTTCCACATTTGTAGCAAGTCACCTCCTCGCTACATTTCCCGAAGTGTTTCTTTTTACACTTCTCACACCATTTAGCTTCGCCTCCTCCCCTCCTTCAGTCTTTGAGAATTTCCTTTCTTTGTTGGATTTTGAAGATCCTTCATGCTTCCTTTTTTTGCCAACTTCAGCTCTCTCCAGACCCTTTTCTTTAGTTCGGGTCTCAACATTCCTATCTACCCAGATGGAGGATTTCAAAGTGGTTGCTTGCTTGAACATTGGACCAATGTCCGCTGGTAATCCATGGGTAAACTTGTTGACCTTGGAGAGCTCAGTTAGAACTAGGTAAGGAACAAGCTTCATCTTCTCTGTAACACTTGCAGCATACTCAGTGACACTTATCCTCCCATTCTTCAGATTTTGGAATTCATTGTTGATCCCCATAAGTTCTCGTTCAGAGCAGTACAATATCTTTAATTGCACTAGGAAATCTTCCCAAGACATCTTGCTTGCTTCTCCCTTGGGCATCGTGTTAGCTAGTAGCTTCCACCAGCTCAGTACTCCAGAATTTAACAGAGGGACCGCAAAGGCGATCTTGTGTTTATTGCTACACTCGCAACTCTCAAACATTGTCTCCATCTCAGAGATCCAGTCCATAACTTCCACCGGTGATGGGCTTCCATAAAGGCCCGGGGGTTTGGATGCCATGAAATCCTTGTACCTGCATCCACGTCTTTCATTTCCTCCATCCTTGTTGTTTTGACTAACTACTGGTGGGTTGGCTTGACCAAGCGTCCTACTGTAGTTCCCTCTTTCTGACTGCCCATCATTTAGCTCGAGCTGTTCAATATGCATCCTAAGTTCCTCTCTATTTTGTTGAAGTAAACACCTTGTTTCCTCCATTTGATGATCCAACATCATTTGGATCATTGCTTGTACCATGACCATTGTGATTGGCTCAGGTGCGGTTACTACAACATGTATTTGTTCAATCACTGGGGGTTGTTGATTCCTATTTCCATTCGCGTTCCCGACTCCACTTCGGGTTCTTGCCGTTTCTGTCTATACACTAAATCAGACGGTTGGTGTGTAATGACGATAGTTATAATAGGAAAGATCTTATCTATGATTGACATATAAATCTCCTTATCTCTCCGAAAAGTTATATGCCAGTTCGAATATCTTAATTAAACGTTTAGAAACCTGAACATATAAAGCGTCCAAATCCGGTCGGCAATAGACCATAGACGCTATCTAAGAATAGCATAAAGTATCATAAATCATTTAGCACATAAAAGCATTTTAGGCATCTTCCCTAATTAAGCTAGTGCTTGTATCTATTCAGGTGTACTACCTAAAATATATTGGACACACTCCTCACGATCATCGCTTAGCATTCTAAGTATAAGTCTAGAAATAAATCTTTATTCCTAGTTTGCTTAAACTAATGATCTGATACTAACTGTGAGATCCCCATTTTCACGGCCAGAAAAAACTGATTTTTTTATGCTTTATAAAAATCAGAGTACCTATTTTAATAAAAATGTTGTGGATGGTGATTTTAGTATGATCCCTAGACCTGTTCCTCTAAATTTTGAGGATTCATCAGTGAAGAATGTCCATGTTTTCTTATTTTTAGAGTTCTTTGCTCGCAAGAAATATGAAATTGTATAAACTTAAAGGTCCTAATACTAAACTATTTACTTTGAGCAATAAATCTTGAGCATGATACCTAGTAGAGGCATCAATGTGATGCTAAAGATGTTTCTAACATCAAGCTAGGAATAGTTCAAATCCCAAAAGAGTCACATTGTGTGATCTAGGAGGCCCATGTGTTTATGGACTGAACACCTCTAAGCCCAAGAAATCCAATAAGGCCCACATAGATGGATCTTGTTTCTTTTTTAGAGAAACTGGACATTGGACGAGGCTTTGATCCACATATCTAGAAAGAAAGTCTAGAAGAGACTAGCACTTCAGGTATCTAGGAAATAGAACTCTTACTTTTCATATAAAACTTAGGTACTTGGTACTTAAATGTTAATCTAATATTCGTAATTGGCTTGCATACATTTACAGAAGAGTAACTAGTTGAGCATAATCAAGTTGGAACTACACTCTCAAAGTCTAGTTTATTATGGTTGGAATATAATGTACTTGTAATATAAAACAATGTTTGTTTAAATCAATGTATGTTTTAATTTAGCAAGCCTAAATATATGTCTATGTTTAATTTATGAATTATTGATTATTTACTTAAATCATTTTTCATAACAATCACCTTCATATTTGGAAATGATTAAAATTATTTTTATGAAACTAGATCTCTTAAAAGAATTATAAAATAAATATCAATATTTTATAAATCACAAGTTCTACTTGCAAAAATATTTTATCTTACTTAAACTTGTTTTAAATAAACTCATCTTTGACATTGTTATCTTTATTACATAAATGATATTCATATATTCCAACTTCAAGAAAGGGATCTTTGAAGGCAAATAATGCAGTTTATTTGATATATGTAAATCTTATATATATATATATATATATATATATATATATATATATATATATATATATATATATATATATATATAGGGTAAAGTGAATATACCTAACAACCTTATATAAGCTTAGGTACCTAACTTCATAATACTACATCGGTTTGTATCATATTTACAATGTAATTGCCTATGGTTCTTAAATTTCAACCCCATAACGTGATTACTTCCAAAATCTTTGGACTTTCACCAATATCTTTCGTTTACATCACGTCGTTCTATTGAATACCACCTGATGGGCTTCATATCCTAGCGCTACAAATGAAAGGATGTAGGAGAAATATAATGATGAATTTCCAAATTTTTTTGAAATAAATCAAGTTTAGGGATGAAGTTTAAGAACCTTGGATGATTGCAATGAAAATTTAATGCAAAATAATGTAGTTTGATCAGGTTAGGTACATAAGCTTATATAAGGTTGTTAGGTATATTCACTTTACCCATATATATATATATATATATATATATATATATATATATATATATATATATATATATATATATATAAAAGATTGCTAATAATATTTTCACTAAGTAGTAAAGAAAATAATTATTAAGGAACTATATACTATGATATATGACTTCATTTCTAATGAATGTATATGATTTAGCACAAGATACCAAATCAAATTTATTAAAAACTATAATAGTTATAAATTATATTTTACATGTTCATACATAATTGTGAAATCTATGTTGAAGGTTTCAAATATAAAGTTGAAGTAAAAACCGGTAATAACTATCTAATGCCTTAATGATAATAAAGGAAGAACTAAATATTACTTGGTATGTTTTTCTTTCTAATTGCTAGAAATGTCCTCCTTTTATTTCCTTGGGATAACCCCTATAACACTATTAATTGTACATTGAGTACAAATACCAACTAACAAGTAAATATAACATTTTATTTATAAGATTTTGTATGGAAAGGTTTCATCAATATCTTATAAAATGTTTTATGGATTTGAAGCCTATGTTGGGCTAAAGCTTCTAAACCAAAAATCTACTAAATACTTATTTGATATATGATACTCTACATGTCGCTTAGATTATTACATTCAAACCCACCAAGAATGAGTTCTCCTATTCTTGTGAAATCTAAGTTAGTGGAAAGCAAGCTTATATTGCCAAAGAAAGAGGGAGGCACATGGAACCTGAAACAACTCAAGAACCATAACTTGATGTAGTTACAGTTGGCACTAAATTTAACAAGGATTGTTAAACCTAAATAATATCTATTCACAAACACAAATTATTCGCTTTAGTGGTATGAATCATCTATAACTTGAGAAATATGGAATCTCTCATTAATGAGCTTCTATTGATGATTTCTATCAAATCCATAAAATACCAAGATGCTATGTAAGATCTCCAATCTGATTAATCACTTAGAGTCATGAACATGAGATGTAATCCATGTGTGATATTCAAGTATGGTCTTGATTGAACTTCCTCTCTATATCAAGGATAGAAGGAGTAAGTAATTCTTCTAGAAAGAATACATTCCATGGACGATCATACATATTTAAAGCAAGACTTGTTATAAAAGGATTTTCCCATATTCGTGTTATTGACTATGGTCCTTATCATACTCTTGAGATTGACTGTCATCAAACCTTGTTAGAATAAATCAAGAGTTGATCGAAAGATTCAAAATAGAAAAGTAAATAAAACAAGAAGCAATAATTAAACTGGTGCCAAATGATTAATAATAAGTTTCTTAGAAGAGCTCGATTAAGAACTTCTTTTGTAAAGACACGGTAGGGAATCACAAGATGATTAGCCCTAATACGGTGCATGCATGCACTATATATAGTCTAACCCTAGCACATTAAAAATCGGGTGGCCAGGCCCAACCCATATACAAATGGAATATACTAGCATACGCATTACAATTGACAAACCACAAAATTAACTCAACAATCTCCCCTTTTGTGTAAATAAGGGAGGCAGATTCTTCATTGTTGTAACGCTCGCAGATTCGGGATAGTTAATTTAGAGACAATAAGCATCAAAAATGACTTTTTAACAAAATATTATTTAGAATACATAATCTTAACCATGTTATAGTATATGTCACAAGGGTTCCATTCATATAAAGAACACCGAAATCCGAGTTATAACAAAGAAGTTATGACCCGTCGAAGTTTTACAGCAAAACCGGCACGACACCGGGAATCGTAAAAAGTGAATTTATGATAAAATAGTTTCTAGAATTATCGATCTAAACAAAAGTCGTAGTAAATGTTAAACCGATAGTGTTCATAAAAAGAACGTCTAAATCTGACTTCGTATGACGAAGTTATGATTTTTCTAAGATTTAGCATAATAGTAAACAACCTAAAAATTCGAATTTTAGGTCGGTCGATTTTTAGCCAAAATAATCTAAACGAGAAATGAAGATAACGTTAATAGGAGTTAAAAAATAAAATGATAGTAAAAAACGGAGCTCGTATGCGAAAGATATGGACGAAGCTTAGTCTCTACTCTTCAAGCGCGACGAATTCAATGCAGACTTGTAAATCTGAGATAGAAGAAGAATTGGCCGACAAGGTATAAATGAAAGTTGGAGTACGCGTAAATATCAATGTTTGGATATAAAGAATGTAGAAAACAGAGCACGTACGTAGAAGATACATACGAAACTTAGAGACTACTCTACGATAAAACTCTTATAAATAAAGGGTGAATCCTTCATATTTCTCACACCTTTCACACTCTTTTTCTCTCTATACATACTCTCTCTAAGCCCCTAACCCCCCTAAGCCTAGGTAAACCCCTAGCACCCGAAGGAAGCCACGAGGCTCCCAGAGTCCCAAGAAAAAAGGTCTTTCGGTTCGGAAACGCTGCTCCAAGCGTAGCCCGGTTTTCGAGAAAACCTGTTGTAAGTGAGCTACGCCTACCTTATTTTTAATATAGATTTTAATTAATTATAGTAATGTTATTAGAACCTTATGGTAATTATTTGGGCTATTATTATGGGTTATATAACTTTCGTTGTAATATACTTTTAACCACTTTCGGTACAGGGAATCTGGATTAGAGGGTCGCGTGGGTTGCTGGATTCAGAAGTGTTATATGTCAAAATGATCCTGCCCTCCGGTGTTTAATGGGTGAAGAGTATTGTTTAACGCTTATATAATAGTAATAATAGCTAGACTATTAATTAGTCTTGGTAAAACGTTAGACTAAACTCTAGTGGTAATGGTACTAGGTTTTGTCGAACGAAATTGTTTTAAAGTAAAGAAGTGTTGTCTGAGAACCGCGTCACCACCTTATCAGATGAGTGCAGAGTTACTTTCATCTTACACATAGATACGAAGTATTTTATATAAATTACGTGCTATGTGTGCATATTATCTGAATACTTGTTGACTATGCTGGATGGACGATTTTATACATGCTTCAAATGAATTAAACTGTATATGTATTTTATATCTATAAAATATGTTGGGTAAAATATGGGTAGATGAAATATGAGTTGGATGATGATATGAGAGGTGATATAGACCATGAGATAAGGGTGAGAGATGAACAATGAGAGAAGCCTTTTACCCAATAGATGGACCCATCAGCTAGCAGAGTATGGATGGTAACCACAAACTCTTCTAGACAGTCCAGTGGAACACTAGCAGGCTCGAAACCTGTAGGTGTTATGAATGATGTGCTCACCCGGTGTACTCTAAATCTTTGCTACTATGCAGACTTAGTGCCTAAACCTTGGCGATCCTGCAGACTTGATGCCTAAACCATGGTGACTATGCAGACTTAGTACCTAAACCATGGCGACTATGCAGACTTAGTTCCTGTTGTATAAACTTTGGCAACTATGCAGACTTAGTGCCTAAACCCGGTAATGATGGACTTCGTGCCAATTCCTTAGGATACTTCATAGGAATAAATGAACGAGTAATGGCGATTTTTATGGTAGATCCTTAAGAGTAAAGAAGATAATGGGGATGCATAATTGGGTTGATTGTTTGATGATTAAACATAATAATTATATTATTGTCAGTTGAAAACCCTATGTACTCACCAGGTTTCCCAACCTGACCCACTCAGTTTATTAATATCACAGGTGTTGATATGTCTGATATTATGTTTGTGTTATGTTATATGTGATAGTAGTAGTAGGGGTGAAATAGTCCCCGAGGTTCGGTTGTTAGGATCGAAGGGTAGTCAGCACCCCAGAATAGCTCGACATAGGTAGGTCAGCGCCCCATAATGGCTTGACACGGGTAGGACGGCACCCCAGAATGGCCGCACGGGTAGTCGGCACCCCAGAATGGCCGTACCGGGTAATCAGGCACCCCAGAATAGCCTGACAATATGTATGTTATGTGTTTGTATGGTATGTGGTACGATGGGGGAACTCACTAAGCTTTGTGCTTACAGTTTACATTTTTGGTTTCAGGTACCTCTTCATCAAAGGGAAAGGAGCTGGCGCGGTAGCGGCACATCATGCACACACACTGGTTTCTGCATCTATTAGATTTCTCTGGGATTTATACTCTGATATTTCGATTGGTTGTATGATTTGGCTTTGAGACATGGTTTACGTTGTGATGTGGTTTGATCAAACAATGTTTTAATTATTAACGTTTTCTAAAGTAATGTTTTAAAAACGAAATTTTTGGACGTGAAAATTAGTTCGTTACACAAAATTTTATTCATTAAGGACATACATTTATGTGCAAGTAATGTTTTACTGTGTATGTACTTTCTTGACTGAAAGTGTGTTCTATAACAAAGTACTTTTATACCAAAAGTAGCGTGTGACGAATACTGCTTTCTTGACCGAACATGTGTTCATAAAGAACGTACTTTTATACCAAAAGTAGTGTTTACTGTATAAGTGATTTCTTCGCTCAAAATGTGTTCATTCACAGTAACAACAAAGTATAATAAGTATTTTATATAATAATGACAGAATAACGACATGGTATAATAAATATTTTATAATATATGGGCAACAAATTTTTTATATTATACAGGCAGAGTAACGGCAGGATAAAATATTTTATATTATATGGGCAGAGTGAGGATTGAGTGAAATATTTTATATTATTTTGGCAGAGTAACGATAAGGTAAAGCTAATATCCATGTTTCGTAAAAGCAATACATTAACATTTATAACATAATGATAAAAATTGATATACAACAAATAATATTATTTAACATGTACCCCTCTCCCCCTTAAAAATGGTAAAAAAAAAAAAAAAAAACAAGGTCGTGAAATTCATCCTCAAAGTATTATTTATATCACAACAATTCCTGTCAGAAAAGTGGCCAGAAGCTCGAGATCGTCGGGCCTCAAGGTGGGAAAATTTCCAAAGAAAAAGATAGAAGTTGTGAAAACTTGTAGCCAAAAGGGGAGGGCGTGTTGGGCACCTGACCTAGGTGCGATGCGCCTTGGCGTAAGCGGCAAGGATTCGAGCCTGACACAACTTCAATCAGCTCCCATTCAAACAAGTATTTTTTTTGAAATCTTTAAAATTTAGATCTCTCGTATACGAGCCTCGTTTTCGACGTTCTTTATATCTCCAGTTTTGTATTGACTAGTACTACAAATTTCCTTTAGACTTCCATAGCTAATTAACATTCTATTTTTAATTTATATTTTTATGAAGGGTTCTCTCAAAAAGATTTTGCGAAAATCATAACTCTCATAAGAACTCCGTTTTCAACATTCTTTATATCCATAGATGTGTATGTCTGAGTACTACAATTCACATTTATTGTCTTGGCTAAACTCACCCGATTCTTCTCTAACTTTTCATGACATACATTTCTGTGTTAGGTTTTGTTAGGTTGACTGTAAAGCTTAGAAAAATCACAATTTTATCATACAAAGTCAGATTTTTTTTGTATTCTTTATATTTTTTTAAATTATATTGACATGTACTTTCGGATTACTATACAAAATAATACAAATTTTGCACTCCTAAATTTTCTGCTATTGGATTATTTAACTCACTTTAAGTGTATAATGTTATATTTTCATTAAAATTTGTTATATATTATAAATTAAGTTTATTACTTTGGCGTTCGTCACATTTGCGATTGACGATTGTTGACCAACTTTTGACAGATGTCACAATAAGGATGATCCATTCATATTTGTCTCACAATTACTACATGTATTCTATGTGAAAGACTCGGAGGAAAACAGAAAATCAATTATGATCATGACACCTCTACAAAATTATAAATTTACATATAAAATCGATGATGAGGAATACAATACAATAATTTTGCCACACAAGATGATTATATAATGTCACCCATATATAAAATTGATAAGGCTTCTGAATCCTATAATGATTACAGTCGGTCGGACTGTAATTGTACAAATATACGTAAGGCCAAATAAAGTTGTGAAGATACATGTTGTAGGACAGAACTTGATATTATTATTTTATCTTTTATAAGTTTTATAAATATTTTTGGTTCGTTTTTTTTTTTTTTTGTTGGTTAATTTTCAGTATACATACCAGTATATCGAGATCTACTTTTATATACCCAATATTTTTATTAAGATTACTTGTGTAAAATTATTAGGTTAACAATTTCTTCCTAGTACGATCATTTCTTTTCCGTCCTATGCTTGTGGAGTTTATCATAATTATTTATAACATGAGGTGCATGAGAAGTACATTATAGATAGAATGTGATGAATAATTTGAATGAACAAAATATATTTATAACAATGTTGATATTTTAAAACTTGTAGTGACAAATTATAATATTATGAGTATTGTTTTTAAAGTCGGTTCAAACCAAGAACCGGGGATGAGATTGGGAAAAAAACCGATTTTATGCTAATTTTTAGACCGATCTAACTTGATGTTTTCTTGAAAAACTAGATTGAAACAATGTGATAGGTACGTTAAAAAACCGTTTGAACCGGTTTATTGGACTTGAATAATTGGATTTCAGTTAACCTAATAAAAACACAATTCATTTCCCAAGAAAAATGACTAACTCGACCGATCATGTGTAAACAACTTGACCTGAGAATCGTTAATCAGAATGGTTCATAAATAAAAAAGGTTTTTAAAACGTTATTATGACTATTTTTTTTACTTTGTCATGGGTTTTTTCATGTGAAAAATTTCAATATAATATCCACAAAGTAAATTAAGGTACATATCAAATAAAAATCTGTTATAAAAGATGACATTTGATTACCATTTTCAACTGGGCACTATTTGTTACCAGTTTTATTTCAATATAAGATTTAATTTAATCTTTTAAAATTATACTTTATCACTTTATGTCTTTATGTTTCACTTAATACCGACATAATGTAAATGTACATATAACATAAAAAACTTGTTATAAAAGATAACATTTGGCAACGTTTTCAAGCGTTGCACAACTTGTCACAAGTTTTTTTATATTACAAATTTCAATTTAAGATTTAATAACTTAACATGAAACTTCAATACCTTATATCTTATTTAATAGCCGGCACAAGGTAAATGTACATATAAAATAACAAACATGTTATAAAAAGAAGATATTTGACTTTTGTAATAAGCCATCCATTATTTTTACTTTTTTATGTAAAATGAACGTTAATGTTGAAAGTCTGATTTACAATGGTAACTTATTTTTTATAAATTGTAATGGAAGCAATCATATGAATTAGTTTATGAACTTTTATGCCGAGAAAAATAAAACCTGACATCACATAGTTTTCAAAACAGACATTCAGTTTTGTAACAGTGTCGTGTGTGTATATATATATATAAAACGAATGCAACATGATTCGTAAAAACTTTAGACTTAAAATTACCTTAAAAAGTCTAATATTATTTAAAACTTATATATATTGTTCAAAATACTTCACCATGTTAGCCCCTTCCACTTGGTCTGGTCCCCCCTGTGGTCCTTGTTTTCCTCTTTTTTACCTAAACCCTATAATTCATTTGTTTGTGGCCAACATCCACACATAAAACGCTTTCCATGTTTATATTAGTCTTTCTTAACTAAATTGAGCTGCAACCAAGAAAGAAGAAAATGAAGGTATTCAATGGTAATATTAATTATTCTGGTAACATTAGTTTGATTATAGATCATAACTAGTTTTCATTAATCCACAGATCTTCAGTTGGGTTCATCGTCGGTTTCATAAAAAAAGCGTGGCAGATGAAGATGCCAAGAAGGCTGAAAATGACAAGGTATCATTGCTTGAGAATGAGGAGTTAGCAGGGGTTTATGATGGCTGGAAAGAAGGTATACTCGCCATTGGTACGTTGGGGATTGATCTTTCCAAAACTTTCCAGGTGAAAGATGTTGCGTACACCGACAAGCAGTTGTTGTTTGGCCATGATAACGATGAGGAGGACCCGGAAGGGGAAATGGAATGTCCATTGGTGCTAAAAGCTTGTAAACATGGGTTTCATCATGTTCAGAAACAAGATCCGCCACCATGTGATAAGGTTGCTAAACCTAATAATGATAAGGAAGAAGTTGATGCTAAAGATCCTACGAATTTGAATACTGAATGCACCGAGAAAAAGATTATGAATAGTGGAGAGCGAACAACACTTGCCGATTTGCTTTGGGGTGATTCGGAGAAGAACTTATTGAAGGGGAAGTTACGTGATCCTTTCAATGTCCCCTGCCATGTTAGCACAGGTACCGAATCCATCAAGAGTACCCTGATCTCAAAAAAGAAGAAGATCGAGAAAGATGATTCCACTCACCCGATCAAGAAAACAAAACGAGTGAGCCTCTCTCTCTCTCTCTCTCTCTCTCTCTCTCTCATGTAAATAGATTCGAGTTATGGATCTTTAATTTTATCTTTTGGTACTATTTATTGAAACTTCTAATGTGGGTTGCTGCCATTTAAACGTTTTATGTAAAAGCTGATGAGAAAGATGTTGAAGAAGAAAATCTACCCCGATATCGCGAGTCAAAAGAAGGAGACTGAAGGGATTATCTATCAGGATATACATGTGCATGCTACTTGATGAATCCATCCCAGTGTTCGAAATTATGGTAATCCTCAAAGGTCTAGACTTGACGTACGTATTTTGATAGCCATTTCTACAATAGGAATCCAATTAGAATGCGCCAAATTGTGTCGCATGCCTCATATCCAATCCACATCAAATGATATATACAGATCAAAGTGTCACTGTAGTTGGATTGATTGGTTTAGGCACTTTATCTTACACTTTTAGCTGCTAATTAATCCTTTTTGTCAAAAAGGTTGTGGGCTAACTTGTGTTTTATTTGTCAAGATGCAGTTTTTCTACATCGAGGAGTGTGTTTGTACGTATTAACCATCCCTGCTGCATGCCAATTATTTCCCCTTCCTTTAATTAGTTAACTGTTATTTGTATTATTTTATGATCGAACTATATATATATGTAAGGTGGCGTTGCTCATATTATTAAGTTTGTGATTCGCATTAATTTTACTTAAGGGAAAGAATATTGTTTGGCGTTTGTTGGTGTTTATCCAATAAAATAAAGGGAAGGTTTAGACATCTAATCAACCAGATCCACCTCCCAGGCGCGCTCCCACCAATTACCAGTTTTCCGTCGAGTAGATTTAGAAATATGGCTCTGGAAAATAATGTGGTCCAAAGACTCCTCAAGACTCGAAAGAAGGGGCACAAAGGTGCTATCTAGGTCCTCTCCATGTTATAGAAAATTAGCTTTGGTCCCAAGCTTGTTGAGGGCCACTCTCTCTTAGTGTATACTAGTTAATTAGTAGGTATGAAGACTCATATACTAAACGGATTAATTAAAAAAATCAAGTATAAAATGCAAACATTAATTATTTTTTAAAGTAAAATTTTGAAATAAATATAAACAAAATGATGAATATGTAAGTAGCTTAATTTATACTAAAAGTCGTGAATTTTCAAATAAATACAAACAAAATGATGAATATGTAAGTAGTTCAATTTATACTAACAGTCTTGAGGAAGTGACATGGTGCAAAATGATTTTCATTTATTATAATAGATTAATGTATTGTACCCTATTAGTATTCGACCAGTGTTGTTGTATGTAAGCGCATATGTATTATCTCTTGTATATAATTATGTATTCGTTTTAATGAAAGGCAAAAGAGAATATTTTAGACCCTAAAATGCTATCAGAGTCGAGGTCATTATAACTCTATCTTCCCCTCCTCATGTTGATTTTCTATTCTCCTTCACGATCCATCTTCTATGATCGATCATTTGTTTCGTTCGAATGATAGGAGTTGAAAGCTCTAACCCTACCAACCAAAACCTTAAACCCTATAGCATCACTAACATCAAAGCCTTTGTTCCTTTGATTCTTGATTTAAATCAACTAGACTATGATGTGTAACACTCGCAAATTCGGGCTAGTTAATTTGGAGACAATAAGGGTCAAAAATAAATTTTTAATAGAAGATTATTTAGAATAAATAATCTTAACTAAGTTATATTATATATGTCACAAGGGTTCCGTACATATAAAGAACGCTGAAATCCGAGTTATAACGAAGAAGTTATGACTCATTGAAGTTTTACGGCTAAATCGGCACAACACTGCGTAACGTAAAAAGTGAATTATCTATAAACTACTTTTTAGCCTTAGAGATATAAATGAAAGCTGTAGTATACGTTAAACCGAGAGCGTGCATAAAACTAACGCCAAAATCTGACTTCCTATGAGGAAGTTATAATTTTTCTAAGATTTTGTATAGCAGTATACAGCCCGAAAATCAAATTTTATATCGAGCGATTTTTAGATGATGCAATCTAAATAAGAATTGATGATCTCATTAATAAGAGTTTATCGATAAAAAGACAGTTGAAAACAAAGTCCATATGTAATAGTTATAAATTTTACATGGTCATTAATAGTGTAATCTTCTCGTACTGTTAAATTTAGAATCAAACGAGAATTAGCCGATGTAGTCAAAAAGAGAGTTGTAGATCTTGCCAATACCTACGTGTGGATATAAAGAACGTCGAAAACAGAGCTCGTATGTGAAAGTTACAGAATTTAGAAGCCGAGAGTGTGTTGTTGTAAAGATGGTGACGTGGCTGAATCTGGGCCTTTACTTTCTTCCCACGCCTTCCCACCAAATGCTAACATATGGCACACCAACTTGACGAGTTAGACTCAAACTCGATGATTTGGGACATTTCCAACCTATAAATAGGATGTAAGAGCATCCAATTTTCATCACACTAAACGCCTTTCTCTCGACCTTCTCTCTAATCCCTTCCAAAGCCCCAGTAACTCCTAAGTGCTAAAGGAAAGCCCCGGAGAGCCAGAAAGCTCCGAGAGAAAGAGCTTTTCATCTCGGAAGTTCTGCCCCCATAGAGACCGGTTCCTAGCCAAACCTCCTGGTGAGTTAATTAGGCTTACCCTACTTTAAGTATAGCTTATGTTTAAGTTTAATATCGTTATTATGAACTTATAAACAATATATATATATATATATGGTGAAATTGTATATTCTGTGAGTTCTAAATTATATATATGATATAACATTGTGGGATTGAAAACCCTATGTACTCACCAGGTTTCCCAACCTGACCCACTCAATTTATTTGTATCACAGGTGTTGATATAAAGTCACATTACACTGAGAGATTAAGGATATTTAAATCACTAGTGATAATGAATGCTTATGTTTCTGTATTGATGATGACATCCCAAATGTTTTAAAATGAATAAAAATACTTTTCTTCAGAAATGCTTTGATAACGTATTTATCATGTTTTACTGGGAACAAATTTCGCAACATTTTTATTAAAAGACGTACTCTGATTTTTATAAAGCATAAACAAAATCGGTCTTTTTTGGCCGTGAAAATAAGGATGTCACAGTTGGTATCAGAGCATTAGTTTAAGCGAACTAGGAATATGGATTTATTTTTAGACTTAAACTTAGAATGTTAAGCAATGATTGTGAGGAGTGTGTCTAATAAAAGTTAGGTAATACACCTGAATAGACACAAGCACTAGCTTATTTAGGGAAAATACCTAACATGCTTTTATGTGTTAAATGATTTATGATATGCATTATATGATCGGATCTATGGTCTGTTGTCGACCGGATCTGGAAACTTTATGTGTTCAAGTTTCTAAACGTTTAATTACGGTATTAGAACTAGCATATAACTTTTTAGAGTGACAAGGAGAGTCATACGTCGATCGTAAATAAAATCTTTCCTATCTTAATTCTCATCGTTACACACCGAACATCTGAATTGATGTATAGATCGAAATGGAAAGAAATAGAAGTGGAGTCAGGAACGCGAACGGAAACAGGAATCAACCTCCAGTGATTGAGTAAATACCTATTGTGGTAGCCACTCCTAAGCCCATCACGATGGTCGGAGTATAGGAGATGATCAAAATGATGTTGGAACGTCAAATAGAGAAAACTAGACTTTTGCTTCAACAAAATCGAGAGGAACTTACGGTGCCTATTGAACAGCCCGAGCTGAATGATGGGTAGTCTGAGGAAGGGAACGACAACAGGACCGTTGGTCAAGCTGATCCACCAGTGATTAGGAGGAACAATCAAGATGATGGAGTCGAGAGGAATGGATGAAAGTACAAAGATTTCTAACTTGCAAGCCATTGACTTTCACTAGGAATGAAGATCTGATTGGAGTCATGGATTGGATCTCGGGGATGGAATTAGCCTTCATGACATGTGGTTGCAAAGGAAAGCTACAAACCACATTTGTTGTATGACAGTTTAGAGGAGGCGTTGTTCGCTGGTGGAACACTCTGGGGAAGACTCTAAGCCCCAATGAGCCCCTGCAACCGACTTGGGCAGAGTTTTTGGTGCAATTCAAGCACAAGTACTGCTCAGCCCAAAACCTACTCGAGCTAGAGAACCAATTCCTAACTTTGAAGAAAGGAAGCATGTCCATTGGTGAATACACCAACAACTTCACAGACAAAATGGAGTTTGCTTTGCGCCTTGTCCCAGACGAGCTGACAAAAGTCGACAAGTACGCAAAGGGACTTCCCTTGGAGTATGTGGTGCTGGTATGTCAGGCACCTACTCTAGAGACAGTTATCTAGGCTTCCAAGTTTGTTGAAGATATGATCAAGGGAAGATCCGCCAGCAAGTTTGAAGTTGGCGATAAGAGAAAGTTTAAAGGATCCACAAGGTCCGACAATAAGAGAAAATTCTCAAAGTCTAGGGAAGGAGCACAATGGCATGACAAGTGCAGAAGGAAGCACATTGGGAGATGTTCTAAAGAAATTACCTACTTCAAATGCAGGAAGATTGGTCATTATGCCAACGAATGCACCACCAAGAGAGAAGTCTTCTTTAAGTATTGTTAGGAAGGACACTTCAAGCAAGACTGCCCAAGGAAGGATGATGCCACAAAGCCAAATGTATCGCCAAAGCCACGGGCAAGAGAATTTCATATGATCCTTGACGATGTAGATGACAATGCAAGGAATCAGGAATAAGAATTGATATTCGAAGATCAAGTTATAAAGTAGTCATGCGGTTAGTATCATGAGGTGTAGCCTATTAGAGGCATAGTTTAGGGTGAAATTGAACACCTATGTAATCGTTTCAAGGAATAATATAAAATCTTCATTTTTCTATCTGATGTGTTAAGCTATTGTGTGATTTTCTTGTATGGTGACTTGGAAAAAACTGCAAGACAATACTTGGGATGAGTATGAGTAGGTGTGAATGATAGTAGAGGCCTATACTACCAGAAGCACAGGATTCGCACTTGGATCAGGGAAAGTCATAAGGTTACGAAGAAGCTAGTAATTGATATTGTTTTATTCAAATATGTTGTTACCATCGTTTCGGTAATGACTAAGAAGATGATTGTTATTCCGACCCTAGTGGTCATATCAAATTGAGTCTGACTACGATGAGTATGTTACGTGGTTCAAAGAACCAATTTTGATGTAACATCTGACTCAAGCCGGAAGATTCAAATAAAAGATAATCAAAGCGATTGGTAGAGGTATCATGATAGTTGCTTGTAGTTAGAAATGCTACCTCTTAAGATGTGATTAGAACATGAAGGAAGGTATAATCTAATCTGGAATTTGATTCTAAAAGACCTGAGTCCAAGCAATGAATCATACGATCAGAGGTCATTAGAACATGTACCATCGGTCTATTATGATAATCGAATGAAGAAACTTATCTCAAGTTTGTTAAAAAGGAGCCTCCAATAAAGATCGAGATCGTGACATGAAGATCATGATTGGAAGTCTAACATGAGATAGAGAGCGGGTCCAAGATCAGGCACCGCCTGCAGTCATGAAGTCTTAGAGTTAGATATGAAAGAGGTTTAAGAGACTTAAAATAGATTTCTTCTTCTTGGAATGCAAGTGGTAACCGATTTTAGTGCTTAGGGTTACATGTATATAGTGTAAAATTCCAAGAGTCATATATAACCCTAATTCTTACACTTAAACTTATGATCCAACAATTGATTTGGATTAACACAACATGGACTAACCCAAGAGTCATATATAACCCTAATTCTTACACTTAAACTTATGATCCAACAATTGATTTGGATTAACACATCATGGACTAACCCATAATCTTAACCCATCACAAATCAATCATGGATTAGTAGCCTAATCCATATGTATCACTTATTTACATAATCAATCCCTATTAATTTAATTAGTCTCTTTTGATCACCAAATTAATTCTGGATCAATACTAATTAAATAATATGATTTCTCAATTAAAATATTATTCTTATAATATATTTATAAATCACAAATAACCTCTTTCTCAAATATCCATCTATCAAAATTGTTCTGGTGAAGGCAACCCGAAATGGACCATGCTACTATCGGGTCAGGTACATACCAATTATAGTTATGAGCTTAGATACCTAATCCAACAGTCTCCCATTTGGGTAAGTCTAATAACTATAACTGTCAATGTAACTTAAAATCCGATTAGCAATCGTGGCTCTCAAAAAGTCGTTGTCGAACTCTGACCCATCCATTAGATAAGGGATCATATAATCCTTTATTCTTCAAGATATTGCATGGACAAAGACATGGAATAAAGTCATACTCATTGTCCAATAGTTTGTTTCCCGATTTCTGATTTGTTAGACATAGAGCTTAATTGAACACATCAATTGAGTCTTGACCGGGCCCGACACATAAGCCAAAACAAAATCATCGAGAGGCCCAAGATATCACTTTTAATCCTCTAAAGGTAAAAGGAACATATAAACTTCGACTTATATGCTTGTAGTAACTACTCGTTAAATCATACACAATATCACGTTTTATAATATCAAGTTACTTATGCGGTTTCGCACTATCAATGTACAACCAACTTATAATCAACAACTCATATGTATTGGTTTGGAGATTATATGATATTATCATCTCACAATCACTCGTGGTAAATTCCATGAACTGATTCATGTGAGTGTGGGTTTAGTCCAATACTCAAATCTTATTTCAAGAGGACTCACGAATGTTTGTAGCAAACTTTGCTATGTTTAACACCTTAGACAATCTTACAAAAACCCATTCATGACAGTCTACTTTCATAACCTACTTCCAAAGTATAATCGACTGTGGATAGTTTGAATAATTATTATTTTGGAAGTTAAAACATGCAAGAATGAAACAATAGTAAACAATTGACACATGATAGTAACTTTACTTATAAATAAAAGGCTCCTTTTATTCAATCATCAAATTTCAATTACATTTAAGCTATTACAAGTTTCTAAATGTCTATCTAATCACTAAAAACTAATATCATCCTTCAGCCTGATACTTCTAGCGTGTTGTAAGTGCTTAACCCTACTCAATCCCTTCGTAAGGGGATCTATTGGGTTATGATCTGACGATACCCCCTTCATTACGAGGAGTCCTTTTTCTACTCGATGTCTTATGAAGTGATATTTTTTGTCAATGTGCCTGGATCTGCCATGATCCCTTGGTTCTTGGCTAAGGCGACCGCACCCTCGTTGTCCCAGCAAATCTCCATAGGCTCCTTTACAGCCGGTACAACTCCAAGGTCTCTGATGAAGTTCTTTAGCCATATCACCTCCTTCGACGCTTCAATCGTTGTTATATACTCTGATTCACATGTTGAATCAACTACAGTCTCCTGTTTGGAACTTTTCCAAGTTATTGCTCCTCAATTTAAGGTAAATATACAGCCCGACTGAGAGCGGTAATTATCTCTGTTGGTCTGAAAGCTGGCATCACTATACCCTATTACTCTCAAGTCATCACTCCCACCAAGGGTAAGGACCCAGTCCTTAGTCCTCCACAAGTACTTAAGAATGTTCTTTATTGTAGTCCAGTAAGTTTTACCAGGATTCCCTTGATATCTACTAACCATGCTCAAAGAAAAGGCTACATCAGGGTGAGTACATGTCATAGCATACATGATCGAGCCAACCGCAGAAGCATATGGTATTCGACTCATTTCTGCTATCTTAGCATATGTACTCGGACTCTAAGTCTTACTTAGTTTGGTATTACTTTGGATAGGTAATTCTCCTTTCTTAGAGTCCTCCATGCTAAAACGTTTCAACACCTTGTCCAAGTAGGTACTTTGACTAAGTCTTATTAGTCTTTTACTCCTATTTCTCAATATCCTTATCCCTAGAATGTAAGCAGCATCCCCAAGGTCCTTCATAGAAAAACACTTCCCAAGCCAGGACATAACCTCCTGCAAGGTTGGGATGTTGTTTCCTATGAGCAGTATGTCATCCACACACAATACCAGAAAGCTAACTATACTCCCACTAGCTTTGATATATACAGAAGACTCATCCTCGCTTCTCGAAAAACCAAACTCTTTGACGTTCTCATCGAAACAAAGATTCCATCTGGGAGATGCTTGCTCTAATCCATAAATGGATTTCTCAAGCTCACACACTCTATTATGGTATTTTTCATCTACAAAACCCTGTGACTGATTCATGTAAACATCTTCAGCCAACTTTGTGACATCCCATTATCACGGTCAGAAAAGACCGGTTTTGTTTATGCTTTATAAAAATCAGAGTACATCTTTTAATAAAAATGTTGCGGAATTTGTTCCCAGTAAAACATGATAAATACGTTATCAAATCATTTCCGAAGAAAAGTATTTTTAATTCATTTTAAAACATTTAGGATGTCATCTTCAATACAGAAACATAAGCCTAAACAGAACTTACATTTATTTACACTAGTGATCTACATCTTTTTAATCTCTCAGTGTAATGTGACTTCACTCAACACCTGTAATATAAATAAACTGAGTGGGTCAGGTTGGGAAACCTAGTGAGTACATAGGGTTTTCAACCCACAATAATATAATTATTATGTTTAAACAATCAAACAATTGATCCAACTACCCATCCCCATTATCTTCTTTACTGTTAAAGATCTATCCTAAGATTCATCTATCCTGCATTCGTTCATTCTGAAGTCCTTTGCTTCCAAAGTTATAGGACTGGCACTAAATCCATAGCTGCCAATGCTCGTTCGTAAAGCACTAATTCCATAGCTGCTAGGTACTAAATCCATAGCTACCACTGTTTATCTAATAGGTACTAAGTCCATAGCTACCAATTCCTAACAGGTACTAAGTCCATAGCTACGAGTGTTTGTCCAATAGGCACTAAGTTCATAGTTGCCGATGTTATTTGTTAGGTACTAAGTCTATAGCTGTCAATGTTTACTCACATCATCTTTTATCTCTCATCATTCATCTACCCATCTCATACCCAACATACTTGTATATTTAAAATACGTATACAATTCAAATCATTTAAAACATGTATAAAAAAACGTTCATCCAGCATAGACAGCAAGTATTCAGATAATATGCACACATAGCACGTAGTTTATATAAAATACTTCATATCTATGTGTAAGATGAAAGTAACTATGCACTCACAACACATAATATATATTAAATACTCCATATCTATGTGTAAGATGAAAGTAACTATGCACTCACCTGAGAAGGTGGTGACTCGGTACTCGGACAGCACTTCGTTTACTTTAAAATAATTTCCTTCGACGAAACCTAGTATTATTACCACTAGATTTTAGTCTAATATTTACCGTGACTAATTATTAGTCTTATTATTATTATTATTATTATTATTATTATTATTATATAAGTGTTTAAACAATACTTTCCAACCACTATGTACAGACAGGGGCCAGACATAAAACACCGGAGGGCAGGACCATTTTGGCGTATAGCACTTCTGAAATCCAACAACCCTATGCGGCCCTTTAAACCAGATTCCCCGTACCGCGAGTAGTTAAAAGATATTATAATGACACTTATATAAGTCATAATAATACCTCAAATATTTATTATAAATTTATAATAACAATACTAATTTTAAATATAAACTATATTTAAAATAGGGTAAGCATAACTTACATACAAGGGGATTTTAGCTAGGAGTCGGGCTCTGCAGGGGCAGAACTTCATCGCTGAATCTTTCTAAGAAAGATTTGTGCAGCGCATTAGCGCTCACCTTACTATACTAAAACTACAGAAAGAGAAGTCGAATCACGAGGGACCGAAATGCTCGAGGTATAAGAAGAGAAAAACTCTTGAATCAAGAGAATGGTGCAAGAAGTATGAGAGCCCAAGGCTCTTATTTATACTAATTGAATTTTCAAAAAACTACCCTCCATAATTACTTAATGACCTTTTAGTTATATAAACAACTAAACACCCCTCTATAATGCTATTTTAAATGGATTTAATGATATTTGTACTAAACTAATGTCCAAAGAATTCAACATTAGTCTTATAATTACTGCATCATTGATACCTTCCTAATGATATATACATATGTATATATATATATATATGTGTGTGTGTGTGTGTGTGTACGTATATATGATTTATACTTTATTTTAATACGTAAATATACTATTATAATTTGTAACTCGTTCATACGAACTCTGTTTTTGATGTTCTTTATATTCACGCGTAGGTGGAGACGTACTCTACAACTTTCGTTTAGACTTCATTGGCTAATTTTGACTTTATTCTTAAAGTTATATTTTTAACAGGCCGGGACAGGATTGGTTCGTTAAAATCTCATAACTTCTTCATCTGATGTTCATTTTCGTCTGTCTTTTTATCGTTACGCTACTAATAATGAGATCTTCGATTCTCGTTTAGGTTGTATCGGCTAAAAACCGCTCGATCTAATACTCGAACTTCGGGATGTACACCGCTAAGCCGAAACTTCAAAAAATCATAACTTCCTCATACGAAGTCAGATTTCAGCTTTCTTTTTATGGTCGTTCTCAGGTTAACATATTCTACGACTTTCATTTAGATTACTAAGGCTAAAAGTCGCTCTATCATAAATTCACTATTTACGTCTTCGCGGTGCCATGCCGGTTCCGTCGCTAAACTTCGACGGGTCATAACTTCTTCGTTATAACTTGGATTCCAGCGCTCTTTATATGTAAGAATCCCTTGCGACATATTCTACAACTTGGTTAAGATTATTTATTCTAAATAATCTTTTGTCAAAAAGTCGTTTTCAACCCCTATTATCTTTAAATTGACTAGGCCGGATCTACGGGCGTTACAAACTTCCCATTAAGGAAAGCGGTTTTGACATCCATTTGCCATATTTCTTAATCATTAAATGCAATAATGGCCAGCATAAACCTAATTGACTTAATCTTCGCTACAGGTGAGAAGGTCTCATCATAGTCAACTCCTGGAATTTGAGTAACTCCCTTCGTAACCAGTCGTGCCTTATAAGTGTGTACTTTCCCATCCATGTCGATCTTCTTCTTGAAGATCCATTTTCACCTGACTGTCTTACGACCCAGTACATTATCAACCAAGTTCCAAAATTGATTGTCATACATGGACTGAATCTCGTTGTCCATAGCCTCTTTCCATTTAGTAGACTCGGGGCCTACCATGGCTTCCTAACAGTCGCGCCTGTTAGGAATTGGTAGCTATGGACTTAGTACCTATTAGATAAACAGTGGTACGTTCATAACTACGAGTGTTTGTCCAATAGGCACTAAGTTCATAGTTGTCGATGTTATTTGTTAGGTACTAAGTCTATAGCTGTCAATGTTTACTCACATCATCTTTTATCTCTCATCATTCATCTACCCATCTCATACCCAACATACTTGTATATTTAAAATACGTATACAATTCAAATCATTTAAAACATGTATAAAAAAACGTTCATCCAGCATAGACAGCAAGTATTCAGATAATATGCACACATAGCACGTAGTTTATATAAAATACTTCATATCTATGTGTAAGATGAAAGTAACTATGCACTCACAACACATAATATATATTAAATACTCCATATCTATGTGTAAGATGAAAGTAACTATGCACTCACCTGAGAAGGTGGTGACTCGGTACTCGGACAGCACTTCGTTTACTTTAAAATAATTTCCTTCGACGAAACCTAGTATTATTACCACTAGATTTTAGTCTAATATTTACCGTGACTAATTATTAGTCTTATTATTATTATTATTATTATTATTATTATTATTATTATTATTATATAAGTGTTTAAACAATACTTTCCAACCACTATGTACAGACAGGGGCCAGACATAAAACACCGGAGGGCAGGACCATTTTGGCGTATAGCACTTCTGAAATCCAACAACCCTATGCGGCCCTTTAAACCAGATTCCCCGTACCGCGAGTAGTTAAAAGATATTATAATGACACTTATATAAGTCATAATAATACCTCAAATATTTATTATAAATTTATAATAACAATACTAATTTTAAATATAAACTATATTTAAAATAGGGTAAGCATAACTTACATACAAGGGGATTTTAGCTAGGAGTCGGGCTCTGCAGGGGCAGAACTTCATCGCTGAATCTTTCTAAGAAAGATTTGTGCAGCGCATTAGCGCTCACCTTACTATACTAAAACTACAGAAAGAGAAGTCGAATCACGAGGGACCGAAATGCTCGAGGTATAAGAAGAGAAAAACTCTTGAATCAAGAGAATGGTGCAAGAAGTATGAGAGCCCAAGGCTCTTATTTATACTAATTGAATTTTCAAAAAACTACCCTCCATAATTACTTAATGACCTTTTAGTTATATAAACAACTAAACACCCCTCTATAATGCTATTTTAAATGGATTTAATGATATTTGTACTAAACTAATGTCCAAAGAATTCAACATTAGTCTTATAATTACTGCATCATTGATACCTTCCTAATGATATATACATATGTATATATATATGTGTGTGTGTGTGTGTGTGTACGTATATATGATTTATACTTTATTTTAATACGTAAATATACTATTATAATTTGTAACTCGTTCATACGAACTCTGTTTTTGATGTTCTTTATATTCACGCGTAGGTGGAGACGTACTCTACAACTTTCGTTTAGACTTCATTGGCTAATTTTGACTTTATTCTTAAAGTTATATTTTTAACAGGCCGGGACAGGATTGGTTCGTTAACATCTCATAACTTCTTCATCTGATGTTCATTTTCGTCTGTCTTTTTATCGTTACGCTACTAATAATGAGATCTTCGATTCTCGTTTAGGTTGTATCGGCTAAAAACCGCTCGATCTAATACTCGAACTTCGGGATGTACACCGCTAAGCCGAAACTTCAAAAAATCATAACTTCCTCATACGAAGTCAGATTTCAGCTTTCTTTTTATGGTCGTTCTCAGGTTAACATATTCTACGACTTTCATTTAGATTACTAAGGCTAAAAGTCGCTCTTTATATGTAAGAATCCCTTGCGACATATTCTACAACTTGGTTAAGATTATTTATTCTAAATAATCTTTTGTCAAAAAGTCGTTTTCAACCCCTATTATCTTTAAATTGACTAGGCCGGATCTACGGGCGTTACAAACTTCCCATTAAGGAAAGCGGTTTTGACATCCATTTTCCATATTTCTTAATCATTAAATGCAATAATGGCCAGCATAAACCTAATTGACTTAATCTTCGCTACAGGTGAGAAGGTCTCATCATAGTCAACTCCTGGAATTTGAGTAACTCCCTTCGTAACCAGTCGCGCCTTATAAGTGTGTACTTTCCCATCCATGTCGATCTTCTTCTTGAAGATCCATTTTCACCCGACTGTCTTACGACCCAGTACATTATCAACCAAGTTCCAAACTTGATTATCATACATGGACTGAATCTCGTTGTCCATAGCCTCTTTCCATTTAGTAGACTCGGGGCCTGCCATAGCTTCCTTGTAGTTGTTAGGTTCATCCAAATTTACTAGTGTTCTATAACTGATAAATGTATCACCTTCATACGTAATATGGAAACCATAGAACTTAGGTTCCATTCTAACTCTACTGGAACATATCAGAGGTAAGGACTCGTCAATAGGTTTCAAGGTCAATTTTCCTCCCACTGTCCTCTTGGCATATGATTTCCCTTTCACAAAAAACCCCTCTCCTCACGACAAAGGCAAAATTATCACTCAGTCTATAGAAGAGATATCCAAAGGATTTCTATGGGTAGCCGATGATAATACATCACTCACTACGAGGTTCGAGCTTGTCATGAGTCTCTCGTCTTACGAAAGCCTCGTGACCCCGAACCTTGATATGAGCTAACATGGGAACCTTCCCTGTTAATATTTTGTGAGGTGTTTCGGAAGCCTTTTTAGTTGAGACTAGATGAAGGATATGGGCGGCAGTCTCTAAAGCATACCCCAAGAATAAGATGGGTAATGAAGCTCGACTCATCATGGAACGAACCATGTCCAACAGGTTTGATTGCGCCTCTCAGCCACACCATTAAGTTGTGGTGTCCTGGGTGGCGTCAATTGTGAAACAATTCCACATTCCTTAAGATAGTCGTGTAACTCGATACTACGATACTCACCACCTCAATCGGATCGGAGCATCTTTATCTTCCTGCCCAACTGATTCTCCACTTCTTGCTTAAACTCTTTGAACTTTTCAAAGGTTTCTGACTTATGCTTGATTAAGTAGACATGCCCATATCTACTATAATCATTAGTAAAAGTCACATAGAATCGTTTAGCATCCCTTATGGCATATATATAAAGGGTCCACACACATCTATGTGTATGAGAACCAACAAACCCTCACCCTTGCATAAGAGCCAATGAAAGATGACTTGGTCATCTTTCCAAGAAAACAAGATTCACATGTGTCATTTGACTTTAAGTCAAATGACTCCAAAACTCCATCCTTTTGGAGTTGGGCTATGCGCTTATTATTGACATGTCCAAGACAACAATGCCATAAGCATGCTTTATCAAAACCATTGGACGAATCGATATGTAACACATTATTCGTAAGTTATATACAACCACCACAGTTTCATATATACCATTACAAGGCAATGCTTCAAAATAAAATTTACCATTATAATAAGCATTAATACTACCAATCTCATTATTAAATTAAAAAGTAAAACCTTGTTCATACAAACCATGAAAAGAAATAATATTTCTCACCATATCAGACGAGTAGCAACAATTATTCAATTATAAATTCAACTCACTACTAAGCAATAAAGAGTAAACTCCAATCTTGGTGACATGCGACTTTTTCCTACTTCCCATGATCAAGTTCATCTTCATGTGCTCCACATCCCTACTTCTTTTTAGACCTTGCAAATTAAAACAAATGTAAAAACCACATCCTGTATCAAGGACCCAAGAATTAGCATGTGGTGATGTAACGACCCAAAATTTAAGACCAAAAATTTCTTTTAATAAATCATTACTTAAAGTAAAGTCATCATTCCAAAACATAATGTGAGTATAAGTTTTCAAAACACATGTTCATTATCAGAGTAAACAATCCCAGGCTGTCTAATCTATGGTGTGTGCCATGCGATCACCCCGAGCTCTTCCCTCCGCTACTGGAAGTACCTGAAACCAAAACTGAAAACCGTAAGCACGAAGCTTAGCGAGTTCCCCACCCTACCACATACCATGCATAACCACATACTGCAGATACTAGGCCATGCCCCTACCTTGGGCCTCGCCCCCTACCTCGGGCCTCGCCCGCTACAACGGCCCCGTCGTCCCAGGCCCCGCCTGGCTTCGAGCCCCGCTCGGATACAGATCTGTTTTACTTAGGCCCCGCCTGTCACAGGGCCTCGCCCGCCAACAAATAATAACACATAAACATTTCACAACACATAACTAACACATACAACTGGTTCTGTCCTAAGGCTTCGCCTATCCTGGGCCTCGCCCATGTCCTACTACTGATGAGTCATGGAATCCCGTCCACGCTACTAATGGTAGTGAAGTACGGGCCTAGCCCACTCTCACTCATGTTCTAGTTCGGGCCTCGCCCCTATTATGCTACTAATGAGATATGGAACCCCATCCACACTCTGCTATTGGTGAGATACGGGACCTCGCCCACACTCACCTCCCTACCAGGCACATACATGTATCACACAGACAACAAGTATAACTATCATATTAAACAATTCCCTGGGCACCCGCCCACTATTACTGGACCTCGTCCTGCTGATAATACTAGCATACTGTGCCTAGGGCTAACCCCCGGGTCTTCTACTCATAACTACATGGGCCGGCATTATGGCCTTAGACCCATTCACACAAAGAGAAACTCACCTGCACTGGCTGAACTTGCTGATAATCTCACTAGCTGCTGCCCGGCAACTCACTGAACTCCTACTCCCCTTGCTCCCCGAACTACCAATATCAATGCAACACTGAGTCTAACCGACCCCCGAAAGACAACCAAGTCCACCCTGGTCCAAAGTCAAAATCCTGGTCAAAGTCAACCTTCCAGGTCAACTCTACTCACCGAGTCACCCTACTGACTCGCCGAGTTCAAAATGATCAAATTCCTTCCATTCATGACTCGACTCGCCGAGTCAGTCCATGACTCGCCGAGTCTACCGATTTCTGAGTCCAGACCTGTCCAACTCACTGAGTCTCCACCCGACTCACTGATTCGAGTCTCAACTCGAAGGGTTTGGGGGTTTCGCGACCTGACTCGCCGAGTCCAAGGCAATCTTCATACGACTCGACGAGTTGTTCATCCCACTCGTCGAGTTTCTTCACAACTTCATGCTACTCGCCGAGTCCCTTCAGTTCACCTTACATGCAGAGGATTTTAGAGTCATTCATGGACTCCAAACTGTAGATCTACCCTTCCCAAGCCTATTCCACACGTAAAGTTGCAAACTTTACATGTAGAGAAGGAGATCTAGGCAAAATATGCCATAAACTAGGGTGTAAGGCCAAGGGGCTTCAAAATCGACTTAATGGCTGATACTTTATGCTTCTCCAGGCCATAACACACTTGGATCTGAAGTAGCAACTCCAGATCCGGCTTCTAACTCAAAATAATAACATTATGGCTAAAGAGCCCCAACAGCCACACATAGATCTAGGTGCAAAAAGGGTCCAGGAACTAAATTATTACCTCCAAGTGCTCAGAATGAACTCACAATCCCAAATCTATAGCTCCTTCTTGCTCCTCCAAGTTCCTTCTTCCTTTTCCAAGCTTTAATGCACCTTCCAAGGCTCAACTAGGAGATGTGACGGCTAGGGTTTGATACCCAGGGCTAAAGAGGCAGTAAGGAACCCTAGGAAGAAGATTAAGACATTTTGTAACATCCCGAAATTTCAAGAGTAGAGTTGAAGGGCTAAAAGTGTAAGTTTTAGAGGGTGACTTGGCGAGTCAGGTCGTGACTATGGTCGCGTATCAAGTGGCCTACTCGGTGAGTCCAAAGATGGACTCGGCGAGTAGGTGTTGTATGGAGAAAACCCTAATTTTCGGGGTTGAGCCCTATATAAAGAGCATTATGCCTCTCCACAGCCTCCCTTATTCCCCCCTTGAGTTCCAGAAACCCTAAATTCGTGGAGAGTCCATTTGTGGAGCAAATTAGAGCTTGGAGAGGTGTTGGTTGAAGAAATCTTGAAGGAGAAGTGGCTTGCATTAAAGGGCTTTGCTTGGATTCGAGTTTCATTGCTGTTGAGGCATCCTTTGGAGGTAATACTTTCGATCTTGGGCTGTGTTTTCCTAGATTCTCATTTTGGAGTTGTGTGGGGGGCTTGGTTGTGTGGTATCTTGATGTTTGGGGTATGGATCTGAGGTTGCTACCTAAAATCTGGAGTGGAGAAGATCTTAAGAGCATTAAAGCCCCTGTTCTTGTGTTGTTAATGGAGCTATCATGTCCCAAACCTTGGTTCTAAGGTGAATAAGGCCTAGATCTCTTTAGATTCACGTAAAGTTTGCCACTTTACGTGATGGATGGATTGTAGGAGGTTGGATCTATGTTTTGGATCAATTGCAAGGCCTGAGATGCTTCTGTATGGATTCAGACCGGTGGTACTCGTCGAGTCACATGGGGCGACTCGACGAGTTGCTTGAAGATGGCCTGGAACTCGACGAGTTGGAAGAACAACTCGGCGAGTAGGTTGAAGATAGCCTTGGACTCGACGAGTCTGTTCTTGGACTCGGTGAGTCTTGTCGAAGAGTCCTAATATTTCTGGTTGAGTCGAGGAATCGGTGAGTCAAGGGATGACTCGGTGAGTTGGGTGCGAGTGGACTCAGAGTTGTTGGACTCGACGAGTCTTGGGGCGACTCGGCGAGTTGGGTCGCTGATTGAAGGAAGTTCTGAGCATAAGGACTCGGCGAGTCATCGGGGTGACTAGGCGAGTAGGGTCAGTCAGGGGTTGACTTTGACTTGTCCAAGGTTGACCAGTTGTCTTCCAGGGGTATTTTGGTAATTAAGGGTATTTATTGAGTTGTATGTTTTGATGTTCAGTGGAGGAGTTCGTGTCAGAGTTCGGAGCAGCGGGATCTTATCCTTTCAGCCGGCAGTTTCGAGGTGAGTTATCCTCACTATATCAACAGGGTCTAAGGCACCAAGGCCGACCCTTTATTGGATTGAGATTCGGATATGGTTATTATGTTATTGTTTGATGTGTCTGCATCCTGGTAGCTAGGATGGTACATGCTAGGAGACCTTGTTAAGGTCAGTTCCCCGATATATATAAAGTGATGCTATGCGAGTGACCGGTTAGGTAGGTAACCGGGGTAGAGTAATGATATGCTATGTGATCTGTTTGTTCGGTTTGTTGGCTATGACTGTTATATGATTGTATGTTCTGTGCACATGGTTGTTTGGACTAGAGATGGGTTGAGGCGGGTCCTGCTTTGTGTTGTAGGCCAAGATACCCAGGGCGGACCGGTTATTCCGAAGGCCCAGCGAGCGGTCCGGATAGGCTGTAGGCCCCACGAGGGCGGACCAAACGTGCCGAGGCTCGGAGAGTGGACCAGGCCGACTGAAGGCTCGATGTGGGCGGACCAGTCACACTGTAGACTCAGAGAGTGGACCAGGTGGGTTGAAGGCCCGATGCGGGCGGACCAACCCCACTGTAGACTCAAAGGACATGACTAGACCTGGAGGATGGATCCGGTGGACTGAAGGCCCTATACAGCGGACCAGTCACATAGTAGACCCGTTATGCATGGTTGTTCTATGTTCTGTTATGTTATGTATGTTTTATATGTTTTGGACCGGAAGGTCGTAGCCTGGAAGGGCGTATACGTGGTTGGTATTTTGGGGGTATCTTACTAAGCTTTCGGGCTTACAGTTGTGGTTTAATGTTTTTCAGGTTCTTCAGGAGACTGTGGCAAGGCGAAGGCACGATCGTACCGCTCCTCATGATTTTGTAGCAATGTGATTCTGGGAAAACTCTAATCATTTGTATTGAAAACCTTTTTGTAAACATTTTAATGAAAATCGGGTTGTTTTGAAAAATTTAAATTAGTTGTATTTTTCGGATGTTACAAGTTGGTATCAGAGCCTTGGTTTGAGTGAATTGGAGGAACACTTGTGTGACTCCAGTCTCAAATCGAGGAGGGTTTTCAAAAGAGAATTCAAAATGGTTTTCAAAGTAAGTAAAGGAGGACGCGGAGGTACGATCAGCCGGAGCCAGTAAGTAACCCCAAAGTACCATACATGTCAATTGTTTTATTGAGCTTTGATAGAACAGCTTGCTAGAGTTAGGCTAGGGATCTTCAGGATTTCTTGATGAGTTGCCTGATTTATGATGCCTGCTAGCCTAGGGTTCCTTGTGAGAAATTTCTAGTGTTCCTCTAGTTGTGAGGATAGAGCGTTGTTATTTATGTTGCTAGGGTGTTGTGGGAGTACTTCATACAAATATGGGTAGGTGTGGAAGGTAGTATGGGCCCGTACTACTGAAAGCACGGACTCATACGCGTATCAGGGAAACCATGACCTCTAGGGTTGGGATGAGAGCTGGTTCTCGGGATAGTGGAATTTGTCTGAGATTTTGGTGTTTCATTTTCAGTATGGAGATTTTAGGGCACGCTGGGAGTGGATCCGGGTCAGGATTCGGAGCAGGAGAGGGAGTTCCGGGTGGGTCTTCACAACCCGAGGTTGCCAGTCAGATGAGTACGCACGAGTTGGATGCGAGGATTCGTGAGATCCTGCATGATGAGGTTGCTGCATTGTTTCGGGCTGAGCTGCCAGAGTTGTTTGGGTCGATCAAGACCGCCATGGTGGAGTATTTTGATGAGCGTTATGCAGCTCTCACGGAGACGGATGCCGCGGCGGCTACAGCATCTGTAGCAGCGGCAGGGGGAGGAGCTAGTAGAGGTTTTCAGTATCGGGACTTCGATAATACGAAGCCTCCCACTTTTGATGGAGTTCAGGATCCGATCGTTGCTATGAGATGGTTATCAGATGTGGAGGGATGTTTCTTCACGTGTTTATGCCCTGCTGATCAGAGGGTGAGGTGTGCTCTGAACCTGTTAAGGCCCGGGGCAAAGGATTGGTGGAGATTGACCACGGGGTCGTACTCGGATGCGCAGAGGGCTGCGATTTCATGGGATCGGTTCAGGGAAATGTTCAGCACGCGTTATGTTCTGCAGGTCGAGAGGGAGAGGTTGGCTCAGGAGTTTTTGGAGCTGAAACAGGATTCGGAGTCGGTGACGGAAATCACCAGGATGTTTACTAAGAGGGCGATGTTTTGCCCTGAGTTCGCTTCGAAGCAGGCTCAGATGTCCCGATATCTGAGTATGCTAAAGAGAGACATCAATCAGTTTGTGTCTGCACAGAGGTGCGAGACCTTGTTGGAGTTCAGGAGGCCGCCAGGCGGCGTGAGTTAGGGATTGAGTTGCAGATGTGTGAGTTGAGGCAAGCTCCGGTTCAATCGCAGCAGGCGACGAAACGGTCTAAGACTATTGATTCCAGGATGGGAGATCAGGGTAGCCACGTCTGTGGAAAGTGTGGAAAGGGTCATGCCGGAGTTTGTCGGTCCGGTGGAGCATGCCGCAAGTGCGGAAAGGAGGGACACTATGCGAGGGATTGTCGGCAGTCAGTGCCGGTTCGGGATTTGAGGATATGCTATCATTGTCATCAGGTTGGACATTTGAAGGTCAACTGTCCACGGCTTGCTGCAGGACCGGTGCAGGCTCCAGCACCGGCTACGTTGAGGATCACAGGTGGAGGTCAGGGCGGAGCGGAGCCCCCAAGGGCTTAGGGTCGTGTTTTTCAGCTTGCTGCTGCGGGTATGTTCTTTCTGCTGTTTTGATTAGTTATGATTATTGTGGAGTATTGTTATCTGCTAGTTCGTTGGTTGGTTATGGAATTGTGTTTCGGGTTTTCGTGTGGTATTCGTTGTTCCTTGAGGGTTTGGCGAGTTGTGATCGAGATTTCGTTATGGTATCCTTTGTTTCCTGAAGGATCGATATGGTTATGGATTAGTACTTCGAGCTATCATTGATTATCTTTGTGAGGATTGGTGGCGGATGCGGTGTTGGTTTGAAGGCCGGGTAGATTCTACAGTCTGAGGAATGGATATTGGAAGATTGGGTTCCTTTCGAGCGGGTTGTTCAGTGTGGAAACATGATTTTTATGAAAGTTGTTAGTGCTGTTGAGAAACATTTTGCGTGTAAGTGTTGATTTTCTGCAAGGTTGCTTTGGGAGATCGGTGATGGCGACCGGTGATTAATTGTTAGTGTCTTAAGTGGGGGAGAATTGGAAATTCTCCGGATGATCGTTGGGCTTGAGAGGTTGTTTAGCTGCTTGGGGAATTCATCGGTATTTCTATTAGCCGAGAGCAGGCTCGTATGGGTGAGTAACAGGCGTGCGGGGCAGAATACAGACCTAGGGCATTTAATTGTGGATGGCTTGGGAGCAGGCCGGGATCGCGTATGTATGATGGAGATAGAGTTCAAAACCCCTAGAGGGCTAGAACGGTATGCACGGGAGGATTTCCCGAAGGGTTAGTTCGGAATGATGAATGCTAGTTGAGCGGTCTGGATAGACTGAAGGCCGGTAGGCGTACCAGTCAGACCGAAGGCTCGGAGGACGGTCCAGTCAGATTGGCTGAAGGTTCTGAGAGTGGTCCAGATTGGCTGAAGGCCTGGAGAGGCGGTCCAGTCATGCTGAAGACTTTGCGAGTATTGTTGGATCGGTTCCAGGTTATGGGTTGCGTATGTTGCAGTGTGATTACATTGGGAGGTCTGGCCCCGGGTAGCGATCTTGAGCAGTGAAGGTAGTGCATGGTCTTGAGAGTCCCTGTGATGAGAGTCAGAGTAGTGGTGATGCATGGATGTCGGGCACGCTTTAAAGAGGTAATGTAGCATGGGATGAGCACCATAGTGCCTGTCATGGTGAATGGGCGGACGAGTGGTTCCCTTGGTAAGGAAAGAAGGAGGAATGAAGTTCCGAAAAGGAGTGCGAATTCACGAAAGTGAAAGCGGCAGTGTAGAGTTATGATTGGAGTGGTCCGTCGATGGTCTTGAGTAGCGTGTTGCAGCGGTAGAATAAAAGCTCATTCGACTTGATATGTTTACTCAGGGTGCAGAGGGAATACCGCAGGCGTAGAGCAAGGGAGAGGGGTTCGGAAGGGATGCAGAGAGAGAGTCTTGGACTCTCAGTGAGATTCTGATCAGGGTTTTGGGTATGTTTTAGCAGTTCATCCTGGAAGGATGTTTGAGGATATCATCAGTGTATCAGGTTTTCCAAACCTGAGGGTGCTAGAGCTAGATCAGCATGTGTGTGTGATTGCGAGAGGAGAACTCGGGGGAGTTGCTCCAGAATGGAAGAATGGGTCTTTCTGTCATCATGGAATGGATAGATTGGGATTCGGATCGGGGATCCGATGGTTCGTGGTTTTATAGCCATATGAGTCAAGTGAAAGATGAGAATTGGAGCAGTAAGGCCTCATGGGAAATTCTCGGTTGTTGAGTGCGGTTATCGGAGGGTACAGCTGGTGCCGGGTGGAGTAGGTAGTTGGGGCACTGTATGGAAGGATAAGGTGAGCTTCTGGTTTCTATGGTTGTGCCTTGAGGGACTTGGTTCGGTCAAGGTCAGGTGGCGCGTCGTGGGAAGTAATTTGAAGATGAGATGTCGTAGGCTTCGAGGACGAAGCCTAATTTAAGTGGGGGAGAATTGTAACATCCCGGAATTTCAAGAGTAGAGTTGAAGGGCTAAAAGTGTAAGTTTTAGAGGGTGACTCGGTGAGTCCATGGATAAACTCGGCGAGTCAGGTCGCAACTATGGTCGCGTATCAAGTGGCCTACTCGGCGAGTCCAAAGATGGACTCGGCGAGTAGGTGTTGTATGGAGAAAACCCTAATTTTCGGGGTTGAGCCCTATATAAAGAGCATTATGCCTCTCCACAGCCTCCCTTATTCCCCCCTTGAGTTCCAGAAACCCTAAATTCGTGGAGAGTCCATTTGTGGAGCAAATTAGAGCTTGGAGAGGTGTTGGTTGAAGAAATCTTGAAGGAGAAGTGGCTTGCATCAAAGGGCTTTGCTTGGATTCGAGTTTCATTGCTGTTGAGGCATCCTTTGGAGGTAATACTTTCGATCTTGGGCTGTGTTTTCCTAGATTCTCATTTTGGAGTTGTGTGGGGGGCTTGGTTGTGTGGTATCTTGATGTTTGGGGTATGGATCTGAGGTTGCTACCTAAAATCTGGAGTGGAGAAGATCTTAAGAGCATTAAAGCCCCTGTTCTTGTGTTGTTAATGGAGCTATCATGTCCCAAACCTTGGTTCTAAGGTGAATAAGGCCTAGATCTCTTTAGATTCACGTAAAGTTTGCCACTTTACGTGATGGATGGATTGTAGGAGGTTGGATCTATGTTTTGGATCAATTGCAAGGCCTGAGATGCTTCTGTATGGATTCAGACCGGTGGTACTCGTCGAGTCACATGGGGCGACTCGACGAGTTGCTTGAAGATGGCCTGGAACTCGACGAGTTGGAAGAACAACTCGGCGAGTAGGTTGAAGATAGCCTTGGACTCGACGAGTCTGTTCTTGGACTCGGTGAGTCTTGTCGAAGAGTCTTAATATTTCTGGTTGAATCGAGGAATCGGTGAGTCAAGGGATGACTCGGTGAGTTGGGTGCGAGTGGACTCAGAGTTGTTGGACTCGACGACTCGGCGAGTTGGGTCGCTGATTGAAGGAAGTTCTGAGCATAAGGACTCGGCGAGTCATCGGGGTGACTAGGCGAGTAGGGTCAGTCAGGGGTTGACTTTGACTTGTCCAAGGTTGACCAGTTGTCTTCCAGGGGTATTTTGGTAATTAAGGGTATTTATTGAGTTGTATGTTTTGATGTTCAGTGGAGGAGTTCGTGTCAGAGTTCGGAGCAGCGGGATCTTATCCTTTCAGCCGGCAGTTTCGAGGTGAGTTATCCTCACTATATCAACAGGGTCTAAGGCACCAAGGCCGACCCTTTATTGGATTGAGATTTGGATATGGTTATTATGTTATTGTTTGATGTGTCTGCATCCTGGTAGCTAGGATGGTACATGCTAGGAGACCTTGTTAAGGTCAGTTCCCCGATATATATAAAGTGATGCTATGCGAGTGACCGGTTAGGTAGGTAACCGGGGTAGAGTAATGATATGCTATGTGATCTGTTTGTTCGGTTTGTTGGCTATGACTGTTATATGATTGTATGTTCTGTGCACATGGTTGTTTGGACTAGAGATGGGTTGAGGCGGGTACTGCTTTGTGTTGTAGGCCAAGATACCCAGGGCGGACCGGTTATTCCGAAGGCCCAGCGAGCGGTCCGGATAGGCTGTAGGCCCCATGGGGGCGGACCAGACGTGCCGAGGCTCGGAGAGTGGACCAGGCCGACTGAAGGCCCGATGCGGGCGGACCAGTCACACTGTAGACTCAGAGAGTGGACCAGGTAGGTTGAAGGCCCGATGCGGGCGGACCAACCCCACTGTAGACTCGAAGGACATGACTAGACCTGGAGGATGGATCCGGTGGACTGAAGGCCCGATACAGCGGACCAGTCACACAGTAGACCCGTTATGCATGGCTGTTCTATGTTCTGTTATGTTATGTATGTTTTATATGTTTTGGACCGAAAGGTCGTAGCCTGGAAGGGCGTATACGTGGTTGGTATTTTGGGGGTATCTCACTAAGCTTTCAGGCTTACAGTTGTTGTTTAATGTTTTTCAGGTTCTTCAGGAGACCGTGGCAAGGCGAAGGCGCGATCATACCGATCCTCATGATTTTGTAGCAATGTGATTCTGGGAATACTCTAATGATTTGTATTGAAAACCTTTTTGTAAACATTTTAATGAAAATCGGGTTGTTTTGAAAATTTAAAATTGGTTGTATTTTTCGGATGTTACACATTTATATAGGCTCCAAGTCCCGAATTTAGGGTTTTCCACGCACAGACCAGACTCGCCGAGTCACCTTGACCGACTCGCCGAGTCGGTCGCTTACACCTCGACCCGGATCCCGCTCGGACTCGCCGAGTCCCTCCTTGGACTCGCCGAGTCGGCCCTTAAATTAGGGCTTTTCTTTCCTTTCATGGCCTTTAAGACTTTGGGTGTTACAAGTGAGTTATTAGACAGAATAATATAAATACCTACAAATGAGGGCTTGATCTTCCCATCATTTATGTACTATAAGTATTTGGGGCACCTTCGTTTCCAGTGCCCTTTTTCATGACAATGGAAGCACTCTGTTTCCTTTGGGTTGGGAGAGGGTTTAGCAAAACCGAATTTAGTCCCACTAGAAGAGAATCCATCATGCGACTTTCCCTTGTGGCTCTTCAAAGGAGCATTCCTCTTCTTTACCTTCCCATGTACAATTGCCAAGACAGGGGCAGTAGCAGTGGGAGTAGGTACAACTGATTTGCCTTTCAAATTGTTTTCAGCGGTTCTCAAAAGACCTTGAAGCTTTCTTAGAGTGACCTCCTCCTTGTTCATGTGATAAGTCATATGAAACTGATCATAACAAGGAGGCAAAGAGTGTAGGATAATGTCAATGGTCAACTCTTCATTGAAATTGACATTCAACTTCCGCAAGCGGTCCGCAAACCTTTGCATCTTTTGCAAGTGGGTCATGATAAACTCTCCATGCTTCATTTTGGTAGTAATTATGGAGACAATGATTTCAAAACTTTCCCGCCGAGCATTTTGATGGTACCTTTCCATCAAATCTTGGTGCATTTCATAAGGCCAAAAGTCCTCATAAGACTTTTGAAGCTCAACGTTCATGGTAGCAATCATGATACACGACACTTTTGTCGCGTCCCTCTCATGAGTCTTATACTCAACAATCTGTTCAGGAGTAGCAGTGTTTTCATCAATCTCCTTTAGCTCTTTATCAAGGACACATTCTTTGTCCTCGTAGCGAATGGCCATTTGAATGTTTTAAATCTAGTCATTGAAGTTCGATCCATCAAAAATGACCCTCCCACATAAGTTCATGAGGGAGAAAGAGCCGGAAGGGATTAGGTTGGAAGCATTGTTTGAAGTGGACATCTGAAAAGAAAGACAAGGTTTAGATTAGATGAGGATCCTTATTATAACACCCAAAATGAAATATTAAGGCTAGGACCCAACACAATATTCTAAGATTAAGAAGAGGGATTTCGTAATCCAGTTGTAAAAAATTTTAAGGTAGGTAAATGACGATTTACCAATTTTCCCCATGAAAAACCAAAATGAAGATTTAGGTTTTAAATGAACTGAAATTCCTAGATTGTTTTGAGATTCATTGAACTTTTCAATGGCATGTTTAAATCTCGATTATTCCCTTCAAGTTTGTGACTGGGATACCGAAGATCACAAACAAGGTGTGAATAACCATGCAAATGTGCTTGGTACTCTTGATGTTACATATCACTTGATCAATGTGTTGTTTAACCACATACACTCCATTGATCCATGATTAACATCAAAGTACCCTTTGCAACATTTGCTAATCCCAAATTAGTGTGACGGCTAACCACACACGTTCCACTAACGACTTAGCAAGGTGCAAAGTGCAATTTCCATGGGATAGCACCATTTTCACATTTTTCCTGAAGTAACTAAGATTGGGAATTTATAAAAGTTTAGTTACTTTATTATATCATTATACTTATTAATGAGGATTAATGTCATATCCTACCTGTTCGGCTAACGACCCTCCACCAGTCAAGGAAGCGGTGGGTGAGAGTGGACACCCATTAAACCACCATTTTATAGGCAGTAACCTTATACCCCCTTATAGGCCGACTTACTGAATGAGACCTACTAACGGTAAGAATGACTTGAGTTATACATACATACATATATATATATATATATATATATATATATATATATATTAAACTTTAATATTATAATAGTATAGGGTTGAATTTTAACCCTTTAAAATTCTAGGGTTTGGAATTAAAGTTTCATAAATGAGACTTTTCAAATTTCAAAACTTGAGGACAAGTTTTGAAACTCTTCAAAAACTCTTAAGTTCTAGAATTCATGTTACATAAATGAGACTTTCCAAGTTCCATAACTTAAGGACAAGTTATGAAACTCTTTAAGACCTTTAGAACTCTATAACTTAAAGATTTAATGTTTCATGAATGAGACTTTTTATATTTCATAACTTGAGGAAAAGTTATGAAACTCTTCAAGAAACATTTAGATCAAATTTTAACTAATACAATTATCATATAATTTATCATTTACCAATATGACCTAATACTTTTGTAGTAAGATAATTTCAAATTTTACAAATAATTAGTTTTTTTCATATAAACTATCAATTATCTTAAATTTTTGACAATTATCTTTTAATTAAGATGATGATAATTATTTTCACAACATAAAAATCAAAATTTTATCAACAAAACAATTTATAGAAATTATCCAAATCCAAATTAAGCCAAAAAGACCGAAATCTACCATCAGATGCATCAACACGTCGTGGCAAGCATTGCCACATCGTGGTGATCATGCAGAATCGAAAATGTCAGATTTTCCAACTTTGAAAATAATACCAGTGCATCAATATAATAGAAAACACCCATGACTTTGATACCACTGATGGGTTTTATGTACTCTAACATTCCTATGGTGCACATACAACCCTAATGCTTTGGATCAAAGTTTTCTCTAATTATACATGCAATATTGATTTCGAAAGCATGAAGCCTAAACTAGCATACAAAATTTGATATATGAATCATTAAAATAGTTAGAAGATTACCTTTTAGTTTAGCTAGTACAATTTTGGTCTTAAGAGATCTTAGCACCCTAAGTGTTGTGCCTCAAACAAGTCACAAACACTGTAACGCTCGTAGATCCAGACTAGTCAATTTAGAGATAATAGGGGTCGAAAACGACTTTTCGACAAAATATTATTTAGAATAAATAATCTTAACCAAGTTTTAGAAAATGTTTCAAGGGTTCTGTACATATAAAGAGCGCCGAAATCCGAGTTATAACGAAGAAGTTATGACCCGTCGAAGTTTAGCGACGGAATCGGCACCGTGAAGACGTAAATAGTGAATTTATGATAGAGCTTCTTTTAGCCTTAGTAATATAAATGAAAGTCGTAGAATATGTTAACCTAAGAACGTCCATAAAAAGAACGCCCAAATCTCACTTCGTATGAGGAAGTTATGATTTTTCGAAGTTTCGACTTAGCGGTGTGCAGCCCGAAGTTCGAGTATTAGATCGAGCGGTTTTTAGACGACACAACCTAAACGAGAATTGAAGATCTCGTTATTAGTAGTGTAACGATAAAAAGATAGACGAAAATGGACATCGGATGAAGAAGTTATGAGATTTTAACGGAACAATCCTGTCCCGACTTGTTAAAAATATAACTTTAAAAATAAAGTCAAAATTAGCCGACAGAGTCTAAACAAAAGTTGTAGAGTACGTCTCCACCTACGCGTGGATATAAATAACGTCAAAAAAAAAGTTCGTATGAACAAGTTACAAATTATAATAGCATATTTACGTATTAAAATAAAGTATAAATCATATATACGTACACACACACCACACACACACACACACACACACACACACACACACATATATATATATATATATATATATATATATACCATTAGAAAGGTGTCGACGATGCGGTCATTATAAGACTAATGTTGAGTTCTTTCGACATTAGTTTAGTACAAATATGGTTAAATCCATTTAAAATAGTATTATAGAGGGGTGTTTAGTCGTTTATATAACTATAAGGTCATTAAGTAAATATGGAGGGTAGTTTTGTAAATTCAATTACTATAGATAAGAGGCTTGGGCTCTCATATTTCTTGCACTATTCTCTTGATTCAAGAGTCTTTCTCTCCTTATCCCCGGAGCATATCGATCCCTCGTGATTCGACTTCTCGTTCTGTAGTTTTTAGTATAGTAAGGTGAGCGATGAAGCACTGCACGAATCTTTCTTAGAAAGATTCAGCGACGAAGTTCTGCTCGTGTAAAGCCCGACCCTAGCTAAAATCCCCTTGTAAGTAAGCTATGCTTACCCTATTTTAAATATAGTTTATATTTAAAATTAGTATTGTTATTATAAATTTATAATAAATATTTGAGCTATTATTATGACTTATATAAGTGTCGTTATAATATCTTTTTAACTACTCACGGTACGGAGAATCTGGTTTAAAGGGCCGCATAGGGTTGTTGGATTTCAGAAGTCCTATACGCCAAAATAGTCTTGCCCTCCGGTGTTTTATGTCTGGCCCCTGTTTGTACATAGTGGTTGGAAAGTATTGTTTAAACGCTTATATAATAATAATAATAATAATAATAATAATAATAATAATAATAATAATAATAATAATATGACTAATAATTAGTCATGGTAAATATTATACTAAAATCTAGTGGTAATAATACTAGGTTTCGTCGAAGGAAATTATTTTAAAGTAAATGAAGCGTTGTCCGAGTACCGAGTCACCACATTCTCAAGTGAGTGCATAGTTACTTTCATCTTACATAAAGATATGAAGTATTTTATATAAACTATGTGCTATGTGTGCATATTATCTGAATACTTGTTGTCTATGCTAGATGAACGTTTTTTATACATGTTTTAAATGATTTGAACTGTATACGTATTTTAAATATACAAGTATGTTGGGTATGAGATGGGTAGATGAATGATGAGAGATAAAAGATGATGTGAGTAAACATTGACAGCTATAGACTTAGTACCTAACAAATAACATCGGCAACTATGAACTTAGTGCCTATTGGACAAACACTCGTAGCTATGGACTTAGTACCTGTTAGGAATTGGTAGCTATGGACTTAGTACCTATTAGATAAACAGTGGTAGCTATGGATTTAGTACCTAGCAGCTATGGAATTAGTGCTTTACGAACGAGCATTGGCAGCTATGGATTTAGTGCCAGTCCTATAACTTTGGAAGCAAAGGACTTCAGAATGAACGAATGCAGGATAGATGAATCTTAGGATAGATCTTTAACAGTAAAGAAGATAATGGGGATGGGTAGTTGGATCAATTGTTTGATTGTTTAAACATAATAATTATATTATTGTGGGTTGAAAACCCTATGTACTCACCAGGTTTCCCAACCTGACCCACTCAGTTTATTTATATTACAGGTGTTGAGTGAAGTCACATTACACTGAGAGATTAAAAAGATGTAGATCACTAGTGTAAATAAATGTAAGTTCTGTTTAGGCTTATGTTTCTGTATTGAAGATGACATCCTAAATGTTTTAAAATGAATTAAAAATACTTTTCTTCGGAAATGATTTGATAACGTATTTATCATGTTTTACTGGGAACAAATTCCGCAACATTTTTATTAAAAGATGTACTCTGATTTTTATAAAGCATAAACAAAACCGGTCTTTTCTGACCGTGATAATGGGATGTCACAAACACCAATAAACAACTAGATGAATATGAGAGAGCTTTAGGAGACTCAAAATCGATTTCTTCTTCTTGGAATGCAAGTGGTAACTGATTTTAGCGCTCCAGGTTACATATATATATATAGTATACAATTCCAAGAGTCATATGTAACCCTAATTCTTACACTTAAGCTTATAATACAAAGCTTATGATCCAACAATTGATTTGGATTAACACTTCATGGACTAACCCATAAGCTTAACCTATCACAAATCAATCATGTATCATTAGCCCAATCCATATGTATCACCAATTTACATAATCAGTCCCTATTAATTTAATAAGTCTCTTTTGATCACTAAATTAATTCCAAATTATTTCTTGATCAATATCAATTAAATAATATGATTTCTCAATTAATATATTATTCTTATAATATATTTATATATCATAAATAATCTCTTTCTCAAATATCCATCTATCAAATTATTCTGGTGAAGACAACCGAAATGGACCATGCTACTATCGGGTCAAGTATATACCAATTATAGTTATGAGCTTAGACACCTAATCCAACAATATATCTATGAGGTTGCGAAGCTGGACATTGAAATAGTTTCTGTGTTGAAGAGGAAACCAACAGTCCTTCCCCAAGGCTTAGTGAAAGATATGAAGAAAATGAAGATGGGGAAGATAGACAAAGAAAACTGGACTGTGATGTTTCATAAGGGATCAAAAGAAAGAGGTGATTTTTCAGAAGTGTCTGTTTGCTTTACCAGACAAACATTTATTTTCGACAACCTGCCTGAACTATATTTTGGAGATTACTAGTTAGTGCAAGGAAAATGATGCTACTACAAATAAGAACTTTTCTGATATGATTTGCTGGTATATTGCCTTTTGCAGCACACTTCTCAACATCATGCCCAAGTTCTTCAAAACGACGAAGCGAACTCAACAGTGAAGGTCTCCTGCCTCAATTGACGCAAAGGGGGAGATTGTTGGGTATTTAATGTTGCATCATTGTAGGCTTTTTGTATAGTCTGTTTTGTATCCGAATTGGTCCTGTCCACCCATGATTTATTATTAGGGTTTAGCTATTTACGGTGCATGCATGCACCATATCTTGTAATGGTCAAATCGTATTGTGAACCCTACATGCCTTTACAACAACAGTTCTTAATTGAGCTTTTCTAAGGCCGTGATATTTAATCATTCGACATATGTGATATTCATTATGTGTTCATCATTCTTCTACATGTTTAAAGCTATTCGATCAATCTATATTTAATCTCAACAGAGCTCACTCTGCGGGTCACATAGTTGTGGAAGAAGACCCATCAAATCAACAATATTGACCGCTCTCTTCATGACCAACCCGCTAATAAATCTCGCGTCTTTGCTAAAAAATTATTTTCTTTTTATTTAAAATAAAATATAAAAAAGAAAATGTAATATAATCATTTTTTGGTGAAATGTTGAATTATGCAAATTTAAACTAACGAGGATGAAATATTTAAATTTAAAACAAACAAAGGACGATATGTGCTAATTTTTAAAAGTAAAGAATAAACTTAGGTTTTGATAATTTATTCTAAATATTTAAACAAAACAGATCAATTCAAATTGTGGTTTTATCCAACCTAGACACCGGCTACAGCCGAGTTGCACCGCTGCTTCTGCTCTAGAGACCGTGAATGAAATAGAGGAGTACAGGAAACAATCGCTCCACCAATTATCTGGTTTTCCAACATCAGCTTGCCGGCGCCTTACTTCTCCAGCGCCGTCCATCTTCTTCCTCCGACCGCCGATTCCACAATTTATTCCCTCAAAAAGCTTTGAAGATCTTCTTCCTACATTTGTCTATATTAAAAGCCCTAATTTTTACTCTCAAGTGCGTACTGATGCCTTAGCTTTTTATCATCTTTTAATTCATATCTACAATATGATTGCGTTGAAATTTTGCTTTCACATTTTAGAATTTATTTACTAATCTGAAGTTTTCCTCGAGTTTTATTCTGTTCCCAGCTTATAGGTTTTTGATTTGCCTCTGTCGTTGATGTTCCTTTAGCAAATGATAAAATCCTCTATATAAAGTGGTTTAGTATGCCTTCGAGTTCAATTTATTTTGATTATCGGGTCCATTGATTCATGTAAGTTCATTCAAAGTTAGATTTTAAATTGATTTGTTCTATTAATGGAGTGGAAATTAATGTCTGCTTCTTGTATTTAGCATTGTCTCTCACTTCTGTACCGAATTTAAGAAGGTTTCTGGATAATAACTTGAATTCTTCAGTTTGTATTATCCCATGTATGATTAATTAATCATAGAACAACACCATACATTTTTGTGATAGGATCTGATTCATGCAGATAGATAGCTGCTTTAGCCTCATTGTTTATTGAACACACTAGTGATTCAATAATCACTTAATCATCAAGTTAGGGGTTTCAAATTCATGCATAGTTTCTATATTTGGTCTGCTTTGAGTTAATTGTTAAGCTATATGTTAATGTCATATTGTTAGGTGGTTCTTGAAGATCATCTTGTTAAAGATTGATGGATCGTCAAGGCCATGATTATGCAGCTGCTGCCATGGCATTTGCACAACAACAACAACAGCAACAAGCTGCTAATATCCAGAACCAGCAGCCACCACCACCACCACCACCATATGGTTTTCACCCACAACATCAACAACAATTCCTACCTTCAGTTCATGGCCCTCCTTTTATACCACCACATCCTTCTATCCAACAATTTCCCCGCCACCCTCTCATGCAACAACCACAGATCCACCCTCACTCTCAATCCCATCTTCACCATCTTCACCTCCCCCAACAACAACAACAACAACAACAACAACCACCACCTCCAAATTTCCCCCCTCATATGCCGCCTCATGTAAACCCTTCCCCATTCCATGGTCCATATGATGCACCACCACCACCCGCCCCTCCTCCTTCTGACCCTGAACAACAAAAGACTATTGATAAGCTTGTGGAATATGCAGTGAAAAATGGCCCTGAGTTTGAAGCTATGATCCGTGAAAAACAGAAAGATAACCCTGCTTATAGCTTCTTGTTTGGTGGTGAAGGCCATAGTTATTACAGGTATAAACTCTGGTTAGCTTCACGCCCACCTGGTGCCATGTTCAACCCTTCTTTTCCTCCATCTAATGTTAACATGTTGCACACTTCTAACCCTATGATGAACAACCAGTCGCCCTTAAATCCTCCACATTTACCTCCTGCTCCTCAAATGCATCAACAACATCCATATCCACCGTTTTATGAACAGCAACACCATCAGCCTTTTGTCAGCCATGGGAGGCCAGAGTTTGACCAGTCTTCCAGGGCTTTCAAAGGTCTCTCTGGCCCACTTCCTTCTGATGTTGCATCAGAGATGAATAACATGCTGAATAGTCTCACAGGGACAAAAGAGTCAATCAAAGGTGCTAAAATGTGGTTCATGCAGAGGTCTCCTTTTGCTCCTGCTCTTGCTGAAGCACTTAGGGATAGAGTGTTTTCTCTTGATGACTCTGAAAGACAGCTGCATATTATTTACTTGGCTAATGACATTTTATTTGACAGGTATGTCTAGTATTTGTTATATTGTGATAGTGTAACATTCTTATGTGTATATTTTCTTGTAAAAACTGCAGCTTGCAAAGACGTGTGAATCCTCATGAGATTGATAACGAGGCGCTTGCTTTTAGACATGTTTTAGGCTCTATGCTTGCAAGAATTTACCACAACCCTGTAAACAAAGATGAAAATCAATCAAGATTGCAGAAAATTTTACAGTTTTGGGCATCAAAGGAAGTTTATGATCCTGATACTATCCGTGTTCTTGAGACTGAGATGCTCAGTGGCCCACCTGTTGGTTCTTTTCCTAAGAATGACTTATCTACCATCCCAGGTGATCCATCAGCCATTCCAGGTACCCCCCCAACACACACACACACACACACACACACACTTTTTTAGTAGATTACAAAAATGGCCTCTGTGTTTTCTGGCTTTTGCTGTGTTTAGTTAAAAAATGAAACGGTTTTCAGTTTTGGTCTGTATTTTATGGTTTCACATGGCTTTTGGTCTTTGGGGCTTTCTGGTTTAAAATTGATATGAAAAGTTGAAATAAGGACCAAATAGATATGAAAACTAGAAATAAGGACTAAAATCGATATGAAAACTAGAAACAAGGACCAAAATTGATATGAAAACTTGAAATAAGGACTAAAATTGATATGAAAACTTGAAATAAGGACCAAAATTGATATGAAAACTAGAAATAAGGACCAAAATTGATATGAAAACTTGAAATAAGGACTAAAATCAAAATGAAAACTTGAAGTAAGGACCAAAATCGATAGGAAAACTTGAAGTAAGGACCAAAATCGATAGGAAAACTTGAAATAAGGACCACAATCGGTATGAAAACTTGAAATAAGGACCAAAATTGATATGAAAACTTGAAATAAGGACGAAAATTGATATGAAAACTTGAAATAAGGACCAAAATCGATATGAAAACTTGAAATAAGGACTAAAATCGATGTGGAAACTTGAAATAAGGATGAAACTCGATATGAAAACTTGAAATAAGGACCAAAATTGAAAAACGTTTCAGTTTCGGACTAAAAAAGTTAAACTCAGAAAGCATGAGAACCATTCTAACTTATTTGATCCAGAATCACATTTCGATTAAAAACTTTTCCATGCAGGACATCCACAGCAAGCATCAGCTTCAAATATGGTGCATTGGCAGCCTGATAAACAAGGTATGATTCCAAATTTATCAGACCAAGAACAACTCCCACCCGGAATGGCACCACCGATTCCAACCCCACAATTCCATTCCAACCCCGGTTATCCCAGCTCCATTCCCATTCCATCTTCCATCCAACAAATACCACCACCACAAGCACCCGAAAAATTACCACCATATCCTTTGTTCCCACCCGGACTAATCCCCGGAATGGTAAGAAAAATGCAAATCGGAAGCGGAGTACCCTATTCCCCCATGAGTCCTCTCGACATTCCAACCGTGATTCCGCCCTCTACAATCTCCCCATCTGATATTCTTGAAAGTGTATCGAAATTCTTTAAAGAGATTGGAGAAGTGAACCCTTCAGAAGGACCAATGGGAGCAAAAAGTGATGATGAAGATGAATATGAATATGAAAGAGAGACACCTGTACGTAAAGGGGGTGCGTGTATACCCCCACCCCCTAACCTACAGGTGGACCCCGAGACCGGGACCTATGCGGATGGAACCGTGGAGAAGAAACCCGGGTCGAGTGGGTCCGGGCGACTCGGGCTCGGGGCGACGGCTAACCCGAATGAGGTTAGTCAGTATGATGACGTTTACACATCGTATAGGAAACAAAGAAGCACAAATTATCATTCTTCCATGAGTGCAAGAGCTTCTACTAGGTGATGGTTGTATTTGTTGATGTCAAAATGTTTTTAAAGGTTTGATTTTGGAAGGTTTATTGTGGATTATTAGGTTTTGTTTTTGTTTAATTGTGACCATTGTAGTGTTTTTTTTTTTTTTTTTTTTTTTTTTTTTTTTTTTTTTTTTAATGAAGGTTGTTGAGATCAAGTGTATACCAAAATTAATTTTAGATGAACGTATTTTGTGTTTCTTCTTCTTGTTGTTCCTCGTATATTCCTATCCATGAACTCACTTCTTCTGGCATCTCAACTATAATGAGAACTCAAGTTACACTATTGTAGACAATTCGGACATGGCTGTAATTAGATTGATTCCACACAACTGATTTCAATCTTACTATTATATACATATACAAACAGAAGTGGGCTATGGGCCAGTCTATAGTCTATACAACAAATACAAAGGCCTAACATATAACTAGACTATAATATCATTTTTGGTAAATCTCAATGCATCATTTTGATGTTAATAATATATTTGTTAACAAAAAAATCCGACACCAAAACCAATAAAACCCTGAAATAGACTAAAGGCGCACACAAAGACCATGAAATCGGGCTAAAAAAGTCTGACTGTATTGTTCCTGTTCCGAGACTCACCTAATATTAATACTGTTCGAGACTGCTAATGCGTATGTCTAGAGAAGATTATCGAACATTTATTGAATGATTGGACACAAAAGATTAGAAGAAAGTCTCTAGCCTATCAAGAGGACAGTCTCCAACAAAACAAAAGCCAACCGACTAACTGCTTTAAGGTAACTTTTGGTAGTGGAACTAGATGGAATAAGATTGAACATGACTTGGACATAATTGTAATGGACGGTACTATATATATAGGAGTAGGATCAAATAAGAACACCTAAAAAGTTAAGAATGCAAAAACAGATTTGGACCATCTAAGTTTTAAGATGTGTGGTTATAATTAATTGTTATTTTTCTAATTATTAATACATTTAAATTTTAAATTTTAAATTAAAAAAAAAAAATTGTAAAGGATATTAAGGTAAATAAGCATTACTCTAATTTTATAAACCCCTATAATTACTCTATGTCGCTTTATTTTGTTGACCTAATCTTATAGAATTATTCATCTCACCGCCTAATCTCATAGAACATATCAGAGCCGGAGGAGGCCATAGAATCAGCGGAAGAGCACTCCTACAACTCGATTTTTGTTCATCGGACCTGATTGCTTCCATTTTAATCGGTCTCAACTTCAATTTCTTTCTGATGTTCATCCACTTTCTTTCTTGGCCCTCCCAACAGCACACGAACACACACATAGATACACCCTTCGATACCGTGGCTTCCGATGACAACAACCAACACATATGTTACGCTTCAGTTAATCAATCGATTCTCTGTTTTGTTGGTGAAGAGGAAGGTTCAAAGTATGTTTTGCGCGATGGGGTTAGAGATGTAATCAAATCAGGATGTGGCAAGGAGAATGTTGATCCAAATTTTATCAAATCTGAACTAGAAATGATGGATAAAATTGTCGATGGTGGTAAGAACGTTGAAATTCAGAATACTTTTCAAATTTATGGAAATAATAAGAAAATCAATGATTTGGTGGAAGAAAATGGATTCGTTTTGATACAAGCTACTTCTGATATGGTTAAAGGGTTCAATTCTTCCCAATCCAAGGCTGACAGTTCGCAATCTTTGTCGCCTCCTTCTTTGAATGTTGGAATCCCTGCTAAGGGTATTTTGGGTAAAATTCCTGGTACGTCCCCTGTTCATGAAACATCTCATGTTACGATTCTTATTCCTATGAAGACTGTGAAGCATTCTGGTAGTGGTAATGATGAAGTAATGAATGAGGGTTCAAATGATGATGTGAAGATGGGATCAGATACTGGGACTAATTTGAAAATGAAACAGGGAGTTAGTTTTTTGGATCTTAAATGGGATAATGAGCCGATGATTGTTGATAATGATTCCAAATCAAAATCATCCCAATGGTTACATTGACAATGATGTTAGCAAAAAGTCTTATGCTCGAATTGTTGAAGCTTCTAGCTCCGTGGTTGATCTTAACATCAAAGTTATTCCTAAAGTTGATGGGAAACCAAATGGTAAAGCTGAGCTAGAGGAGAATGAAAAATTGTATTATGTTCTATATTTTTTTAGATGTAAGTTATATTATATTTTGATGAATTCATTAATGTTAAAATGTGTATTCATTTGTGAATACCAGTGCATTCATGTGTGAATGAATATATTTATTTATGATTAGATGTTTCATTTATTCATTTGTGAATAACAGAGAACTCATTTGTTAATAGCAGTGTATTCATTTGTGAATAGCAGTAAAATCATATGTTAATAAATGTATTTATTTATGATTAGAGGAATTCTTTTTATGAAGAAATGATAATTTTACACTCTTTTTATTTTTCAGTCGATTAAAAAAAAGGAATTGATTACTTGTAAATTGATGTGTATTCATTTGTGATTGGAGAAGTATCCGGTTTTTTGAAAAAAAAAATCATTTGTGAATACAAATGTATTAATTTAGGGTTCGATTTCTATTCATTTTTTTGAAAGAAAAAACCATGAAATAGAAGAAAAAAATTGATTTTCTTAAAAAAAAAAGTTCCACTTTTAAGATAAATTTTAGTAAAAATGTTTTTTTATATTCTATTAATAAGAGGAATAAAAAATTGAATATTTATTTCTTTTTTGGTAACTGCTCCCAAATTTAAAGGAATTTGATTGAATTTTATTTTATTTTAATTTAGTTAAAATATACAATTACTAATATGTTTTTATATATTGATTGATCCAGAATTGTTCTCGCGTTCTCAACCTTTTAGGTGTTCTTATTTGATCATTTCCACACACACACACACACACACACACACACACACACATATATATATATATATATATATATATATATATATATATATATATATATATATATATTGTATTGGATGGGACCATATATATTGTCCATATGGTGTTTGGTAATACTAGGACGGGACAACAAAAAATGTAAAAGATTATTCTATTGTTCTTCATACGAAATAAACACCATAACTTCATAATTACCAAGTAATATGAATTTTAAATAAAATTTATAACAACAAACAACGTAAATAATATTGTGTATCATTCTTGAAACTACAAATTCGTTGCTGGTAAACCTAAACTAAACAAAAACATTGAAATTATTTGTTGAAGAATAAATTCATATTATTTGTTTAAGCACGATATGAGCAAAGCATATAAAGAAAAAACATATGAAGCCATTTTGAAAAGTACGCACCTTCAAACTTCAAACATATATAATTTAAAATCAAACATATATAATTTAAAATTATCTGCTTTACCCATTTTCATCTACCATATAACAAATCATGAAAGAGTAATAGGAAAATGGTACAAATAGTTTTTCTTCTTCTTTACCCATTTTCATCTATACCATATAACAAATCATGAAAGAGTAATAGGAAAATGGTACAAATAGTTTTTCTTCTTCTGTAAGCATTGTCTCTTAGAGTAACATAATCAAGGTGCTCTTTTCTTTCTTTTCCTTCGACTTCTCAATTAATCACTTTTCTAACTTATCATTCTACAAATCATGAAACAGATGTATGCATACATACATTAAGTTGTTTGAGAAAAGAACAAGTGAAATCAATAACATCTTACCATGTGCAAAGGAGTGAGAAGAGGAATCGGAGACCAAAAGAGGAAGAGAAACAGACCGGGGAGTCGAGATGCACAGAAGAGGAAGTAATAGATCGAGTAGCAGATAGGGAATATGAAGATTTAGTAAGGAAGATGGGGGGGGGGGGGGGGATCATCTGGGTGTCTCTAGGGGTAGGTGTCATAGGAGTGTTGCTTGACAGTTGAAAGAGTATGTGTATAGTCATGCCTTTACCTTCGCGCGGTCATCCGAAGTACCTGGAAGAAAATCTAAAACTGTAAGCCAACGCTTAGTGAGTTCCCCTAAAATACCAATACATAAACAAATAACAAATACAATAACAACATGTCGGGTCCAATCAACCATTGGGTTGGAATACCCCCAGGACGAGTCAACCTTCATGTTGGAATGTCAATACACTATGGGTCCAATCAACCATCAGACTGAAATACCCTACGCCCATTAACCATCGGGTTGGAATACCCCAGTCCCCTCAACCATCGTGTTGGAATGCCAATCTACAACGGGTCATGTCATCCTAGGGATGGAATACCCTCGGGCCCATTCAACCATCGGGTTGGTATGTCCCTCCCATCCTGTTAGCTTACTGTAAGTCCCAAATCTGCTTGATGTATCAATCAGATCCGACTGATGGTGCAGAATCCTAATCAATCGGATGTTGCTAGATCAAAATAGAGAAGAAGGAGAAGAAGAATAATATGAGTCTTGAATGATTTGATGATTTCAATGAAGTTCCTTACAAGATTCACACATACTTAGCACCACACTCTCTCTATTCTAGCCATACAATCGTTAACTATTATGACTATCTAACATCCCTCTTTATCTCTCTCTCTTTATATATATATATATATATATATATATATATATATATATATATATATATATATATATATATATATATATATATATATATATATATGGCACATGAGCCGTGAACCAATTCACGGCTGTAAACACTTTTAACCACATGGACCGAAACCCAATTTCCTAGAAAAGCAAACTATAAACCATATTTTTGACCCAACAAACTCCCCTTTGGTTTATAGCTTTCTTTTCTAATTGACCCAACAAACTCCCGCTAAAATGTAGCTAACTTTTCTTGTCAATATTCAGTTGGAGTTTGGCTTCAGCGTAAACGTTTAAATTCTTCACAGCTTCAAGATGAACTTGATGAATCTTTAGTAACTGACTTCATCTTGAGCAGTTGGGCATTTCTTCAAGATTTGACTCTGAACACACGTTGGGTGTGGAGGCTTCTTGTAAAGATTCTTGAAAAATGGCGTTTTCAGCTTAAGAATCTTCAGAGAGAACAACAGAGAGAGCTAATCTTCTGGATCACTTCAGTAGTTTCATATATAGTAGCAAATTGATTGAGGAGGCTTCAATGCAATCTGTCACATAATATTCAAGTGCGGTTTTACCTTGCTTTTGAGGTTCAAAGATTGTATGTTGAAAGAACAATCTTCATTTCTTGTTCATTCGAATGAGAATTCTTAGATAATCACGGATGAAGAGGGAATTTATGGGATGGTGTTAAGCTAATCACTTGATGATTATAGGCAGCCGAGGAGAGGAAGCATGGGGCATATCTGAATTCAGTTTACCTTTTCAACATTTTAGAGGTGAGTCTTCTCACCATGCAATAGGTCAAAGGCACCAAGGCCGGACCATTATGTGATTGTGATATATGTGTTAGCCATTCTATGACTTAATATAATATGTGATTGAGTGTTTTGCATGGAAGACCCCGAGGGGAGCCCGTGACATTGGATGTAAGACCATGTGGGGTAGCCCATGGCAGTCCTAAGTAAAGACAATGCGGGGGTAGCCCATGGCATTCTTATAGGTTTTATGTATGTATGGCTTATGTAATAGGTGTGTAGCTTTAAAATCTAACATGTTATGTATATGTGGATTATGTGTGTGGTATGCTTTGAGGAATTCACTAAGCATTTCACTTACAGGTTGTTGATTTGTTTCAGGTACATCTGAGCCCAAGGGAAAAGGCAAGGCGTGATGGTGCGGTGTGCACTCTATCTCTCTTTCACTAATATGGTCCAGGGACACTCTGATGTTTTAAAAATAAGATTTTAATGAATGTGGATTTGAAAAAAAAATGTGTTGAGATTTCGTGATTTATGCAAATGTGTTTGACTAATTAAAATGAATTTTATTTTTGTAAAATTTTGGGTCGTTATAAGTTGGTATCAAAGCCTTGGTTTGAGGGATTTGGGCACACTCTCGAGTGTGTAAGGACTCAAACTATGGAAATGGTAATTTTTTTTTATCAAAGGTAACATAAAAAGGTTTTTCAAAAGGAAATGAAAAGGTGAGAGTGCAACGCGCGTGATCAGCCAAGCCAAGTGAGTAGTTCCTCAATATGTTAGCCATGTTTTGCTGATATTTGAGCCTTGTTGATTATATGGAACTTGCTATGTGTATGCTTTTAAAATTCTATATGGATAGGAGCTTATAGCCTCAAAATGATTGATTTGACCTTATTTCCTGTTCCTTGTTTGGTTGTGGTCCTAGGGTAGAATCTTTTATTTGAAAGTCTATTTGATCCTTTTCTGTGTACAATTTGCATGCATGAAGGCAACCTATTATGATTGATCTGGTTGATATGAGTAGAGCAAATCTTAGAATAGCCTGAGATTTGATGTATGTGGTAGTCAGTGGGATATGGTTTAGTTCCGGGATGAATTGGGATTATCTGGTAGAGCATTGAGGAAGGTATAGCTAGGTGTAGAAGGTAGTATTGCGCCCGTACTACTGAAAGCACAGGACCTGTACCTGAACTGATGTTAGATCTGATAACTTCAAGGAAGACCGATGTGGGAAGATACCTTTTATGAAAATCCTGATCATTGTGATTTATGAAATTTTAGTTTAGCATAGTGATTACACGATTCGGAGTAGGGGGATTAGGATCTGGATCTGGATCTGGAGCAGGGTCAGGTGACACTACTGATGTGATTGATGAGAGGCTGCGCGAGCTTATAGCAACCGAGGTTACCAGGGGCATCCTTGATGCTACCCCAGTCATTTTTGGGAATGTTAAGGAGGGCATTATGGATATCATGGAGGAGAGCCTCAGATCATTCAGGGCTAAGATTGTTGCAGGACAGGTTGGGGCCCGAACTCCCTCGTTCTAGGAGTTCAAGGCGTGTGGGGTGCCAGAGATTTTCGGGGTCAGGGACCCCATTGTCAGCTGACGTTGGGTGGCAGATATCGAGAACGCCCAGCGCACGAGTTCTTTCCCAGATGCGGAAAATGTTGGGTTTGCTTCTTGCATGCTGAGGGGCAAGGCTTGAGATTACTAGCCAGGTGGGACCAACCGGAGTGACCGAGATGACTTAGACCGAGTTTGTTCAGCATTTCTCCTTGGAGCTTGCACAACCTATTGAGGTGCAACGGCTAGTGAGGGAGTTTCATGATCTGCATTAGACCACCGAGACTGTGGCAGATATCACTACCAAGTTTCGGAAACGAGCTTTGTTGATCCCACAGTATGCTACTGATGAGGAGATGAGGCGGACCCGATATCATTCCATGCTGAGGGATGATATTCTGGAGTTTGTGAGTTTTACAGGGTGCAAAACCTTGAATGAGATGGTGGAGAAGGCCCATGAGATGGAATTGGAGATGGATTTTCGTACGAAGCGGAAGACTGAGCAGGTGTAGACAACAGGGGGTCAGGCTAAGAAGCCTAAGACCTTTGATTCTTCGGGTAGAGGCTAGTAGGGTCGGGGCCGGTGTGCCAAGTATGGGAAGTTTCATAGTGGGGCCTGTTGGACAACTGGGATATCGTGATGTTACTCTTGCGGTCAGCAGGGGCATGTGAGCAGGGATTACCCCAAGAAGGGCCTGATATGTTTCCATTATAACCAATCTGGCCATAACAAGGCCGTATGTCCGAGGTTGTAGGGAGGGGGAGGAGCAGTGGCGGCGCATCACACTGAGGATTGCCGATGGCTGCCCTGTTAAGGCGGATTCCCCAGTGGTGAATAGCCTCACATTTCAGTTGACCATCGAGGAGGCTCGGGCACCACCAGACGACGTGGCTGGTACGTATCTATCACTCTCTGCTCATTATGATTTTTATGACTTATGTGTGTGTGTGTGTGTATATATATATATATATATAATGCCTGTATATGGATCTTTTTGGTCAATGGTATATCGGCTCATGTTTTTTTTGATTTGGGTGCTACCCAATCGTTTGTGTCTCTTATGCTTAGTAAGAAGTTCTGGGACGCACCGTGAACCTAGGATTCCCTGCTCGAGGTAAAGATTGCAGATGACCGCACTGTGAGTGATGCGAGGGTGTATCACGAATGTGTCTTAAATGTATTTGGTGAGAGGTTTCGTATCGACCTAGTCCCGATACCGTTGCGAGGGTTGAAGGTGATTGTCGAGATGGACTGGCTGGGGGCCAACGGGACCATGATCGATTGTGAGCACCAGTTGGTGAGGGTTCGACCCCCACATGGGGGAGAACTGGTGATACATGGTGATAGGGCCTCACAGGGGCCGATTCTCTGTTCAGCTGCGAGAGCCAGAAGGTTTTTGCATCAGGGTTAAATGAGGTTTTTGGCTTATGTCTCGGATACGAGAGTAGAGACTGTGATGGATGTGGGTAGTGTTCCAGTTGTTCAGAAATTTTAGGATGTTTTCCCCGAAGAGTTACCAGAAGTGCCTCCGGAGAGGCAGGTAGAGTTTCACATTGACTTGGTGCCGGGTGCGGCCCCGATAGCAAAGACACCATATCGTTTGGCACCATTGGAGATGCAGGAGGTATCTATGCAGCTTCAGGAACTGCGAGACCGAGGGTTCATTCGTCCGAGCAGTTCCTCGTGGGGAGCACTAATCCTTTTTGTGAAAAAGAAGGGTGGATCGCACAGGATGTGCATCGATTATAGGGAACTGAAAAAACAAATGGTGAAGAACCATTACCCGTTGCCAAGGATCAATGATTTGTTAGATCAGTTGCAGGGTGCGTATTGGTTTTCCAAGATTGACCTTTGGTCAGGATACCATAAGATGAGGATAAGGGATGAGGATGTACCGAAGACGGCCTTCCGGAATTGATATGGGCACTATGAGTTCATGGTGATGCCGTTTGCGCTTACTAATGCCCCAACAACGTTCATGGACCTCATGAAAAGAGTGTGTAGACCGATGCTGGATCGGCCGGTGATTGTTTTTATAGATGATATCCTGGTCTATTCTAAGACCAGGGAGCAGCATGAGCAACATTTTAGGGAGGTATTGGAGACCCTGAGGGTATAGAAACTTTATGCAAAGTTTTCAAAATGTGATTTCTAACTGTGGGAAGTACAATTTTTGGGGCATCTCATCAATCAGGCGGGTATCTTAGTTGATCCAACAAAGGTTGAGGCTGTGATGCGGTGGGAAGTACCGAGAAATGCATCAGAGATTCGTAGCTTCATGGGTTTAGCGGGCTATTACCAGAGATTTATCTAGGATTATTGTGCCATTAACCCACTTGACCAAGAAGAATGTGACCTTTCGGTGGGGTGCGGATCAAGAATTTGATTTTGAGACCCTGAGACGGAGGTTATGTGAGGCTCCGATTCTAGTACTACTTGAGGTGTTGAATGATTTAGTGGTGTACTATGACACATCGATTTCAGCGTTAGGTTTGGTGCTAATGTAGAGGGGTTACGTGACTGCTTATGCCTTGAGGCAGTTGAAGCCTCACGAGGTAAATTAACCCACTCATGACCTGGAGCTGGGAGCTATGATGTTTTCCCTTAGGATTTGGAGGCATTATTTATAGGGGGTATGGTTCACCATTTATACTAATCACAAGAGTCTAAAGTATTTGATGGATCAGTAGAACCTTAATATGCGACAGAGGAGGTGGCTGGATGTGCTGAAGGATTATGATTGTGAGATCCTTTACCACCCGGGGAAGGCCAACGTGGTAGCTGATGCATTGAGCTGCAAGACGGCGAGATCCCCAATTAGGGACATTTGTATGAGGATGACTGTGATTTTGAATTTGTCAGATATAATCAGGGAGGCCCAGGTCGAGGGGGCGAAGAAAGAGACTTGGAAGAAAGAGAAAATATGGGGACAATATCCTTTGTTTGTTAAGGATAGTCGCGACTTGTTGACTCAATGTGGCCGAGTATGGGTACCGGTGATAGGGGAGTGAGGCAGAAGTTATTAGAGGAGGCACACAAGTCTAAGTTCTCTATACTCCCAGGGGATACAAAAATGTATAGTGACTTGAGGCTGAGTTATTGGTGGCCCTGCATGAAGCGGAAGATCACCTGGTTCATGGAACGGTGCTTGACTGGCAGGAAGGTCAAGGCCGAGCATCAGTGGCCTCATGGTAAGTTACAACCACTCCCCATTCCCATGTGGAAGTGGGAAGAGATCACTATGGACTTCATCACGAAGTTCCCTAGGACAACGAGGGGTGTGGATGCTATTTGGGTGATCATAGACAGATTGACAAAGAGTGCCCACTTTATCCTGATTTCCAAGAGTATATCCACGGAGAAGTTGGTAAACATCTATGTGCGGGAAGTGTTAGCTAGACACGGGGTGCCCGTGTCTGTAGTCTCCGAACAGGGATGTCCGATTTAATTCCAAATTTTGGAAGAAGTTCCAAGAGGAACTGGGCACTCAGCTACATTTCAGTACAACGTACCACCCTCAGATTGACGGCCAGAGTGAGAGGATGATCCAGATGCTAGAGGACATGCTTTGTGCATGCGTGCTGGATTTTGGAGGGAGTTGGGATACATACCTTCCACTGGCAGAGTTCTCGTACAATAATAGTTATCATGCCAGTATTGACCGAGCTCATTTTGAGATGTTATATGGTCGGAGGTGCAGAACTCCAGTGTGTTGGGACGAGGGCGCGCTTCGGGTCATGGGGAGCACTATGGTAGTGCTCAAGACTACTGGACAGATTCAACAGGTGCGTGACCGACTGCGAGTCGCGCAAAGCCTCCAAAAAAGATATGCTAACCGACGACGATCGGATCTTGAATTTCAGGTGGGGGATTTTGTGTTGTTGAAAGTGTTGCCCTGGAAGGGAATTATAAGGTTTCGAAAGAGGGGCAAGCTGAGGCCTTGGTTCATAGGTCTGTTTAGGATCATGACCCGGGTGGGCAAGGTGGCATATCGCTTGGATCTGCCAGAGGAGCTTAGCCAAGGAGCTTTCCAACCTTTATTAAGGACCTTGGAGTTTTGATACAGTTCTAGAATGTAAACTTGGAAACTTTATTCTTCTAGGCACCTTAGGGCTTTAGATCTAAGCCATGGAAATCCCTATATTCGGAGTTTAATCGCAACCAACAAACAGGGGGGGGGGGGACTTAGCGAGTTCCCCTAAGGGACTCAGCGAGTCGGGTTTATGGCCAAATGGGATTGCAGGCAAGAGGTTCATGTCCAAATGTGTTTGTGGTCAGGATTTTGCAGTTGAGAGTTTACTACCACAAACATTATGGAACTCGATGAGTCACTTAAGTGAATCGACGAGTTGATGAGTTTTGAAGGGAATTCGACGAGTGGCTGGTTGTACTCGACAAGTTGAGGTCAACATGGATTCTTGACCTTGGCAGTTGAGCTTGACCTTGACATTGTCCAGGGTTGATACAAAGGGAATTTATGGGACGGTGTTAAGTTAATCACTTGATGATTATAAGAAGTCTAGGAGAGGCAGTGTGGGGCATATCTGAATTCAGTTTACCTTTTCAGCATTTTAGAGGTGAGTCTTCTCACCATGCCATGGGTCGAAGGCACCAAGGCCGGCCCATTATGTGATTATAATATATGTGTTAGCCATTCTGTGACTTAATATGATATGTGATTGTGTATTTTGCATGGAAGACCCCGGGGGGAGCTTGTGGCATTGAATGTAAGACGATGTGGGGGTAGCCCATGACAGTCCTAGGCAAAGACCATGTGGGGTAGCCCATGCCATTGGATGTAAGACCATGTGGGGTAGGCCATGAAAGTCATAGGTAAAGACCATATGGGGTAGCCCATGAAATTCTTATAGGTTTTATGTATGTATGGATTATGTGATAGGTGTGTAGCTTTAAAAGCTAAGATGTTATGTGTATGTGGATTATGCTTTGAGGAACTCACTAAGCATTTCTCTTACAAGTTGTTGATTTGTTTCAGGTACATTTGAGCCCACGGGGCAATGGGCACGGCGTGATGGCACGGCGTGCACTATATATCTCTTTCATTGATATGGTTCAGGGACACTCTGATGTTTTAAAAATAAGATTTTAATAAATGTGGATTTGAAAACAATTGTGTTGAGATTTCATGATTTATGCAAATGTGTTTGACTAATTAAAATGAATTTTTCTTTGTAAAATTTTGGGTCGTTACATCAACCATGTATTCAAATCATAATGTGGAATATAATTACTATGTTGTTATTATTGTAACTTGTGATGTATATCCAATTTGCTTGTGATCCATGAACTAAGTTGCACAGCCCAGTGTGTTCCAACGCCTTTGTTAGGGGGTGTGGAAGAGATCCTTTATCACACTGGAAAGGTCAACATGATGACCGCTGCTCTTATCCATAGGATGTTAGTACTCCTATCAAAGATTTCTGTTTGAGGATGACAGTGATTACCCCAATCTTGGAGCAGATTTGTGGTGCTCAGATTGAGGATATGAAAGAGGAGCACCGAATGAGTGAACGGATAGTGGTTAAAGTGTTTTCTTTGTTTATGATAGCCATAGATTGTTGACCCTACATCAGAGACTTTGGGTTCCGTATTTGGGAGGTACTCGTCAGATTATGATGGAGGAGGCGCACAAGTCGAAGTTCTATATTCATCCATGTGCGATAAAAATGTACAGAGACCTCCGACTCGATTATTGGTTACCCTGCATGAAGTGGTATGTGGCTTGGTATGTGGAGAGGTGCTTGAATTGCAGGAAAGTCAAGGCTAAGCATCAGCAACTGCATGAAAAATTGGAGTCGTTGGGTTTTTCCTTTTGGAAATGGGAAGAGATGACGATGGATTTCATTATGAAGTTACCACGGATAGCACAAGGAGTGGATTTGATTTAGGTTATCGTGGGTCGATTGACTAAGATTTCTTATTTTATCACAATTCAGAAGAGAATCTCTATGGAGAAATTGGCAGATGTTTATATCCGTGAGGTTGTGGCACGACATGGGATTCTGGTATCAGTGGTCTCGGATCAGGTTGTATGCTTTACTTCCAGATTCTGGAAGAGATTCCATGAGGAACTGGGTACTTGACTACACTTCATCACAACTTTTCCTCCGCAGACTGATGGAGAAAGTGAGCGGACTATCTAGACTCCGGAGGATACGCTTCGAGAATGCGTGCCAGATTTTGGTTGGAGCTAGGATATGTATCTCCCATTGGTTGAATTTTCATACAACAACTACCACGCCAGTATTGATCGACCTCCCTTTGAGATGCTCTACAAGAAGAAGTGTCAAACCCCAATTTGTTGGGGTGAGATCGGTCAGTTATTCATAGGAGTACGGAGGTGGTAGTTAAGACTACGGAGTTAATACAAATGGTGTGTGGCAGGCTTCAGACCATACATAACCGATAGAAAAGTTATGTGAATAGACGCCGATCATATTTGGAATTCCAGGTCAGGAATATGGTACTCCAGAAGGTGTCACCTTGGAAATGTGTCATTCAGTTCAAGAAACGGAGAAAGTTGAGCCCTATATATATTGGTCCTTTCAGAGTTATTGCTCGGGTGGGCAGGGCTTCATATCATTTAGATATAGTCGTGGAGCTCATTCAGATTCACATCATTTTTCACGTCTCTCAGCTGCGGAAGTTTTTGGTTGATGACTCCGCAGTGGTACCTGTGGAGGATATTTAGGTGGACGAGCGCCTAACTATAGAGAGAGACCGACTGTAATCCTAGATAGGAAAGCGAAGACTCTGCAAAACAAGGTGGTGGGTTTGGTGAAGGTGCAATGGTAACACCAGAAAGGCTCAATGTGGATGTGAGACCGTGAGGAAGAGATAAGGGAGCATTACCAAAAGTTATTTACAACGGCGGACTTTGAGGACGATGTCAGATTCAAGTGGGGGATAGTTGTAATACCAGTTTATCAAGTACTTTTCATTCATAGCTTAAATATAATTTTTATAGCAACAATGGTCCTTATGTAAGGCATAAGTAATGAATTACGTAAGGCATAATTCATTTAATGGATGTGGGGACTTTATGCTCTACGTACGACGTACAATCCCTACACAGGGCGTAAATACTTAGAACCCAAACCCTAATTTTTTTTAGGGTTGAGAACCTATTTAAATACCTTAAGTCCCTTAAGGCCTCGCTTATCTTCAACCTCCACTCCCCCAAGCTGTCATTTTGAAACCCTAATCCCTTGTGAGCTTGTTTGAGAACTTTTATGTGTTCTTGGTGCATATTGAAGGAGAATTATATCATTGTAAATTGGTGTGGCTCAAGCTTGAAGATCCAGATCTTTCATATCTTTTGCAAACTTCTGGAGGTATAAAGCTCTTACCTTTATGGTTATATAGCTTAAATATAGGTTAGATTCTTGGTTTACAAGCTTATGGTTCCATGGTTTTGGTTATTGTGAGTAAAAGCTACTCCAAAGCTTAAGGTTGTCATTTTATGTTGTTTCCGAGGATCATGTGTCGTTAAAATGAAATATGTGTTGCTATCTTTCATCCATGCAAGGGTTTGAGGTTAATAAAGGGTGATATGCACCTAGGGTTTGGTTTTGGGCTCTATTAATCCATGCAAAGGAATAAAGTCAGAAATGTTATCCTTTTAGACGTTCATTAGGTTTAGAAATGAGTGTTGAACATTTGGTCTTATGACATGAAGGGCTTAATATGGGGGTTGGCAAACTACGAAGTTAGATAGGCACAACAAGGATCCAACCCTATGCAGACGACAATTAAGGACTATGTACCGACGACTTGTCATTGGTAAAGCTTATACCGACGACATGTTGTCTGTAAAAAGTCGTCGGTATAGATAACCAATCCAAACGACATGACGTCAGCACAGGATCATCGGGATTGATTTTCGAGAAAATAAGAAAAAGTTTTATTCGGACCCTATACCGATGACTTGTCGTCTGGACAAGGATGACCCTATACCGACGTTGTCCCATTTTACCTCATTAAAAAAATAAATAAATAAAAGAAATAGTTTTCACGCGGACCGGTCCCACTTTTTGCCGACGACAAGTCATCGGTATAGGTGGACGAACACGACATCGTTTTACTTTTCTACAACACAGATTAAAAATACTTCGAATTTTTTTTAACACCCTATATCGATGACATGCCGTCAACATTGGTTGTCCAAAACAACGACGTCTTCATTTTCTGCAACAAGGAATATACATAAATTGAATTTTTTTTAATATCTTATACAAACGACATCTCGTCTGCATAGATATTAGACATACTGCCAGTTTTTTGCCCCTTCCTACCAAGTCTATACTGACGACTTTTTGTCGGGATAGCCTTTCTGGTCAAAGAGATATGGTTAAAGTCGGAACACATTTTACCGACGACATGTCATCGGTATAGTTTGGCTTTTGCCGACGACACATGTCGTCTGTATAAGTGTCGTGTCCAAAGGGGATAATTCTTGTAGTGAGGGCATAAACCTAGCTATGCAACGTGTAGCCTAGTTTGGCCTTGTTTTATGTGGAAACACTCTATGTAAGGCGTAGAGCAGGAGTACGCATGACGTAGCCCCAAAAGAGGAATTTGTCATTTTAGGGCTTTAGGCCATGTATGGAAGGTACTGGCCTTATAAGGGTAAAATGGTTTTTACCATAGAGAGAGAAAGTATGTAATGGACCCTTGATTATGGCTTCTCACCTAAATTGTTAATTAGGGTTGTTGTGTATATGTTTAGTGTGATAAGCTTTTACAGCATCATCTTGAGTGTAAGATTTGTTTATCTTTAGATTGAGGTGAGTTTTTCATTGTACTTATGGATCAAAGGCTTTAATGTCGGCCTACTGAATTGTATAGTATGCTAGTTGTCTTTATGATACTTGCATCGAAGAGCTCGGGGTTAGCCAATGGCATTTGTATGGAAGACAATGGGGGCAACCAATGGAAATTGTATGAAAGACCATGAGGTAGGCTATAACATTTGTATGAAAGGCCATGAGGTACAGCCCATGGTAATTACATGAAAGATCATAGGGGTAATGCATGACACTTGGATTGTAAGACCTTGGTGGTAGCCCATGGAAATTATATGTATGATATGTCGTATTTTAGAGAACTCACTAAGCTTTATGCTTACGGCTTTATGTTTATGTTCAAGGTACTCCCGGTTCCAAAGGGAAGGGCTCGACGTGACTGAATTGCATCCACCAGTGTTCTGTATTTTATGATATGATTTGTACTTTGATAACTATTTTATATATTTTCACAATTTGATGGGTTTGAGAATGAATGAATGATGGTTTTGATAGACTTAAAACAAAAATTTTTAGATGGAATATTTTAGGGCGTTACAAAGTTACACCACATTCTCGAGCAATGGTAATAATTAAAGAAAAACCAAAAGAAAAAGACAAAGTGGTAGATTCTAATGACTTAATAGTAATGGGGGTGAGATAAATGGTCTAAATAAAAGAATGAACAAAATTTACAAGTTGTTTTCGACAGAGAGCATAGGAAGCAAAGAGATAGTGATATGAAAATACTAACGCTAGACACAAGTCAAATGACCATGGATGTATTTGCGGTGAAAGTTGATATTAAAAAATATTATTTTAATCACTTGTTTTGTGTGTGCGTGTGTGTATATATATATATATATATATATATATATATATATATATATATATATATATATATATATATATATATATAAATTTCTAGTTATTTTTATTTTCTAAATCTTTAAGAATAGTATGTTATGTATTGTTTAAGTAATGAAATTTATGTTTTTATTAAAATTGAATTATTTTATAAAATTTAAATTTTTTAATATATTTGTCATGATATTTTGCAAAGAAACCATAATTGTCATCGTAAAAATGACATGAGGGTCAGATAGTGTCTATATAGCTATGAGGAACTATATAAGAATGACAACATACCCTCCACCCTTACAATACCTATTGGTAAACAATAAAATTAATATGATAAATATCAGTTTCACTAACAATACCTATTCGTAAACAATAAAATTAATATGATAAATATCAGTTTCTTTATAATCATACAACAAGTAAAGCAAAAGATACTTTAAATACTAGGAATCTCTTGAAATAAAAGAAATCAAACACAAACTCACATACATATGAAAATGTAATATATAATTTGCCAACTTGGAAAGTGTGTATATATGTTGTTGGAGTTGAGTACGGTTAATCCCGACCATGCATCTTCCACGTATCTCCAACCGATGACCCACGTGTTATCAATTTCCTCTTGCCATTAACCTCGATCATATCGAACCCTCTCCTACGTACCCCCTACAACTTCAGTAGTCTCCCATTAGGCCACTGATCAGAAATTCTAATGGGTAGCACTGCAATCAGCAAGCATCTGGTTCGTCTTCCTCGACATCGTGGTGTGAGGGCGCAGCAACATCATCAGGTGCCGCAGGTGCCGAAAGGGTGCTTAGCTGTGAAAGTCGGTGAAGCAGGCGGTGAGCAACAAAGATTTGTGGTTCCAATTATCTGTTTTAACCACCCGCTCTTCATGCAGCTGTTGAAGGAGGCCGAAGAAGAGTATGGCTTCGAACAGAAAGGCACCATCACTATACCTTGTAACGTCCACCACTTTCTTACTGTCATTAGCCGCATCATCCACCACCACCACCACCAACAATATTGGTGCTTTAGGGTTTAATTAATTTGAGCTGAGTATCTGTGCTATTACTGATCTTGTGGTTGTATTAACATGTACAATACATCTTTCCAAGCAGTTTAGTTATTCTCCAAACAAATGGGTTCTTAACTTGTGCAGATTATTATCTAGAATTTTGTGTTGTCGTGTTTTTTTTTTTTCAACTACTCATCAGTCATCACAACGAAATGGTTCCACTGTATGAGTGGCCTTCCAAGTGGTCTCTTTAAAGAAATAATTAAATATTATAATAGAGTTTCTGTTAATACTTAATTAATTAATGCTATCGCTGTCAATATATAAGTTATATATTTCTAATCTTGCCATATCCGAAACGGATAAAAAGGATAGTAATAACTGATTAACTTCTGTCGAATCCAATTATTATTATTATTATTTTTATTTCAGATAACTTATTTGGTGATAACTTTTGTTCAAAATAAATTGATGGATGCGGTTGAAATTGGTAATAGGTTTTGCCGTACGGTTAGCTTGTTAAATATTTTGGAAGTTCAATGGCTAATTTGCAAATACTAATAACAAGTAATGACTTTGGCAATAATATATACATAATTAATGAAAGTTTAATTTAACTTTATTTTTTTTTATTTTTTGAAATGATATGTTTTCTCTAGACTCTATATATGAGCATAGCAATTAGGTTTCACTTAAGGATCTTTCCTCTTCTATGGCATGAGATTCTTGTTTGGTGGGTACTCTGGTTACCTTTTAACTTTTAAGGTTTTTGATTTCATGTTGTGAATTCTTCTAGTATGCCAGCTGTTAATAAGAGATACTTGCCAGCTGTTAATAGGAGATACTTCCTTGGTTATTGTCACGATTTCGTTTATTTGGAAATTCAGGAAGGGGAAGAGTATAATGGAGATTTAGTTTTTGATAGAGAATTTTAAATTACCTTATACTTTTTATATCTATAATTATTTTATATGTATTAAAATTATAACAAATTACTATTTAATTTTATTTTATTTAATATATTCTTAATATAATCTTAATGAGTTAGTTAAAAAAATACAAAATAATAACACTTGTTATAATCTTATTGGATATGAATATTTATAGACATAAAAAGTAATAATCAATTTAATTTGTGTGATAGAGAATGTAGTATTCTTTTCTTATTTTTCAATTTGCAATAGGCATAAGAATTAAAATGTTTTGGGGCCGTTGGTTGTGTAACTCCCATTTAGCTATTTTGTAATATTTTTTCTTTCTATAGTGTCTTGATAGAATTTTAATATGTCTGTTCTAAAATAATTAGGTTTTACTTAAAAAAGGAAAAAATTTGCTATGAAGACTATGAACAAAAGCAAACTACCCTTATACATGTTTATTTAAAACCAATGGGTGGATTTTACTTTTTTTTTTATAACATTTTATTTTCATTTGTTTTTATTATAGCATTGTATTATAATAAATCTATCCAATTATAGTTATGTCATTCATACAAAGTTGTTTAATTTTTTTTTTTAGACAATGCATTGAGATCAATATACAGAACAAAATACATAAAATAAGATCTACATTAAATTACATGTTTAAAAGAGAAATTATTGTGACTTCTTACTGTTGGGTTTTACTAAAAAAATAGTCTATAAAAAAAATATTAGTTTAGCAACAAAAAGAATTTAAAATGAATAATCTTCAAACCGTTTTCACTTACCAATGATCATCTTGCAAAACATAAAAATATTAAAACAACCATAGAAGGAAAAAAAACACAATCTTTAAAGACTTTGATACTCATGGAAAATTAGAAGTTGATGAAGTGAAACAAAATTTCCAAAGTAAAAGCTCTCTATAATGTATCCATCAAGCTAGAATAAACCACTTCAAGATGCTAGTCTTCACCTGTATTAGACACTTCTTAAGCCTTAATGAACTTATAACAAATAAGCCATAAATGAGAAACAACTTAAGCACACAAATCTATACTATACAATGCAAGAGATATGAGACGAAAAAGAGCATAGAAACCTATGACCATATGAGAAAAAGGAGAACAATTCATTAGCCAAAACAACTAGCATGCATTTCTTTATATACTAACGTTAAGATATGACCTTACTTGTATTGAAGGAAGGCGTAGGACTTACGATAATCATGGGTGAGGAAAGGAAAACCAAAAAGCAATACACAAGCCACAATTTTGTGTACCTATGGTTTTGACATCACAAAGTCAAAACTAGTTTTTTCTTTTGCTCCAATTCATTTACTAGCATATAAATCTTAAATTTATATAACATATGTTTATATAAATGGAATTCTAAAAGCCCAAAAAGATGTATACAACTTATAAACTTATACCTTATGATTTACTAGGTGTTATTTTCTCTATAAAAAAATATATTTTCATATATAATAAAGTTTCAATTAAATAAAAGTGTTGATAATATTTATTAATCATCAAATTACTTTAATAAATAATCAATAAGTAGTAACTTGTTATAAGGTATGGCCCTATATATCATTACTAAATATCATTGTATAATGACTATTGGGCATCAAGATCTTTCAATCTTTCAGTTACAGAAGACTCATCATAGATTGATACAGACGGTGACAAATGTCTAGTAATATTTCACTACCCTTAATAACACACTACAAAAAATTTCTTTCATGTCCCTCTAATCCCTAAAACCTCAAGGCTACAATTGATGTATAAGATAAATTTATTAGTTACCCCTTTGTTACAAACATCATGTTGAACATGAGACTTGCATCACAATCAATCTCATTTGGTGTTCAACTTTAGGTAACACGGATTAGATATATAACTCTCAGCACATAAGAGGAACAAATCACATCTTGACTACATACGACTCTTGTATAGTTAATACCAAACCTGATATAGGCCTTTGTAATTGTCTGGTAAAAAGACAACATTTGATCATGTCAAAATATAGTGATCCTTACACTTAAGTCCTAATATGAATATCAGGTATTAAGGATAAAAATATACTAACTTTTATCAAATATCACTCATGATAGCGATCCATGAGGTGATCTTAATGCGGTCATGTCCAATACTTATTATCTGATAAGTACTTATGAATCTTGGTTACAATCTATTGTCTACTTATGAGAGTTAACCATTCCAATTCATATTAGTATTACTTCATAAATTCTCCATTAATTATGACTAACTATGAAATTTTAGAATAATTAGATTATTCATGGATTAAACATATTATATAGAACACAACAAGCATTAATGTGATTATGATATCCTTATTTATCAAAATAATATAATAGATACTGTCAAAATGTTCATATATCAAAATACTAAATCTAAATCTAATACTATTTTTAGAATAACAAAGTCCTATAACTCAAGCTTGACCTTTCATGCTTAGCTTAAAGGAAAGACTGTATTAATGTGACTGACTAAATTTAATTTGTGTGAATTATTTGAATACTATCATCTCCTTATTTGACTTTATTCTAAGTATAGTTAAATATCTAGGAGGATATGATTAGTGTTCTTATGTGACTAAGAGCCCTTAGATTGATTAAGGATTTAACTTAGTTTTTCAATGAATTCATTAATATAATCATATTTGATTGCAGCTTCTGAAGTAGCTGTGCATTCTTATTTTGTAGTAGATGTGCAATTATGTTTTTCTTGGATCTCATTCCAATCAAAACTCATCCTTCATTCATAATGAAGTCATAATTCAATTATAATTCATAATTATCTAATCTTTTTTGAAGTTAGTATCTTGTGTAGCTCTTTAAATAAAGATGTTCTTCTAAACTAACTAACTCACATACATTATATTAGTTCTTATTAAGTACGTTAAGAATGTTCTTATATTCATCTAATGACTATCATATGTATCTTAATGGTATCTTATGATATGTTAATAACATGATCATACACTTGGTTATGTGCATAATATGACATAAATGATGGATTCACTTATCAAAGAAAATAAAATATAACTCATTTTACCTAGCTCAAACCTATGTGCTAGGTCCTTTTGAGGCTAACACAAAACTGATTCCATGGGTCAATGTCAAGAGTCCTCTAAAGAAATCTTGTATCTTGATCTCTTTTAAGATTTTATCAAGATATACATAAAGATTTAACGCTTTTAACATTCATATTTATCTATCTCCCTAGATTTTACATTCTAAGAACATACCTTTTGTGTCCTAAGTTTTTCATTTTAGAAACATTTTTCGAGTCAAAGAGAAATGGCCTTGCATAGTTCGAATGTACATTCTCATGATTAAGTATGTCTTATTCATACATGATTAGGAATATCACTATGCTCCCACTAGTTCTTAGTATACACAACTGTTATCTTCATTTTTATGTAAAAACATACTTTATGTTTTTATATAAAATGACAATTCCAACCTTAAGATGTTTGATTTATATCTATAAATGGATCTTAATTCTTACACGTACTTTTAGGATATATTGCATTAAGAAAATCTTCAGGCTAAACTATATAGGCATCTTCAAGTAGGTCTTTGTTAAGAAAAATAATTTTCTTGAAATCTATTTGTCATATTTCATTACCATATGTAGTTATGATAAATAATATCCTTGTAGAACTAATGATAACTACTTAAGAAAAGGCTTAATCATATTCAATGACATGAGTATGAGAAAAACCTTTTATAACAAGTCTTGGTAAATATGTATAGATCTCTATGTTTGTTTCTCTTTCTAAAAGAATCACTTATTTCTTCTAGTCTTACTATAGGGAGGAAGATTAATCAAGTCCATACTTTATTATTATGCATGGATTATATTTTCAGTGTTCATGACCCTGATTCATTTATTAGGTTCCAAGCCTGATATAGTATTTTGGTAGTTGATAGGTTTACCAGAAACTATCAAGAAAACTCATCAATGAGAGATTATTTATTTCTCATGTTATAAATGATTTCTACTATATATACAAACACTTTATGTTTATGAATAGCTATTTTTCATGTTCAACAATTATTTTTTGAAACTAGTGCAAACTTTCATTACATCAGGTTATGATTTTTGAGATACTTCAAGTTACATGTGCCTCCTACTTGCTTTATCATTAGAAGCTTGATTCTAATAACTCAACTTTCAAATGAATAAGAAACCTTATTCTTGGTGGTTTTGTAAATAATAATCTAAATAAACTCTTATAATATTTTACAAATTTGTATTTAGTAGCTTTTAGGTCTACAAGCTTTAGTCTTACATGGTCTTCAAATCCCCAAAACATTAAGTAAGATAAGGATGAAGCCTTTCCATAGTAAATCTTGTAAAGTGTTTTATCTACCTCTTAGGGTTTTTTTAGTATTTGAAATACAAGTAATATTGATTAAGAAATAATCTCAAATGGGTAAAGAAAGATATTTCTACTGATTAGAAAGTAAACCACATCTAGCAAGGTTTAGTTAATCTTTTATTATGTTTAAGGCTTTAGATGGCATTACTGAATTACATCTCACATTTATATTTGAAAAACTTCAATAAAGGGTTCACAATTATCATTCATCGTATAAAACATAATTACAATGACTATAGTTGCTAATAAAGTTGATTATGTATCTTGTAGTAAATGTAGACATTCTTTAGAAGGGAAGTCATACATTACTAGGTATTATTTCTTAACAATTAATTTCTCTATAGTTTTGTGAAAAAAGAATTAGTAATCTTTAATATATAAATAAGATTCACATAAGTTAAATAAACTATATTATTTTCCTTAAAAAAAATCCATTTCTTGTAGTTGGAATATGTGTATTTTGTTTATATAATAAAGATAACAGTGTCATAGATAAGTTTGATTCAAATCATGTTTTAGTCAAAAGTGTTTTCTTATAGAACTTATAATTTAAAAAACATTGATATTTACTTTATAATTCTATGAACAGATCTATTTCTCAAAAAAATTAATCACTTTAGAATACGAAAGTGACCATTATGAAAAACAATTTAGTAAATAATCAATCATTTAATCATTTAAATTAACTGAGACATATATTTAGATAGGCTAAATACAAATATACATTGTTCCCAAAAAAACATTGTTTTACAATACACATATTTTTTTTGTTCTAATCATAAATAATGAACTCCAAGAGTGAAGTTCCAACTTTCTTGTGCTCAACTAGTTAATCTTCTTAAATATCTGTAAAATTTTCAAATATTTAATTTATCATTAAGTATCAAGTACTTGAGTGTTATATAAAAAGTATAAGTTTTATCTTATAGATACTTGAATGACTGGTCCGACTAGTATTTATTAGATAAGAGAGACATATCCTCTTCTAATGTCTTGTTTCTCTACATTAGAAACAATATTCATCCATGTGGTCCTTTTTTCATTTCATATGCTTATATGTATCCTTTTCATGAACTAAGGGTCTCTTAGCGCATGCATAGTGACTCTCTTCAACCTTGCATTCTTCTTGTGTTCGAACTGGCTCAAACCAACTAGCACTATATTTAAGTTTTCTAATTTCTTTCGAAGGTCGGGAGTAATTGTTCCTAGTATAATGTTAGAAACATCTTCAACATTTGTAACATCACAAAATATGGTCCTAAAAATTTCATTTTTAAAATAGATAAAATAGTATTTTCAGTTATCATCCATACATCTCAACAAAACCAATGTATCAAATGTTATAAAAATTAGAGTAAATATCATATGCGGAATCCCAATAGTGTGTGCAATGAACTCAACCCGAGCTCTTCCCCTTGGAAATGGAATTACCTGAAACATAAACTGAAAACTATAAGCACAAAGCTTAGTGAGTTCCCCAAACTACCCCATACCATACATAATAAATCACATATTGGGCCCCCGCCTAGCATCGAGCCCTACTTGGTTTATAGATCTGTTATTCTTAGGCCTCACCTATCACTGGGCCTCGCCCACTATACACATACAATTAATATCACATAATCATGTTAACACATATAATGATCATAAAACTAGCATATGTTCCAGTCCTCAGGCCTCGCCTGGCATCGAGCCCCGCCTGGTATACATAGCAGCACATACACATGTAAGGGTCACGGAGACTCCTAGCATCCTTATATAATCAATTAGGGCTAACATTGGCGCCTTCGACCTGCGAAATCCAGTGAGGAAACTCACTTCAAATGCTAAATCTCATAGAAAAAGTCCATAGTTGTTGTCCTAAGGACTCCCCGAGCTATCAGTACAAAATAACACCCAATCAATACTTGGATTCCAATCAATATCAAATACTCCATACATAGGGTAAAATAACCATTTTACCCCTGGCTTAATTTGATCCATGACTAAGGCCCAAATCTACAATATAAAAGGCCCTACACTAACTAATCTTCTAAAGCCAACTTATGGCCTAATTTTCCAAATTGGGACCAAACCCCTCTAATGGGCCTTACCTTAAAGCCCAATAATTTTCTTAGTCCAAAAGCCTATTTTCAGATGGCCCACTAAGGCCCAAAGAAACTATGTCCATGAAATGGCCCAAATCGAGGCCCAAAAATGCAAAGTCCACTCTGACTGAGTACGCAGGGCATACTCAGTTGTACACTATGTGTACACACTTACTGGCTTGTACGCTACGCATATAGACTTGTACGCCTAACGTATTCCTCTATTCATCTATCTTTTTCCATTAAGCACTTAATGCTTAGCCCATAGGTCTAAACCATAGATCTAAGTCCTAATCAATGTCTAGACCCATAAAGTCACTAACTTGGTGGCTTTGCATCCCCAAATGAATCCAAATTCAGAATATAACATTCTACTTTCATGAAAATGGCCTTAAATCATGCATGGTTGGATCTAGACCTCAAAAATGGTAACTTTATGACTCAAGAACCAAAATAACACCAAGAGTGGAAACTCTTAAGATTAAAAAATGATTTGAACTCATAACATCTCATCAATGGGACCAAAAGGGTCCATAAACCCAAACCAAAAGAGATCTAAGCTAAGAAGCATCAAGTTCAAGACTTTATACCTCAAATGAGTGCCAAAAGATGATGAGGTTCTGGATCTATAAGCCTTCAATCCTCCAATGAAGATTCAAGGATGGAGACCTTCCTTCAAAGCACTAAAATACACCTCAAAGTGGCCTTTTAAGCTCAAAAACACACAAGATGGAATTAGGGTTCGAGTGTAGGGTAAGGAGGATAAGGAGAGTGAGAAAAATGAGGGTTCCAAGACCATAAGGATGCTTAAATAATGGCCAACCTCAAAAATTAGGGTTTTCATTAACCTTGCGTACGCCCCGCGTACGCATCCGGAACCCCAATCAATACCCTCGCATGAGTACGCTAAGCGTACCACTTGGTACGCCCCACATACTTGCTTCACCACTTGTACAATAAGCGTAACTTTTTTATGCCCCACGTACAACTGAAGGATTAAAATGGGACAAATTTAATAATGCAAGGTCAAAAGAGAAACTTACCGAGATTCAAGTGTTACAATTGTCCCCCACTTGAATCAAAATTCATCCTCGAAGTCTGCCGCCCCAATAACTCTGGATAATGATCTCTCATCTCCGCCTCGGGTTCCTAGTCGACTCTTAACCCTTGCGGTGCTGCCACTGGACCTTTACCAGCTCTACAACCTTGTTCCTCAAGGTCTTCATCCTCCGATCCAAAATTAGGACCAATCTCTCGATATAATTCAGGCGGTCATCTACCTGAATATCCTCTAATGAACTGCAGAATCATCCATTAAACACTTGTGCGGCTGGGAGACAAGAAATATACTATGAATCTGATTGAGCTTGGCTAGAAGATCTAGACGATAAGCAACCCAGCCCACCCGAGCCAAAACCCTGAAGGGACCAATATACCTAGGGCCCAACTTGCCATGCTTCCTGAAATGGGTGACACCTTTATAAGGCGACACCTTCAGGATAACCATATCTCCCACCTGGAACTCCAAGCCAAACCGGCATCTGTTAGCATAACTCTTCTACCGACTCTAAGCTGTCTAGATCCTGCTCCGAACATGCTGAATCAACTTAGTGGTCTTGAGCACGACCTCGGTACTCCCCATGAACCATTGACCGACTTCGCCCCAACAAATCGGGGTTCTGCACTTCCTCCCATAAAGCATCTCAAAAAGAGATCGATCAATGCTAGCGTGATAACTGATGTTATACGAAAATTCCGCTAATAGAATATACGTATCCCAACTCCTGCCAAAATCCAACACGCATGCACGTAGCGTATCCTCAAGAGTCTGTGAATAGTCCACTCACACGGACCATCGGTCTGCAAATGAAATGATGTACTGAAGAGGAGATGAGTGCCCATCTCGTCATGAAATCGCTTCCAAAATATCGAAGTAAAATGAAAATCCCTGTCCGAAACCACTGATACCGGCACCCCATAACGTGCCACTACCTCCCAAAAAAATAAATCTCAAACAACTTCTCTGTAGATATACTATTCTGGATCGGAATAAAGTGTGTGCTCATGGTCAACCGATCCATGATGACCCAGATAGAATCTACTCTACGTACGGTCCTGGGAAGCTTTGTGATGAAATCCATGGTGATGTCTTCCCATTTCCATACGACAATGTCCAACGACTAGATCTTGTCGTGAGATCGCTCATGTTTGGCCTTGACCTTCCTGTAGTTGAAGAACCACTCCACATACCATGCTACGTCTCGCTTCATGCATGGTCACCAATAATCAGGACGAAGATCCCTATACATCTTCACTCCAGGATGGATGGAGGACCTCAAATTATGGGCATCCTCCATTAGAACCTAGCGTACACCACCCCAATAAGGAACCCAGACCCACTGATGCAGGGTCAACAACCCATGGCTATCATAATCGAAGGAAGCCACCTGACCTACAATATGCTCACTCTTCTGGTGCTCCTCCTTCATAGCCTCAACTCGAGCCTCGCGCATCCGATCCAACAATGGAGTAATCACTATCATCCTCAAGCATATATCTCTTATCGGAGCCGTGTATGCCTTGTGGTTTAGAGCATCGGCCACCACATTGGCCTTCCCTGGGTGATAAAGGATCTCACAATCATAATCCTTCACCACATCTTGTGAGAAAAAAGATACAATGTGCAGGGACAAGGTTCGGAAACTCAAACCTTAAGTTTATGCTTAAGATCAATGTCTTCTTATAATTACGTGTTCCAGTCAAGTCTGGAAAGACCAATTGAGACTGAAGAGAGAAATCAACAAAGTACTTCAAGTATTAAATGTAGAACTATGAGTATAATCAAGGTAAATACAATAAATGAACAAGTAGGGTGTTTTGAAAGAGTTTGATTTGAGAGAAAAGGTTAAAGAGAGTTAATGTGAAAATATGTTATCTTTTGAAGAACAATCCATTATATTCTTGTCATTCAATCACTCCTAAAATAGTCAAGGAGGAACATCGTACAAACCGCTTAACATACAAATAACCGGATAATAATACTAATTTTGACATAGTGATTATCCAAATAAACAAAAATACCTGGTCCCATAAAAAGTTACATCAAACTAAAGACAAGAATAATTAATGCACGGACTGACACTATAGTGACATAAGAACATGGTTTGGCATGCGGAATTGAAGTTTACACAATGAACATGGTGATTTGGGTGCTAAAAGATATATTCGATCATAGAAAATGAGTACAAAAAGGTATCTAGTCTAGAACTTCATAAATATCTCACTCACTAATCACTATGACTACATCTCTCAATCACACCTCTATAAGTGGTATGAACCCACCTTATATAGAGGTGTTTACATGTCTCTCTCTCACTCTCTAATACTCATTAGTCATAAGGCTAATGCACCACATGCAAGTGGGTCTACAAAAGTCAAACCGTCTACAAAGTCATACATGAAGAATTTTACACCCAAACATTCTCCCCCTCAAAGTTAGGAATGGATGACCCACTTCAAATCTTCCAAAGACGAGCAACTACGCGGTTCGAGCCTTAAAGGTGACACATATCGAAACAAACTTCAATCTTTAATTCTTCCATGATTCTTCAATTTGGGCTCTAGGATGTAAGACCATACAATCCAATCATCAACGAATGATCATGAGCTTATCATACTCCAAATCGATCACCCTAAAGTTGAGCATAAAAGCACACCCCAAAAATTTTCAATAATTCCAAACCCATTTTGAAAATAAATCATTTCCGAACTTCCAAATGCATCATTTCGTAAGCTTCAAAACTTCAAGATCACTTCGGTCTTTATATCCGCGTAATATGAAAAATTCAAGTTCGAATTTCCATATAAAATTCTCCTTCTTTTTATAATCGAAATTTGATTATAAAACCTTCAAGGAAAAAGAACGTGCTCTATTCAGAATTTTTCGTGTTAAAACTCCCCCTTCACATGTGGCATAAACTTTGTGCTTCAATCCGGAAATTCAAAAAAATATTCAATTTTTAGCTTCGTTCACAGATCGCCTTTGGCAAAATTTCTCAAAAATGGGTAGAAATTATCAATTTCAAAATTCTGTAGTGACCCGTTGCGCCCAAAATAGCAAAATATGCAAAACTCTCCCCCTTTTCCAAAGTCGGATAGAAAGCATCAATTTGCACAAACTGCAGGGGCTTGGAATGCACTTTCTTCAATTTTCAGCAAAAACAGTCCTTTTCGAATTTGGGTATGAAACGCCAAACATTCAAAACCTCAGGGACTATTTTCGACAATTCTATCCTTTGTGCTCAAATCATACGAACAGTCCCCCAAACATACGAAGCTTCAAATAATTTTTGAAATTAGGTGAAAAGTGTCAAACATTCGAAACTTCAATTAATTTGCAAAGTGTCAAATATTCAAAGGTTCAGGGGTTGAATTCGAAACTTTTTGCCATTTGATCAAATCATACCAAATGTTGATCAATCATACGAAGGTTTTGAAAATTTGTCAAACTTTTGAAACTTTAAGGACCATTTTCGAAACTTGTTATACCCTTCGTATGAATTTTAAAACACCTTTCATTCGGTTTGACCACCCGTTCGTTAGATTCAATCATTTTACCCTCTGTACAAATCCTAAACACCCCTTCGTTCAAACAAACACCATTTTACCCCTTCATATAAATCTTCATCTCTCTTCGATAGATTTCAATCAAACCTTCGTTATTTTGATTTCATGAATTCGTCTTTCTCAAACTTATTCAAACTATCTGCTCGTTAATCGATCGTCGACTCCTGTTCCAAAAACCTTCGAAATTAGGATCCCGTCTCTTATTCTTGACTCCAATCAATAACACAAATTTCTTCAAAATCCTTTTATCATCAACCCCAAATTAAGTTCGATTCCAGTTCGTTATCATACCCAAACCAAATCTTTTCCAGTCCGTTCTTCGTATACCATAAACAAGTCTCAAAATTAACACTACACCAATTTATTTTGACTTTTTATTTGACCCCGACGAACAAAAAAAACATTCAATCGATTCCTGTTTTGATGAAATCTGCTTTGGATTTTATTTCAATATTCTCAATCATCAACCATCGCATTTGACAACAACAATTAGAACTTGATTTTGACTTTCAATCTAATCAAAAATCAACATCTTGATCATAGTCGATTTTAGAAATCAATGGATTTAAAGAAAATCGATTCACAAGATATAAAAATCAGATATTACTAGTAGATTTTGAGAAACAAAGAAACCAAATCGGAACTCAAGAACACCGATTACGACGAAAGACATGAATCATCACAATCAATCCAATCATCAACCGATTTCAAGAATTGAGACAACGAGGTTGAAGAATCAAGAGCCATCTTTCAACAGATGAGTTGAATGTACAAGTGATATATGCGTATGTATAGTTAAAGTGACGAACATAATTTTTAAGCGAATCGTTCACATATATTAGATTACTTAAATGAATAATTGGGCTTAGGGTAAACTGTCTAGAATAGTATTGGATCCACTCATTTGATTCAAATATTCAAATCAAATTCAATAGCATTTTTGTGCTTCGAATAAATCGGATGAATAGTAATCAGATCACGATATGGGTTTAAAATTAATTATGAACAGTAGCGAATTCAAAATGGTTTTGGGCTAATCTGAATTAAAATGACCATTCCAAATTTAGAATCACATCAAACAAACGGATTTGGAAGTGGATCGGGCTTTGATCAATAAAAAAATTATTGGATCAAAACAAGTGGGTTTTTCAAAGAAAAATTGATCCAATGAATCAAACGATCAAAAATCAAGAACCCAAAGCACGATTCAATGAGATCAAGAGAGATCATAGAGTGAGACTCACCAAAAATGCTTCCATTGTGACAAAAGTTGCTAAACCGAGAATCGTTCTTCAAAAAATCACTTTGATCTTGAAGACCCGCTTTGATACCAATTGAAGTGACAAAAGAACGTGGTTTGGCATACGGAATTAAAGTTTGCACAATGAACATGGTGATTTGGGTGCTAAAAGATATATTCGATCATAGTAAATGAGTACAAAAGGGATCTAGTCTAGAACATCATATATATATATATATATATATATATATATATATATATATATATATATATATATATATATATATATATATATATCACTTGCTAATCACTATGACTACATCTCTCAAGCACACCTCTATAAGTGGTATGAACCCACCTTATATAGAGGTGTTTACATGTCTCTCTTTCACTCTCTAATACTCATTAGTCATAAGGCTAATGCACCACATGCAAGTGGGTCTACAAAAGTCAAACCATCTACAAAGTCATACATGAAGAACTTTGCACCCTAACAAACATATGATCTCAGAACATTTCTTCATCTCGACACATACTCCACTCTAGACTCTACCATTATCTCGTACCATAACCATTTTAGACTCAAGAGTGACTTCAAATCTTTTAGAGTTAGAGATTGCTAGAGGTTCACTTTCAGGTTCCAACAATCTCCCCCTAAGTGAACTTAGCAGTCCAGTCAACTTAGTTCGATTCATCCTTGATAAACACATACGCCCTGTACAACCAGTCTCTGACTTCGATGTACCACTGCAGCTGACTTATAAATTTGACTTCACATGCTCTGGTGCGTCAGACTTTGATGCACGATTGATGAACTTTAGAAGGGCCTTGGTGGGAAGTAGATGCTTGTCAAGGAATCGGAAGAAGTCCTTCATGTTTTTTTTCCTTTGAAGATACACAAACCCTAACACTGGTTCGTCAATTGGTCCCTCAGCCAATATCTCAACTTCTGGCAGCTTGAAGTCGATCTTTGCTAGATATTTTTCGGTTCTGAACAAGGGGGCCAATTCAAAGTCGTACTGACAAAATTTTGCGACATAATCTTTAAGGGAACTTAAAGCAGCATGGTAAGCTCTCATGCTAATATCGTTGACTTGGTGGCTTCTGAAATGTACAACTATCGTCACGATCTCATTTGGATTGATTGCTAGGAAATCTGCGTCGGTGATGGGTTTTTGAGCTTGTTTGTTCTGGAAGATGTGGTATTGGAACAACACACAGTTTAGTTCGAATTTAGTTAAGATTTTCCTTCCGAACCCAGAAATCTTGTTGATCCTTTTCCGACACCATACTTCTTTTTGGGGAAGTGCGTTCTTGGAACAAAAGGTCTTCAATCGTTCACATTCAGTTCTGATGATCATTTGTGGATCATCTTCCGGGTAGAGTGAAAGACCCACACATTCATATGATTGAGAGAACCCCTTCTAAAATTTGATCTACATCATATTACTCCAAAACATGCTACATGCATATTTATAAACAATAATTTTTACATTGATAATTTGAATACAAAGACTAGATACAAACTAACTATTAAGACTATTACAAAGTATTATATTTATTACATAACTACCGAGAATATTATAGTTTTATACATAAATGAACAGTTATTACAAAAGTAATAGTATTATGTATTCAAAATCTTCTAACAGTATATGCCTATACTGGATCCTTATTACCTGCAATTGTTAAACACTGAGAGGGATAAGCGGTGATGCTTAGTAAGTTCAATAATAGATACAATATAACGTTATGCTATATATATACTTCAATATGGCAGAAACAAAGAGGAACAAGGAACAACAAAGGCATATGTGAATCATGTGACAAGCTTTCCATATTTATCAATGATTTGATTCAAAGACATACAGTCAATGAGACATAACAATTTCCATACTTGATATACATCAATAAAGCTTCGACCCAAATGACATAGAAGACATAGACTTTCTGATTAAACATTTTGGTAGATTTTAGGCTTTCAGCCCTATCTAACCTTCTACAAATTCCATAGGGGTGTAGAAGTCATTCTCTTATGTGACATGCTCTACACGGCCACATGCTACATACCAATATCACTGTGAATCTAAGTCCTTTCATTGATCGCATGGTTAAAGGTACAGCTTTGCTATCAAAATAACATGAAATAATAACATGGGAAAACAACATGGAAAATCACATAGCATATATAACACATAACATACAACTGTTCCTATATATTGAACTCACTATGAATTAACAAGAGGTTAAAATAGTCATTTGGGCAACACTTCGTTCTAATAATTAAGTTTCTTCTATGAAAACCGGGAGATTTATTCAAAACCAGGCCTTGCGAGGGTTAGCTTCAAACAAAAAAGATAAATTTCTTATGGTCTTCGGGTACTTTGGAACGTATTTCGAGTGTTGGGTATGATCCCAAGGCTCCGGGGGAAGTTGGAATAGCTTAAAAATGGGTTTAGGAGTGAAAAGTGTGAGAATTTCTAACATTAATCGGGAGGTCTCGCACCTCCTTTATATAGGTGCGAGCCTCGAATCCGAAGGAAGGAGAAGGGAGCACGTGGCTAGCTTGTGAAGTGCCCAGGGGGGGGGGATGGCAGCAGCGATGCGAGACACGCGGAGTGATAGTTGGCTTCAGATGCGAGAAGTCAGTAACACGCATCGGTATCTGATTAGCCTGCGCCTTCAGTGCGAGTAGGGTGTGACACGAGTCGGACATCGGGCACCTAACGTGGCCGAACTCAGTCCATGCGAAATTCCTCGGATTTTGTGATTTTCTCGATTTTTGTGTCCTAAACTTCAAAAATCCATAACTTTCGCATACGAGCTCTGTTTTTGACGTTCTTTATATGTACGCGCATGGGAAATTATGCTCTATAACTTTCGTTTAGATTTCATCGGCTAATTTTGAATTTATTTTTAATATTATTATTTTTAATAGACCGGGACAGGAAAATCCGTAAAAAATTCATAACTTCTTCATCAGACATCCGTTTTTGTCTGTCTGTTTACGTTGTACAACTATTGATGAGACATTCGATTATTTTTTGGTTTATGTCACTTAAAAATCACTCGATCTTTATTTCGAGTTTTTAGCTGTCTACTTCTATTTCGAAACTTAGAAAAATCATACTTCCTCATACGAAGTTAGATTTGGACGTTCTTTTTATGAAAATTCTCGGTTTAACGAATACTACGACTTTCCGTTAGATCACTAAATCCAAAAAGTAGTTTATCAAAAACTCAGTTTTTACACTAAATAGTGTTTGACGGTTTTGTCGCGATCTTCGATTTGTCATAACTTCTTCGTTATACCTCAGATTTCAATGAGGTTTTCGCCTAACGAATACTACGACTTTCTGTTAGATCACTAAATCCAAAAAGTAGTTTATCAAAAACTCAGTTTTTACACTAAATAGTGTTTGTCGGTTTTGTCGCGATCTTCGATTTGTCATAACTTCTTCGTTATAACTCATATTTCAATGAGGTTTTCGCTTAAATGTTTCTAATGAGATTCTTTACTACTTTCAATAATAAAGTTATACTTATTTCGAATTTTATATTTTCGTTAAATTTCAATATTTGACTTTTGTCCGAAATCTCATAAAACTTCCAAAACATTCTGAATGACTATAAACATAGTTTTATTTCATTTCAAGTAAAAACTATATGTTAGAACCTAATACTCAAATTTCATATAATATTTCATAATATTATTCATTACAAAACACGATAACTAAACGTGTATGTTACAAATACCTCCTCCATTTGAGGATTTCGTCCCCGAAATTACAACGATTAAAACAAGTGGGGATATTTTGCTCTTATTTCATTCATATTTTCCCAAGTATAATTTGGGCCTCGACGGTGTTTCCACCTGACAAGCACCATCTCCACTTCTTTATTACGTAGATTAGTCGTTCTTTCCTTTACGATCTCTTCAGGCTCTTCTACATATGTTAACTTATTATCTAGTTTTGCCTCGGATAACGGGAGCGTTTCATCATATATGCTTAAACATTTACGCAGATAACTCACTTGAAACACATCATGAATACCTGCCAAATCTTTTGGTAATTCCAAGCGGTATGCTTGCTTACCAATTCTCTGGATGATTTTGAAAGGACCAACAAATCTAGGACTTAGTTTTCCTTTCTTCCCAAATCACATAATGCCTTTCCACTGGGATACTTTCAGCATTACAAAATCACCCACCTGGAATTCTATAGGTCGTCTCCTCTTTTCTGCATAGGACTTTTGTCGATCCTGGGCCACTTTCATTCTTCCTCGTACAATTTGAATCTTGTCAGTGGTGTCTTGAACCAATTCAGGGCCTCCAAGGATTTTCTGTCCTACTTCACGCCAAAATATTGGAGTACAACATCTACGTCCATATAATGCTTCATATGGTGGCATTTTGATTGAAGCGTGGTAACTATTATTATATGAAAATTCGACAAAAGGTAAGTATTTGCCCCAGTTACCACCGAACTCCAAGACACATGCACGAAGCATATCTTCTACTGTTTAGATCATTCTCTCCTTCTGACCGTCTGTCTAGGGATGATAAGTTGTACTGAGATCAACTCGAGATCCCAATTCACGTTGCATACTAGCCCAAAAATGAGAAGTGAAGTGAGTGTCACGATCAGAAATAATCTTTAGTGGCACACGATGTCTCGCGACAATTTCGTCCAAGTACACTTGTGCTTGTTTCTCTATTGGGGCCGTTTCACGCATGGCAAGAAAATGTGCTCTTTTAGTCAATCGGTTGATAACTACCAAAATACTATCATTCTTCCTAGTAGTCTTTGGCAATTTGGTAATAAAATCCATGGATTGCTCTTCCCACTTCCACACGGGAACACTAAGGTTTTCTGGAATTTCGTAAGGCTTTTGGTGTTCTGCTTTGACTTGTAAGCATACTAAACATTCATGTACGTATCTTCTAATGTATTTCTTTAGTCCAGACCACCAATAGTCAACTTTTACATCATAGTACATTTTACTTGTACCAGGATGTATTGGTAGTTTAGATTTATAGGCTTCATTCAAAATCTTTTATCTTAGTCCACAAATCTTTGGAATCCATAACCGATTCTTAAATACCTTAAATCTTTGTGGATCATGAAGTAAAACATCAGTATAATGTATCATCCTTTCTTTCTTCACATTTTCTGGCTTTAGGGCCTCTACTTGGCATTTCTCTAGTTCATCTAGAATAGTGAACTTTACTGTAGTGTAAGTAATAGCATAACACACACTATTATGATAAACCTTTCTGCTATTGTCCTTTCTAGGATGTTATAGGATATCATAGTCATAGTCTTTTATCAGCTCCATGGCTTGTTGTTGTCTCATATTCAAAGTTTTCTGACTGAATATGTACTTGAGACTTTTGTGGTCGGTAAACAATTGGCATTTTTTACCAAAAAGATAATCTCTCTAACGTTTTAGGGCAAATACCACTGCAACGAGTTTGAGGTCATGAGTCAGATAATTCTTTTCATAATCTTTCAGTTATCTTGAGGCATATGCTATCACTTTACCACGTTGCATCAACACACAACCGAGTCCCAACCTTGAAGCATCGCTATACACGGAAAAATTATTATCACCTTCTGGAGGTGATAAGATTGGAGCATGGGTCAAAAGATCTTTTAAAGTTGAGAAAGCTTTTTCTTGGGCTTCACTCCATTCGAACATTACTTCCTTTCGTGTAAGACTCGTGAGAGGTACAGCTATACATGAGAAATATTTAATGAATCTCCGGTAATATCCCGCGAGACCCAAGAAACTATGATTTTTAGAAGCATTACGAGGTGCTTCCCAATTCTGAATGGTTTCATTTTTGGTAGGACCTACGGATATACCGTCACCAGAAATCACATGGCTGAGAAATTGAACTTGGCGAAGCCAAAATTCACATTTTGAGAATTTAGCATATAATTTCTCCTTTCGAAGAAGTTCTAATACTTCGCGATTATGAATGACATGATCAGCTTCAGACTTGGAATAGATTAGAATATTATCAATGAATACGATGGAAGATTTATCGAGCATTGGACGACATATGCGATTCATCATATCCATGAATACAACATGAGCATTTGTCAAACCGAACGGTATGACAAGGAATTTATAATGCCCATATCGAGTACGAAAAGCAGTTTGCGGTATATCCTGCTCGTGTACTTTCAACTGATGATAGCCAGATCTCAAATCAATCTTTGAGAAATAGCTAACCCCTTGAAGTTGATAAAAAAAATCATCAATATGAGGTAGTGGGTGCTTGTTCTTGATAGTTACCTTATTTAGCTCACGGTAATCAATACACATTCACATCGAACCGTCTTTCTTCTTGACAAACAACATTGGGGCACCCCAAGGAGAGGCACTCGGTCGAATAAAGCCTTTGGCAAGTAATTCTTGCAGTTGAATCATCATTTCTTTCTTTTCAGCTGACGCAAGACGATAAGGAGTCTTTGCAATCATAGCAGCACCAGGCACAAGGTCAATTCCGAATTCTACATGCATATCTGAAGGAAGTCAAGGAAAATCATCGGGAAAATATCAGGGTATTCGTTAACAACGGGAACATCATTTATAGTTTTCTTCTCCTCTTTTGATATATCAACTGTGTAGGCCAAATAAATATAACGTCCTTTCGATATGAATTTACAGGCTTTGAGGAAAGAGACTATTTTTAAGATTCTTTGTTCACCGTAGACATAAATAGGATTCTCCCCTTCAATGGAAATATGTACTATCTTTTCATAGCACAAGAGTTCTGTGTGGTTCTTTGACAACCAATCCATGCCGAGAATAATATCAAAGATGGGCAAGGAGATAGGAATCAGATTAGTAAGAAAATTATAGCCTTCAATTTCTATGACACAATTTCTATGGAATTTATCAACAAGTAATGATATATTTCCCACATTATCTACATGAAATGGTTGCGCGAGTACATAGCAAGTAATTTGAAAGGAATGCGCAAATTCACGAGACATAAAAGAATCCGAGGCACCAAAATCAAATAAGATGTGAGTAGGTATAGAGTTGACAAGAAATGTACCCATCACAATATTCGGGTCCTCGCGTGCCTCCTCTATAGTAATATGGAATGCACGACCCTTAGCTTGTGGCACCTCCTCCTTTTTAGTTGGAGTACCATTTGATTGTTGAACGGGAGCTTGACTTCTCGCCGGTTGTTGAACATAAGCTTGACTTCTTGTTATTTGACTAGTAAGAGTAGGGCAAAAACACTTTCTGTGGCTAACAACACCACAAGCAAAGCATGTAACATTCTTCATCGAACAAAAAGACTTCATGTGCCCTACTTCTCCACATCCATAATAGACCACTGATCCTTTTTCTAATCTACATTCGCCCAGATTATTCTTTCCACAATTTTGACACGGTGGCGATTGAAGAGAAAAAGATTGTGACCTAATGCGGCCACGATGGGTATTATTAGTTTGCACTTGTTTGCCAGGTTTATTTCGAATAGATTGAGCTGATGGAATAGATGAAACATGAGTAATTCGATCAATACGTGGATGCTTTGGAACAAAAAAAGTGGCACCATGTATTTCTAAGTCGTGCTCACGCTTTCGAGCATACTCAACAACTTTATCAAATGATAGAACATCCCGATTAGCCACGAAATTGTGGATTTCCTACCATAGTCCATCCAGGAAGAACTGAATTTTATTGTCTTTAGTTGGAATATACTTTGTAGCAAACCATGCTTTTTGATTGAATTGAGTTTCATAATCAATCACAATCATTCCTCCTTGTTTAAGCTCGAGGAATTCTTTCTCCAATCTTTCCCTTATGTCTAGAGGACAATACTTTCCTAGAAAGAGAGTTCTAAACATTTCCCAAGATATGTTCTCATGGTTATACTCATTGAGAGCTTCGAATGTTGCTTCCCGCCAGACTAAAGCTTCTCCGATGAGCATTGCAGAAGCATAATTAACCTTGTCTTCATTAACCACATGAGAGATATGAAATACTTTTTCTATGTTCTGGATCCATGTAAGAACAACAATGGGATTAAGAACACCTGAAAACTCCATAGCACCATTACTTTTGAAAGTTTTGAATGAAGGACGTCTCGCCTCTCTTTTTGAAGATTCTCTTGTGACTTTCTCTTTTCCTTTATCACCATTCTTTTGGTGTTCTTCAAGAGATTGCCGCATAACACCAGTAAGTTTACCCAAGAGTTGCTCCTCATGAGGGGATGCTAGAGTAATTACTTCATCAGGATGAAGATCTCTACCCAATTCTGGTGTATGGCTACTCACTTGTTCAGCTATTGCTCTGCAATATGGAGTAATATTTTATTTTAGAATATTAAGGTTAATCATTACCTAATACTTTTCTTAAGTCTTTCCTAATGTTTGTATCCATATACTTACAATGAATCCATTCATATATTGAACTTTTGATAGTTTAAATCTAAATACCAATCTATAGAATTTAGTTCACTTAAACTACTGCTCTGATACCATGATTGAAAGACCCCCACTTTCATATGATTGAGAGAACCCCTCTCTAAAATTTGATCTACATCATATTACTCCAAGATATGCAACATGCATATTTATAAACAATAATTCTTACATTGATAATTTGATTACAAAGACTGGATACAAACCGACTATTAAGACTACTACAAAGTATTACATTTATTACATAACTACCCAAGATATTATAGTTTTATACATACATGAACACTTATTACAAAAGTAATAGTATTATCTATTGAAAATCTTCTAACAATATATGCCTATACTGGATCCTTATTACCTGCAATTGTTAAACACTGAGAGGGATAAACGGTGATGCTTAGTGAGTTCAATAATAGATACAATATAACGTTATGCCATATATATACTTCAATATGGCAGAAACAAAGAGGAACAAGGAACAACAAAGGCATATGTGAATCATGTGACAAGCTTTCCATATTAATCAATGATTTGATTCAAAGGCATACAGTCAATGAGACATAACAATTTCCATACTTGATATACATCAATAAAACATCGACCCAAATGACATAGAAGACATAGACTTTCTGATTAAACATTTTGGTAGATTTTAGGCTTTCAGCCCTATCTAACCTTCTACAAATTCCATAGGGGTGTAGAAGTCATTCTCTTATGAGACATGCTCTACACGGCCACAGACTACATACCAATATCACTGTGAATCTAAGTTCTTTCACTGATCACATGGTTAAAGGTACAACTTTGTTATCAAAATAGCATGAAATAATAACATGGGAAAACAACATGGAAAATCACATAGCATATATAACACATAACATACAACTGCTCCTATATATTGAACTCACTGTGAAGTAACCGGAGGTAATATAGTAATTTGGGCAGCACTTCATTCTAATAAATAATTTTTACGATGAAAACCGGGAGATTTATTGAAAACTGGGCTTTGCGAGGGTTGAGCTTCAAACCGAAAAGATAAATTTCTCGGGGTCTTTGGGCCCTTTGGAATGTATTTCGGGTGTTCGGTATGATCCTGAGGCTTCAGGAGAAGTTGGAATAGCTTAAAAATGGGTTTAGGACTGAAAAGTGTAAGAATTTCTAACATTAATTGGGAGGTCCCGCACCTCCTTTATATAGGTGTGAGCCTCGGATCCGAAGGAAAGAAAAGGGAGCACGTGGCTCGCATGCGAGGGTGGAGAGCAGATGGCAACAACGATGCGAGACATGCGGCAGACAGCTGGCTTTGGACGCAATGAGTCAACAACACGCATCAGTCTCTGATTGAGTCGTGCCTTTGGTGTGAGGAGGGTGCGGTACTAGTCGGACACGGGGCGCCTGCATGCGAGGGTGACGTGGCTGAACTCAGTCCATGCGAAATTCCTCAGATTTTGTGATTTTCTCAATTTTTGTGTCATAATCTTCAAAATCCATAACTTTCTCACACGAGCTCTATTTTTGACATTCTTTATACGCACGCGTAGGTGAAATTATGCTATACAACTTTCGTTTAGACTTCGTCGGCTAATTTTGAATTTATTTTTAATATTATTATTTTTAATAGACAGTGATAGGAAAATCCGTAAAAAATTCATAACTTCTTTGTCCGAAATCTATTTTCGCCTGTCTTTTTACCGTTGTACTACTTTAACGAGACCTTCAATTCTCGTTTAGGTTGCGTCGGCTAAAAACCACTCGATCTTTATTTCGAGTTTTTAATTGTCTACTGCTATTCCGAAACTTAGAAAAATCATAACTTCCTCATACGAATTCAGATTTGGATGGTTTTTTTTTTTTATGAAAATTCGCGGTTTAACGAATACTAAGACTTTCCTTAAGATCACTAAAGCCAAAAAGTATTTTATCGAAATCTCACTTTTTACGCTAAATAATGTTTGCCGGGTTTGTCGCGGATCTTCGGTTAGTCATAACTTCTTCGTTATTACTCGGATTTTGATGAGGTTTTCGCCTAAATGTTTCTAACAAGATTATTTACAACTTTCAATAATGAAATTATACTTATCTCGAATTTTATATTTTTGTTAAATTTCAATATTTGACTTTTGTTCGGAATCTCATAAGACTTCCAAAACATTCTGAATGATTCTAAACATAGTTGTACTTCATTTCAAGTAAAAACTATCTGTTAGAACTCAATACTCAAATTTCATATAATATTTCATAATATTATTCATTACAAAACATGATAATTACACGAGTATGTTACATGGAGATGTGCGAACTTAGTGTAGAATTTGCTGTATGGAGAGAGAGGAAGATAAATCTGGTTCAAATCTTTATTGGGAATATCATAGTACATAAATGATACTATGTCCAAATCATGTATAATCCCTTATCAAAAAAGAGGGGAAAACCGTAGCATCAGATGAGGATCATCTATGAAGGCTTGGATTTGGATGCTTTCTTCAAGAGCTTGATTTATTTGTTCCTAGGACCAACCACTTCTCTCTTTCATGGGAGTTCCGGAGTAGGAAATTACGAGATGGGCTTCTTTTCCTTTTCTTGCTGTTTGTTGAGGACCGAGAGAATGTGTTGCATGTTCTCATCTATGGTGAATTTCAGAGGAGAGTAAGGCAGGGGATCTTGTGGAATATCGTCAGGCTTCCGAAGAGGAGAGCCTTCATCGATAGGAACAATCTTGGGCAAATGAAACAGAGGCAACATCAATGTGCTAGCTTGGAAGGAATCAACTGTTAGTTTAGTTTTAGCCTTAGCCACTTCTTGGCTTCTTTGAAGAACATCAGCCAGAGTTAATGGCCATGAGACTACTGAATATTTGTTGCTCTTCCTCGAAAAGCACTTTTGTTTTTGAACTTCTTTGGAGCTGGAATCCCTATGATGGCATTGGTGACATACTTATCTTCATCATTATCATCTGGAGAACCTGAAAGAACTTGTAAAGAATCATCATTGTTTTCATCTCGGAGTCAGAACTCCGAGACAAGTTTCCAGGGATGAATTGACTCTTCAAGCTGGGCCCTTCTACCCTTTCTTGCAATGGATGACCGAAAACTGGTGCAAGTATTGCAAACTCTTTAAGATTCGAGAATTTTTCAAACACCCTTTGAAAACTTTTATTCATCTGTAGGGTCAGAGCGTCATTAGCTTTAGCTGTGGGAGCCTGAGCTTTGAGGTGATCGACGAGTTGGCCAAGAATCAAGAGAATCTCAACAAATTTGTTATTCGGAACATCCACAATGTTCCAGGATGCCCAGAGGAGGTTGATAAGAACTTGTTGTATGATCAGGTTCATCTCATCTTTCTTCCTGATCTCCTTCTCGAGTCTCTGGATTTGTTTTTCATGGCAGATATGGGTCTGTTTGATGAGCTCGTTGTTGGATTAAATGTCTAAGCACATAACTATAATTGGTATGTACTTGACCCGATAGTAGCATGGTCCTTTTGGGTTGCCTTCACCGAAGCAATTTGATAGGATGGATTTTTGAGAAAGAGGTTATTTGTGATTTATTAATATATTATATGAATAATATATTAATTAAGAAATTATATTATTTAATTGGTATTGATCAAGAATTAATTTGGAATTAATTTAGTGATCAAAAGAGACTGATTAAATTTACAAGGATTGATTAGGTAAATTAGTAATACTTATACTTTGGGCTAATGATCAATGTTGATTAGGGATGTACTAAATCTATGTGAGAGTCCATAAAGAGTTAGTCTAAAGGGAATATCATATGGATTATTGGAATACTTAAACGCTTAATTAAATTAGGGTTTATGTATGAAACCCTAAGGATTCCACACTGTAAATTGAACCCCTAGCCTTCCCAAAATTGGCCAATCATTTTCTAAGGTGAAAACCTAGCCCATTTTGGTGCTTTCTAACCTTTATCTCATAAGACTCCTCTTGCTTTTAGTGTTTGTGACTTATTTGAGGTATCATATTTGAGGTACTAAGCTCTTAAAAGGCCAAGTTCTACAAGCTACAACCAAGAGGTATTCATCTAACATGTTTTATGTTGTAAATCTCTAAATTGTATGCTAGTTAGGGTTCATGCTTTGGATAAATTGAAAATTACATGTATAACTTGAGAAAACTTTGATCCAAAGCATTAGGGTTATATGTGCACCATATGATTGTTATAGTGCTCAAACCCCATCAGTGGTATCAGAGCCTAGGGTGTTATCTATTATATTGATGCAATCATATTGATTTTAAACATGAAAAATTTTTCATTTTTGGCCTCTGGCTGCTGGACTCGACGAGTCCTATGAAGGAACTCGACAAGTAGAGCCAACTCGATGAGTCCATTGCCCGACTCAACGAGTTGATCATCTGTTGGCAGATTTTTCAAGTTTTTGGCCAGATTTGCATAAGGATCATTACCACAAACTGTTTTGACTAATAAAATTCGATATTTCTGATAAGGTAACCCGTGAGGTGGGATCAGCAGGTGTGGATGGGATGACCTGGGATGAGTTTGTGAGGAGATTCAATCGGGAGTTTTCACCAACCATTAAGGTGTAATGTTTTGTAAGGGAGTTGCAAGACTTACAACAGACTATGGAGACTGTGGCGGAGATCCCCACCAAGTTTCGGGAGAGTGCATTATTGGTTCCGTAGTACGCTGTAGATAAGGAGATGAAGAAGACAAGGTATCATTCGATGTTAAGGGATGATATCCATGAGTTTGTGAGCTTTTCAGCATTCAAGACACTGAATGACATGGTGAAGAAGGCCCGAGAACAAGAAATTTAGTTGGAGCTCCCGACAAAGCGGAAGTCGAAGCAAGTTCAGACGGTAGTGGATCAGCCTAAGAAGCCTAAGACCTCTGATCCTCCCAACAGAGGCCAGTAGGGCCGAGGTTGCTGTGCCAAGTACAACAGGTCGCATACTAGAGCCTGTCGGGTACCAGGCTCAACTTGTTATGCTTGCGGTTAGCGGGGCCACATGAGTAAGATTTCCCCAAGAAAGGCATGATTTGTTTCCACTGCAACCATACCGTCCATAAAAGGCCAATTGCTAGAAGTTGATGGGAGGAGCAATAGCAGCGTCTGCACCCACCATAATGAGGATCGCTAATGGCCGCCCGGTAATAGCGGAGGCTTCTGCGGTGAAGATTTGTACATTTCAGCTGACCACAAAGGAGGCCCAAGCAGCACCAGATGTTGTGACCGGTATGTGATCTATTTTTGTCTTATTTACGTTATTTTTATGCTACTGTGACCTTGTATAGAAACCTTTTTGGTCAATGGGTTGATGGCTCACATTTTATTTGATTCGGGGGCTACCCGATCAATCGTATCTCTTGCGCTCAGCAAGAAGTTTTGAGATGCTCCTAGGACTTTGGATTCCCTACTCGAGGTGCAGATTACAAATCGCCGCACCATGAGTGTTGCGAGAGTATTTCAGAGAAGTATCCTGAACATGTTTGACGAGAGATTTCCTATTGATTTGGTGCCGATTCCTTTGAGGGGATTGAAGGTAATCATCGGGATGGATTGGTTGGGGCCCAATAGGGCCATGATAGGTTGTGAGCATCAACCAGTGAGAGTTCGAACCCCAAGTGGGAGAAAAATGGTTATTCCTTAGAAGAGAACCTTGCATGGGCCAACCCTCTGTTTCGTTGCGAGGGCCAGGAGACTCCTTCAGGAAGGTTGTTCTTGGTTTTTAGCTTATGTTTTGGATACAAGGATGGAGGCCACGTCAGAGATGAGTAGGGTACGTATCATCAGAGATTTTTTCGATGTATTTCCACAGGAGTTGCCTGCGGTGCCTCCTAAGAGGAAAGTGGAGTTCCATTTTGATTTGATGTCAGGTGCGGCTCCGATAGCCAAGGCACCGTATTGTCTAGCCCTGCCTGAGATACATGAGTTATTTATGCAGCTTCAGGAGCTGTTAGACAGAGGATTTATTCGTTCGAGCAGATCTCCATGGGGAGCACAAATCCTGTTCGTGAAAAAAAAGGATGGGTCACATAGGATGTGTATTAATTACCAGGAGTTGAACAAGCTAACAGTGAAGAACCGCTATACACTCCCAAGGATTGATGACTTATTTGATCAGCTTCAAGGTGGATCTTAGTTTTCCAATATTGATCTTTGGTTAGGTTATCATCAGATTCGGATTGCGGATGAGGATATACCGAATATGGCTCTCAAGACTTGTTATGGCCATTACGAGTTTCTGGTGATGCCATTTGGGCTCACCAATGCTCCAGTAGTGTTCATGGATCTCATGAACCGAGTATGCAGACCGATGTTTGATTGGTTTGTGATCGTTTTCGTTGATGATATCTTGGTCTATTCTAAAACCAAGGAGCAACACAAGCAGCATTTGAGAGAGGTATTGAAGACCTTGAGGAGGGAGAGGCTTTATGCAAAATTCTCCAAATGTGAGTTTTAGTTGCGTGAGGTTCAATTTCTGGGGCACATCAGCAACTAAGAGGATATTTTGGTAGATCTAGCCAAGATAAAGGCGGTAATGTGTTGGGAGGTTCCGAAGAATGCATCCAAGATCAGGAGTTTGTTGGGCTTAGCGGGGTACTACAGGAGATTTATCGAGGATTTTTAAAAGATTGATGTACCCTTGACCCGTTCGACCAAGCAAAATATGACCTTTCAGTGGGACCCGGATCAACAATTGGTGCAGCGTGAACTCTCCAGTATTTTTCCACACCAGTTGTTAGGGACACTTTGATCTTTTAAATAATGTGATTATGTACTGGAATATTGGAAATAATGTGAAATGGAATTTATAAGTATTAAATGGGATTTCTAATTATTAAACACAAATTTAATTGAATTTTTGGGCGGTTACATGATTGTCACATATGCTCATAATTGACTTACATGATTAATGATGTTGTTTTTTGGAAGGTTTTTGGCTCCTTGGATTCAGCCACAATCAAAATTAGAATAACATGAATTAGAAGATAAAGAAGTTCTAGTCCATACTCTGAGATCAATGAATACAATTCACCATACAAATTCAGAATGATGTTAAAAGAAACAATGTTACTTACACTTGGAACCTACTTTTATCAAAGGTACAACTGCATATGAATTTAAATACAAACTTGATATTTTTTTCCTAATTTTTCTTAATGTTGTGTTGGTTAGACTCTTGGATTTCTTCTTGGTCTTTTTAGGTCATCCATATTCATTGTAACATGCTTTTGGTTGTTGGTGCAGTTGGTCAATCCCTTTCAACAAGTCCATATGTTATTGCCTTTCTAATGTCTAATGTTAGGATTTTGTGTTTTAAGGTTTTTATTGATTAAATAAGCTCAATTTTTACTTTAATTTGCTATTATTGCAGGCTTTAAGTGAGATCTGTGATCAAATCCCTCCATTCAACCGAACTTTAGAAACACAAATCTTAGAGGAAGAGCTTGGTTCCCCTGTGGAAACCTTCTTCAGTAGTTACATTTCTAGGGAAGCAAGGTCTATTTATTTATGTTCAAGTGCAGATAACTTATTTTATGCACTGATATGGCTATATATTTTGCAACAGATGACTAAAATGAAAATTGATTTATGTCTTTATGCTTATGAGCTACGAAAAGGGTTGGTGTGGGAGTTAAACTATGCATTAGTGGCTGTAAATGCTGCAAAATTTTAGCAAATTTTTTATACAACTTTACCTATATATATATATATATATATATATATATATATATATATATATATATATATATATATATACAACTTTACCTAATTATTAACATATATTTAGTAAAATCAATTGCAAATTTCATCTATGTCACTCTTTAATCTTTACCGACTTATATTTCCTTGAAGGACAAAACAAAAGGCTAAGCAGTTATCACCGGTTGTTCCATCAACTATTTGTATCTCTCATTTTCTCAGTCTCACTCAATGGCTCAAAGGAAAAGGAAAGAAGATGGAACAACTTGTGATAACGGCTTACTTTTGTTTTGTCCTTCAAGAAGACAGTTGTAAAGAAATTAAAAGACATAACTACATCTATAGTGAAGGACTTTTTTATTTGTTTTCAAATGAACTTTATAAGCATAGATTTATTATTCTCTTAAAAAAGGTGAATAGATTCACTTTAGTTTTGTGAAATTTATAAGCATCATCCTGCTAATTTATTATTCTCTTAAAAAAAATTATTCTTATGACTTTTTTAAAATTAATCGATGTCATTGCTCATTGCAGATGATATCTCTTGGAATTTTTGAGATGACAGTATATTTAATTATTCATTGTCTATAATTTTACTAAATACCAGAAAAATATGTAGGTGTGATGGAAACAATGTTCTCTTTTAGTAATCTGTTTTTACTTTTTTTTATAGTAATGAATTTGCAATTGATTTTACTAAATATATGTTAATAATTTGTTTTTCAAGTTCACTTTTTAGTAAACAGTTTACACATTTTTACTAGAAATATGAGCTTTTTAAGGCAATTGATGTAAATGGAGATAGGGTTGTTAGCCAGGATGAATTGGCCACACTTCTTGTTGTTCAATAACAGAAGAATGTTCTTATTATACGTTTTACTTTCATCTGTTAGTTATACTTTTTAATAAATTGATTTTAGAATTTTGCACATGAAAAATTGAAAATGATGTTTTAAATTCTTTTTATATTGTAGGGAACCGCTTATAAATTCTTTCCTTGTTTGTGGGGAGACTTTTGAAATTGAGATAAGTTGAAATCAAATATTCATGTCACTCTGTTTGATAAAAGACACTAGAAACCATAATATGACTAGAGGATTCTTGACGGATAAACAGGTGTCCTGTGGGTGAGATTCTTTCTACTTGTGATTCTTTTTTTTTTCATTTATAAAATGTTGTTTTATTATGACAATTAATTCCGACATGATTCTGTTTGGTTGGATGAAATGGTAATATGGAATTGCCAAGGTAATAGAATAAGTCATACATTCCATGGTTATGTTTGGTTGGCATTCCTATTAGTTCTGTTAATCAAGAGTTTGATGATGGCTTTAAGCTGCAAAAACACCATTGTTTCAAGCTTCAACTTTGGGTAATCAAAGGTATGTTTGTTTTGTTCAGATTCTTTTTTCCAAAATTGACGCTATAGATTCTTTAAATGAACAATTTGTTTTTTTTTAGTTTTGTTTTTCAAGATTCAAGCTATTGTGTTAAACTATGTGATTTCGGTTAATTTATATGTATTTTTGTAAGTTTTAACCTAATTTTTTTAAAGCTTCTCTAATTTGTATCAATGACTATTGAGGTTCAAAAGGTTTTTTTTATTTATTTAATGGATGCATGCTTTTTCTTTTTAATATCTTTTTGATTATTGTGATGTTATCTAACCAGATACACATTGGATTGGGTTAAACATTGAATAAATACTATATTTTGTTTGTTTTTATGTACATCTACATATGCATGGGGTGGGCTTATGGAGGTACTAATTTTGGTTTGATCGGGTCAAACTTTATAAGAACCATCGGGATGCCACTTGAGTTTCATGATCATTTAGCAAAGAAAAGAGAGATGGTATGGGATGATCAAGAAAAGGTTTTATCATAGTATCAAAATCTAAATGTCAATATTGGATTCTGAAGCTTCTAAAGATGGGGTATTAGGGGCAGATGACAATGGGAGGGCATGAAAGCAAGCCAACAAGCTTACTTTAATGTGTTAATGAAGTTAGGTGCCACTTATTACTCCTTCACGTATATGCTTTAATTTTACATGTTAATTTATTGATTTATAAGCTTGATAAAGTTTTGGTGGTTCTGAGTTTGATTAGGACATTAGGTACAAAGCATGAGTGGGAGTTAGTACAAAGTGAAATGGAAGCTGCTTCAAATGGTTTACTTATGGAAATAAATAAATTGCATGTTGGTTCTGCTAAAGCAAAGTGTGTGTATGGTATGTGCTTATTGCATATGAAATTTCATTACTTTCCTACAAGCCAACCAAACTTGATTATGGAATGTAATAACTCAATCCATTACCTTTCTTATTCCATTCTATCCAACCAACCAGACTCTTTTACTTACAAATGCTATGATGACTTCGTTATTGTTACCATTAAGCGATTTATAGGAGACTTTTGTTGTTATGAGAAACTATGCTTATAAAACAAAGGATTTCAACAAAATACAGAAACCACATACTGTTTTTTAATTTTTTATGGTTATTTGCTAAATTAGAAAGTATCTTGCTATTTCTTGTAATGTACTTTCTGTTTCTAAAATTATCTCTAAAAATAATTAAAGCACAATGCTACAATTGCATATATCTTGGAAATAGCCACCCGATTATAGCATTGTACTTTCAACACAAGTTTTAATAACAAAAAGAAAATTAAAAATACAAATTTTAAAAAGTTAAAATAAAATTATTTCATTTCAGTGGGACCCGGATCAACAATTGGTGCAGCGTGAACTCTCCAGTATTTTTCCACACCAGTTGTTAGGGACACTTTGATCTTTTAAATAATGTGATTATGTACTGGAATATTGGAAATAATGTGAAATGGAATTTATAAGTATTAAATGGGATTTCTAATTATTAAACACAAATTTAATTGAATTTTTGGGCGGTTACATGATTGTCACATATGCTCATAATTGACTTACATGATTAATGATGTTGTTTTTTGGAAGGTTTTTGGCTCCTTGGATTCAGCCACAATCAAAATTAGAATAACATGAATTAGAAGATAAAGAAGTTCTAGTCCATACTCTGAGATCAATGAATACAATTCACCATACAAATTCAGAATGATGTTAAAAGAAACAATGTTACTTACACTTGGAACCTACTTTTATCAAAGGTACAACTGCATATGAATTTAAATACAAACTTGATATTTTTTTCCTAATTTTTCTTAATGTTGTGTTGGTTAGACTCTTGGATTTCTTCTTGGTCTTTTTAGGTCATCCATATTCATTGTAACATGCTTTTGGTTGTTGGTGCAGTTGGTCAATCCCTTTCAACAAGTCCATATGTTATTGCCTTTCTAATGTCTAATGTTAGGATTTTGTGTTTTAAGGTTTTTATTGATTAAATAAGCTCAATTTTTACTTTAATTTGCTATTATTGCAGGCTTTAAGTGAGATCTGTGATCAAATCCCTCCATTCAACCGAACTTTAGAAACACAAATCTTAGAGAAAGAGCTTGGTTCCCCTGTGGAAACCTTCTTCAGTAGTTACATTTCTAGGGAAGCAAGGTCTATTTATTTATGTTCAAGTGCAGATAACTTATTTTATGCACTGATATGGCTATATATTTTGCAACAGATGACTAAAATGAAAATTGATTTATGTCTTTATGCTTATGAGCTACGAAAAGGGTTGGTGTGGGAGTTAAACTATGCATTAGTGGCTGTAAATGCTGCAAAATTTTAGCAAATTTTTTATACAACTTTACCTATATATATATATATATATATATATATATATATATATATATATATATATATATATATATATATATACAACTTTACCTAATTATTAACATATATTTAGTAAAATCAATTGCAAATTTCATCTATGTCACTCTTTAATCTTTACCGACTTATATTTCCTTGAAGGACAAAACAAAAGGCTAAGCAGTTATCACCGGTTGTTCCATCAACTATTTGTATCTCTCATTTTCTCAGTCTCACTCAATGGCTCAAAGGAAAAGGAAAGAAGATGGAACAACTTGTGATAACGGCTTACTTTTGTTTTGTCCTTCAAGAAGACAGTTGTAAAGAAATTAAAAGACATAACTACATCTATAGTGAAGGACTTTTTTATTTGTTTTCAAATGAACTTTATAAGCATAGATTTATTATTCTCTTAAAAAAGGTGAATAGATTCACTTTAGTTTTGTGAAATTTATAAGCATCATCCTGCTAATTTATTATTCTCTTAAAAAAAATTATTCTTATGACTTTTTTAAAATTAATCGATGTCATTGCTCATTGCAGATGATATCTCTTGGAATTTTTGAGATGACAGTATATTTAATTATTCATTGTCTATAATTTTACTAAATACCAGAAAAATATGTAGGTGTGATGGAAACAATGTTCTCTTTTAGTAATCTGTTTTTACTTTTTTTTATAGTAATGAATTTGCAATTGATTTTACTAAATATATGTTAATAATTTGTTTTTCAAGTTCACTTTTTAGTAAACAGTTTACACATTTTTACTAGAAATATGAGCTTTTTAAGGCAATTGATGTAAATGGAGATAGGGTTGTTAGCCAGGATGAATTGGCCACACTTCTTGTTGTTCAATAACAGAAGAATGTTCTTATTATACGTTTTACTTTCATCTGTTAGTTATACTTTTTAATAAATTGATTTTAGAATTTTGCACATGAAAAATTGAAAATGATGTTTTAAATTCTTTTTATATTGTAGGGAACCGCTTATAAATTCTTTCCTTGTTTGTGGGGAGACTTTTGAAATTGAGATAAGTTGAAATCAAAGATTCATGTCACTCTGTTTGATAAAAGACACTAGAAACCATAATATGACTAGAGGATTCTTGACGGATAAACAGGTGTCCTGTGGGTGAGATTCTTTCTACTTGTGATTCTTTTTTTTTTTCATTTATAAAATGTTGTTTTATTATGACAATTAATTCCGACATGATTCTGTTTGGTTGGATGAAATGGTAATATGGAATTGCCAAGGTAATAGAATAAGTCATACATTCCATGGTTATGTTTGGTTGGCATTCCTATTAGTTCTGTTAATCAAGAGTTTGATGATGGCTTTAAGCTGCAAAAACACCCATGTTTCAAGCTTCAACTTTGGGTAATCAAAGGTATGTTTGTTTTGTTCAGATTCTTTTTTCCAAAATTCACGCTATAGATTCTTTAAATGAACAATTTGTTTTTTTTTTAGTTTTGTTTTTCAAGATTCAAGCTATTGTGTTAAACTATGTGATTTCGGTTAATTTATATGTATTTTTGTAAGTTTTAACCTAATTTTTTTAAAGCTTCTCTAATTTGTATCAATGACTATTGAGGTTCAAAAGGTTTTTTTTATTTATTTAATGGATGCATGCTTTTTCTTTTTAATATCTTTTTGATTATTGTGATGTTATCTAACCAGATACACATTGGATTGGGTTAAACATTGAATAAATACTATATTTTGTTTGTTTTTATGTACATCTACATATGCATGGGGTGGGCTTATGGAGGTACTAATTTTGGTTTGATCGGGTCAAACTTTATAAGAACCATCGGGATTCCACTTGAGTTTCATGATCATTTAGCAAAGAAAAGAGAGATGGTATGGGATGATCAAGAAAAGGTTTTATCATAGTATCAAAATCTAAATGTCAATACTGGATTCTGAAGCTTCTAAAGATGGGGTATTAGGGGCAGATGACAATGGGAGGGCATGAAAGCAAGCCAACAAGCTTACTTTAATGTGTTAATGAAGTTAGGTGCCACTTATTACTCCTTCACGTATATGCTTTAATTTTACATGTTAATTTATTGATTTATAAGCTTGATAAAGTTTTGGTGGTTCTGAGTTTGATTAGGACATTAGGTACAAAGCATGAGTGGGAGTTAGTACAAAGTGAAATGGAAGCTGCTTCAAATGGTTTACTTATGGAAATAAATAAATTGCATGTTGGTTCTGCTAAAGCAAAGTGTGTGTATGGTATGTGCTTATTGCATATGAAATTTCATTACTTTCCTACAAGCCAACCAAACTTGATTATGGAATGTAATAACTCAATCCATTACCTTTCTTATTCCATTCTATCCAACCAACCAGACTCTTTTACTTACAAATGCTATGATGACTTCGTTATTGTTACCATTAAGCGATTTATAGGAGACTTTTGTTGTTATGAGAAACTATGCTTATAAAACAAAGGATTTCAACAAAATACAGAAACCACATACTGTTTTTTAATTTTTTATGGTTATTTGCTAAATTAGAAAGTATCTTGCTATTTCTTGTAATGTACTTTCTGTTTCTAAAATTATCTCTAAAAATAATTAAAGCACAATGCTACAATTGCATATATCTTGGAAATAGCCACCCGATTATAGCATTGTACTTTCAACACAAGTTTTAATAACAAAAAGAAAATTAAAAATACAAATTTTAAAAAGTTAAAATAAAATTATTTCATTTTAGTTTTATAGTAAAATTGTTTAATAAGAAAAAAGTTAAGTAATATAAAAAACAGAAGTAAGAAATGAAAATGTGAGTAAGATACCATATTAGACAAACAAACAAAACTATGTTGTTATTTCCTGCATTTAGCTCAATCAATGGGTAAATGCAAGAAATACCAATGTAATTATTATGTTTGTCTAACTAATATAGCATCTCATATTCATTTTATTGACTTACTTTTTTTTTCTTATTTAAACATTGTACTTAGAAACTACAGCGTTATATTTTTTTGTGTATTGGATATGTGCGAGATTGGTTGTGTGTATGACATTGTATGGCGGTATTTGATGTTGGCTAGCATTGTACATTGCGTCCTCTGGTGGACATCTCAACATGGATCGTATGTTTTTTCGAATCAAGTAATCAAGTTGGCTTCTAACTCGAATACTCCAAATCCAAAAGGAAAGATGAATTCTAACTTAGCCCCTAGGTAGCTGTTAAAAAGTCTATGATTTTGCTGTGTTTTGGAGTAGTACACAACTACTTTAGATCTTCTTTAAGCCCCGTACAAATTACATCTTTATGTTGCCTTTTTTAGTTCCCTCTATCATATTTAATTGTATCGTTTATGTACTGTAACTTTCCCATCTCCCCGAGCTTGTTTTCTCTTTTAGTTATATAATTCTGCCGTTAAAAAATGGCTCCATGATTTCTTTAACAAATTTGACTTGTACTCTTTGTCTCTATGAGAACTATCAACCCGTGAATTTAAACATTTTTTTCTTGCTCATCTCGGTAATCAAAGGGTAAGAAAATGCTTTGGTTGTAGGTTTGACCAAAGATTTAAATGTTTGAATGTTGGTGTTGGCCTGGTTAAAGAGATGTGTTATATAAGTTAAGTACCATTTATGCATTTTTTTAAAAACACAATCCATTTTTGTTAATATTTTTAACATGGACCATTTGTGTATTTTTTTAAACAATAATATTTTCTGTTAGTTTTTTTTTTCTTTTTTTTTTTCAAAAAAATAGGAGCCATTTGTGCATTTTTAGATAGGGAGCATATATGTTAATTTTGTTCAAACAGTGGCTATTTGTACATCCATCACAAAAAAAAATTAAAAAAAAATAAAATACAAGGATCATTTATACATTTCTTTTTAAGGGGGGACCATGACATGACGGTAATTATTTACGCGTTATTACAAGCTTATTTATTTTATTTTTTAAAATAACACAATTGCAAGTCTTTTTACAATAAAAATAATCCAAATTATTACTAAAGTTGTAAGAATTGTTTATTTTTCAACTTTTTCCCTTTGAAACTTCAAAACTCACTGTAACAACAAATAAACTAAAAAAATGATAACAAATTACAACATATTTGCGTAGACTCATCTTCAGTCATGGTTAGTAATACGTTGTTTTTTCTTACGTCATAAGTAAAAAATGTTTGAATTTACTTATACGTGACGATGCAGGTTGTCTAACTAGTAAAACAAAAAATATTGTTTACAAAAAAGTTTTTCAAAGATTATAGATATTCAAACATGTATTGTATTTTTTTAGATATTTTAATAATACCAATAACTCTAAGTTTTCTATTATTTTATCTTATTATTATTATTATTATTATTATATCGACATTTTTATATGACTGTATCAGCATTTTATATATTTATATGTATTTTTTATACATTCGCTGTGTTTTATACGGATCATAATCTATTTATTCTTTAAACCAATCATGTCTTGAACTATTTTAGGAAAATTAATTAGAGGTTTTGAAATTACAATCCAATATATTTTAGAGAATCATAAAAGTTTCTTAATAACCTATGTACCAAACATATATGTAACTTTATTGAAATTTAATGATATTCTATTTAACTTGCTTCTAAACTAGTTTTAATTCCATGGGTCTATTATTAGAAGATTTAAACCTTTAACCTACTGCTAATAATGATATTCTACTAGGATTTCAAAATTTGTTGAAGTTCTTCGACTCAGTTTCTAAAGAAGTTTAGAATACTAATGGTCTTGTATTTCTATAGGGTCAATAGAAACTTTTATATAATCTTATCAAACTATTCATTTATTCCAATAAAACTTGAAGAAAGAGAGAAAATGAATATAAAAACTACTTTTTATTAATTTATAAACTCACTTCTTACATTAATTATATATAACTTAAGGGAAAATGTCTAAGCTTAGCTATTAAACCAACTCAATTACTCTTTCTACTTTTTTTTTTCCTTATCGGTTTCGGATTAAAACCAAGTGTAAAATACTACAAGTAATTAAACCTAGCTACACATTCTGTTTATAGGGTTTTATTACGTACTATCGGAACCTGCGGCTTGCTCCGGATACCATAATCGGTGGTGCAATGGGCTGCATGTCTTGACCAATAACCTCACACTCGGGCAAAGAAGTCGGGTATCTATCCGTATCATAGCAATACGAGTATGTCATATACTGCGCCCTATACTCATGCATTCTTCTTCTTTCGTTCTCGGAAATACCATCAGGAGTCATATCATAGCGTCTGCACTCAGTTTGCAAAGACTGGGAAGCGTCAATCTGACACCCATCTATGTTGAACTTGGTGTAACCCGTAACAAACGGGCCTTGCTGGAAATCAACTCTATACTCACCTTTGTGGGTAGCCCAGTCCGACCCATCCCAAATTGTGCCATACATATACATCGGCTTAGATGGAAAATCACCACCCATTCCTTCAACATTCGGCACCTCCCTGATCGCTAAATCATCCACAAAAAAAACAACCCAATCTGTATTCCATAGAATACCATAATCGTGAAAATCTGTAGAAGGATCAAAGGGCAACGTGTATCTTTCTTCTCTGCCTCTATGGATGCTTCCGTTGCCATAAAGATTGGTCTGAAGAACCCATTCTTCTCCTGCGATATGACCAAGAAACTCAAAGTCAATCTCATCTCGGTAGTAATCACTGTTTTGAGCATAGAAAGTAACAACGACACCGGCACTATAGTTGTTGTCTGGTAGCTTGATGGAGGCAGTGAACATGCCATGATTGTATGCATATCGTGAAACAAAACCCGACCCTGAAGTCGACCACTGATTCATGGAGATTTGGACGGATTTACCATCGTCGGATGGTTTGACGTTTTTGTATCCAAAGAGTGGGGAGAAAGATTCGATGAAGGAGATGGTGGAAGGATTGAGTGAGAAAGAAGGTATTATAAAGATGGTGATGACGCAAAGAATAACAAGTGGTAGATAAGTAGAGAACAACATATTGATTATTTCAGCGTTAGAAAAGATTTTGTGGGTATATATAGATGCATATATAGAGCAGATAGTGCGTACATTCATGTATATATATATTAATATATACATACACATTAATGATGTATAGTATAGGATTAGAAGAGTAAGTCAGACAAGACAAGAAACATATTTAATAAGAATATGAACTGCAACAAAATACTTTCAAATATACATACATTGGTTTCATTCCAACTACCAGTCATTTACTTTCATATATCACATGAAATGGATCAATTCGTTTTTAATATTCATCTAAAACTTTTCTGAAAATTTCTAAATTATCATTCCCGTATGATGATCTTCATGAGCTAAGGCAAATTACAAATAAAGCAAAACATTTTGCATAAATTTCTGTTTTACTTGCCTTAATTCTTAATTAATGTTTAAGGACAAGAAAGTCGATTACCTAAGATAGAATCTAAATTATTCGCCAACTTAAGCCATTATTTGGTAACTTTTTATATTTATTACAAATATATCCCCTCCCCTCCCCCTTTATTATTATATATTATATTATTAGGATATTATGATTATGATGTTATTTTTTACTTAAATAAAAAGTACGTACCATACAGCTACATGGCTTTTCCTCAGCTCATTTTATCAAAGTCAATTACCCAAACTGCCCTTATTAATTAATCTTCCTGAAATAAAACTTCCTATTCTGCCCTTATATTCGGTTTTCCTTCCGCTTTTGATTCAATATGAACAGGCTGTCAAACTTATAGCTGGTAACTAAAAGTCCGGTCACCATATTTAACTAAAAAAATACCATCCGATAATATCATTAATTGTTGCCTTATTTGGTTCAGATTTTGTTATTATCTATTTCCTGCATGTATTTTTTAAAAAGAAAACTATTAAATATGGAGTATTCAATTATTAATCGAATTTTACATTCGAAAATTAAATATTCCAACTAATCACAGACTTATTTAACGTGATAAACATAACATAAACATAATATCTCCAATTTTGAATTTGAATAGGATTTTAAACGATTTCCTAGGTTAAGATCATGGTATTTCAAACAAATAGTCCATTAGTCCTCACCTTTCTCAATTTTGCCTTCACACGTCCATTCCTTCACAAATCCACCGCAGGAAGAGAAGAAAAAACACATCAAGCTCAATATCACTTTTAATACATGAAAGTAGTGTATGTCTTTTGTCTGTTTAAAAAACCTTTTACTATTGATTGTTATTGTTCTCATCATGGTAAAACCAAAGTAAAATAAATTCTTATGAAATTAATAAGAACAACAATTCAATATAACAAAGTCATATGTGCATTATGATGCAACAAAAAGTCTATTGGTGTTTCATGTTCATAAATTTGACTGTTACATACTAACTTATACATCAACCTACAAGAAATCCCTAAAACATATTCTATGGAACTTTGTCTGTTTTTAAGAAACAGCAACTTGCAAGGAATAGCAACATACTTTTGATTTACTGTTATTTTTGTTCTTTTTTTTTGGGAAAAGTACGTAGTTTGATGTTATTCCATATTTGATTGTGTGAAAGGGCCTATTATTTCGTGATTAAAAGAATAGAATGTACTTTCTTTTCCTTTTTGTTTTTATATAACAACATTTATGCAATTAATTTTTTATTTTATTTTTTATGATTTTAATATCCGGCATCTATATCACATGATCGTTTTTTTAGTATCATGGATTCATATATATTTGTTTATGTTTGATGCAATTTATTGTTATTTTTTTTTTGAAAAACCCAAAGTACAACGCTATTTATAGATTTATCCAATGTTTTGGTTGCAAATGCATCAAAAATCCTGTGTCCTTTAACATTTCTGTAAAAGTAATGTTAATTTATCATTTTCCATGTTGTTCATGCCATAGGGAATATTTTGTAGACAGTTTATCACCAAAAAAACCATTTGTGTAAAAAAATCTGCCATAGGGACCATTTCTATAATAGTTTCATACAGGGACAACTATATAATTGCAATATATAATAGTATCTGTTCTTGATTAATCACAACTGTTATAAATGATTTTATATTATTATCATATTTAATATACAAACAAAGTACATTGCTATATTTGGATTTTAAGTAACTTATAAACATTGTTAATTGTTGTGTTTAGTCACATTTGTTTACCATTTAATTTCAGAATAATGTCTACTACAAAAATTACATACTTCAGACATTGGAGTAGTATCAGAAGATACAACCTTATAAAAATTTCATTACATATGAGTAACTTCTTACATTATTTCTCATTCATATGGTCCAAAAATTTTTTACTTAATCTTTAACTTCAAATTCACAAACAGAGCATAAGTATTGAAACCTAATCCACTTACAAACCTAAACCTAATCACACAATAATCTTTTTTTAATGACACATACATTAAAAATAGAAACTAGCAAGAAGCTAGCACAAATTACAAGTTATAAGCAAAAAATGGAGAAATAGACCAATCCAACCAACAACTGTTTTTTCTAAACATCGATCTATTCTTAAACCAATTAAAAGTAACTGAATTTCATCTGCCACCTTAAGAGATGAACTTCTCCTCTTGTTGAAGACCAAAGCATTGCGAGCTTTCCAAATATCCCACACTACCGAGTATAAAAGTGTGAACAAAACCTGAGCCACTCCAGACTCACTAGTACAAAACTGAGCTTTATCCGCGAAAAACTCCATCATTATAGACATTTTTTGTCGGTTTTTTATCATTCAACATGAGAGTAAATGTCACGTCATTGAAGATAAGTTATGCTTTCTTTCAATTGTGGTGAGTATAACCCATGAAAACCCGTTATTATAGGTCAAAACCGTCAATATATAGTATGGTATTTTTGGAGATATGTCTATCATATTAAGATAGCCGTCATTAATAATACACTTATAGTGATGTGTTTTTTTCCTATAGAGTGGTAAATGTTTATGTATAGTCACCGTTTATAAATATTATCACGACTATTGTTGATTTTTAAAGACACAAATATAATTAAGATGTCAACATAAACTATCTTTACTAACATGTTTAATGGTTTATCATTATAGTTGTTTACATACATCCACAAATAAAAATTCAACCCATCACCAAATAATATCTTATTTTTTTTATTATGATTATTGATAATTTTTATTGACATGTTTAATATTATATAGTGAATATTATGTACATTTACACAGTCATTGGACAATTAAACAGTGACCATAAAATACTTATAGTAATGTGATTTTCTCTATAGAGTGATAAATGTTTACTTATACTCACCATTTATAAATATTATCGCGGTCATTGTTGACTTTTGGAGATAAAAATTGTAACATCTGGAATCCCAGTTATATTATTTAATATTTATTTTTTTATGAATTATGTGAAGGAACTCGGCGAGTGGATGCGTAGACTCGCCGAGTAGGGTCGTGGTTGTTCATCCGGATTCACGTTGGACTCGGCGAGTCCACGCTGTTTAATGAAACCCTAATCCTCCGGGGTTGGAGCCTATTTAAGGGTACTCTTAGCCTCCCATTGCGGCTACCAGTCCCTTGAGAGCACCCTTAGTGATCTATATCGTTTGGGAGGAAGGAGAAGCCATTATTGATCTTTCTATCCTTGGTTTGGCAAAAAGAAGGTGATCAAGAGCAAGAGGAGGCTGAAGGAGGTATGATTCAAGTGGTTTCAGAGTCCAGAGATTCCAACTTGAGGTATTCATTCGGACCTTCTTCAGTTTTGGTATTAAACTTAGAGATTAGGGTTTTCTAACCTCTTTTAAGGATGTTTATGTGGAGCAATTGGTCCCTTATCGAGTCTATGCTTTGGATCTGGACTCAAAGAGGTTCAGAGACTTCAATCCATTAAGCTTTATGGGTCCTTGTGGGATGATTGGACTTAGGTTGCCAGTTTTGGGAGTAAATCACCATTTGATGCCATTATGTATATATATATATATATATATATATATATATATATATATATATATAAGCATCAAGTTTCAAGCTTTACGTGATTATATTGCTTGGGAAGGTCAGATCTATGGATTTGAGGAACAGATCTGACCTCAGGAGGTCAATAGAATCTGCGCATGGCATGTACTCGCCGAGTTGTTCTTGGGACTCAGCGAGTTGAGTCAAGGTAGCCCCGCGATTCATGCATGGGGACTCGTCGAGTAAAGGGAGGGACTCAATGTGTTAAATGGGACTAAGGAGTTAAGTGGACACAGGTGGACTCACCGAGTTGCCCAAGTGCACTCGCCGAGTCGGGTCAAAGTTTGACCGTTGACCTTGTTTGACTTTTAGGGTTGGGTCAGCAGCGAGGCCTTAAAGCCAGAAGAGGGGTAAAATGGTCTTTTACCCTTCTGAGGATGTTATATTTATGGGAGTATTTGCCTTATGTGTTTAGTTGGAGGATAGATCGTATTTCTACCGAGTCAATGATTTACCGAGATATCAGAGGTGAGTCTTCTCACTATACTGTACCTGGAAGCGTACCTATGTGTGACTGGAAGGTCGGATATGTGATATGATATATGTATTGGTTACCCGTTTGTATGTGTTATGAATGCTATCATTGTTATGGGCCGGAAGGCATTATGTTATGGGCCGGAAGGCATTATGTGATGTGGACCGGAAGGTCGACACGGGTAGGAACGGAACGTTTACCGAGTTGGGACAGAAGTCCCCTGAGACACATGGACCGGAAGGTTATGGCCTGGAAGGGCGTACGTCTGTAGGTGGTATTTTTGGGGAACTCACTAAGCATTTATGCTTACAGTTGTTGTGTTATGTGTTTCAGGTATGAGCGAGGACCGTGGGAAGGCGCCGACATGATTTGTGCACACTGACGGAAGATTTATTTTGTGATTTTGGGATGTATTTTTATGATGATGACATTTGCTAAACATGAGATTTGAGAATTTTAAATGATGGTTTATGTTGTTGAAAAATAAAAATTTGTTTTGAAAATTCACGTTGTTACAAGTTGGTAGCAGAGTCTTGGTTTGAGAGATTCGGGTGCACCTTCGGGCGTAACTGAACTCAAACCGAGGATTTGAGAAAGAATTTTTCAATAATAAACGCATAAAATTTTATAAGAGGTTTTGAGATAACCAAAGAATGAGCAGTGTTGTAACATACAAGTTTTAAAATCGTGTTTTGTAATGAATAAAATTATGAAATATTATGTAAAATTGAGTGTTGAGTTCTAACAGATGGTTTTTACTAGAAATGAAGTAAAACTATGTTTAGAATCACTCAGAAAATATTGGAAGTCTTATGAGATTCCAATTAAAAGCCAAATAGTGAAATTTAGCGAAAATATGAAATTTTAAATAAGTAAAATTTTATTATTTGATGTTGTAGAGAATCTCGTTAGAAATTTGTAGGCGAAAACCTCGTCAAAATCCGAGTTATAACGAAGAAGTTATGACCAACCGAAGATCCGTGACAAAACCGGCACGACGCCGAAAGACGTAAAAAGTGAGTTTTTGATAAACTACTTTCTAGCCTTAGTAATCTAAATGAAAGTCGTAGTATTCGTTAAACCGAGAAATTCGATAAAAAGAACGCCAAAATCTGACTTCGTATGAGGAAGTTATGATTTTTCGAAGTTTCAACTTAGTAGTAGACAGCTAAAAACTCGAATTTTAGATCGAGCGATATTTTACTGATACATCCTAAACGAGAATCGAAGGTCTCGTCATATGTAGTACAACGGTAAAAAGTCTGACGAAAACGGATGTCGGATGAAGAAGTTATGAATTTTTAACGGATTTTCCTGTCCCGGTCTGTTAAAAATAATAATATTAAAATTAATGTCAAAATTAGCCGACGAAGTCTAAACGAAAGTTGTAGAGAGTAATTCTAGCTACGCGTGCATATAAAGAACGTAAAAAACGGAGCTTGTATGCGAAAGTTATGGATTTTAGAAGTTCGGGGCACGAAAATCGAAAATTTTCGCATGAATAGTAACCGGCCACGTCACCTCGCACGAAGCAGGTGTGTCACCGGAGATGTGGCCCAGATCGAACAGCCTCGCTGCTTGCTTCAGGAGTCCGATGTGTGCCGCTCAGCTATTCGACCGAAGTGCGAGCCAATAGGCTTCCGACGCGCCTCGCTCTTGTGTCTGAATCTCGCACCTCCACGTCGCGCCTACCAGCTTCGCAGCCGAACCTCGCATCCGAGCCTCCCCTCTTGCACCACCTGCTTCGCTCCGCTGCTGCCACCGAGCTTCTCTTCTTAGCCGACTTCCGAACCTCGACCCTATATAAAGGAACCTGCGAGATCTTCCGACTAACTTTGAAAATTTGACACTTTTAGCCCCTCTTTCCATATTTTCTTCATATTAACTTTCCCCGAAGCCCCGAAATCAATTTGAGCACCCGAAACACGTCTCGGGACCCCCGAGAAGCCCGGAAATTTTATCTTTTCGGTTTTGAAGCCCTACCTTCGCAGAGCCCGGTTTTCAAACAAACTCCTGGTTTTCAACATAGAAAGGCATATTTAAAGCCGAAGTGCTGTCCAAATTACTATTTTAACCCCCGGTTAACTTAAGGTGAGTTCAATATATAGGAACAACTGTATGTTATGTGTTATATGTGCTATGTGCTTTTCAGTATTATCATTCTGAGTTATTTTCTCGTGTTATTCGCTATGTTTATACCAATTGTAATACCTTTGACCATGTGATCAGTGAAAGGACTTAGATTCACATTGGTACTGGTACGTAGCCTCTGGCCATGTAGAGCATGTCTCCATAAGAGAATGACTTCTATTCTATGGCATTGGCAAATGGTTAGACATGACTATAAGCCTGAAATCTAACAAGATGTTAATCAGAAATTACATGTCATCTATGCCATTTGGGCCAAAGCTTTATTGATGTATATCAAGAATTGAAAAGAATATCTTTGAATAATGTCTTTGATTGATATGAAAGCTTGTCACATGATCTCACATACATCTTGTTGTTCTTCTTTGCTTTGCCACATTGAAGTATATATATATATATATATATATATATATATATATATATATATATATATATATATATATGGCATAACATTATATTGTATCTATTTTTGAACTCACTAAGCGACGTCACCGCTTACCCTATCAATGTTTAACAATTGCAGGTGATAAATAATTAGTATGTTTACATACTATTGAAAGATATAGAATAGTTTGTAATAGTACTTTTGTACTACTTTTTATGTTTGTATAAATTACAATATCCTGGGTAGTTATGTAATATATATAACACTTTGTAATAGAAGGTTTGTATCCAATAGTTTGTAAATCCTTTATATCAATGTAAAATATTGCTTTTATGAATATGCAAATAACATGTTTTGGAGTAATGATAATGTGAAATATGAAAGTTTGGGTCTTTCAAAAATACGAAAGTTGGGGTCTTTCAACCATGGTATCAGAGCAGTAGTTTAAGCGAACTAAATTTCACGGATTGGTATTTAGACTTAAACTATAGGAAGTTCAATATATGAACTTAATCATTGTAAGTATATAGATACAAACCATAGGAAATATATTAGTAAAAGTATTAGGTAATAGTAAACTCTAATATTCTAAAATACTATCTTACTCCGTATTTCAGATCAATGGCTGAACAAGTAAGTAGCCATACCCTTGATGTTGGTGGAGATCCTCAACCCGAGGAAGTGAATACTCCAGTATCTCCTCGTGAGGAGCGACTTTTAGGTAAACTTACCGGTGTTATTTGACAAACTATCGAAGAACACAAAAAGAATGATGATAAAGGAAAAGAGAAAGTCACTGGAGAATCTTCAAGCGGAAAGGTGAAGCGTCCCTCGTTCAAAGATTTCAAGAGTAGTGCTGCTACGGAGTTTTTCTGGTGTCCTCAATTCTATAATTTTTCTAACTTGGATTCAGAACACCGAGAAAGTATTTCGTGTTTCTCATGTGGATGATGAAGACAAGGCTATTTATGCTTCTGCAATGTCCAGAGCATATGAGGGTACGGTTCGCTTTGAACCAACTCCGCCTAGGAGCAAAGGATTGGCGGAAGTTCGTGACAGCGAACTTCACTCTTGCAGAGATTTCAGCAATGAGCTGGGAGAGGTTCACCAGCATGTTCAGAGATGAGTATGTTCCCCCGGTGGAGAGGGAACGGTTGATTCAGGAGTTCTTGAACCTCAAGCAGGGTAATGATTCGGTTACTGTGGTCACCCGGAAGTTTCATGAGAGGGTGATGTTTTGCCCTGAGCAGGTGTCTTCTGAGCAGGCACGTATGAGCCGGTATTTGGGTATTCTGAGGAGGGATATTCAGGAGTTCGTGTCGAACTCGACGTACCGGACATTTTCTGACCTCCAGGAAAATGCACAAAAGAGGGAGATTGAGTTGGAGAATTAGGCCAGGGAGGAGGCCGAGTCTCAGAGGATGGATCGGCGGCCGGCTCAGTCTCAGCCAGTAGCCAAGCGGACCAAGTCCGCCGATTCGAGGACGGGAGGCCAGAAGGGCTGCACTTGCGGGAAGGGACATGAGGGGGCCTGTCGATCAGGCGCTTGCTACAAATGTGCCAAGGAGGGGCATATCGCCAGGGATTTCCCCAAGGGATTTGTGGTTTGCTTCCATTGTAACCAGACCGGCCATCGGAAGGCCGAGTTTCCTCAGCTACTCTAGGGATCTGCGCCTGCTGCTAGGGTTACCGAGATTCGACCGGCGAAGGCCGAGGCTCCGAAGGCTCGTGGGAGAGCTTTCCAGTTGACTGCGGAGGAGATCCGCACGGCACCCGATGTTGTGGTTAGTATGTATTCTTTCGTGTATTTACTTTCATGTTGAGATATTGTGCTTATATTATGATATGCGTAGGTACTTTTCTTGTGAATTCTGTACCTGCTTTGGTATTATTTGACTCGGGTGCGAGTCGGTCTTTTGTATCTTTGGCTTTTAGTCAGCACATTAGTATTAGTCGGGAGGTGATGAGTCGATCCCTAAGGGTTTCCATAGCTGATGAGAAAGCGGTGTATGCTACCGAAGTGATTCGAGGATGTGTGCTCGAAATTTTTGGCGTCAAGTTCCCAATTGATCTAGTTCCTATCGCGATGGGAGATGTCTGTGTCATCGTGGGCATGGACTGGTTGAGTAAGTTTGGAGCGGTTATTGACTGCGAGAGACAACTGGTGACCATACGAGACCCTAGTGGGGGAGTGCTTACTGTGTATGGCGAAGGGACCCGATGTGGGTCATCATTTTGTTCGGCTGCCAGGGCAAGGCCGAGTTTGCAGCAAGGCTGTCGTGGGTTTGTAGCTTATGTGATGGACACATGAGTGGTCGCGGGGAGGCCAAGTTCGATCGACGAGGTCCCAATAGTGTGCGAGTTTCCGAATGTTTTCCCCAAGGAACTGTCGGGCGTGCCTCCGGAAAGACAAGTGGAGTTCCATATCGATTTGGTTCCGGGAGCAGCACCTATCGCCAAGACTCCTTATCGCCTCACGGCACCCGAGATGCAGGAGTTATCCTCGCAGCTTTAGGAGTTGTTGGGGAAGGGATTTCAGCATTCTTTATATATTCGGAAACCTCGCCACAACCACTACCACATCTTTCATAGATATCGGGGTTATCTAACATTTCATTTTGATGCTTATTTTTATCCTTAATTCATTTAAGTCACGCAACACATAATACTCAAATAATACATCTCTATTATTTCAAGACGGGTTACAAAGGTTAACCTTGACTATCACATCGCTATTAATGAAAAGCCTAGAAACACGAGCGTATAATTCTCTCCACCTTAGAATGATTCCGTCCCCAGAATCACACATCAACAAACAAATGCGGATAGCAACTCATGATGTCATTCTCCGTCTCCCAAGTGAGATTTGGCCCATTCGTATGTTTCCATCAAACAAGCACTAACTTGAACATCTTGCGTTGTAACTTCTTAGTCTTTCGGTCAACGATTGCCTATGGTTCTTCAATCAACCTTTTGTTCTCATCGATTCTCAACTTCGAGAGTGGAATCATGTCGGGAACTTCTCATGTGAACTTCGTCAAATAACACACATGAAAAGTGTTATGAATTCCATTCAGTTCTTTGGGTAATTCGAGCTTGTAAGCTTGGTTCTAACCCTCTGAAGAACTTTAAACGGTTCAATAAAACTTGGACTTAACTTTCCCCTTTTGGCAAACCTTATAAGTCCCTTCCACGGTGAGACTTTAAGAAAAACCGAATCTCCAACTTCAAAAGTCATCGGTCTTCTTTTCTTGTCAGAATAGCTCTTTTGACGATCCTGAGCTGCTAACATTCTTTCCCTGATTATTTTTAGATTTTTAGCGGTCTGATGGACCATTTCGGGTCCCATAAACTATTTCTCCCCAGTCTCAAGCCAACAAGACGGCATACGACATTTTTGTCCATACAAAGCTTGATAAGGTGCCATCTTTATGCTCAAGTGGAAACTATTATTATAGGAAAATTCTACCAAAGGCAAATGTTCATCCCAATTACCTAGGAATTTCAAGGTACATGCTCTCAGCATATCTTTAAGTGTTTGTATCGTTCTTTCACTCTGACCATCAGTCTGTGGATGGTAAGTTGTACTTAAACACAACTTGGTACCCATTTCCTCTTGTAGACTTTTCCAAAACCTTGAGGTGAAACGGCTTTCACGATCTGATACAATCGTTAACGAAACACCGTGAAGCCTCACAATTTCCTTCACGTAAGAATTCGCAAGCTTATCCATAGACCATTTCTCATTGGTTGCTATGAAATGTGCACTCTTAGTGAAGCGATCAACGACCACCCATATCATGTCGTGACCATTCTTTTTTCGGGGCAGTTTAGTGAAAAAATCCATAGCAATGTCTTCCCATTTACCCATAGGCACAGGTAAAGGTTCTAAAATCCCATATGGTTTCTGATGTTGTGCCTTGACTCTCGCACAGGTTACACACTTCGCCACATACTTTGCAATGTCGAGCTTCATCATCGGCCACCAGTAATAGGGTTTCAGGTCCCTATACATTTTAGTGCTACCAGGATGAATCGAGTACATGGTCTTGTGACCTTCTTCCATCAGAAGATCTCTTATTCCTCCTGACTTTGGTACCCAAATATGATCTTGGAATACCTTCAGTCCATGACCGTTTGTACCAAACACCAACATTTTTCCCAAACGTTCCTCCTTCCGATCATTCTTTTCAGAAGCTTCCTCTTGAACTTTCTTTATACTTTCCACAATGGTCGAGACAACTTCTATTCTCAACACTCTTGACCTTTTCTCTCAAGATTGACTTTCCGACTGAGAGCATCTGCAACAACATTTGCTTTACCGGGGTGGTAAAGTGTCACACAGTCATAGTCTTTAAGTAATTCTATCCAGCATCGTTGCCTCATGTTTAATTCTTTCTGACTAAAGAGATATTGAAGAATCTTATGATCAGTGAACAGTTTGCACTTCGTGCCATAGAGGTAATGCCTCCATATCTTTAGAGCGAAAACTACCGCTGCCATCTCCAAATCGTGAGTGGGGTAGTTCTTTTCATGCTCTTTCAACTGTCGAGACGCATATGCGATCACCTTATCTCTTTGGGTCAAAACACAACCCAAACCAACCCCAGACGCATCGCTATAAACAACGAAGTCTTCAACTACATCGGGTAGAGAAAGAATCGATGCCTCACATAGCTTCTTCTTTAGCTTCTCGAATGCTTCTTTATGCTTATTATTCCAAGCATAAGTAGCTCCTTTGTGGGTCAAAGCTGTTAATGGAGTAGCGTTCGAAGAAAAGTCTTGGATAAATCTTCGGTAATATCCGGTTAATCCCAAAAAGCTTCGGTTCTCCATGGGACTTTTCGATTGCTCTCACTTCATCATAGCTTTGATCTTTGCTGGATCAACCATTATCCCTTCTTGGTTGACCACGTGACACAAGAATCGGACTTCTCGAATCCAAAAATCACATTTGGAGAATTTAGCATACAATTTCTCCTTCTTCAAGACTTCCAACACTTCTCGCAAGTATCTATCATGTTCCTCTTGGCTTTTTGAGTAAATCAGAATGTCATCTATGAACACTATCACAGATTTACCTAGGAACGGATTACAAACCTGATTCGTTAAATCCATGAATGTTGTTGGAGCATTGATTAGTCCAAACGACATAACCAAAAACTCTTAGTGTCCATATCGCGTTCTGAATGCAGTCTTCTTTATATCTTGCTCTTTCACCTTCAGCTGATGATATCCTGACCTTAGGTCGATCTTTGAAAAATAACTTGAACCTTGTAGTTGATCGACCAGGTCATCAATCCTCGACAACAAATATTTATTCTTTATTGTTGCATTGTTCAGCTTTCTATAATCGATGCACATTCTCATACTTCCATCTTTCTTCTTCACGAATAACACTGGAGCTCCCAGGGTGATGAACTAGGTCTAATGAAACCTTTGTCCAATAACTCATGAAGTTGCATCATCAGCTCCTTCATCTCCATCGGTGCTAATCGGTAAGGTGCTTTTACTATTGGTGTCATCCATGGTAACAAGTCTATTCTAAACTCCACTTGTCTATCAGGCGGTAATCCGGGAAGATCTTCGGGAAATACTTCTGGATAATCACACACCACCAGAATGCTCTGCACTTCCTTCTTCTCTTTCTTAGCATCAATTACGAATGCTAGATACGATGTACATCCTTTGGCCAAACACTTTCTGGCTTTCATCAATGAAATGATTCCAGCATTCACTCTGTGTTTGTCCCCATACACCATAAATGACTCTTTCCCTGGCGGGTTTACTTTTACTATCTTCTTTTTGCACAATATTTCGGCATCATTGGCGCTAAGACAATCCATTCCCAGCATGATGTCGAAATTGTTTAGTTCGATAGGCAATAATTCCTCGTGGAACTTATTCCCATTCAAGTCAATTAAGATGTTTTTCATACGATGGCTAACAGGTACAAACTTGCCACTAGCAACTTCGACTAATAAGGCATTATCTAGTCTATCAACAGGCAAAGCTAGTTTTCTACCAAATTTATGCGATATAAAGAAGTAGTTGGCTCCATAATCAAATAAAATTTGAGCAGGCAATTTGTTTACGAGAAAGGTACCTGAAGCGACATTAGCTTCATCTTTAGCAGCTTCAGGTGTCATCTGGAATGCTCTCGCTTTCGGCATTGGTAGAATATTAGGTCTAGATGTCTCCTTCTTCTTCGGGCAATCCCTCAAGATGTGACCCTCCTCACCACACCCATAACAAACTTTCTTGGTGAGGGTGCATTCATTGGCATAATGCATTGGCTTTCCACATTTAAAACATGTGGCCATTACCTCACATTTTCCATGATGCTTCTTCTTACATTTGTCGCACCATTTCGCTTAGCCTCCTCCTCCTCTAGAACTAGACTTTGAGAACTTGTTTTTCTTGTTGGACCCTGAAGGTCCATCAAACTTCCTCTTTTCACCAACCTCTATCCTTTCCAGACCCTTTTCCTTCTGCTGGGCCTCCATATTCTTAGCTGCTCGAACAACTGTTTTCAGAGTCGTTGCCATCTTGACTGTCGGGCCAAAGTTGGCAGGCAGTCCATCAGCGAACCTCTCAATATTGGAGAGTTCCATTGGCACTAGTTAAGGAAATAAATTCATTTTCTCAGTGAATGCAGTAGCATAGTCGTCTATGCTCATTCTCCCCTTGTTTAAGTTTTGGAACTCATTTTTCAGATCAATCAGATCTATCTCTGAATAATATTGCACCCTTAATTGTTCCAAGAACTCCTCCCATGACATTTTCAGAGCTTCTCCACGTGGCATAGTATATTCCATCAACTTCCACCAGCTCAGGACTCTAGTATTCAGTTGTCTAACTGCAAAGACAGTCTTCTGTTTGTTGCTACAGTCACAACATTCAAATACCATCTCCATTTCGGAGATCCAATCCATAATCTCAACAGGCTTTGGGCTTCCAGAAAGACTTGGCGGCTTGGAGCCCAAGAAATTCTTATACATACGCACACATGCTTCCCTCCTATCCATCCAAAGACCAAAATGGCATCCGGTCTAAGTGTAGACCTTCTATCCTGCGGGTCTGTCAAAAAGTTCATTGGCACTTCTTTCTTCACAGAAATACCAGCACACCAATAAGCATCAAAGAGAACATCCCGAACCACATCATGTCTATACTTGAAACCAGGGAGCTCTCTACAACGAACCGTGTATTCCCCAAAGATATCCAAACATGCCTTGCGACAAACTTGGCATATCTCGTCAAATGGGAATATAGGAATCATGAGGTGGTAATGAAGGATAGTTTGGTACTCCACAGGAGACATATGTTGGCCAAGACCATCAATAGGGATAGTTAGTAGAAAATCCTGAGCATGAGGTCACCGTAGACACTCAAAAACTGCTTTCTATCTAACAGTCATGTCGAAGTCGACTTCCATATCTTGGACGATTTGGCTAAAAAGGGCACACGCCAAAGATTTTTGGGATTTAGGGGGGTGTCCTTATTAGTGAAACCGCTACAGTCAAATCCCGAAATTGTATCGCGAAGACGAGTCATAACACATAGGTAATCTGAGTACATACCACATACGTCACTGTCACGTAAGATGTGGTATTTTAATGCCCAATATTGGGCCCTAAAGGCTACAAATGCATAGGAGGAAACCTCGTATTCCGAGTACAAACCCAAACCACCGAAACAAATAGGTAAGGAAGCCAAGCACCACTGAATGTCTCCAAAGAAGGGGCCTCCACATACCACCATATCCTCGATAGACATGCGTAATCCTTTGTCAAAGAACAACGTTGCCTCTTCTATGTGTACCGGCTGGCATGTCCTTAAACCAAAGAAAAGTTTTTCAATGCCCATACATGATCGAAGCAAAATGCGCTCACTCTGCGAGTCACATAGTTGTGGAAGAAGGCCCATCAAATCAACAACATTGACCACTCTCTTCATGGCCAGCCCGCTAATAAACCCTGCATCTCTGTTAACAGCCCCCCTAAGGAGCTTCACCCGCAAAGAAGGTCTCCCTATATCCGGTGGGAATAAATCGGCACGAAGCTTCCTACCATCACAGGAGGGCAAAAAAATATTCGTTTTCATGATGTTCAACTCAAGACCCAAACTTGGACCGTGCAACCGAATAATCTTCAACACTCTAGCAATCTCCTCTGAATCCTCAATTACAGTCCCATCATCTAGATACCAAGCATGAAGAATGAGCTTACAATTGTATCTAATCTTGTGCACAAGAGGGTGCAAAACGAGGGCAAAAAGAAGAGGGCCAAAGGGGTCACCTTGTTGCACCCCAGTGGCAGACCATATATGTTGGTCTCCGATATAAAGTCTCTTTGCTTGCCCGTACAAGAAATTCACCCACAAAGAAATGGAAGGGCACATCTTCTTAACCTCGTGGAGCAATGCTGAACGATCCACTAGGTTAAAGGCATTCGAGAAATCCAAAGTCAACATTACAAGAGACTCATCAGCATGGTGTACACTCAACACCCTATTGGCATTGTGTAACACAGCCTCAGCACCGTCAGATACACCAACTCCGAATTGGAAATCATTAAGGTACTTGGCCATTTCTTTAAACACACCTTTCATGGCAACCTTGGAAACTAGACATCTCCATATAGTACGTACTGCAATCGGATGGATCTCGTTTCAGGTTTAAGAGGAGGCGTGAGAGGAGCGGACGCAACAAACTTTGCCAAAATGGTTGGACATCTTCCCGCTAACCATAAATTAACCACTGAAGTGATAGCATGTATGAGATATGTGGCAATAGGAGACCCTTCTCCATAAAGGGCATTTAGTAAGTGTTGAGCCCTCAAGTCGTCTCTCCTACAAGAAGTTCCTTTAGGGAAGGATTTGATGCAACAAAATACATAGTCAAAGTCTGCTACAAGGGGAGGTTAAGAAATTATGGGGCTCGACATGGATGGGGGAGGGGGGGGAGGGCTGAAAGGGTGTTTGTCTTCCAAAGCTTTAATAGTATCCCTATTATATGGTGCAACACCCGGTGAGCATAACACTTTCACTGTTGCGGTAAAATGACCGTCTGCAACCTTACAGAGACATTGTCTGATGTTGGTGTTACTTGATGTAGCCTCCTTTTGAAGGATGCCTCCACCTTATCTCATAGCTCCAACCTCAGGTTTGTCTAACATATTTTGAACTAACTTCGTGATAACACCCTCTTTCCCCCATGTATCCAAGGACTTCAGGATGGAGCTTTGATGTAAAGATTTTCTATTCCCAAGCCTATATTCTTGTTGATTTTTGGGTCTGAACACCTGCAGTGTGCAGTGAGGAAGAAGTAACAAACATATACATGCCTTAACCAAGCCAGGTTGGGCAATCACCTTGTAAAGAGCGGTATTCAAAGCCTGAGAGAAAGCAAGGCGACAACTATGGAGGATACTCTTGACAGTAGTGATAGGCTCTTTAAAAACACGATCAATGAGCACAACATCACAAACCAAACCTCCAAGAATATTTGTCACCGACTCTTTAGTTGACGACTTTAGAATACCGACAATATAACGACTCGAGCCATCATCCCCTGTAACAAACCTCGCACGACCATCCGGGTGATGACAATAACGACTAAGAGCCTACAAATTCATACACTTCCCACACATCCATTGACCAAAGGCCTTCAAAGTTTCTTCCACTGCCATAAATAAACCAACATCACTAGAAAGAGCTTTACGTAACACATATTTACGGTCTTCAGTAGGTAAATTATGCATTTTGATGTGTGAAATCATATGGCCAATCCCCTTACTTCCCACTTCACCATTTGGACAACAATGGAAGCTTCTGAACGGGCACATACAAATATCATTCGAACTTGTGGAAGAAGAAGCCATATAAGAGAATAAGCCTCGAGATGAAGCTGAAACTATGAAACAATATTTAACATGGAAGGGAAGGAAATGGCACACCAACACACTATTGGTGTGCACAAGAAACATCTAAACTAAGCAAACTACATTATCTTGAACAATAAGGCTTCTTTATGTGAACTTCAGAGCAAAAACTTGGATCTTTTTTTTTATTATTATTATTATTATTATTATTATTATTATATCTGTGTTTCGCCCCCTGCATACTCCCACTGTTTTTTGCACAAACACCATAAAATATTTTGATTACTTTCTGAATGTTATCATCATATAGTTTACAAGTATAATGAAAATCCATATATCACACACGGGCCAAGCCTACAAATTAAATAGCCGAAGTCCTGGTCTAGAAGGCTCCACAGCCCTTGGAATCTTCTAATGAAAGGTCCTACTCCTTTTGGACTTTTTCTAAAATAGCTTTTTGTATGTTTAGGTCATATTATAAAATGACCATGATTTAAGCACATCGAAGATCAAATATTTGTTAATATAAGGGAGTGGTACATGCCACACGGGCGGAACACCAACCATAGAACCGGAGTGGTTAAAACCAAAATTTCAAAACATGGCCAAATTCAAAATTATTCAAAGTGACAACATCAAAAAAGTGTAAATAAAAAAATTTAAAATTACATGTTACATCTCTTATGAAAATGGTAATAGTAAATCTTTTATATTTGTGAAGTATTAAAAAATTGATTTTTTTAATTTGACTTCAATTGTTTTACAAAATCTATAATTGTACTCTCAACAATTAAGAAATTAAAAATTAATTAATAACTAATAAAAAAAATTAAAAAAAAAAACTAACAGTTAATATATATATATATATATATATATATATATATATATATATATATATATATATATATATATATATATATATTAACGAATAAAATTAAACTCCAAATTGACCTCTCAAATACCAAGTGGTATACAACGTCATTAAGGCTGATATGACAGCCTATAATACTATGATAACATTAAAAACACCGCACTCCCTTCTTGTTGTATCTTATTGTGTTGCTTCTTATTGTCTCCATGTTCGAATGAAACAAAATCATCTATTGGCTACACAAATTATCTATCTCTATCTCTCTCCTCTTAACGGGTGTTACAACACTATGAACATCAACCCCTCTTATTGTTGTTTCTTGTTATAACACTATCAAAACGAACTCATACCTAATCATTTAAGATTTCCATTACACTCTTATTTGATTTAATAAAAAATTGTTAATTAACATTTATCTTTGCAACCTTTAGATTTACTTTGACAGGTTTTCGACATACATTTCATCGGTATATCACTTCTGTCATATGACATGAAGTCTATCACGAAGGAGATGCTTTTTTCGGGATTGAGTCAAGATTTCAATTTTCTTTTTTGTGATTTTTTAAAATTTAACTAATTTTTTTTATAAAAAACAATCATTTCACTAAAATAAAATAAAAACTTACGATACTCAAAAGAAATACATAATACCACAACTAAAAATGAGTAAATCACACGAATCGTCCCTTATCCAGGTGCCAAAAGACACGTTTAATCCATATTTTTAAAAATCAACTCGGACCTTCCCTTGTTTGTTTTAACTTACACGCTTCATTCCTCTGGACATAAAAAGACCCTTTTACCCGTATTTATTTTCTAATTATTCATTATTTATTAATTAATTATTGATGTTTTAATATAAAATAGTTATTATTTCCTTTTAAAAAAAGAAATAGCCCTTGAATACATTGATAACTTGTCCGGTCGTCCCCTCACCCCTTTCTTCTTCAGTGGACCTCCAATCCAAAATCACCACCCCGCCCCGCCGACGACTTCTGCAACATCTCCGACCGACTCCAATATTCCGATCATGATCCAACCCAACCAAAACCACCACCAATCATCTCCAGAAAACCCTATACTCTATTTTTTTTCGTTTCATAAACCTAGCAGCCACTACCAATCGCCATAGCATATTTCTTCAAAATTTCGGTCAGGGTGTTGCAAATCCAGAAGGCGACGAGGTGTAGTACCTGGGTGAGGTTTTTCTTAAAGCATGTAAGGGACAAAATCAGTGTTCTGATGGTTCGATTTCACCACATTTACCTCCGTTGAACACCACATCTCCCCCTGTTCGTCTTTGATACTTTGAATCTAAAGCTCTGGTGTCGATTTCCTTTTCAAATTTTGTCTTTTTGAAGCTTACTTTCTGGGGTTCTCTTTTGAAAGTGAAAACAAAAAGTTCTTGCTGGAGGTAAATGGTAGTTCTTTAAGGAGATCTGGATCGGATAAGAATGGTATTGATGATGGCCTAGAGGTTACCGACGACCGTCTACTTGATGGTGAAGGAGGTGGTAGTGACGGTGCTAGGGTTTCATGAAGGTGAAGGCGTGAAGAGTTAGTACTCAGATAAGAGAAAAAGATGAGTGATAGGGAGAAAGAAAGGGTTGTGGTCCATTGATGGTGGTAGGCGATGATCCGACGTTAGAGGTGGTCGTCGGCGGTGGTGGTCCGGTAGGTGGTGGTGAGAGGAAGAGGAAAAGGGTGATAGATATATGAGTTGTAATTTCTATTTTTTAGATATAAAATGAATTATAAAATATAATAATAAGGGTAGTATAGTCATTTTAAATATGGTAAGGGATTAATTGTGTAAATTTAATCCAACGAGGGATAAAGCGTGCAAGTTTAAAACATCCAAGGGACGGTCCGAGTTAATTTTTAAAAATAAGGACCGAACGTGTACTTTGGCACATGCACGAAGGGCGTTTTGTGTAATTTACTCAATAAAAATTAAACACACAAAAATTCAAACATAAACATAAATTGTAAAGAAAATCGTCTTCTGAAAATTAGTTATTGAATCATTTGCGGGAGGTATATTCCAATCACTATTATTAAACGTGAAAAAATGATTGGTCAAATCGCGGTGAAGTTCATGATGGATTTCAGAATTATGTTTTACCGCATGTCTTTGCATGTATTCATCACTATCAATTTCTAGTTGTTGTGTCTCCAAAATGACTTCATGCTCGTCGTAGTTAAATATCGTGTTGTCAAGGGGCGGAACACAAGCATGCAAACCAGACGGGCCAGCCCAAAACTAAAACTTCACATATGAACAAGTTTAGTTTGAGATCAGTTTTCCATAACATGATTAGTCGTAGCGGTAGTTACATCTAGAACAATTGACGATGATTGTTTGGAATATTGTGAAAAGCTTGCATATTTTTTACAAAACTATCAGTACTTTGTTTTTTCTAATTGATATACACTAAATAACATAATTAACTAACAAGTAGCCATTAGCAAAGAACCAAATGAAAGAATAATTAACAATTGTATATTTCAAATTGATTATTTTTAATTTATTATGTAACTGTTTTACAACAATGATAATTATATTTTGATGAAAATATATAATTAATTAATACTTAATAAATATAATAAAAGATAATATATACATCTTTAACAAACTAAATTATCCTATTTTCAAATTAATTTTTCATAAGAATTATGCTATAATGTTTAGCAATATAATTATATATAAAATTACAAAAAAATAAAAAATAAAAAAATAATAATAATTTGTTGCAAACTATTAATACACTGTAAAACAGTACCTACAGCTTAGCTTCATATGTCTTTCAACTTTTTAATATAATATATTACATGTAATAGAGAAAGAAAGACAAATAAATTAGAGATAGAAAGAAACTAAAACTTACACATCTTCAGAGGATGAGGATTTTGGAATGGGAAGACAAAATAACAACAAATAGAGGTCGGCAAAAGTCTGGTGTGTAGAGGAAGCACCAGATAACGACGGTTGGAGAAACAAACAGTGAAGAGGAAGGAACCGCAAATGGTAAACAACAATCGATGAACGATAATGAGAAGACTAGAGAGACAAAGACATCTGTATTCTTTAGTTTCCGAGGTGACCGATTTTTTTCCGGTGAACAGTTCTTTTTTGAAGCATTAATCTCTAGTTTATGGTTTGTTGTTTGTTAAAGATTGAGTTAGAAAATTGTAAACTACAATAGGTTTTTTTTTGGATTTTATAGATTTTAGTTTCCAAATCATTTGGCATCCTAATATATGATTAATTTTGATCCTTTTCAGTAATTTTCCGTCATTTTATTAATAACCTAGCTAGTTTCTTAATTTTATGAACTACCTTTTGATTTTCTTGATTTGTTTATAAAGAATGAACTATAGGGGCCAGAAAAATACTATAAATATAAAAACCAATCCTTTATATAAAAATCTGAGTATTATAAGTTCAAAAATCAGGGGGGCAATGGCCCCCCTTGGCCCTATAAAGGATCTACCACTGGTGTTGTCTTCATCTTCTAGTATCATATTATGTAAATATGACGTGTTAATTAAAATAATCATGCGTTAGATGTTAGTATGCCGATTCATGATATATATATATATATATATATATATATATATATATATATATATATATATATATATATATATATATATATTCTTCGTCTTTGCTGTGCATGTCTCGTTTTCTCATTTAATTCTTGTTGTACTGAATTAGAATTAGAACCGGTGATTGCCACTTGTAGCAAGAATTCTAATTCACCCGAAGAGAAAGAAGATGAGGATGACATTTTTAAGAAATGAATGGTTTGTTGTGGTGTAAAATATGATGGATTTAGGTTGTATTTTTAGTGGTATAAAACTGAATATATATATATATATATATATATATATATATATATATATATATATATATATATATATATATATATATATATATATATATATATATATATATATATATATATATATATATATATATATATATATATATATATATATATATCACAAAAATAGTCGTTAAATAGCTGTTTGATCGGCAATTGAATGTCATAGAAACCTCCCAAGCTTTGCATGCCAGCAATGAAGGACGGTGTAGGCCGAGCATGCCAAGCAAATGTTGCCGTACATACCGAGCCATTATGCCGAGTCAAATGATTTTCTATCCATACCACAAACATAAAATAAAACTTTTACTATTTTTTTAAAATGACTAATCCATTTCCATGTAATGGATTTATATAAAATAAATTATCGAAAAATCCATCATAATACACAAACTCTAAAATTGGAGTACCTAACACAAAAATTTTCGTAGTGGTAAAAAATAAAAACGAAGTGCATCTTCTGCAAGCTCATTAAATCATTCTTTTCAAACTTATCAAGTTTTCGATACTTCGATTCCATGTCTCACATTGATTTAACACTAAAAAACGTGACTATAAAGATGAAATATTGCTTAGGATTGTTAGAAATAAGATAAAACAGTACATAATTGATCATCAAAACATTACTAGAAAAAAGACAGTTATTCCTACAAAAATTACCCTAGGAAATTCTTTGAAAATTGGCATTTCCTTGGAGTTTCCGAGGAAAATTACTTCCTCAAAAAATCCTTTGTAGTAAAAACTTTTTGAAGACTTTGTGAGGAATTTTTCGAGAAAATTCCAAGAAAATTTCGACTTTCCTACAAGTGCATCTTCTGGAAATATTTATGTGCCATTTCCGAACCAACCAGGTTCTTAGGGATTTCCGAGGAAATCTCTGTAATAACAATTTTTATGACCTTTTTGTCTTATATTTGTGACAAATTTTCTAGTATCTATTTTAATGGTATATTTGTTGTTAAAAATGGGATCTAACATGACCCTTTTGATATCTACCCTTTTGATATCTCAAAAAGAGTAGATATCAAAAGGGTCATATTAGACCCCATTTTTTTAACACACATATGCCACTAAATAGCGCTACCATATAAACAATTTCTTTTTTTGAGTCAACAAATATTAGTAAAAGATGAAACAAAGCCGCCAACGCGTACCGGGTAACTATACGAGGGAGGAGAAACAAGAATATGAAAATTTCAAAAATAGAAGAAAGGGCAAAGACCAACCAACCAAAGAGCTAGAGTAGAGAGCATCATATAGGATGACAACATTAACACATGTAACATAATTTTTTAAGTCACTTATAGTGGACAGAGTGGAAAAATAATTGGTGTTGATCAGTTACGGTACCATTGGTTGTACTTATCTTTCCTTAGGAGGTACCGTCAATTGAAGCAACAGATGGGCAGCGGACTATATAACATGTGAACTCATACACACTAACACACACACACACACACTCTCTCTCTCTCTGGTGGGATGTCAAGTCCACCAAGCAAATTACACAATTTGTTTGCCAATAAAACGTAACATAATGGTAAAAAGGGGTATCGATCCTCGATGAAATCGTTGTATTCAATCACCAATGAAATCCAATAAAACTAGTGTAAATAAACTAACTAACTATAATTAAACTAAAATGGGGGGGGGGGGGGGGGGTGATTGCTTAAAAACTAAAAGACTTGAATAACTAAAAAACTTGCAATTAAGCAAGATGGTGAGATGCTTAAATATTAGGGAGAATTGGTTAACCAAGGCAATTCAACACAATGAACATTTGTGTGTTTATCATTAGGATTTAATATAAAGCTTATCATTCATCCCAAATTGGTTATAGCAATCATGAAGCATGATATGCCAAGATTCCTCATAGGTAATATGGAGGTTGGGGAAGCCCACAACTCACCTTCTTAATCAAAATCAAGGATTCAATTGAAGCAATTGAACCCAAGAAGTTGATTAGCCTGAAGAATGAAGGAATTCCCAATTCCTAGAGAATGTCAATGCTTACACATCCATAAAGGAGTCATGATTCATAAGCTAAAGATGATTTCTACCATCATAAAGCCCTTGTTCTTAGTAAATTCAATGATTTAATGCTAAACCAAAGAAATAAACCAACAATTGCTCATTCAAGTACCAAGCTCATGACCAAACTATTAAACAAGCATAAGAAATATGAACTAGGATCATAAACATAAGATAAATGATAATTAAGCATAAATCATTCAAAAACCCATAAATATCCAAGGGTTTTAGCTAAAGTTAACCAAAATAGAGAAACTAGCCACTCATGACAACAAAATAACAATCACCAAAGTGTTTTTGCATCAAGAATCTACCGATTACTTAGAAAGATGAGAAGAGTGTGTATCAAGCTCCAAAAATTGCCTCCAATGGTGAAAAATCGAAGTGTTTGCTGAAAGATCCAACCCCAAGGTAAATGGTGAACAAAATGACCAAAATGCCTAAAAGTGTGCAGTTGCGTGGGTACCCGCGCAAGTGTTGCTAGAACTCTATTGGTCCATTTTTCTCCACTACACCACTCCATTACCCAAGATTCCCTTGGTCCCTTCCATGCCCCACATGATTCAAATTTGGCCAATCATCTTCAAGCTTTAAATATGGATAGTCCAAGCCCAAAATAAGAATCCATGACCCATCTTCACAACCACACTTCATCTAAGTCTTTAACTTTTTAAGCCTAAATTTCCTTTGATGGATCTGTAAAGCCCAATAATGCATCAAAAAGCCCACCAAGCCCAACTACAATTAAACCGCAACCGCAACAAGCTCTAAAACCTTGCAAAATATCTCATGCAAAATAGAAAGTACTCGATACTGAAACATCTCAAAAATACAACCCAAAAATTTCGTTTCTAAAACATCATTAAAACCATCATTTCATTACCAAAGTATAAAATCAATAACTAAGTGTTTCAAAATCTCATAATATCTATCACATATCAAATCTATCTCAAATATAATATCAAAATATCAGAGTAAACTCCCAGGATGAAGACTGTGGTGTGCGCCATGCAATCATCCCGAGCCCTTCCCTTTGCTAGTGGAAGTACTTGAAACCAAAACATAAAACTGTAAGCACGAAGCTTAGTGAGCTCCCCCAAACTACCACATACCATACAATAATATATAAAGCAAATATTAGGCCTTGCCCACTGCATCGGACCGTAGTCCGGACTAAGTAAGGCCTCACCGACTGCATCAGACCGAAGTTTGGAATAACTATGGCCTCACCCACTGCATTGGACCGAAGTACGAAATAACTAGGGCCTTGACCGCTGCATCGGACCGAAGTCTAGACTAACTAGGGCCTCGCCCACTACGTCAGATCGAAGTGTGGATTAACTAGGGCCTTGCCCACTGCATCGGACCGAAGTCCGGAATAACTAGGGCCTTGCCCACTGTATCGGACCGAAGTCCGGAATAAATTGAACATAGCATAAACATGATCGTAACATATAACATAATCATATATACATGCATGAATCACAAATACATCAAGCATACAACTACTTCTCGGGACTACCCCGACATCGGACCCAAGTCCGAAACTACTATCGTCTAAACGGGCCAACATTGTGGTCGTATACCCATTCCTACTATAAGGAAACTCACCTCACGTAGCTGACTGCTGAAATACTAAGCGAGAAATGTCTGACAGCTGCTCCGACGACTCCCCGACTATAATTTCCACAATGACACTTAGTCAAAACACTGATAACTATTATCAGGGTAAAATGACATTTTACCGTTGGCTAGAGTCAACATCCTGGGCAAAGTAAAATTCCAGTTGACATGACTCACCGAGTTAGCCCGCCAACTCATTGAGTCCCCTAGTCCTTTATTTGTCCTCAACGCGATTCTGCTCGCCGAGTTTAGCAAGAACTCAACGAGTTCTCCTTTATTCATGATATCGGGACAACCATTAACTTACTCACCGAGTTGTATGAACTACTCATCGAGTCTATCTTAATCATATGAACATGTCCACTATGTGACTCGTCGAGTTGTATGAACAACTCGTCGAGTCTATCATCATGGGTTGGGAGATTGCCTTGGACTCGCTGAGTGTGTTCTTCCACTCGCCGACTCCCATGGTTTCCAGGCCATGGCTATGTCCTAATATGTTGAGTCACTCCTCTAGACTCATATAATCTCTTCTAAACTCAACTGGGTTCCTTCGAACCCCAAACTGATTTATGAATCAACCCATGACTCACCGAGTCCCAAAAGTGAGTCGTCGAGTCTACGAATGACCAGGCCCATAAGTCAATTTCTGATGTGCAAAACTTAACTAAAAGGTAGATCTGGGCTCCTAAGGTTGATATATCACGTAAAGTCATAAACTTTACGTGCTTGCATGAAACATTTGAGCTTAAATGGTCAACATGGGGGTTAATTGTTGGGTTTTAGCCATATGAACATTCCTATGTGCACATACAAACCCTAATGCTTGGATCTAGGTTTCTCTAATTGAACATGCATTGAATCCAAGACTTTTGAACAATAGATCTAGGTAATAACATAAGAAAAATAGATCTAGAAGATTACCATAAGTTGCTTGCTTGAATCTTCTTGTCCTTGGAGCTTAGAGTCACAATTGTCACTCCTCTAATGGCTTACAAACACCAACTAGCAAGAGGATTATTGGAGAGAGAGAGAGAGAGAGAGAGAAGGGAGCTAGAAATCGGCCAGGGTTCTTCCAAAGACAAAAGTACCGATTTCATCAACCCCTTGGGTCTATTTATACTTGTAAGGCTCCTAGGGTTTCACCCTTAAACCCTAATTGGATAACTTAGGCCCTAAGCAATCCAATACCCTAATGATAAGCCTTGGACGATTTCAAGGTCTATCCAAAGCCCTCAAAACCGGCCCCCTTTATCCTTAAGGGATTATAGCCCAAAGTACAACTATTATACACTTGACAGTTTATGCCCTTCTATTTAATTAATCTCTTTAAGTCACCAAATTAAATCCTAACTAATTTATGACTTATATTAATCAAATAATAATATTATTATTCCTTATATTATTCTCATAATATATTAATAATATTTCTTCTCTCATTATAAATCATCCTATCAAGTTGCTATGGTGAAGGCAACCCAAAAGGACCATGCCCAATCGGATCAAATACTTGCCTAATATAGTTGCAGCCTTAGACACTATTCCAACAGTCTCCCACTTGGATAAGTCTAGTAACTATATATATACAAGCATAATCCGATTAGCAATCGTAGCTCTTAAAGACGCTGTCAAACTCTGATCGAATAAATCTTGTCCTTTAGATAAGGGATCGTACAGTCCTCTGTTTAGATATCATGCTGACAATTCTATGGAACCAATTTGTCTCACAATTGGTTTCTCGATCTCAGATTTATTTGACATAGAACTTAATCGAACACATCAATTCAGTTCTGACCGGGCCCGACACATAAGTCAAATCAAATCATCGAGCGGCCGAGATATCGCTTTTACCCTCTTAGGATAAAAGTAACAGATAAACTCGACTTATATGCATTTACTTATTCATTAATCAACTTTACACAACTATGCGTTTTATAACATCAAGTTACTGATGCGGTTTCACATTATCAATGAATAACCAATTAACAAATAACAAATCATATATCTATGTTTTAAGACCATATGATATTATCTTCTTGCGATCACCCTTTTTTTTTATCACATTCCATAAGGTGATTCCAGCAAGCTTGGGTTTGTTCCAATGCTCAAAACTAGTTCATAAGCACTCATGAACATTGCAGAAAACTTTTGTTATGTCTAATACCATTTAGACAATCTACACATCAATTCATGACAATCTTCATTCATACCTACTTCCAACATATGAACGATTGTGGACAATTCAAATAATTCGATTATTCTTAATAAACTTAATTATTCTGGAAGTCAAAACATGCAAAGTGAAACAATAGTTAAACAATTAACATAAGACAGTAACATTACTCATAAATAATACTCTTTTATTTAATCATCAAATGTTAATTACATTTAACTATTACACGTTTCTAATACTATCTAATCTATACTAATATCATCCTTCAGCCCAATACTCCTAGCATGTTGCAAGTGCTTAGCCCTACTCAGTCCCTTCGTAAGCGGATCCGCTGGGTTATCTTCTGATGATATCCTCTTCACCACGAGTTGTCCTTCTTCTACACGATGTCTTATAAAGTGATATTTCCTATCGATGTGACGAGATCTACCATGATCCCTCGGTTCCTTGGTCAAGGCAACCGCTCCTTCATTATCATAGAAAATCTCCATAGGCTCTTTGATGGTAGGCAAAACTCCAAGATCACCAATGAAGTTCTTTAACCATATTTCCTCTTTCGATGCTTCCCTTGCTGCAATGTACTCTGATTCGCATGTTGAATCAGCTACGGTTTCCTCCTTGGAACTTTTCCAAGTTACTGCTCCTCTATTAAGAGTAAAGACCCAGCCTGACTACGAACGGTAGTTGTCCCTGTCGGTCTGAAAGCTGGCGTCACTATATCCTCACACCTTCAAGTCATCACTCCCTCCAAGGACTAAAAACCATTCTTTAGTCCTCTGAAGGTACTTAAGGATATTCTTGACCGCAATCCAATGGGCTCTGCCAGGGTTCCCTTGATATCTACTAACCATGCTCAAAGCAAAGGCTACATCAGGGCGAGTACAAGTCATACCATACATGATTGAACCAACTGCGGAAGCGTATGGTACTCGGCTCATTTCTGCTATTTCGTCTTCGGTACTTGGACTTTGAGTCTTACTCAACTTGGCATTATTTTGTATCAGTAATTCTCCCTTCTTCGAGTTTTCCATACTAAAACATTTTAGTACTTTATCTAAGTAAGTGTTCTGACTAAGTCCTATTAGTCTCTTACTTCGTTCTCTCACTATCCTTATTCCCAGAATATAGGAAGCCTCTCCGAGGTCCTTCATAGCGAAGCACTTCCCGAGCCAGGACTTAACCTCCTGCAATTTCGGGATGTCGTTTCCTATGAGCAGTATGTCATCGACATACAAAACGAGAAAGCTAACTATACTCCCACTGGCTTTGACATATACACATGATTCATCTTCACTTCGTACAAATCCAAACTCTTTGACTTTCTCATCGAAGCAAAGATTCCATCTGCGAGACACTTGCTTAAGTCCATAAATGGACTTCTCAAGCTTAGACACTCTGATGTGCACAAAAGTACCCACTAATTTTAATATTTATAACCTAACAAACTTAGACTAACTATGCACTTATAGGCAGTGTACCTAGTCAGATTACAGTATAGCTTAGGTAAGTCAGGTGTCGATCACAGGGAACGGTGGTGAATTAATTTAAAATATTTAATTATAGTTTACAGGTCACACGGAAAGAATAAAGAAGTAGTTTAATAAATCTCAAACGAATAATTAATTAACAACTCTCGAGAAACTAATAGGAAAGCAAATCTTTTCAGGTACTTTGGTTTAGACAAATTACACTTTAAAAACATAGACAATTGCATACACAAATTCATTTATTCATGTTCATTGATTCCTAAAATGATTAGATTCGTGTTCACTATAACTAATCCTTTAGCAAACAAGTCAATTCAAACAGTGATCAGTTGATTAAACTAACATGCTTCCTAGTGTTCAGTTCGTATCAAGCAAGACTTGTAAATATAGTTAATCAAATTGATCATTCAATTAATCTCTTGTTGATGGTTATCAAACAAGGCTCACACATTAACTTACTTATTTCCAAGTTAATCCTAGTTTCACATTCGTTATTCCTAGACTTATAATCTCAATGGTCATCAAAATCATAAGAGACAAGCAATCAAGCATATGTTCATAAAACTCAATTCACTTAACAATTAACAGCAAATAATTATCATTAATACGTAAGGATCTTTTAACAAGCTTAGCAAGATAAATTAAACACAAACAAACTATTCAATATAGCAATTAGTCTAATAATCAAAGCTTCATTCAATCATAAACACAAAGTAAAAGGTTTTTACACCCAAGTCAGAAACTAAATACAGAATAGTAACATAATGGAATGCTAAACATGGTCACGTTAACAGCCCATATAATTACCGACACGTATCCAAACACCAACCCTTCCGATCTCCGCTCCCGTTAGCTTAACGGCCTTCCGGCCACCTCCTAGACCCTCAAAACGGCAACTATGAAGTTTTCTTATTGCACAAGTCGAAGTGGAATATCATAGATTATTCAAATTGGTGGAATGATATGGGGTATTTATAGTTGATGGAGATGGAATTTTTATGGAATATTAGAGTTGGATTGGAATAAGGAAACTAATGTGGCTTAGGGATTAAGCAAATAAAGATAAGGAAAGTGGTGCTTGGGGAATAAGTAATTTGGAGGGAATTTCCATCCAGCTTTTATGCTTCATCTTCAAGGCCGATTTTGGATAAGATAAGTGTCGAATTAGCCACAAGTCCCTCTCACATAAGTCGTAGGAACGTTCGTCTAGTTTTCAGAACATTTTGAATCTCGTCAATTGGACTTGTGAGTCATCAGATATACCCGAAACACTGAAGAGGGGTCAATCTTCCAGCAATATCCTTTTTGCATCTTTTCAGCTTCATTCTCTTTATTTTGCATTCCATCTCCCATTTTAACTATAATTAAATATTTCAAAGCATATTAAGTATATTTTAGTTCTAAATAATAATAATAAAGGCTAAAATATTAAGATATGTTATACATATATATATATATATATATATATATATATATATATATATATATATATATATATATAAATACACATATCACACTCTATTTGGATGCTTCAGATCAACAAAACCCTCTGGTTGAGCCATGTAAACCTCCTCAGCCAACTTCCCATTAAGGAAAGCGATATTGACATCCATTTGCCAAATCTCATAATCATGAAATGCGGCAATTGCTAGCATCACTCTAATAGATTTTATCTTTGCAACTGGTGAGAAGGTCTCATCATAGTCAACTCCGGGAGTTTGAGTAAAGCCCTTCGCAACCAATTGCTCCTTATGTGTGTGTACGTTTCCATCCACTTCGATCTTCTTCTTGAAGATCCACTTGCACCCAACGGTCTTACGTCCGGGCACATTATCAACCAAATTCCAAACTTGGTTGTCATACATGGACTGGATCTCGCTGTCCATTGCCTCTTTCCATTTCGCAGACTCCGGGCCTGCCATGGCTTCCTTATAGCTATTAGGTTCATCTAGATTTATTAGTGTATCATCACTAATATACATGTCCCCTTCGGTAGTAATATGAAAACCATAAAACTGGGGTTGAACTCTAACTCTTTCGGAACGTCTAAGAGGTAAGGACTCGTCAATCGGTTCAATTGGAGTTTCCTCCTCAGGTTGAGTGCCAGCGGTAGAGGTTCCTTCATCTATCGACTCTTGAATCTCTGCAAGCTCAATTTGCCTCCCACTGTCTCCTTGGCTTATGAGTTCTCGCTCTCGGAAAACTCCTCTCCTCGCAACAAAGACAGCATTGTCCTTCGGTCTATAGAAGAGATATCCAAAGGATTTCTGCGGGTAGCCGATGAAAATACATCGCTCACTACGAGGTTCGAGCTTGTTGTGAGTATCTCGTCTTACGAAAACCTCGCAACCCCAAACCTTGATATGTGCTAACGAGGGAGCTTTCCCTGTCCACATCTCATGAGGTGTTTTGGCAACCTTCTTAGTAGGGACTCAGTTAAGGATATGGGCGGCAGTTTCTAAGGCATACCCCTAGAATGAGATAGGTAGTGAAGCACGACCCATCATAGAGCAGACCATGTCTAACAAGGTTCAATTATGCCTTTCTGCCACACCATTCAGCTGCGGTGTCCTAGGTGGCGTCAATTGTGAAACTATTCCACACTCCTTTAGATAGTCGTGGAATTCAAGACTTTGGTACTCTGCTCCTCGATCGGATCGAAACATCTTGATTTTCCTACCCAATTGATTCTCCACTTCATTCTTGAACTTTTCAAATGTTTCTGACTTTTGTTTGATTAAGTAGATATACCCATATCTACTATAGTCATCGGTAAAAGTCACATAGAAGTGGTTCCCATCCTTTGTGGTTGATCTAAATGGTCCACATACATCAGTATGTATTAGGTCCAATAAACCCTCACCCCTTTCACATGCGCTAGTGAAGGGTGACTTGGTCATCTTTCCAAGTAAACAAGACTCGCATGTGTCATCTTCCTTAAGGTCGAATGACTCCAACACTCCATCCTTTTGGAGTTGACAATGCCACAGGGATGCTCTATCCATACTATTGGAAGAATCCATGCATAAAACATCATTTCCTAGGTTATCTACAATCATAACAGTTTCATAAATTCCATTACATGGTATTGCTTCAAAATAAAGGACACCATTTAGATAAGCACAAATAGAACCATTCTCATTATTAAAAGAAAATCTAAATCCTTGTCTAAACAAACCATGAAATGAAATGATGTTTCTTGCCATTTCTGGCGAATAGCAACAAATTTTCAAATCTAAACATAAACCATTCCTAAGCGCTAGAGAATACACTCCAATCTTGGTCACAAGTGACGATCTTCTGTTCCCCATGATTAGATTTATTCTTCCATTCTCCACATCCCTATTTCTTCTTAGTCCCTGCAATTCAGAACAAATGTGGTAACCACAACTGGTATCGAGGACCCAAGAAATAGCATGAGATGAATCATTAGATTTAATTGTATAAATACATGCGAAAGACGGCTTGATCTTTCCTTCCTTGATAGCTTGCAGGTACTCTGGGCAGCTTCTCTTCCAATGCCCTATTTTGTGGCAATGGTGACACTCTGCTTCCTTTGGGTTAGGGTTAGGCTTAGCGGGATAAACTTTGGTCCCACTAGAGGAGGAACCATCTCGAGACTTTCCCTTGCGGTGGCTCTTAGACGGAGCCTTCCTCTTCTTGCCTCTTCCTTGCCCAATGACCAAAACAGGAGCAGCGGGTGGATTGGGAGTGGGTGCAACAAACTTGTCCTTGAGGTTGCTCTCAGCAACCTTAAGGAGACCTTGGCGCTTACTTAGGGTGACCTCTTCTTTGTTCATGTGGTAGGTCATCCTAAATTAGTTGTAACACGGAGGCTAGGAGTGAAGCACCATGTCGATCGCCAAGTCTTCCCCAAAGTCAACATTCAACTTGCGAAGACGATCGGCATACCTTTGCATCTTTTGCAGGTGCACGGTTAGAGATTCACCATGACCCATTTTGGTGGACATCATGTTAATGAAGATCTCGTAATGTTCCTGCCTCGCGTTTTGGTGGTATCTCTCCAACAAGTCTTGGTGCATTTCGTATGGAAACATGTCCTTGTGGGACTTTTGGAATTCGAAGTTCATAGTAGCTATCATGATGCAATGAACCTTCGTTGCATCACGCTCATGAGTTTCAAAAGCGGTGATTTCAGCTGGAGTAGCGATTTCTGGATTAATCTTCTCGAGCTTCTCATCGAGGACATACTCCTTGTCCTCATAGCGAGCAATCGTGTGAATGTATCTTATCCATTCGCTAAAGTTCAACCCATCGAAAGTCACCTTTTGGCAAAGGCTCATCAATGTGAACGAGCTAGCAGCAGCGTTGTTCGTGTTCGACATCTACAAATAGAAAGGACAAAGATAGATTAGAATTTGAATCCCTAATAATCACCCAATAAGAAAATTAGGGCTAGGATCCAACAACAATATTTACATATTAGAAAAGGGATGTTGTAATCTAACATGCAAACAATTTGAAGGTAAGTGAATGACGATTCACTAATTCTCCACCATGAAAACATAACTTTAAGTTCTAAATGTATTTAGAATTCCTAGGTTTGGATGAGATTCATTTAAACTTTTCAATGGCATGTTTAAATCTCGATATGCCCCTCTCGTTTGTGACTGGGATACCGAGGATCACAAAGTGGGTGTGAATTACCATGCAAATTCACATGGTGCCTTCATTGTAACAATCACCTATTCGATGTACCGGTAAACCACACACGCTCCATCGAACTATGATAAACAATGAATCACCCTTTGCCACCTTTGCTTAGAACCAATTAGTGTGCAGGTAAACCACACACACTCCACTAACTTCTTAGCAAGGATGCAAAGTGTAATTTCATGGGATTGCATCAATTCACTTTTCCTAAAGTAACTAGCATTGAGAATTTTTTTTGAAAAACATGTAGTTACTTTGTATTTCATATTATACTTTTAATGACGTGATGAGGTTGCCATATCCTACCCGTTCGGCTAACGACCCTCCACCGATCAAGCAAGCGGTGGGTGTGAGTGTACACCCATTAAGCGCCATTTTATAGGCAGCAACCTTATACCCACCTTATAGACCGACTTCGTAAATGAGGCCTACTAACGGTAAGACTAGCATTTTAATTATATATATATATATATATATATATATATATATATATATATATATATATATATATATATATATATATATATATATATATTAATCTTGTAATATTATATTAGTATAGGGTTGAATTTTAAACTTGTAAAATTCTAGGGTTTAAAATTTAAATTGTCTAAATTAAACTTTTAATCACAAAACATAAATTTCAAAACTTTAGGGCAAGTTTTAAACTTTTCAAAACATAGGGGATCAAATAACAAATAATCTAAATTAACATTTAATTACATAATTATCCATATTTGAGTTATTTAATTATTTCTTGCAAAACAATTTACCAATTTAATTAAAATAATTAATCAATTATCACATAAGGAAATTAATATTTAATTAATTGATAAATATCTTCAATTAGATCAAGAATATACTCAAATATATCTTAAAATCGGATTTATATTGACCCAACACGATTAAGGTAAGTATCCAAAAGATAAACAACAAGAAATCCCGAAATTAGCTCTTTCTCACGCTCGAACTCGCCGAGTACCACAATGGACTCGCCGAGTCCACTATGGAACTCGCCGAGTTCATCAGGCAGAATGACAAAATTCGAATTTTGCAAGCATCAAACAAGAAACCAATGCATCAATTCAATAGAAACCAATCTAGGCTCTGATACCACTGTTGGGTTTTAGCCATATGAACATTCCTATGTGCACATACAAACCCTAATGCTTGGATCTAGGTTTCTCTAATTGAACATGCATTGAATCCAAGACTTTTGAACAATATATCTAGGTAATAACATAAGAAAAATAGATCTAGAAGAGTACCTTAAGTTGCTTGCTTGAATCTTCTTGTCCTTGGAGCTTAGAGTCACAATTGTCACTCCTCTAATGGCTTACAAACACCAACTAGCAAGAGGATTATTGGAGAGAGAGAGAGAGAGAGAGAAGGGAGCTAGAAATTGGCCAGGGTTCTTCCAAAGACAAAAGTACCGATTTCATCAACCCCTTGGGTCTATTTATACTTGTAAGGCTCCTAGGGTTTCACCCTTAAACCCTAATTGGATAACTTAGGCCCTAAGCAATCCAATACCTTAATGATAAGCCTTGGACGATTTCAAGGTCTATCCAAAGCCTTCAAAACCGTCACCCTTTATCCTTAAGGGATTATAGCCCAAAGTACAACTATCATACACTTGATAGTTTATGCCCTTCTATTTAATTAATCTCTTTAAGTCACCAAATTAATTCCTAATTAATTTATGACTTATACTAATCAAATAATAATATTATTATTCCTTATATTATTCTCATAATATATTAATAATATTTCTTCTCTCATTATAAATCATCCTGTCACGTTGCTATGGTGAAGGCAACCCAAAAGGACCATGCACAATCGGATCAAATACTTGGCTAATATAGTTGAAGCCTTAGATACTATTCCAACATTAATAGCATGCATGGGGGTTCCCATGTCCATAAAGATGGCACCTTTATGCCATGAGGACGCTTTCAAGGTCCAGATCTGAAGGTGTATCAACTTGGGACGTCCAAATCCCAAGAATCAAGATTCAAAACCCAAAATAACCCTAAGAAGATTTAGGAAATCATAAGTCAAGTGTGAATCTTTATTACCAGAAAATGAGGAGAAGATGGTGCTGATTCTGGATCTGAAATCTCCTCTTGAATTCTCCCTCTTCCTCTTCTTCACCCAACTTCAATCACATAAGATAACTTAAGAAATGGCACTCAAATACTCACATAGCTCAAGGGTGGCGGTTTAGGGCTTTCTGGACATTGAGGGAGTAATGAGGGAGGCTACAGGGGGGTTATGTTCTTTAAATAGGGAGGCAAACCCTTACAATTAGGGTTTCCATCAAACAACGCTTACTCGCCGAGCCAATTTTCCGACTCGTCGAGTAGGCTACTTAGTCCCCGAATCGGATTTGTTTTTACTCAACGAGTTGGGCCTTCAACTCGTCGAGTCCAAGGGTAAAAATTATAAAATTAACTTAACTTAGATGCATACCTGGAACCAGGTACTCGATACGATCCATGATAAAGAAAATAAATAAACTAAATACAATGCAATACTAATAAAAAGACCTAAAAAATCTTAAATAAACTAATAAAAAGATGTAAATAAAATAAAGTATCAAATATCCCCAAGCTTAAACCTAACTTTCCGTCAAGTTAGAATACGATTAAAATGAGCTCGAGATAAGCTAAACTAAAAGGCGAAAAGAAAGATACCATAGAACTTGGTCAACATGGTCAGAATTAGTCCTTCATGGACCCTACGTATTCTCAAAATGTTCCCCACTTTAGAGGCATAAACCACATTCTCAAACCACTTGATGTATGAATAGACCACGCTTAGATGTAGTCGAGGTGTGCAAGACAAAGGAAACAGATGATGTGCCTAGTAGGGGCACTTTAAATCACCAATGCAGATCATAATGCATGAAGGAAATGCGCCTCTTCACACATGATGATTCTTACATTTGTCAGGCTAAAGTGTAATAAATAGGGTTTTGTAGCACGACCTCCGGGCAAGTATCCAGTTTCAGAGGTTTCTCCCTTGTACTGTGCTTTACAATCTACCGTCTCATATTTATAGCCCTTTTCTCACCAAAATAAAAAATAAAATAAAATAAGAAAATTCTACTTAACCTAAATCTAAACCTAACAGCTTAAATCTTTAATCTTGAACTTTTGTTATATGGTCTTTAAACTTCTTGCTGCTCGATCTTTTTGTCTTCTTATTTCTCTCTTTTTTTAAGAGAAGTCTTGAACTTTGATTATTGTTCTACTTTTTTGTGTTGCTCTTTTTCTATATTTTTCTTCTTTATTTTTTTTTACTTTTCTTTAATCTTCTTTAATCGTCTCTTATTGTCTTCGCTTTTCCAATTTCTTCATTTTTTTTGTGTTTTCTTCTTGGAATGTCTAAGGAATTTCACCATGTAACATAGGACTCCAATAGTGAAAATGGAGTAATAGATGGAGGCTAACATGAACACCTAATGATCATTGGCAATGTGTGAAGATCTACTAAAAAGGGCGGGGAATGACTCAAAAATAGGTGTTACCAAACAAAACTTGGTCCCAAAAGATGTGAATTGGGGGACCCGCTTCAAAGTTCATCAAACACCTCAATGCAAGGTGTTATAAAGAAAATCTATGTAACTATCTACTCTAGAACCCTAGAAAAATGACGACCTATCTTAAAAAGGTGGTGAGAATCTAACTAAGCAAGGCTCGGACGAGACTCGGGAGTACTAAGGTGTATTCCCCCCAAAACCAAGATGCGAGTCTTCGATGTCTTCAAAATACCTTACCCGACTAATCTTTGCTCGTACGTATCAGTTTGACCAACCACATCCCTCCGCACCTAGACCCAATCAAGCTACCTGCATCTGACCCCCATACAAGCGGTCTCAAAGTGGTCTATAAGGCTCAAAATGTGTCCTATTTATCTAATACAAGGTATTCCATATCAAGACCCGAGACCAATCAATGATTCAATACTTATGACTCGGCGCTATGGTACCTGTAGGGATGAGAAGAAAAGAGAGAACAAAAATGCATGAAACTTAAACTAGAATGCATCTTAAAAGTATTAAAATAGAAAAGAAAGAAATAAAATATGCAATATTTTTGAAATTTTTAATGCAATTTTTATGAATAACCTAAATCACTTACTCTAAATGCAGCTATATACAACCTAAATGTAATCAAAAACATAAAATATAAGAATACCTCAGCCCAAGGTAAAAATGAAGCATTGTTCTCAATTCTTAGGAGGAGAGTAAGGAAAGATCATACCGAGATCAAGGTGGTGGAGGCACGCGAGGATGGTATGGAAGCAACACATGGGTCGTACAATGGTGTGTGGATAGAGTTCTTGGCCACCTAAATACACATGGGTGAAAGCTTGGTCACACAAAGGAAACATATGAAAAGGCACGAAATTTTCTTATGAAGTGGCATATTTGCACGGGTACCCTTGCAAACATTGCACGTGTGAGGGGGAAGTCTTACAGATTGTTATGTGGGTGAGGGGCAGTCTTGCAAACTTTGCGTGGGTGAGGGATCAGCTGCGTACGGACATCAGAATGAACATCATGTTGGAGTAATTTTTAGCTCAGATTTGCATGGGTATGGCCCAGGTTAAGCAACATATGCTCAGGTAAGCAGTCAAGCCACACAAATTTCAGATTTTTGACACTTTTTGCAATTTTTTGCAACACAAGCTCCGGTTTTCTTCCAAACTTTACCAAGATAATTGCTAAACCTCAAGATGCTTATTTTTTACTGACTTCAATCCTAGAAACATCGAAACTCCAAGCGGAGATTATTTGTTCGCAATGCATTTATTTTACGTCTTTGCTAATACATAGTCCCACTTCCTTCAATCTTCATAAGTCGGGGTTTCCAATGTTGCGTTTTCTAATTCTCCCATGTCAAAGCTTTCATAAAATGGTTTTAAATGGTGCATATTCATTTTGAATAATTGATTCATTTCCAAACTCTTAATTTCAACTGCACCATGATCAAACACTTTTAAAACAATGAAAGGTCTGTGCCATCAAGATCCACAATTTTCCCGGGAATATCTTTAGGCGTGAATGATAATGAAGAACTTCTTAGCTTGGAATAAATTGTTTTTGGGTTATGTGCTTGTCATGAAATTCCTTTTTCTTCTCTTTACACCTTTTGAACCTTTTAATTATCTTCTTCTTGACCACTTCCATCATTAGAGGATTCAATCTTCTTTGAGCCTCTTTCCTAATATTGAAATCATCTTCCATGAGGATCTTTGTAAGTTCATACATTAGGACTTATCCCCTCGATGTCTGCAACTTTCCACCCTATGGCCTCTTTGTGTTCTTTTAAAACTATAACCAATTGGTCTTCATCAAAATCTTTCAACTGAGAGTAGATGATCACTGAAAGAGTCTCGTCTTTACCTAGATAAGCGTACTTCAAGTGGGTAGGTAAGACTTCCAATTTAAGTGTGGGTGGGTGTATAATGGAAAGGGGGGGGGGGATCTTGTTTGGAGAATGAGATAAGGCAACTTGAGAGACATCTTTCATTGTTGACTTCCTTACTTCCGAAGTCTTCAAAATCTTTTCAACTTCAGAGTCCAATGTATACATTTCCAGTATTTTCTTGAAACTCTCACAACCAAGGTTCATGTTAAGTATCATCTCCAAAATATCCTTATGAGACAAATCAAACACTTCTTTGCTTATTGGCTCAATTACATCAACCCGATATAATGGAGAAATGTTGCTACAGTACCTCATTGCTTCAAAGATGTTGAAGTGAATGGTATCTCCATCAAACTTCGTAGTAATTTTCCTTTTATGGACATCAATGATTTTGTGAGCAATATTAATGAAAGGTCTTCCAAGTATGATCATAGATGATTTGGAAGGAGTCTTCTCTTTAAGATCAATGACATAAAAAGCCACGGGAAAAACAAGTTGATTAACTTGTACTAACACATCCTCCAACACTCTCTTGGAGTCACTTGACTTGTCCGCTAATTGAATCATTACTCTCGTTTCTTCCAAAGGTTCAACATTGAGAGATTGAAAAACCGATATGGCATCACAGTGATCGAGGCTCCAAGATTTAACATGGCACTTTCGACATGCAAATCACCAATGGTACAAGGGATAGAAAATATTCCTAGATCCTTGCATTTGGGAGGTATCTTCTTTTGGATAACCTGTTACACATTTGCACTGACTTGAATATTTTTATTTGCCTTGAATTTTCTCTTCTTGGTGCACAAATCCTTGAGGAATTTTTCATAACTTGGAATTTGCTTAATAACATTTAATAGTGGAATGTTGATTTGGACCTTGCGGAAAACTTCAAAGAATTCATTTTCTTCCACTTTTTCCTTCAAAGAGGCTAACCAGGAAGGGAAGGGTGGTGGTATGACCAATGGTTTTATAGCCTTGTTGGATGATTTAGGTTGCTCAATGTTTGGAACAACCGGTTCCTATGGACGAACTACAACCTCTGTAGGTTCAACAACAATAACCTCATCTTCTTCTTCTCTTGAAACTCTTTTGGTGTTGCTTTCTCCAAGTGTTTTCCCACTTTTCAAGGTGATTGCACTCACATTAGGATTCTTCTCGGTTTGATATGGAAGTTTACCCCTTCGTTCTATCTTGTTGAGAGTAGTGGTCAAGTCTCTAATTTGTGCTTGAATGTTTGAGAATGTGTTCTTGGTCTCTTGTTGAAATTGGGTTTGGCTTTAAGCAAGAGAAATAACGAGTTCTTGAAGACTCATTTGATGGTTATCACTTGATTGGCCTTGTAGTTGAGGTTGTTGGTAATTTGGAGGGGGATGAGATGTTTGTGGATATGGAGGTTTTTGTGATGGGTATTGTGGATATTAGGGTCTCATCATAACATTTGATGGTATGGGTTATTCCTCCAATTTGGGTTGTAGGAGTTTTGAAATCCCATGGGTCTTGGTTGAACTTGATATCCTCACATGGCATTACCATCCTCTGGTTCACTTCCAAGAGTGGGACACTTATCCATAAAATGTCCCGTCATTGCACAAATACCACACACCATCAATTGATGACCACTTCCCACCACCATTTGACTTAACACATTAGTAAAATTCAAGAGCTTTGATTCCAAGTGTTGGGTGTTGCTAAGTGTTGGGTGTTGCTAACTTCACCAACCACTTGTAGGGAATTTCTCTTCATTTCACTTCGAGTCCCTAAATTTCTTTGATTTTAAGAAATGGTACCAAAAAGTAATCTTATCTCTTAAGGTGTCTTGTTGGATATGTCACCACCACTTGAAGCATCAATCATCCTTTGATCTTTTTCATTCATACCCTCATAAAATTGTTGAAGAAATAGTTGTTCGGGTATGTTGTGTTGAAGACACTGTACACAAGTTGTTGAATTGCTCCCAAAAATCATGAAAAGTCTCATTCTCCCCTTGACGAATCCCCAAAATGTCACTTGTTTGACTTGATATTCCGAAGGTGTGATAGAACTTTCTATTGAAGGTTTTGAGTAACTCTTCATGTGTATGAATAGATCCTGGTGGTAAGTTAAATAAATAACCACTCTCTAGCTTTATCTTCCAATGTGAGAGGGAAGGCGGTTAGCTTGAAATCATCCAATGTCACATGTTCGAGCAACATGCTAACACATATCATATGAAAGGACTTCAAATGCCTTTGAGGATCTTCTCTATCCAAACCATGGAACTTGGTGAGTTGATGTATGAAACTTGACTTCAATTTAATCCCTTAACGGTTTGTGGGATAAACAACACCAAGGGGTGTGTGAGTAACATCCATCTCCATTATTTGTCTAATTTTCAACTCTTGAGGGGGGTTGGGTGGATTGGGGTTATTTGGATATTGTTGCATGTAAGTGGGAGGTTGCTGGTACGATGGGTATGGGTATGGTTGGTGATTGTACATTGTTGGTGGATAAGGTTGGTAATGAGGATATTGGTTGTAGGGAGGTTGTTGTGGGTACATTGGGTGTTGGTACATTAGAGGTTGTGGGTAATTAGGTTGATTTGGTTGATGTGTTTTTTGTTGTTGGACTTGAAAAACATTATTTTTATGGAAGTTTTGGTTTTGTGGTTGTGGTTGTTGATAATTGTGTTGATTTGGTTGATAAGGGGGTTGATTCCAAAGTGGCATATCTATGAGAGGTTCTTGGTGTTGTTGTTGTCTTGGTTGTTGGGGTGGGGTATTGGTATCTTGATTGTTTGGGTTTGGGTTGGGACTGTGAAGTGGAGTGTGATTCATGGCTATGTAGTTTTCAAATGGAATGTCTTCAAATAAATGACCAACAATTGGAGAACTCGACTCGGTGTCGGTATCACTTGAAGTATGAACTTGATCTTCTATGTAGATTAGTAGAGAAGAGGAAGAAGCTTGAACGAGTTGTCATTGCTTTGCTTTTTTTGGCTAACTTTTTCAACCTTTTTTGCTTCTTTTCAATCTCCAGATTGTAGAGTAGTTCACCGGTTCTTGTAGACCTAGGTGTAAACAATCAAATAACAATAGCCAATTTCCCTGACAGCGGTGCCAAAACTTGATGGGATGTCAAGTACACCAAGCAAATTACACCATTTGTTTGCAAATAAAATGTAATATAATGGTAAAAAGGGGTATCGATCCTTGGGGAAATGGTTGTATTCAATCACCAATGAAATCCAATAGAACTAGTGTAAGTAAATTAACTAGCCATAATTAAACTAAAAGGGGGGGGGGGGGTATTGTGATTGCTTGAAAACTAAAAGACTTAAATAACTAAAAAGCTTGAAATTAAGCAAGATGGTGAGATGCTCAAATATTAGGGATAATTGGTTAACCAAGGGAATTCAACCCAATGAGCATTTGTGTGTTTATCATTAGGATTCAGTATGAAGCTTATCATTCATCCCAAATTGGTTATAGGAATCATGAAGCATGATATGTCAAGATTCCTCATAGGTAGTATGGAGGTTGTGGAAGTCCACAACACACCTTCTTAATCAAAATCAAGGATTCAATTGAAGCAATTGAACCCAAGAAGTTTATTAGCCTTAAGAATGAAGGAATCCCCAATTCCTAGAGAATGTTAATGCTTACACATCCATAAAGGAGTCATGATTCATAAGGTAAAGATGATTTCTACCATCATAAAGCCCTTGTTCTAAGTAAATTCAATGATTTAATGCTAAACCAAATAAATAAACCAACAATTGCTCATTCAAGTACCAATCTCATAATCAAAATATTAAACAAGCATAATAAATATGAACTAGGATCATAAACAAAAGATAAATGATAATTAAGCATAAATCCTTCAAAAACCCATAAATATCCAAGGGTTTTAGCCAAAGTTAACCAAAATAGGTAAACTAGCCACTCATGGCAACAAAATAACAATCACGAAAGTGTTTTTGCCTGAAGAATCTACCGATTACTTAGAAAGACGAGAAGAGTGTGTATCAAGCTCCAAAAATTGCCTCCAATGGTGAAAAATCGAAGTGTTTGCTGAAAGATCCAACCCCCAAGGTAAATGGTGAACAAAATGACCAAAATGCCCAAAAGTGTGCACTTGCGCGAGTACGCGCACAAGTGTTGTGCGACTGAGACTCCACCCTCGCATGTGTTGCTGGAATGCTATTGGTCCATTTTTATCCACTACACCACCCCACTACCAAAGATTCCCTTGGTCCCCTCATGCCTCACATGATTCAAATTTGGCCAATCATCTTCAAGCTTTTAAATATGGATAGTCCAAGCCCAAAATAAGAATCCATGACCCATCTTCACAATCGCACTTCATCAATGCCTTTAACTTTTTAAGCCCAATTTTCCTTTGATAGATCTGTAAAGCCCAATAATGCATAGAAAAGCCCACCAAACCTAACTGCAGTCAAACCGCAACCGCAACAAGCTCCAAAACCATGCAAAATATCTCATGCAAAATAGAAAGTACTCAATACGATCCATGATAAAGAAAATAAATAAAATACAATGCAATACTAATAAAAAACCTAAAAAATCTAAAATAAACTAATAAAATGAAGGAAATAAAATAAACGATCACTCTCCACCGACTAATGGACATATTTTCAATTTTTTGTTTTAAAAAATAAGTTTTTACCCACTTCAAAACGATTTTATGCCAATTAAAAAATCACATCTTTTCTAACATTTCATTCCAATTTCATTTGAATGGATTCTACTCCTGGCCATTTCCAAAGATCCAAGTAACTGATCGATCCTGATGCTCATCCTAAATAGAATGATTATAAATACTTGAGTAAATTACACGAATGGTCCCTATGGTTTGGGTTAATTTGCAAGTTTGGTTCTAACTTATTTTTTTTTAAATCGAAAGTTTCCTACAATTTTTTTTTTTTTTTTTTTTTTTTTGCGTGCTTGGTCCATGTCTTGCTTAAAAAAAACTATTTTGGTCTTGATTTTTTAATTAGTTTGAATAAGGTGTTAAATATAAGGTAATATAAGGTGATGTGGAAGTGGGGTTGTGGATGTATTTATTTAAATCAATTATAATATCAAGGCAAAATAGTTTTTTTTTGTTAAGACAATGACCAAACGCAACAAAAACAAACAGTAGGGACCTTCCGAGTTAAAAAAATAAGTTAGTGACCAAACGTGTAAATTGTTTCCAACCATAGGGATCATTCATGTAATGTACTCTAAATGCTTAGAATACAACACTTTTTATGATAATACTAGGTGAATGCCCGCGCGTTGCGCAGAAACAACTATATAGTTCAAGTCTTTACAAATATATGATTTTTTAAATATAACAATAACGTTGTTGTTAAATTTGATATAACAATTTGTATGAACTAAATTGATATAATATATTGATTATTTTGAATTATATGATAATATATACATTTATTATAACTTCATAATCTCAATCGTTTGAATAACTTCTACCCGCGAGTTACACATGAATAAAACTAATTATAATATATGATTTGATGTTATTTATAGTTGTATTTATTATTAATTAATTTTTTAAAACTTATTTGCTTAATGTTTTAATTTCTATCATTATAATTATTTAAAACATCAAACATTGTTTTTTTATTTTAAAGCTAACAATATAATCATTTATATAGAGTTGTTTTTAACTATTGTTATTGCAAGTTATTTTAAGCTATTTATTTGGAAACTTTTAATGATTATAAAAATATATTTAAGAAATATTTTAGTTAAATTGAAATTATAATGTAGTTTTTGCTTTTATCACTACAATTTATCACTTTTAACTATTTACAAATTATTCTTTAGTTTTTTTAAATGGAATTGAAATTTATATTTGAATTGACATTGTAATGCGCAGAAACACCTATATAGTTGAAGTCTTTACAAATATAAATTTTTTAAATTGTAACACTAATGTTGTTGTTAAATTTGATATAATAATTTATATGTTAATTTGATATAATGTATTGATTATTTTGAATTATATGATAATATATAAATTTATTATAACGTCATAATCTTAATCGTTTAAATGACTTCTACTCGCGAGTTATACATCAATAAAATTAAATATTATATATAGTTTAATATTATTTATAGTTGTCATTTTTAGCTAATTTTATAAAATTTATTTACTTAATGTATAATTATTTAAAACATCAAACATTATTTTTTGATTTTAAAGGTAACAATATAATCATTTATATAGAGTTATTTTTAACTAGTTATTATAAGTTATTTTAAGCTACTTATTTGAATTTTTTTAACGATTATATAAATATATTTAGGAAATATTTTTGTTAAACTAATATTACAATTTAGTTTTTGCATTTATCACTTTTAACTATTTACAAAATATTATTTGTTTTTTTAGTGAAACTGAAATTTATATTTAAGTTGACACTGTAATGTTATATTTAATTTAAGAATTTAAGTATTTTGGTCCAAACTGTTCAAAAATTGTATCTTTAAACTGATAATGGTTTAATGCAATAAAATTTTAAATATAATAAATTAAGTATAATATGTTAAAATTTAAAGATATAATTTTATAAATAGAAGTAAAGATATTATTTTAAAATTGAAATTTAGTCTATTTATGATTACACTTTAGGTTTGATATTTATTTAACCTTATTAACCAACTTACAATCATTATTAGAAAGACACTACAATTTATCACTTTTAACTATTTATAAAATAATATTTGAGTTGTTTAAGTTAAATAAAATTTATATTTAAGTTGAGCCTATAATGTTATATTTTAATTAATAATTTAAGTATTTTATACAAATTATTCAAAAATTATACCTTTAAAATGATAATGGTTACTCCAACAATATATTAAAACTAATAAACTAAGTATAATATGTTAAAAGTTAAAAAATATAATTTTATAAGTAGAATTAAAGATATTATTTTAATATTGAAATTTAGTTTATATATGAATACACTTTAGATTTGATATTTATTTAACCTAATTACCAAATTATAATTATTATTATAAAGAAATTGAAAAATCAAGAGAGTTTTAAATGAATGTGATGAAAGAAAAAAAAGAATGAGGATTTCAAATACATTAGATTTAAGAAAAAAATACTACATTTATAAATTTATAAATATGTATGATGTCTCCTAAGAATTATTTAATCATATACAAATCCAATAAGTTGTTTCCATATTTATGCCTAAATTTTAAAACGTTTCTTCCGATTATCATACATTGATCAAATTATTGAAGAAAAAAGAAATTACTCACTGACCGTGTTTTCATCCCATGTTCTAAATAACATAACTATTACTTTTAAATTGTATAAATAAAGCCAAAACGAATATAAATTGTTCATATGTGTCAAAAAGAATATGTGCTAGCGTGTTAGATGACATTTCAAATTTAGTTTCAATCAAAACATATTTATTCTTTAACTCATACTTACTCAATATGATATCTGTTTTACTTTTGCAGTTCTATTATTAATCAATGCATAACTAAAAATTAAAAAATATAGTTAAATTAAGTTTGTAAATTGAAGTAACAAAGTTACAGAACACTTCAATTTTGTTCAGAGTATTTTATTCTTAGGGAATGTAAACTAGTTAATAGAAATAAGTGTACTATATATGCCTCCAACTGTCATCCACCTTCCTCTCTCTTTCTCTCTCTCTCCGGGGCATATGTATAGACTATAGTGACACCGATACAAAACGAAACAAGGAATAGTTGTGGCTGTCGTTTTTCATTATCCAACACCTTTTCATCTTTCGTCTTTGCTTTTAGTTTTCCTCGTTGAAATTCTTGATGACGACCCTCTTCAGATCCAAATCCTGCGGTGGAGTCCCCCGACCCAAAGCTTCCTTTTTCCACTACTCTTCTTCATCCAATTATCAACAAGGTGATGGTGATGACGACGACGACGACATTTCTTATTACTGTCAAGACTATTCCTACTTTAATAACAGTCCAATTAGAACACCATTCATCAGTCCACGACAACAGGGTCCCGCTGATCAATCATCCAATCACAACTTCACCATCGCATCGCTCTTGTTGGCTGCCCTACGCAAGTCTCTCCTCACCTGCGCCGTCCACGACCCTGAAGACGTGTCTTCCTCGTTGGATATCGGCTGTCCAACCGACGTACAACACGTCTCACATGTCACTTTTGATCGTTTTAATGGCTTCCTCGGTTTGCCTCTTGCTTTTCAACCTGAAGTTCCGGCCAAAGTTCCAAGTGCAAGGTATTAACTTTCCATAACTTTTTTTTAGTAGAAAATCATCTCTATGATTCGTGTTTTAGGTTGTTCCAGATTTACCAAAAGCTTTGGAATTTAGATATTGCAAATGTAAACGGAGCCCATGATTCTAGTTTGTCATTTGTTAATTACCAAAAAGACTAATTAATTGTTTGCTGAAAAAATGTGAAGTAGGTTAAGAGAGTGGTTGAGGGAATTTATTGTTTAGTTTCTTGAAGTTATGTTGAATCGGTGTTCCGTGACTAGATAATGATTGTACATTTGTACCGCTTGAGTCTTTCTTCTTTTGGTACAACTCAGTTTCACGGGTATGGGGCAGGGACAGGGTGCAATTAGTAATGAGAAAAGAGCACGACACATTGTCCCTAAGGTTGTTTTCATCAACGAAAAAAAACAAAAGACATGTTATGGGAGTAAAGAGAACTTCATTCATCCATGTGGGTCTAGTTGGATCCAAAGACATGTTATTGTTTGGTTTTTAGATCTTTAAGTAGTAATTAAGTACTTGCGGGGAGGAAATCAAGAAAAGATAAATCCTTATTTAGTCTTAAATCAAATCTTCATGCTTTAGGGAATTTATTGTTTGCTTAAATGGGAAGTTTCTTGAAAGTATATTAAATGGGAAGTTTCTTGAAAGTATATAAATCAATTACATCAATACAATGCATATGGATTAAAACTCTACCATTGTAAATAAGGAGGCGTAACTAATTGACATTCAAGGGATTAAACTCTACTATCTCAATTGCCATGTTGGCGACATGAGATATGGAGTTTAATGGCTATTGAACTTTTCGGTCTGAAAAAAAACCTTTTAATTATGAAAAATATATTTAATTGAACTTTGTAGAATTCAATGACTGTAATTAAAAAAATTAATGTAAAGCTGCATAGAAAGTACAAATGATGATGTGTCAATTCGTTAAACTCTAATAAGCTCAATGCATGCCTAACTAGCACATAATTGGAGGAATTTACTAATCGCTTAAACAATCCAAGTAAACGTGAAATATTACAGATTAATCTCTTTGATACTACTATCAGTTCCACATATATAACAAAGAGTACTACATGATCATGCAACAAAAATGCCATGGAAAGTAGTTAAATAGAAGGATTACGCGCTTCTAGATGATCTGCTACCATGTTATGTAAATGAGAAACACCGAAAATGATAGAAAAGAGAAGATAAGCAACTCAAAGTATGTCAAAATCGAATTATAGAACAGAGGCAGTATGTATGTATACACCAGTTTTAACACACATAATTCCTTGTATCTAGTGTATAGTATACTTATTTTTAGTGCAATTGTCATACTTGATGCCTCAACATACGTTTAATATCATGTATTTAAACAGTGTGTGCGTGTTTGGAGTATCAGTGGAGTCTATGCAATGTTCCTATGATGGGAGAGGGAATAGCGTGCCAACAATACTTCTAATGATGCAAAATCGTTTATATTCAGCAGGTGGCCTTCAAGTAAGCCCAAACCATGCGTTTTCTTTTGTAGTTTAATCATCAAATATGCTACCATTAATTTTGACATGTTTCATGATGAAGGCAGAAGGAATATTTCGGATAAATGGGGAAAATGGTCAAGAAGAGGATGTTAGGAAGCAGCTTAATAGAGGGTTTGTGCCTCATGGAGTGGACGTCCATTGTTTGGCTGGTTTGATCAAGGTAAACCTGCCAACATTTGTTATATGGGTTTAGGTAGTTATGAAAACAATCATAATTAAGGATCGATCTATTTATTGGCATTCAGGCCTGGTTTAGAGAGCTTCCTAAGGGTGTTCTTGATACTTTGACCCCACAGCAAGTAATGCATTGCAATACAGAAGAGGAGTGTATGAAGCTTGCTGAATCCCTCCCTCCAACTGAGGCTGCACTTCTTGACTGGGCTATCAATTTAATGGCAGATGTTGTGATGTTTGACAAAGAAAACAAGATGAATGCCCGAAATATTGCTATGGTTTTTGCCCCAAACATGACTCAGGTATATTATCATCATATCCTTTTCAGCCTTTCACAGTTTTTACATGTGAGATTCTGATTTTTAAACTTCAAACTTTGGATCTCAATAAAGAATCTTAAGTTTGTACATACTTTTAACTAATTCATCCTAAAAAATGGAATACTATTTATGGTCAAATTTGTAACATAACCTGTTTTTATTCTTAAATCGAAGCATATAAGTGGAATCGAAATTCAGTCAGGAACCTCATTCTTTATTAAATAAAATGAAAGATGATCCGTTGATTGCATTGATTCATGTCCTCCTTTTAGAGGTTAATGAAGGACATGTGATAGATATATAAATTCGACATGGGCATTCATATTTTTTGTGATATTCCTGCAGATGGCGGATCCTTTGACTGCATTGATTCATGCTGTTCAAATAATGAACTTGCTCAAAACACTAATCATGAAAACTCTTCATGAAAGAGAGGAATCATCCACTAGTTTTGAGCCAGTATCTTCATGTGCAGATTGTCTACCTCCCAACGATAACGTTGAGTCTTCATACTCTCTAAGAACAGCCACTTTGAATAGACTAGGAAGTGAAAGCGAGGAACAATATTGGAGCTTTCCAAGAAAGAGTGGGTCTGTTGTTGAATATGATTCCATGTTGGAGAAGAGCTTATCTATTACATGTGCAAATGATCCTTTAAAGAGTGATCACAAATCAAAACATGAGCAACAACAGGAGAGAGAGGTAGAGATAGAAGGGATATTAGAAAGGCTAAGTTTTAAAAAAGGAGTGAGGAAGTTATGTAGATACACTGTGTTTCAGTTGAGTAAGTCTTCTAATTAAGAAGACTGGAACCATGATCGTTGATGATGCTAGGGACACTGGTGAAGCTTGGTGTTAATATCTATGATATTGACATTCATTGCCTCTGTATAAGAGGTTGTACCTCTATTGGTTTGGCTAATAATGCAATGATGAAAGTCAAAATATGATGTAAAGATGATTTCTTTTGTATATGACATGATGACTAGGTTTTGGAAAAGCAGCTCAAATATTTCTAAATTCAACAATAACACTTTTACTAAAAAGATGACCAACAGAAAAGAGCCACAAAAGAAATTTAATTGTATATGGAATATGGGAAAGAAAACATCTAGTCATAAACCTACAGGTGGCTCAACAAATTTGGGGGCTCTAAGAATTTTTTTTTGGGGCTCTTTCAAGTAAGGAAATAGTTTCGAACTTTAGATCTTTATTTTTATAAACCAGTGTTTTTACCATCCAGCCAAACTTTAACTTGTCTTTGTAACCTAAGAAATATATATATATATATATATATATATATATATATATATATATATATATATATCTTAGGTTACAAAGATAAGTTAAAGTTTAGTTGGATATATATACATATAAAGCCTTAAAATTGAAGGTCCTAAACCTTTGCTCAGTTTTGTAAAGGGTAGAGCCGGCCCTAAAACCTACAAATGTGTGTGGTTACAAAAGATAAGGTCTATGTTGTTATGACATAAAAAGAGGAAATGAATTATGGTAAACATAAGTTATTATATAAGAAAGAGAATTTGTTGTACACTTATTTGGTAGAGGATTTGTCACTTCGATTGGAGGTCCGAGTATTTATCTGGGCGTTGATGAATTTTACTAACTTGATGATACTAACTTCTAACGATTAAGTAGCTGTTCGAAGAAAAAGAGAAAAAAAAAAAACAACATAAGGAATGGAAAGATAATTTGTTTCGTTTTTAATCCTTGAAATATGAGGCCGGAAATGTGACTTGTGCAAACACAAGAACAAAGTGGTCTTATTTGATTTTAAACACGCCACCTCCTTTTCCCTCTCTTCCCCCTTCACTCCTTTACACAGATATACACAACTTTATTTTATATCTTCGTGCAATGGAATTTATGGAAAATTGATGTTTGTATGTTTCTAGCAATATTGGAAATATGAGTTTGATTTTTTCATTTTTGGTAGTGTCTAAATTTACCAAATAAGGAAAGATTCTCATCACCCAAGTTTCAATGGACATAAACTGAGAATCATGCAAGTTGTATTGAATAATGAATAAGAATTTTCATATTTGAAAAATTAAAACTAATTCCTTGTTCACATGCATATGTGAGTCAAGTGAAGGACTAAGAGATCGAGTACACATTCTTGTGCACTGGTCAAGTCCACCACAAAAGATCATTAAGATTATTCATCATGATTTACTAAAGTTTAATAAATATGGTTATACTTACAAGCTGAAATATAATTCTGAAACATTGGAAAAGTTTTGATGTATGACAGAACGAATGAGAAGAATCAAATTTAGCAGAAAGATAAAAGTTTCTCAAATCTGAAAAGATGAAAGAGTACCTTAGTATCATGTTTTATGATAATCTCAATGATTATGAGACCATATCGCAATTCATCCTCTAAAGGACATCTTAGTGCATTTTTATGGCTAAGAAGAGGAGTCATTAATTGTTGAAGTGGTTAAATCAAGAAGACGAGTCATACTTCGTTCCAAAACAAGTCTTAGAGTCATACTCCAAGATTGTAACTTGAGTGACACATCTTAAAGAAGGTTTATAACACTTGTCATATGTAAGAGTAAAATGTGTTCTACTCTTGTACATTTAAAATTAGTAAGTTGTGATGTTTTGGATAGAACAAAGACCAACTAAGACCGATTGTGTGAAGTGTTTGTCTTGATAAGAATCCGCACTATCTCTTGATTATTTGTTTGAAAAGGCATGAGTCTTGGCAAGAGAGTCTTATATGTCAAGAAGACAGTGGGAGTCTAAAAGATCCTGAAATAGTTTCAAGATCTAATCAAGAATAAAGCATGTACTTCATCACTAGCACATGAGTTGAGGTTTATAACCTATCGTGTTGACATATTCCTACTTTTGTGCCCATTCCAGTTAAAGTTGGCTCTGCATATAAGTTTTGAAAGTTCTCAATTGGTTGCATCACAACTTGGAAGCAATGGCAGACCCTTATGCTGCCAGGTGGCAAGAAGTTAAGACTGCACAAGTTCAATCCATATGAATTTGAATTTGTCACTAACATTGTCTTGTGATTATGGTTTTGACCAAATTCACTTGGAAAGGAACACATACACCATAAAATCTAAGTGTCATAAGGTTTCTCTCCGATTCGTGAAAATGATGGTGAGGAAATGCTTTCACTAAGTGGTTTTAAGTAGATAGCAGTTATGATATTTGCATTCTAAAAGTCATTAGTGGAGCATGTGTGGTTAACCGACACACTAACATGGACTTGTGAGGAATAGAAAAGGTCTAAACAATTGAGACTATGATTACGGGATCCCTTTTCATAGTTCTGAAATTGTTTAGACACACATGTGTGCTAAGGAAAGATGTATGATTTTGATAGAGTTCTATCAAAGCATCTCATATCAGAAGTCTGAAGTTTGGTAAGAAAGTCAATAAAGTATTGATTTCTAAAAGTCCAGCTGATTTCTAATACATGACAAAGATAGTGGGAGCATAATTTTTATGCTAATAATCATCATGTTAATGGGATCATGATAATAATGATAAGTGTTGCAAGTTAGCAATATTAATTATAGAAAACAAAAGTTTCAATTGGGAAAAGTTGTTTTGCTATAATTAAGGGAGAGGAAATTATACTTCATTTCAATTCTAAAAAGCTTAAATTGAGATTTTAATCATCTTTAGTCAAGGATATATATATATATATATATATATATATATATATATATATATATATATATATATATATATATATATATATATGAATTTTATGTTGGAATGGCTCAACTTAAGGAAATTTTATATATATTGCGTTCTCAAAATTTGATTATGATTACAACATCCCTCTTCATAGTCGAATTATGAAAACATGGCAAATAAAAATATTGTAACAAAATACTGGTCTAGAATCATGTCTTTATGTGAGATATCATGAATCGTGTCCCATATGCTTCGGGTATAAGATCGATTCCATGTGCGATAATATTTATCATTTCTAAATTTTCGAAATGCCTGATGGCATTAAGAGGGGCAAAAAGTTTAGAATTGGATATGACTAAAATGATTAAGCAATTATCGAGGACAATCTAATGTTTACCCAAATATTGGTTGCTCAGGGACAGTTGGAAGTATAGTGTTAATTTTGGAAGGACCATATTGACATATTTTGAAAAGAGGCAACTCTTGTTCAGAAGTGATAGTCAAAATGGGAATATGGAAATGTCTCTATAGGTGGAAGTTATTCAATCTGTGTAAGATTAGAAAACTTTATGAAAGAAGGATGTTCAAAGCAATGTACTTTGAATATATGAGACTTCGTTTCCAAGGAGTTGATCTCCATTGGAATACTGTGTAATATATGTTGACAAGTCTCTGTGACTTTGTGCATAATCATTACAAGAGGATCAGTGCATACAAGTTTAAAATCTAACAAATTTCGGTAAATGGTAGGAATTTGGAATTCTTACATTTATGGTAAGGATTTGGGATTGTGAAATGAGAATCATTGGAATTATGTTCAATCGATCTATTCCACAAAGTAAGGATCATAGACAAACATAGTATGCATACTTGGTGCATAACATAACTATTGTTTGGACAAACATAGTGTGCATGCTTAGAGCATGGCATGATTATTGTTTTGATTCAAGTATAAAGTTGATTAATTGAAACATTATAAAATGAATAATATGTAATCAATATGGTGATAAATAAAAGGTGTTTTATTTATATTCATAAGTTCTGAGACCATATTGGATTCGATTATTCTTGTGTTTCACTTCTCATGTTTTGACTTCCAGAATAACTAAGTCATTCTTCCAGAATGACTAAGTAATTCAAACCATCCACAGTCGATAATACGTTGTAAGTAGGTATTAAGGCAAGACTGTCATGAAGTTGGCTTGTAGATGTCTAAGCTGTTCGACATAACGAGAGTTGCTACAACATTCATAAGTGCTCATAAGTTCTGAATATTGGATTAAACCCATGCTCATTTGAATCACTTCATGGATTTTATCACAAGTGATCATGAGACGATAATATCTTATATTCTTTAAACATAGAGATATGAGTTGTTGACTATGAGTTGGTTATACATTGGTTGCACAAAAACGCATTGGTAACTCGATATTATAAAACGTGCATTTTTGTATGATTCAACAAGTAGTAGAACAAGCATATGAGTCAAAGTTTATCCATTACTTTTACCCTTGGAGGGATAAAAGCGATATATGTGGGCCTCTCGATGATTTAGTGATAACACCTCTAAGTGCTTTGTCAAGCCTGGAGTGATTTGATTTGTTCAATTAGTCAGTTGTCATAAATTGGAAATCAGGAAAAAACAAATGGACAGAGAGAATGATTATAATCCATGTCACAGTCTATATGATATCTAGAATGGAGGAATATATGATCCCTTATCTAATGGACAAGTCATTGACTAGGTCAGAGTTCGACAACGGCTTTAAGAGCTACGATTGCTAGTCGGGTTTTGGAGTCATATTCAATAATAGTTTTAGACTTATCCAAGTGGGAGACTATTGGATTACTGTCTAAGTCCATAACTATAATTGGTATGTGCTTGACCTAATTTGGCATGACCTATTTGGGTTGCATGGCATCAGAATAATTGGATAAACAAAATGAGAAAAAGGATAATAGTGATTTATACTAATATATTATAAGTTCTACTATATTAATATGAAATCATATTATTTAATTAGTATTGATAAAGAATTAATTTAGTGATAAAAAATGAATTAATTAATTATGTACTCTTATATATATATATATATATATATATATATATATATATATATATATATATATATATATATATATATATAGTGAAGGGATCAAATGAGAACACTTAAAAGGTTGAGAACGCGAGAATAGTTCTGAACCAATCAATATATAAGTGTATATTTGTAATTGTATATTTTAATTAAATTGAAATAAAATAAAATTCAATCAAATCCCTTAAATTTAGGATAAGTTACCAAAAAACAAATAAATATTCAATTTTTTAATTTTCTTATTAATAGAATATAAAAAAATTACCAATATTTAATTTAAAACTGAAAAAAAAAAATTCTTAAAAAATCATTTTTTTCTCGTATATCACATTTTTTTTTTCAAAAAATGAATAAAAATTCAATCCCAAATCAATACACTTTTATTCAAAAATGAAAATTTTATTCAAAAATCCTAATACGACTCCAATCACAAATGAATAAACATCAATTTACAAATAATCCAATGCCTTTTTCATCAATAAAAATAAAATTAGTGTAAAAATTATCATTTCTTAAAAAAGTGAACACCTCTAATCATAAATAGATACACTTATTAACACATGAATACAATATTATTCAGAAATAAATACAGTCATTCACATATGAATACACTGCTATTCACAAATAAATGTGCTGATATTCACAAATAAATATGTTGTTATTCATAAATAAATACAAAATAAAAATAGTGTAAAAATTAATATTTCTTCATAAAATAAATACATCTAATCATAAATAAATACACACATTCATACATGAAAACACTCATTCACATATGAATACATTCATATTTAAAAACATATTCTATCATAGATGAATACACCAACGTATAATACAGTTTTTCATTCTCCGACTCAAATTCTTCACCTTTCAACTTATCAAAAAATTCCAAAGGACCTTCAGAAAAACCCATACTACATATATCATTAAGTTCAATGAGCTATATCTCTCTCACAAAATTCATCAAATAGCTTCCGTGCACATCCTTTTCCAATGAATCTGATTCCAAGTCTACGTGAAGGTGATCAATTACAAATCAAAACAGTTATTAACAAAACCAAAATAGTAAATTCTATCTTTATCACCTTATTTTTAGAAGCAAATAAAGAAATCCAATTTAAAAAACATTATAAGAAACTCACGAGCCAAGCCCCTATTTTTGTTGTGTTAATCATTATTTTTTTTTCATATCTGCATGAGAGAGGAGGAGGACTACTCTTCATTTTTTTTTCTTCAACCCATGTTACTCGGAATAAATCATACTTAGACCTGTATCAATTGAAACAAATGGAAGGGGGCTTGCGATTTCCAGTTCCTCTGGAACCGAGACACAAAAACTAGTATCGATTAGTTGAAATTCTAGTATCGATTAGCTCTTTATTTTAAACCATTAACAAAAACTGAATCTATATAAACTAGTAGAGAGACTAACAACATCGGTGAAGAGTGCACTACCATTATTTTAAACCACAGTTTTCCGGCAACACAATAAATAAATTAACAGCACCGGTGAAATCAGATCAGGAAAGTGTCGCGGTGGCAGTGACCTGTGAAACGAGATCAGGACCAAGGTTGAATCATGATATCGGTGGTTATTATGTTGACGGATTCGGTTATCTGTGGTGGTGGTGTTTATCTTCTGTAGCGACTATGTTGAAGAGAGGAAAAAGGGAACCGAATTCATAGAGGGAGGCGACTTTATTTTGAAACCCTAGAGAGAGAGAGAGAGAGTGAGGGGGATAAAGATTCTGGAATATGAAAGGAAAGAAGGTGAAAGGATGATAAATTATAGGAAATAGGTAAAGTTGCAATTCCAATTATGCCTTTCTGACCATTTAAAAGTTACACTTTAATGCCAGTAGTTTTAGACTTTTTCAAAAATCACCCGTTTATTAATAACCTTAGATATAAGTATTTAAATGGCCAAGATTTGTTCTCGCGCTCTCAACCTTTTAGGTGTTCTCATTTGATCCTACTCCTATATATATATATATATATATATATATATATATATGTGTGTGTGTGTGTGTGTGTGTGTGTGTGTGTGTGTGTGGTGGGCCAAGTTCATTTAGGTTGGGCTAAGCTTTCATGGATAGTCCATGGAGTGTTTAACCCATGGATCCTATGGAAATGAAAGGTCATGGGTATTAGGGTTTGCATGAATGTAACCCTATTCCTCCACACTATATAAAGAGGTCTATGGTTCATGAAATGACACTAGCATGTGAGAAAACAAGAGTGGGTCAAAGTAAAATGTGAACCTAAGAATCCTTATTCTCAAGTTATTCCAAGTTGTTTTTGGTGTTGTGTGATTCCATTTGAGGCGCAACACTTAGGGCAATAAGCTCTTAAAGGTTCAAGACTTCAAGCTCCATCAAAAGGTATGTCATCTAACTAGGCTTTGTAGTATAGTTACTTCATATTATGCTACTTAGGATGAAACCTTGGAATATTGAATATTTTCATGAATAATAGAGAAAACATAGATCCAAGGTTTATAGAGTTGGATTTACACCATAGGAGTGTTAGAATTCTCAAAACCCATAAATTTCTTCCTTAGGTTGATCAAGGGATTCCTTACATCTATACTGATCCATTCCACCCTGTTGTTCCTTACTTATCACAAAACTATGTGGGGGGTTTCTGTTTAAAGTCCACCTTCTGGCTTGCAACTAGATCATTACCCGCAACACTTGTACCACCTCCTCTTTGGTTACGCATAGCATATTCAAAGGTCATATTTATGCTAATAGCGAAGTTTGGAGTTTGTTCTTCTGTATACCACAGAAGATAACCTTTACCGCCTGATGCATATCCTATAAATATGAACTTTATTTCTATATGCTCAAGTTTACCATCATTCACATGAGCATAAGTAGAGCATCCAAACATTCATAAACCATTGTTCTCAGAGGTTTTTCCAGACCACACCTCTTGAGGAGTCTTACAATCAATTATAGTTGATGGAGATCCATTCACCAGATAGCGAGCAATATTGACTGCTTTTCCCCAGAATTGCTCTGATAAATCAACAAATAATCAAATGCATTGAGCATGCTCCACCAGTGGTTGGTTCATCCGTTCTGCTACTCCACTTTGTTGTAGTGTTAGCCATACAGTGCGATGCCTCATTGTATCTTCTAGTTTGCAGAAGTTGTCAAAAGAAGCCTTCCAGAACTCCAACCCATTTTCTATTTAAAGTGACTTGAAAGAATTCCCGATCTATTTCTCAACCATCGTCTTCCACTCCTTGAACTGCTCAAACACTTTATCTTGGTCCTTTTTCTTTAGAAAGTACACCCATGTCTTCCTTGAGTAATTATCAATGAAACTCACATAGTATTAACATCCACCATGAGACTTCACATGAGAGGGAACCCATAGATCTAAGTGAGCACACTCTAGGATTTGCTTTCTTGAGTGTTGAACCGAACTGAACTTCACCCTACTTTGTATCTCTTGAACACAAGCTTCACCAGGTTTAGCGTTTCTAGTTGCATCTCCACCAAACAACCCCTTTTTGCTCACATGTCCCAACTTATGATGCCACAGATTTCTTTGATCATCATACTGATCCAATGATTGGGATACAGTCACCATTACCCCAATCATAAAACCATCCAGAATATAAATCTCATGAGGATTCGTCCTTCCCTTCATAACTACAAGAGCACCCTTGAGACTTCACATAAGAGGGACCCCATATATTCGTCCTTCCCTTTATACTTCAATCCATCCTTTGCCAAAGTGCTGAGAGAAATCAAATTCTTTTGAAGTTCTTGGATGAACCATCAATCCAGTTTCCTGACCATACTATTATGCATCTTGATCTGCACCATGCCACTTCCCTTGATACTGCTAACCTAATCATCACCCATCTTGACTGTTCAATTCCACTCTTTGAAGAAGTCGAACTCGTCATGATTGCATGTCATATGATAGGATGCTCTAGAGTCCAAGACCCAAGCATCAACAGAACTAGATGTCAAACTGTCAAAACTTCACCATCATCCCATTCATCATAATTTCCTTGAACCACAGTAGAATTATTGTTGCTTGGTCCAACACCATTATTCCTTTTCTTCAGCAATTGATAATCTCTTGTGAAGTGCCCCTTTTCCTCGTAGTTATAACATTTAATGTTGGATTTAGATTCGAAACATGACTTCCCTTTGCTACCTCCACCTCTATCTGATGTTCTTCCTCTAGCTGTAAACAAACCGGAACTAGAAACTTCTTCTCTAAATGAAGCTTTTCTTTTTAGTTCCTTGGACATTAAAGAATCCTTCACATCATTCACAACGATCATTTTCCTACCATACAATATGGTATCAACAACATTCTCATAAGAATTTGGTAGAGAACATAAGAGGACAAGTGCTTGATCTTCATCTTCAATCATTACATTCACACCTTGTAAGTCCAAGATGATCCTATTGAAGTTGTACAGATGATCCTTCACTTGGTTGCTTACAGACATCCTAAGAGTATACAAACATTGCTTCTGGTGTAGCCTGTTCGTTAGAGAATTGTTCTGATACTTGTCACATAATTTTTCCCAAAGCTCATTAGTGTTCGTTCGATCTACGACCTCTCTCAGTACTTCGTCTGTCAAACTCAAAATAATAGCGCTATACACTCTTTCAAGAATATCCACCTTCTTTTCAGCCCCCATTTCCTTTGGTAGTTTTGCTTCTCCTTCCAATGCCACTGCACATCCTTGTTGATCCAGAAGAGCCTTCATCTTCACCTTCCACAATGTGAAGTCATTTGAACCATTAAATTTCTCTAAATTAAACTTGTAAGAAGACATCTTTAATCAAAAGAATACAATCCGAAGCTCTGATACCACTTGTTAGGATTGCTACAAGCCCAACCATGCCAACATAGAAGAAAAATGAAGTTCCAATTTCTAAAACAAATTTGTGATATAAGAGATTACTCAGTGCCTTATATGCTAGCATAAAGTTTCTCTTTTTACCACTATTAGATTGGGTTTACATCCCAACAATTTACGCAAAAAAAATGGAAAATTCTTTCAAGACTAAATACAACTGTAGAAAATATCAAAAAAAGATAAAATATGTGAAGAAATTTTTTTTATTAACTTTGCAAGAACAGACTATTAAATATTATTAATAAAAGAAAAAAATTATAGTTTATCAAAAATAATTATAAGATATTATAAAATTCATAATACTCAATCTGATATAACAAAAATTATTTCCATTACTGAAATCAAACAACTTGTTAATATGTAACTTTATATTAAATTCATAATTTAGTATCATATGTTAATGTTGATTATTTAAAGGACGTTGAATTATACAACAAATATAATTTTAAAATAAGAGTTTGACATAAAGATAATTATTTTATTGAAGTTTTTTCAAGGATTGACTACAAAAAAGCTTAATAGAAAGAACGATTCATTGTTGGTCTTCCAAAAAAAATTTGTAGAATTTTTAGACAAAAATTAACATAAAATATTAATAATCAAATTCCTTATCAAAATCAAACTTATGGAGAACTAATTAATCATATTAGTAAAGAAGGATTAGTAGTTTGCGTCGACCTTAAGTTTAAACAAAATTTTAAAAAAAAAAATAGAATCAATAGTAAAAATGAATTCGAAAATTATTGTTAACAATATAGATATCAACCCTTAACTGAACCATGCACTTCAAAATCTAAAAATATAAGAAAAAATCCTCAAAATTTTTTAAGAAAAATAGAAAATACAATAAACCAAAAAATTATCATAAAAGGAAAGATTATTCTAAAAAAATATTACAAAAACATCTAAAAAATCTAAGCAAAAATCAAAAAACATTATTATTTGTCATAAATATTGATGTACTCATGATACATCTAACAAGTTTTATGCCAAAATAAAAATGAATGAATTAAATATATCAGAAGAATTTAAGGAACAAATAAGAAAAAAATGTTTTAAATTCAAATTTTGACTCTGAAGAAAATATTTTTGATTATCAAACAAATAATTTAAATGTTTTAATACAAAATACTTCTAATTTAGTTAGTTTATATATATATATATATATATATATATATATATATATATATATATATATATATATATATATATATGTGTGTGTGTGTGTATGTGTGTGTGGATGTATTGGTAAATGTCAGTGTAATTCAATTAATGTTATTACGTATGATTGATTTAATGTTCTCACTCAGAATAATAAAGAAGTGCTAAAAAATTTAGATTATATTAAAGATAAAAATATTCAATAATTAATTATCAAAAAGACTTAGTACAAAATAAAGTGACACTATAATATCTATTAATACTAAATTATTTAACCTCAATAACATATTTGAAAGATTTTTTAAAGAAAAATCAATTTCTACTCAAGAACATCAAGAAGAAATAAAATTAGTTAAACAATAAATAAAATAAATAAATAATAGACTTCGTCTTATTGAAAAAGAAAAACAATCCCTAACTACCAAAAATGATCCTCAAGAAATTAAGAAAGAAGAAGAAAATGAAGTAATAATTGAAAATATTATAAATTCACAACATTTTTAAAAATGGAATACTTAGATTATTTTAACAAAAGATAAGTTTCAAATCAATATAACAACTTTAATAGGCAGTGGTGCATATATGAATTATGAATTGTATTCAAGAATAATAATTCATACTCATTTGTATGATAAAACCTCTTCTAGATTAAATGGAGTAGGAGGCTCAAAATTAATTGTAAGTTATTTTTAATGATAAAGACAAATTGTTTTAAAACCCATTTAATTTTAGTAAAGAATCTCAATTATCGTTTAATTTTAGGAATACCCTTTATTACTATGATATACTCATTTAATGTTCATAATGACGGGATTAAAAGTAATATTTTTGGGAAAGAAATTACGTTCAAATTTTGTGAACCAATCCAATACTTAAAATATAAATATACTCAACTATAAAACAAAACAAGCTAAATATCTTATTAATGAAATAAATAACATCCGTATAAATAAATGGTCAAACAAAAAGAATATTCAAGACAAAATAATAACTTTCAAATCAAAATTTGAAAAGAAAATGTTTATTCTAATATCCAAATATTTTTTGGAATAGAAAACAAGATATTGTAAAATTACCTTAGAGTAAATGTTTTGATGAGAAAAATATTTCTTCAACATTAAGAGCAATTTACATGAATAATAAATTAGAAATCAATTGTACAAAAAGAAATCTAAGGCTTATTAAATAAAAAATTAGTAAGACCTTCAAAATCTCATTGGTCTTTTTTTAAAATGGAAAATATACTAAATTACTCCTAAATTATTCTACATATGTCTACAGCGGGACTTGAACCATAAACATACATCAAGGAGGAAGAGCAACATTGGATACCATTGGGCTATAAGCCCTTTGGTAAAATCTCATTGGTCTTCTTCAGCCTTTTATATTATAAATGTAGCAGAATTAGAAAGAGGATCAATAAGATTAATAATCAATTATAAACCTTTAAACAAAGTTTTAGAATATATTAGATATCCTATTCTTAATAAAAGAGATTTGTTGAAAAAAACTTTATGATTTAACAATATCTTTAAATTTTGATATGAAATCATGTTTCTGGCGGATACATAGCTTCATGAATATGATAAATACAAATTAGGTTTTAATATTTCTTTTGAACATTTCGAATGGAATGTCATTCCCATTGGATGAAAAAAATGTTCCTTTAGAGTTTACAAATATTATGAACGATATTATTGTTCCTATGAACAATTTTGATATTGTTTATATTGATGATGTTCTTATTTTCTCAAAATCTGTTGATCCACATTTTAAACATTTAGATATATTTAATGACTTAATTTAAAAAATGGTTTAGTTGTTTCAGCAACAAATTTGCATTTATTTAAAGAACAAATTCGGATTTTAGATCATGATATTATCAAAAACACAATTAGACCAATAAGAAGAAGTTTAGAATTTTCAATAAAATTTCCCGATGAAAATAAAGAAAAAAAAGCTTTAAATATTTTTATGATGTTTAAATTATATACATGATTTTTTCAAAGATTTAGGAATTATATGTAAACCAATTTATAAATGGTTAAAAAATAATCCCGAACCACAAACTCAAAAGAATGCTGATATTATCAACTTTATCAAGCAGAAAATTCCACATTACCATGTCTGAATTTACCTTATCCAAATGCAAAAAATATTGTCGAAACGGACAAATGTGATATAGGATTTGGAGGTATATTAAAACAAAAAACGATAAATTGAAAAGAAGAGCAATTAGTTCGATATTTTTCTGGTGCCTGGAATGACACCCAAAGAAATTATTCAATAGTTAAAAAAGAAAATTTAAGCATTGTTCTATGCATTAAAAATTTGATGATGATTTATTTATAAAACAGTTTTTATTAAGAATTGATTGTCAATCTGCAAAATCAATTTTAAAAAAATGTGTTAAATATATTATTTTCAAACAAAATTTTGCTAGATGGCAAGCCTTCTAGGCAATTTTGATTTTGAAATAAAATTTATCAAAGGAGAAATTAATTAATTTTCAGATTTTCTCTCTCGTAAATTTTTATAGAGAAAATGAGTTCTTCATCTTCCTCTTCCAAAGCAGATAACAAAAAAACTCATTTCTTACAAACTTTTACCTTTCCCTCCTAAACCAAATTGATTTGGTCTATTAACTCCTATTAAGAATTCTTCGTTTTTTTTACTAAAATACTTCAGTCAAAAATAGTAACTCCTGAAATTTTCAAATCAAAACTGTAAGTCATTTCGTTATGAAAACAATTTCTAGATCTCCCTCTATAGTACTAATCCCAATTACCAAAGAGTTCAAATTTTAAAAGATTATCAAGTTTCAAAATTGAGTCAATGATTTCAAATGTCTAGGAAAAAAATTATTTTCTCAAAATTATGAAACATATATTATCAAATTATTATTGAATGCTCTAGTTCTATCAAATTCACCCATCCATCTAACTCTAGAGAGGGATCTATAGAATATAGCAAAACACAAATTTTAAAAATAATTTCTCCACAAGGGTGGGGTTTTAATCCTTATTCTAATAAAATCTTGCTAGGATATCTAGCCAATCCAAAATTTTCCTATTATGATTATCATAATACCTAGTTCAAAGCTTTCTTAATTTGGAATTATTCTCACTCATGGTTTATATTTTTTTATATTAACTTACAATAAAAATATTCAAGATGGTTTATTAACCGACACAAATTCATGGGTCTTGTACCAAGCTGTCTTCCAAATGACATTTCTAATGGATATCTCAAATTCAAAGAATTGTTTATTCAACAAATTATGAATTTGAATATAGGTTACAATTAACTATATCACTCAAAATCCCATTGATTCTGACACGGACCTGTCAATATCAAGAAGCAAAAGGAATTTCTCCTCTGTGGTTAACTCCTCAGTATCGTTTAAAATGGTTAGATAAATTCAAAACTTATCAAGTCAATGAGATAGTAATAATAAAAAATTATCAATATATGTATCATCAAGAACCAGAAGATGAAATAATCAATAATATTTTATATATTCATCCTTTAGACACATATTTAGTGGAAATAATTCTTGGTGCTGTTGAATCATCTCAACAAGAACTTCAATATTTATTACAAGACATTCGTAACTCTCCTTATAGATCGGAAGGATCCCCATCAAAGTCAATTAAAAATGAAATGTTTTAAGATGTTCAAGACCCATTCAATGATACCTATGATAATTAAAATATTTTAAATCTTATTTTGGTGTATACTTTCAATTTAAGGTATTTCATTTCAATATTTTTTAAGATTGTTAGTTTCTCAAAAGTATAGGTGTGTACACTGGGTGCGTAAACACTTTTATCAAGATCTATTATCAATATTTATTGCAGCTTCGTTATCACGATTTGTCACAAAAATTGAAGCTTCTTGATTAAAACTTTGATATGAAAAAAGTAATCAAATTGACAAAAAGGTCTATTAAATGTATCAGCAATAAATGAAGGTTTGATAACCATTATGACAAGAACACAAAAATATTGTCAAAACAATAAAGATGTGACAACCATTATGAGAAAATTACGAGATTATTATTTAAAATTTTTTTTTATTCCAAGCCACTTATGCACATGATAAAGAAAAACTATTTAAGAAAAGATTCGGTAAACATCTAGCTACAAAGATCAATAGCTAAAATCTTCAATAATTTGAGTTGAGGTTTCAGTTTTAAGCAATTAAAAATATATATATTTCTCTCTCAAATGAATAGTTTATGTTCATTGTTCAAAATCTCTAGATTTCTAGATCATATTTTCTCCAAATATATGTACTAATATTACGTCAGACTTTACTAAAAAAAATTACTATTTAAAATACTTTGTTCAATTCTTGTAATGTCAATATTTTCTTGAATTTATTTCTCCTTCAAAATATTAATTTAAGATTTTTATAGTAAATTTTATTAATGTTTATATAGCAAATTAATTTTTATAATCTCTTTCAACATTTATTTATTGATGATTAAATTCAATATTTTTTTTGCAAGTTTAAAAATTCTTTTCTTCACGTATTCTATCTTTTTTGATATTTTTTATAGCTATATAGTCTTGAAAGATTTAGCTATCTTTTTGTGAATAAATCATTCCAAAATGTAATAGGTTCTATCAACCAAAGTTTTCTGGTCAACCCTACGAACTTTTTCGTGTGAAATTTCTTTTAAAATATAAATTTCTATATATCAATATTTTAGTGCAGGTTTGTTATCATTATATAGGGTCATGATTTTTTCTCAACCAATAGTTTTACTTGAACCCTACGAATGTTTTTTTTTTTTTTTGTGGAATTTCTTTTAAACAGACTGATTTAAGGCATTAAGTCGGGCATATAGAAGTGTATTTAAAAAAAAAATTGCATACACGAAAGGTGTATATATGCATATATGCATTTTCCGACGATTGTGCATATATACACCTTTCATATGCTCATATTTCTATCGAGATTTTTTAAGCAGTTGTATATGATGAACTTAATGCCTTAAGTAATTAAAAAACTAACTCACATGAAAAAGTTCACAGGGTTTGTGGAAAAATGTAACATCCCGACTCTCAGGTATAAAATTTAAAGTTTATAGTCATGTTCTTAGACATACTCGATGAGTTGGGTGCCCCAAATCGTTGTGTAGAAACTATTCAGACCACGTGCATTTAAGGGGTCTACTCGACGAGTTGGAGGACCCCAACTAGACGAGTAGAAGCTAGAAAATGAAACCCTAATTTCCAGGGTTTTGCACCTTATTTAAAGGGTCATTAGCCTCCTTCAGGCTCCTTAACCGTCCCCCCTTGAGTTAAGAAAACCATAATCTCGTATACTCTCCATTTTTGTTTGTAAAGAAGCTTGGAAGGTGGATTTTGTGAAGAAGGATTAAAGTCTAAGGAGCTTGGAGCAAAGAGAAGCAGGTGGATCTGAATCTTCTTCATCTTGGCAGCATTTTGAAGGTAACAAGTCGTTACCTTGACATGTCTTTGGGTAGATCTCTTCATGCAAATGTTTATGGCCATTTTCTAGTTGGTTGTGGGTTATTTCGGGTATTGGGAATGATCTGAAGTTGTAAGTTTGGATATGGACTCCTCTAAGTCCGTATAGCCATAAAGTTATCAGATTTAGGAAGCATGAGCCCATCTCTTTGGGCTAAATCTTTACCTTAGCTTGGTTTTGGCATTTAGGACCATGCATGTACGTAAAGTTTGCAACCTTACGTGGAAACCATGCCCTAGGAAATTAGATCTACAATTTGGAGCTTTGGGGTAGCTTAAAATTGTCTGAATGAGAAATGGACTAAAGCGACTCGATGAGTTGCATGGTCAACTTGACGAGTCGGATGAAGATTGGTCGTTATGGGTTTCTGCATTGACTCGTCGATTCAGTGAGACGAGTCGACGAATCAGTTAGGGTTTTCCCGACATTGGACAACTATGGACTTGACGAGTTGTCTGGAAACTCGGCGAGTCAACTACGAGTTTCATGATTTCTCAAATTCTGGAGGACACAACGAGTCAGTGAACTACACTCGATGAGTCGCGTCAACATCGACTGTTGATCTTGACCATTGACTTTGACTTTGACCAAGGGTTGTCTAGTTTGACTTCTAAGGGTATTTTAGTAATTTGGGAATTTATAGAAGTGGATCATTTGAAGATGTAGGTGTTGGAGTTCGAGCTGTATTTGGCGGTGTTTAACATTATCCTCCCGAGCTACTTGTGAGGTGAGTTGTCCTCACTATATTAATAGGGTCGAAGGCACGAATACCGACCCTTTTCTTATTTGTATCCGGGTTTATTGCATGATATGATTATTTATTTACATCCTGGTAGTTAGGATGGTGATATGCTTAGTGACCTGGTTAGGTCGGTATCCTGGTATATAGCATAACACTACGTTACTGACCGGTTAGGTCGATATCCTGGTATATAGGATAATACTATGTTAGTGACCGGTTAGGTCGGTATCCTAGTTATAGAATGTTTCTATGATTGGTGATCTGTTAGATCGTGTCACAACCCAAAACTGAGAATGGCGGAAACGCTCTGGGACGGAGGACGTCATGTACAGTATCACAACAATGAATAGTAGTAAACAAGCAACAACATCATCCATTGCATTAATAATATAATTTTAATACAAGTGTTCAGACATGTTTAAAAGACACTAAAGTATAAATCAAAATGAAAGATGAGTCTTGAACGAGCTCCATCTTCTCTAAACCTTGCATCGGTACATGTCTACTGTTGACCTGAGGATACAAGTTATTTTGAAAGAGAGTAACAAAATTAAAGCTGGTGAGATCATAAGTATTTTAGTGTCTATATTTGTAAAAATGTACTAGTAAGAATGTATTTGTAAGACTGTATTTGTAACTATGAGTATGTAAAAGTTTTGAATAACCTAGAAAACCCTATGCTTCCTACTGAAAGTAGCCTTCTACCGAGGCATCTAGTATCTAACTGTGTCTCTCATAAGAGTGCGTATTTTCCCAAATCAGACTATCATTAACCAAAAACATAGTATTTACATTACCGTGCAGCGTGTGAATTTTCACGAAGTGAATGTAATAGGGAAATAATATAGTACTGTAGTATTATAATAAGTGACTACTACTGTACTAACTACCTTAAACCAAATGAAATTTAAGTACCATGTGGTCGGCCTATATCCTGCTACCGACTCAATAGTAAAACGACGATGTAAGACGCCGTAAGAAATGACATTTGGCACCCGTAGACTTGCAAGTCCCACTGTAGCGAGCAGTAAGGTGTAGGATAGTCAATCCAATATAGATCTATACGCAAACTCATACGCTCACCAATTAAGTAGATTTTGGATACAAAAACGGTCATGGCAGGTAGTTCCATGTCCCGTTTAATGGCTCTCTTAACTGAATCTAATGTATATGTAATGTATGTTAGTTGTATTGTATGTTCTCCCTCTGTCTAGCCGGTATGTTCTCTCTTATAGTATTGTAATGTATTGTGTGTATTAGCTGTATTGTGTGTTCTCTCTCTCTCTAGCATGTATAGTAATGTACTGTGTGTACTAGCTGTATTGTGTGTTCTCTCTCTCTCTCTCTAGCATGTATAGTAATGTACTGTGTGTACTAGCTGTATTTTGTGTTCTCTCTCTATCTAGCATGTATAGTAATGTACTGTGTGTACTAGCTGTATTGTGTGTTCTCTCTCTATCTAGCAAGTAGTGACTCATTCATGAACTGACTCTTTATATCTTCATTGTCCTAGTATTAGTATTAGTAAAACCCTAAACTACGCCTATTGTAGTTTACTAGTAATATGAGTTGTGCGTATGAACATGGAAGTATACCCTTGCTACCTAAGGGTGTTGAAGTGACTGGAAGAACCTTTATGACTATATATGTACACATGATATATAACTAATATTTAAATGACCTTCGGACGGATGACCGATGCCCTAAAGCCACATCCCAACGAGGAAAAGGAGATAAAGCGAGCTAGCCTTCCTAAGTCCTTTAAACATTACTTATATAACTATACATATCTAGGCATGCAATTGACAATATAAAAGTATAAAAGAAGTTTTGTAAAACCTTTGAAGAGTTTAAGAACTAAGAAAAGTTGACTTGATGTCAGTTTGTAAAACAGTTTGAACGCAGTTTATTTGATAAGAACAGTTTAAAGTATAAAGAAACCTTTGTTTTGGAAACACAATTGTAACAGAGTTTTGAAAAGAAACATTCAGTTTGTAAGACAGTTTGATAAGGAGTTTTTAAACTAGTAAAAACGTTTAAGAAAGTCATTTGAAGAAATCTGTTTGGTAAAACAGTTAACGTACAGTAAATCCATTAGCATGCTAGTTATTAATCACATGTGATTGATATAATAATTAGCATGATTCAACTTGTATCCCATCCCCCCCATAAAGCATTTAAAAACATTTAAAAAGGTTAATTAAGGGGTATGGACTCACTTGTAGTGAGGGGATCGGATGGAAGTGTCGGGCAAGTGCTTGGTATCAAGTGAAGACTTAGACACACACAATGAGCCTAGTTAACATATAATCAAACATATATGTATCTAATTAGTTAATTAATAAATAATTAATCAAGTTAAGACACCCTAGGTCATAGAAACACTTTGATTCAAGTGCTACAGGGACAAAAGGGCTGCACCTAAGGGTTGTATGACATGGCATTGGAGTTCATGACCCATGAACCACCCCCTTATGGAGTTTACTGCCCATGACCATTTCCCCATGAGTTTAGGGCCGTAAAATCATGGTACTAAGTGCCAAATTGTGTTTTGAGGTCTTACAAGTCATGATTGGGCATCAAATGATCAAGTCCAAGCCTTAGGATAACATTAAGGGCACAATAACACTACCTAGTAGAGTTAACGGCCTAAGGACCCTTTCCTTAGGTGATTACGGCCGTAAACCCCTATGGGGAGTTTTTTTATTGTTGTTTAAAGTCTTAAACACTTCTAGGAAGGATTAAGTTTGGCATCCAAGGCATAGGAAGGCTAAGGTCCAATTTACCACCTTGAAAGGGGTTTTTGGCCCAAGATCATCCTTGGCCATAAACTCCTTTTTTCTATGGTTTCTTGATGATTTTCAAGTGTTATAAGGGTCATACTAAGCATTCAAGAAGCTATAGAAAGTGCACTTACAAGATCGGAGCTAGATTGGGTGTTTAAGGTCCAAGAACACTAGTGTGTGTTCTTGGTGTTCTTGGTGTTTTGAAGATCTAATGAAAATCAACAATTGAATGGATGAAATGATGTATGATGACTAGGAGATAGGTTATAACAACAAATCAAGTCAATTAATACTTACATTATCGGAAAATCGGGTGAAGAACGGTAAGCTACTTGAGAGAGAATAGCTTTGGTTCTTGAGTTTGGAAATGAGGAAATGAAAGAATGGAGAATAAACTCATGCCTAAAGCATGAGTTTTCGTCCCTAAGAGAGTTCACGGCCCAAAACTATTAGTTTGGCCATGAACACCAATTCAAGGTGTTGCTCGTTCCATTACATTCCCGATTAACTAGCAATCACTTCCTTTTATCCGTCCGATTTGTGAATAATTAATTAAAATACTCAAACGGACTTTAAACTAGCTAAAATTAGTAGAAAAGCATTTAAATTTTAATTAAAGTGTTTGACTATACTGGATGGAAAATTTCGGGTTGTCACATCATCCCCCCGTTACAGGGAATTTCGTCCCGAAATTAGAATTTACGTAAAGGAGTAGGTATGAAAAAATCGAGCAAGGAGGTGGGGAAACTTGCTAATCGATTGGTTCTCGCACTCATAAGTGAATTCAAATCCTCGCTTGGCATTCCAACAAACCTTCACCATTGGGATACGGCTTCGTTCTGTTTGCTTGACCTACTCATCCATGCGAGGCAGAGATAATGATTTCCAATGGAATTCTTGACGAGGTCTTCGATAGTCGATGTACTTATGATACTATTCATCCACCTTTCTGAGGTATAAGACCGGAGCTCTCCAGGGCGAGGAGCTTGGTCTTCTCATTCTGTTGTTGAGTAGTTTACTAAGTTGTCTGGATTGTTCTTGTATCTCTATAGATGTATAGACTGTAGGGCGATCTGGTTGTAGGAGTCGTACTGGGTTCTAAGTTTGTTCACATGATGATGCGATTACTTGTAGTTTTGGGCAGTCTCCATCCTGAAGTTCATATTAGAATTCACACAAGGTTCATCGATCACAGTCTCGTGTATATGAGTCGTATATAATTAAGATCGAAGAAGTAGTCGAATAAAGGCTTCCCATTTAACCTCAAATTCCAACGAGGAAAAGAGTTAAAGGGAAATCATCAATTCTAAACCTGTAGAACCTTGATTATATACCACCCCTTTGTATACATTCTTCAGTGATGGATCAATCGTATGGGTCTTTGGATTAAACTTGACGTACTGTACGAGTGGTACTTCAGGGAGGTTTGTTGAGGTTTCTTTGGAAAGGATAAGAAACATGAGGTACTCTAAGTAGGAGTACTTTGAGTTCTGGTATTACGGCTTCGCTAGGAAGGCGATTTCAAAGAAGGAGATGTGCGTACGAAACTGGTATTTCAAGGATCAAGTTGACTTAAATTGTATGATAATGTCGGAATCATATGGGAACTAAAGACATTAGATTTTAACATAAGGCGTTACAGACAAAACACCACAGTGTAACCTTGAACAGAGTTACAGTACTTTAGATTTACTACAAGATTATTGTTGTGAATAAGGTATACTACAAAAGACAAGTAAATGCAGCACGAGGGCCCCTTTAATGATCGAATCTCGCAAAAGATAAGACTCTAGTTGCACTAGTTTTAAACAGTTTATAAGTCTGTTTCAATGAAACGCCTTAATTACATTTATGAGGGTCCGATGTAGTTTCTCCTGCAGCTGTGATCCTGAGAATCTTCCCGTCTGCGCCCGAGTTCTTTGTTATCGGGCAATCCTTCTTGAGATGTCCCATCTCTCCACATAAATGACATATCTGGTTAGCGCCAACATCGATGGTTGAAGTGAAGTGTTGAGTAGGAGTTATAGGGACACGGTTGCTTTCGTTGATCTTCTCTTTTGGACAATTTCTATAATAGTGTCCTGCCTCACCACAACTATAGAAAACTAGGCTAGCTCCAATGGTGGAGGTATTCCTATAGAAACGAGCAATGTGCCCCATCTTGTTGCAATTGTTGCATTACCATACTCGACAAATTCCCTTATGGTGATAGTGATGGGTTTTAGCCATAAGAACTTTCCTATGTGCTGCAAAACCCTAATGCTTGGATCTAGGCTTTCTAATCAAACATGATTTGAATCCAAGACTTCTAATGACTATTTAGGAGTAATAATAATATTTAAACAGATCTAGAATCATACCTTTGAGTTCCTTGTTGATCTTGTTGTATTGGAGCTTCTAGAGTCGCAATTGTCACTTCTCTAATGGCTTACAAACACCAACTAGCAAGGAGGATGATTTGAGAGAGAGAAGAGGGAAGGAATTCGGCCAGAGTATCTTTACTTTAGATGGGTACCGAATTCTCTATCCCATAGGGTCTATTTATACTTGTAGACTCCTTAAGGGTTACAGCTTAAACCCTAATTGGATAACTTAGACTTTAAGTGATCCTAATCCATACTTTGATAACCCTTGGATGAATTTGAGGCTATCCCAAGCCCTAGAATTTGTCCATACTCTATCCAATAAGGATTTACAATCTAAAGTGTAACTATCAAACAATTGACAGTTTATACCCTCTTATTTAATTAATATCCTTAAGTCACCAAATTAATACTAATTAATCTATGACTTATATTAATCAAATAACTATATATTATTCTTTATATTATTCTCATAATATACTAATAACATTTACTCTCTATCAATAAATCATCCTATCAAGTTGCTATGGTGAAGGCAACCCAAAAGGACCATGCACAATCGGGTCAAATACTTGCCTAATATAGTTGCAGCCTTAGACACTATTCAAACAGTCTCCCACTTGGATAAGTCTAGTAACTATATGCGCAGGTACATTCCGATTTGCAATCGTAGCTCTCAAAGACGCTGTCAAACTCTGATCTAATCAATCTTGTCCTTTAGATAAGGGATCATACAGTCCTCTGTTACATATCATGCTGACAATACTATGGAATAATTAGTTTAGCATTTGGTTTCTCGATCTCTGATTTATTTGACATAGAACTTAATCAAACACATCAATTCAGTTCTGACCGGGCCCGGCACATAAGTCAAATCAAATCATCGAGCGGCCGAGATGTCACTTTTTCCTTCTTAGAATAAAAGTTACAGATAAACTTCGACTTATATGCATTTACTTATTCATTAACCAACTATACACAACAATGTGTTTTATAACATCGAGTTACCAATGCGTTTTCGCATTATCAATGTACAATCAATTAACCAATAACAAACCATATATCTAGGTTTTAAGACTATATGATATTATCGTCTCGCGGTCACCCATTTATTATCACATTCCATAAGGTGATTCCAGCAAGCGCGGGTTTGTTCCAGTGCTCAAACCTAGTTCATAAGCACTCATGAACGTTGCAACAATCTTTTGCTATGTCTAACACCATTTATACACTCTACATACCTATTCATGACAATCTTCATTCATATCTACATCCAACATATGAACGATTGTGGACTATTTGAACAATTCGATTATTCTTAATAAACTCAATTATTCTGGAAGTCAAAACATGCAAAGTGAAACAATAGTTAAACAATTAACATATGACAGTAACATTACTTATAAATAAAACTCCTTTATTTAATCATCAAATGTTAATTACATTTATCTATTACACGTTTCTAATACTATCTAATCTATACTAATATCATCCTTCAGCCCAATACTCCTAGCATGCTGCAAATGCTTAACCCTACTCAGTCCCTTCATAAGCGGATCTGCTGGGTTATCTTCCGATGATATTCTCTTCACTACAAGTTGTCCTTCTTCTACACGATGTCTAATAAAGTGATATTTTCTGTCAATATGTCGTGATCTACCATGATCTCTCGGTTCCTTGGTCAAGGCAACCGCTACCTCATTATCACAGAAAATCTCCATGGGCTCCTTTATGGCAGGTACAACTCCAAAATCTCCAATGAAGTTCTTCAGCCATATTGCCTCCTTTGACGCTTCGCTCGCTGCGATGTACTCTGATTCGCACGTTGAATCAGCTACGGTTTCCTGCTTGGAACTCTTCCAAGTTATTGCTCCTCCATTCAGGGTAAAGACCCAGCCCGACTGCGAACGGTAGTTGTCCTTGTTGGTCTGAAAACTGGCATCACTATACCCTCTCACCTTCAAGTCATCACTCCCTCCAAGGACTAAGAACCATTCCTTCGTCCTCCGAAGGTACTTAAGTATATTCATCACCGCAACCCAATGGGCTCTGCCTGGATTCCCTTGATATCTACTAACCACGCTCAAAGAAAAGGCTACATCAGGGCGAGTACAAGTCATAGCGTACATGATTGAGCCAACTGTGGAAGCGTATGGAACTCGGCTCATTTCAGCTATCTCGGCTTCGGTACTCGGACTTTGAGTCTTACTCAACTTGGCATTGCTTTGTATCGGTAATTCTCCCTTTTTCGAGTTTTCCATACTAAAACGTTTTAGTACCTTCTCTAAGTAAGTGTTCTGACTAAGTCCTATTAGTCTCCTACTTCTTTCTCTTACTATCCTTATTCCCAAAATATAAGAAGCCTCTCCGAGGTCCTTCATAGCGAAGCACTTCCCGAGCCAGGACTTAACTTGCTACAGAGTCGGGATGTCGTTTCCTATGAGTAATATGTCATCGACATATAGAACGAGAAAGATTACTACACTCCCTCTGGCTTTGACATATACACATGACTCATCTTCGCTTCGTACAAATCCAAACTCTTTAACTTTCTCATTGAAGCAAAGATTCCATCTGCGAGATGCTTGCTTTAGTCCATAAATGGACTTCTCAAGCTTACACACTCTATTCGGATGCTTCGGATCCACAAACCCCTCTGGCTGAGCCATGTAAACATCCTCATCCAACTTTCTGTTAAGGAAAGCGGTCTTGACATCCATTTGCCAAATCTCATAATCATGAAATACGGCAATAGCTAGAATCACTCTAATAGATTTTATCTTCGCAACTGGTGAGAAGGTCTCTTCATAGTGAACTCCGGGAGTTTGAGTAAAGCCCTTCGCAACTAGTCGCGCTTTAAACGTGTGTACTTTTCCATCCACATCGGTCTTCTTCTTGAAGATCCATTTGCACCCAACGGTCTTACGTCCAGGCACATTATCAACCAAATTCCAAACTTGGTTATCATACATGGATTGGATCTCGCTATCCATTGCCTCTTTCCATTTCGCAGACTCCGGGCCTGCCATGGCTTCCTTATAGCTATTTGGTTCATCAAGGTTTATTAGTGTACTATCACTAATATACGTGTCCCCTTCGGTAGTAATATGAAAACCATATAACTCGGGTTGAAACCTAACTCTTTTGGAACGTCTAAGAGGTAATGATATGTCAATTGGTTCAACCGGAGTTTCCTCCTCGGGTTGAGTGCCAGCGGTTGAGGTTCCTTCATCTATCGACTCTTGAATCTCTTCAAGATCGATTTGCCTCCCATTATCTCCTTGTCCTATGAATTCTCGCTCTCGGAAAACTCCTCTCCTCGCAACAAAGACAACATTGTCCTTCGGTCTATAGAAGAGATATCTAAAGGATTTCTGCGGGTAGCCGATGAAAATACATCGCTCACTACGAGGTTCGAGCTTGTCGTGAGTATCTCGTCTTACGAAAGCCTCGCAACCCCAAACCTTGATATGTGCTAACGAAGGAGCTTTCCCCGTCCACATCTCGTGAGGTGTTTTGGTAACCTTCTTAGTAGGGACTCGGTTAAGGATATGGGTGGCAGTCTCTAAGGCATATCCCCAAAAAGAGATAGATAGCGAAGCACGACTCATCATAGAGCGAACCATGTCCAACAAGGTTCGAATACGCCTTTCTGCCACACCATTCAATTGTGGTGTCCTAGGTGGCGTCAATTATGAAACTATTCCACACTCCTTGAGATAATCGTGGAATTCAAGACTTAGGTACTCTCCTCCTCGATCGGATCGAAGCATCTTGATCTTCCTGCCCAATTGATTCTCCACTTCATTCTTGAACTCTTTAAACTTTTCAAAAGTTTCTGACTTTTGCTTGATTAAGTAGATATACCCATATCTACTATAGTCATCGGTAAAAGTCACGTAGAAGCGGTTACCATCCTTCGTGGTAGATCTAAACGGTCCACACACATCGATATGTATGAGGTACAATAGACCCTCACCCCTTTCGCACGTACCAGCGAAGGGTGACTTAGTCATCTTTCCAAGTAAACAAGACTCGCATGTATCATCTTCCCTAAGGTCGAATGACTCCAACACTCCATCCTTTTGGAGTTGGGCTATGCATTTCTTGTTGACATGTCTAAGACGACAATGCCATAAGGATACTTTATCCATACTATTGGAAGAATCCAAGTACAAAACATCATTTCCTAAGTTATCAACAATTATAACAGTTTCATAAATTCCATTACATGGTATAGCTTCAAAGTAAAAGACACCATTTAGATAAGCTAAAATAGAACCATTCTCATTATTAAAAGAAAATCTAAAACCTTGTCTAAACAAACCATGAAAAGAAATGATGTTTCTAGCCATTTCTGGCGAATAGCAACAATTGTTCAAATCTAAAGATAAACTATTCCTAAGCACTAAAGAATACACTCCAATCTTGGTCACAGGCGACAATCTTCTGTTCCCCATGATTAGATTTATTCTTCCATGCTCCACGTCTCTACTTCTTCTTAGTCCCTGCACATTAGAACAAATGTGATAACCACAACCGGTATCAAGAACCCAAGAAGTATTGTGGGAATCATTAGATTTAATTGTATATATACCTGCGAAAGACGGCTTGATCTTTCCTTCCTTGATGGCTTGCAGGTACTCCAGGCAGCTTCTCTTCCAATGTCCTATCTTGTGGCAGTGGTGGTACTCTGCCTCCTTCGGATTAGAGTAGGGCTTAGCAGGATCAACTTTGGTCCCACTAGAAGAGGAACCATCTCGGGCTTTCACCTTGCGATGGTTCTTTGACGAAACCTTCCTCTTCTTTCCTTTTCCTTGTCCAATTGCCAAGACAGGAGCAGCGGGCGGATTGGGAGTTGGTGCAACAGACGTGTCCTTGAAGTTGCTCTCAGCGACCCTCAAGAGACCTTGGAGTTTGCTTAGGGTGACCTATTCTTTGTTCATGTGATAGGTCATCCTAAATTGATTGTAGCTCGGAGGCAAAGAGTGAAGCACCATGTCGATCGCCAAGTCTTCCCCAAAGTCAACATTTAACTTGCGAAGGCGGTATACATACCTTTGCATCTTTTGCAAGTGCACGGTAAGAGACTCTCCATGACCCATCTTAGTGGAAATCATGTTCGTGAAATCTCATAACGCTCTTGTCTCGCGTTTTGATGGTATCGCTCCAATAAGTCTTGATGTATTATGTACGGATACATGTCCTCGTAGGACTTTTGGAATTCAGAGTTCATAGTCGCAATCATGATGCAATGCACTTTCGTTGCATCACGCTCGTGAGTTTCGAAAGCAGTGATTTCGGTAGGAGTAGCGATTTCGGGGTTGATTTTCTCGAGCTTCTCATCGAGGACATACTCCTTATCCTCATAGCGAGCAATCGTGCGAATGTATCTTATCCATTCGCTAAAGTTCGTTCCATCAAAGGTGACCTTTTGATAAAAGGCTCATCAAAATGAAAGAACTTGCAGCAGCATTGTTAGCGTTCGACATCTACAAATAGAAAGGACAAAGATAGATTAGAATATGAATCCCTAATTATCACCCAATAAGAAGAATTAGGGCTAGGATCCAACAACAATATTTACACATTAGAAAAGGGATGCCGTAATCTAATATGCAAACAATTTGAAGGTAAGTGAATGACGATTCACTAATTCTCCACCATGAAAAACATAACTTTAAGTCCTAAATGTATTGAGAATTCCTAGGTTCGGATGAGATTCATTGAAACTTTTCAATGGCATGTTTAAATCTCGATATGCCCCTCTTGTTTGTGATTGGGATACCGAGGATCACAAAGCGAGTGTGAATTACCATGCAAATTTACATGGTGCCTTCATTGTAACGATCACCTATTCGATGTGCCAGTACACCACACACGCTCCATCGAACTATGACAAACAATGAATCACCCTTTGCCACCTTCGTTTAGAACCAATTAGTGTGCCGGTAAACCACACACGCTCCACTAACTTCTTAGCAAGGTGCAAAGTGTAATTTCATGGGATTGCATCAATTCACTTTTCCTAAAGTAACTAAGATTGGGAATTTTAATAAAACATGTAGTTACTTTGTATTTCTTATTATACTTTTAATGAGAGGATGAGGTTGCCCTATCCTACCCGTTCGGCTAACGACCCTCCACCAATCAAGCGAGCGGTGGGTGTGAGTGTACACCCATTAAGCGCCATTTTATAGGCCGCAACCTTATACACACCTTATAGACCGGCTTCGTGAATGAGGCCTACTAACGGTAAGACTAGCATTTAAGTTATATATATATATATATATATATATATATATATATATATATATATATATATATATATATATATTAATCTTGTAATATTATATTAGTATAGGTTTGTATTTTAAACTTGTAAAATTCTAGGGTTTGAAATTTAAATTGTCTAAATTAAACTTTTAATCACAAAACATAAATTTCAAAACTTGAGGACAAGTTTTAAACATTTAAAACATAAAGGATCAAATAACAAATAATCAAAATCACATAATTATCTACATTTGATTAATAATTATCATATAAGGAAATCAAATATTTTATTAATTGATAATTATCTTCAATTAGATCAAAAATATAGTTATATATATCACAAAATCGGATTAGGGTTGATCTAATATGATTAAGGTAAGTTTCCATAAGATAAACATGAAAAAAAACGTTTTTGGCTAATCCTGACGCTCGGACTCGCCGAGTACACAAAGGGACTCGCCGAATCCATGACTCAGAAACATGAAAATCAAATTTTCCAGTTTCGTTTCATACAATCAAACAACAATTCAATGAAAACCAAGCTAGTCTCTGATACCACTTATGGGTTTTAGCCATAAGAACTTTCCTATGTGCACATGCAAAACCCTAATGCTTGGATCTAGGCATTCTAATCAAACATGCTTTGAATCCAAGACTTCTAATGACTATTTAGGAGTAATAACAATATTGAAACAAATCTAGAATCATACCTTTGAGTTCCTTGTTGATCTTGTTGTCTTGGAGCTTCTAGAGTCACAATTGTCACTCCTCTAATGGCTTACAAACACCAACTAGCAAGGAGGATGATTTGAGAGAGAGAAGATGGAAGGAATTCAGCCAGAGTATCTTTACTTTAGATGGGTACCGAATTCTCTATCCCATAGGGTCTATTTATACTTGTAGACTCCTTAAGGGTTACAGCTTAAACCCTAATTGGATAACTTAGACTTTAAGTGATCCTAATCCTTACTTTGATAACCCTTGGACGAATTTGAGGCTATCCCAAGCCCTAGAATTCGTCCATACTCTATCCAATAAGGATTTACAGTCTAAAGTGTAACTATCAAACAATTGACAGTTTATACCCTCTTATTTAATTAATATCCTTAAGTCACCAAATTAATACTAATTAATCTATGACTTATATTAATCAAATAACTATATATTATTCTTTATATTATTCTCATAATATACTAATAATATTTTACTCTCTATCAATAAATCATCCTATCAAGTTGCTATGGTGAAGGCAACCTAAAAGGACCATGCACAATCGGGTCAAATACTTGCCTAATATAGTTGCAGCCTTAGACACTATTCCAACAGATAGTTGCACCGGTCACTTAGGGAGTGCTCTGTCATATCGTTTGACCGGTCACACGTAGGGGTTGCCACTGGTTGATGTTGCATGGCAATCCTCTGAAATCGCTTGTGTTTCACTTGGGCTTAATGTTTTCATTTATTGAACTCTGAGTTGTTGTTTTAGGTGTTGGCAAATGTTACTATTTGTTGATTTCTCGGATTATTACCATGATCGAGATTGTCAACTTCTTTATCAGTCTTGTTGGTGTTGATAGCACTGCGGTTTACAAGGACAACAGTCACGACAGCCATCACGGCAGCTATAACTACAGATTGGAAAGTAGCGGCATCCATAGGAAAGGCAGGGGTTTCATTGTTCGGCTGACTACTTCCGGATGACGACATGATTCTGTAACACGAAGGAAAAGGAGTTCGTGAGCTATTAAGGTTGAACTTAGATGTATTCCGATCGTTCATGAGAAGAGTAAGAGTACGTTCTTGATGGTTTGACCTACATCCCTATGATGCAGTCATAGTAAAGAGTAGAAGTAAGTTCGTAGAATGGTCTCAAGATGTTTTGTCGTTCAAGCCAAGGTATTAATGGTTGGTGGATAATATGATCCAACCTTTGAAAGAGGCTTGAAGATGATCCCGGACTTAAATCACTATAATCCAAAGACTTGACTAAAGCAAGTTCAGATAGACTCCAAATGAAGTTATGACAAAAGTATTTGAACAAAGAGTACCACAGGAGTTGGTCGACTGTCAACATCATCGATGTTTAAGATGTAAAAAGTTTGGGAAAATTGACCTGGTAGTAGGTCTTACATCACATCTGGAGTAGAAAAGTCTTTGACAGCATAAAGACCTAACTAAAGTACTTATAGTACAAGGTAGCCACACAGATAAGTACTACACAGAACATAGATAGGAACATGGTTCTTAAAAACAAAGAATGGAAGTATAGTATCTCCTACTGGCGATGGTCACCCCTATGGTGAACCCTTAGTTCAGCTAGTTCACATTCCATATCAAGCAGGTATCTTTCGTATACCCTCTAACGTACTCGGAGCTCTATGACTTATGCTCAGGTTTTAGCTAGTGCTTGCAGTAGGGTTTCATGGTCTCTCTCAGATCTCTCACGAGCATGTTCAACGTGGTTGGTGCGAAGGATATGCATCCCTCCATTGGTGTCAAATTCTGCGATACAACGTAGAGCTGTCCTGCCCTGAATTTCATTTCGGGCAACTCTACAGATCAGGATTGGTAGAACTCTGTCTGCTGAAGCTTCAGTCTCCATTAAACGGAATAGGTTGATCTTGATCTTTGCTCCATGCTTCCAAACATTCGACCCAAGGAGGTGTCGGGCCATGAAAAGCCGGACGAGGGTTAGGATTTGGAATGGGAGTTACCGGGGGTACGTTCTCATCCTCGGGTTCAGAGTTATCATCATCTGAAATATCTTTAGGATGGTGATCATCCAAAGGGATTGGATGATCATTCTCGGGTTCTTCTCCAAACCATCCAGCAATGACTTCGTTCGGAAGGTACTGGTTTTCGTGGGGATGGAGTCCAGCCATGTTAGGTACGCGAGAATTGGGGTAAGAAAATAATTATTAGATGAACTATCTAGATAATTATTAGAAAATATTCATTAGTTACATCACTATTTGTAAAGTGCATACCAGTCATATGTAATCAAAACAGGATAGGCCTTCGAATAAGTAACCTTAACTCCAAATTCACAAGGAACCGGGATAAAGCAAAAATTTCACAGATTCTATGTCTATAACATCATAGTTACATATAACCTTAGTGTATCCACTTAGCAACTATCAACTTAGTAATGAAGATCCTTTTTAGTTCCCAAGTAAGTAATTATAGTAATACAAAACACCACTATGGTATTTTAGACCTAGGTTCTGTTATAATGTTCTCATTGTAGTAGTGTTGGTAAGTTTTTTGACTTGTTGACACATCACAACCATTTTTGGGCATGTGCTAATCGCTCCCCAGAACAACATAGTTGATCAGACTATGCCACTTCCAAGACTGACCATACATCCCCGAGCTTACCTGTGATATTCAACAATTGTAATACTTTTGTTCTTGTCATTGTGACACGGATTTTAGTATGAATGCAAGCACGTATACGTTGTTAAATACTTTATTATTTAAAAGTATAAACTCTTGGTCAGAGTATTTTTAATCCCTTTGTATTTAGAGTTAGTATATCTTTTATGGGTTGATATACTCAATTCACTATAAACAATGCTCTGATACCAATCTGTCACACCCCAAAACTGAGAACGGCGGAAACACTCTGGGGCGGAGGATGTCATGTACAGTATCCCAACAATGAATAGTAGTAAATAAGCAACAACATCATCCATTGCATTAATAGAATAATTTTAATACAAGTGTTTTGACATGTTTAAAAGACACTAAAGTATAAAACAAAATGAAAGATGAGTCTTGAACGAGCTCCATCTTCTCTAAACCTTGCATCGGTACCTGTCTACTGTTGAACTGAGGATACAAGTTATTTTGAAAGAGAGTATCAGCTTTAAATCTGGTGAGATCATAAGTATTTTAGTGTCTATATTTGTAAAAATTTAAATTTGTAAGTATGAGTATGTAAAAGTTCTGAATAACTTAGAAAACCCAATGTTTCCTACTGAAAGTAGCCTTCTACCGAGGCATCTAGTATCTGCCTGTGTCTCTCATAAGACTGTGTATTTTCCCAAATCTGACTATAATAACCAAAAATATAGCATTTACATTACCATGCAATGTGTGAATGTTCACGAAGTGAATGTAATAGGGAAATAATATAGTACTTTAGTATTATAATAAGTGACTACTGTTGTACTAACTACCTTAAACCAAATGAAATTTAAAGTACCATGTGATCGACCTATATTTTGCTACCGACTCAATAGTAAAACGACGATATAAGACGCCGTAAGAAATGACATTTGGCACCCGTAGACTTGCAAATCCCACTGTAACGAGCAACAAGGTGTAAGATAGTCAATCCAGTATAGATCTATACGCAAAATCATACGCACCCCCAATTAAGGAGATTCTGGATACAAAAACGGTCATGGCAGGTACTGCCATGTCCCGTTTAATGGATCACATAACTGAATCGAATGTATATGTAATGTATGCTAGCTGTATTGTATGTTCTCCCTCTGTCTAGCCTGTATGTTCTTTTTGTATAGTATTGTAATGTATTGTGTGTACTAGCTGTATTGTGTGTTGTCTTTCTATCTAGCATTTATAGTAATTTACTGTGTGTACTAGCTGTATTGTGTGTTATCTCTCTATCTAGCATGTATAGTAATATATTGTGTGTACCAGCTGTATTGTGTGTTCTCTCTCTATCTAGCAAGTAATGACTCATGCATGAACTGACTCTTTGTATGATTCATTATCCTAGTATTAGTACTAGTAAAACCCTAAACTACGCCTATTGTAGTTTACTAGTAATATGACTTGTACGTATGAACATGGAAGTATACCCTTGCTACCCAAGGGTATTGAATTGAATGGAAGAACCTTTATGACTATATATGTACACATGATATATAACTAATATTTAAAAGACCTTCAGACGGATGACCGATGCCCTAAAGCCACATCCCAACGAGGAAAAGGAGATAAAGCGAGCTAGCCTTCCTAAGTCCTTTAAACATTACTTATATAACTATACATATCTAGGCATGCAATTGACAATATAAAAGTATAAAAGAAGTTTTGTAAAACCTTTGAAGAGTTTAAGAACTAAGAAAAGTTGACTTGATGTCAGTTTGTAAAACAGTTTGAAAGCAGTTTATTTGATAAGAACAGTTTAAAGTATAAAGAAACCTTTGTTTTGGAAACACAATTATAACAGGGTTTTGAAAAGAAACATTCAGTTTGTAAGACAGTTTGATAAGGAGTTTTTAATCTAGTAAAAACGTTTAAGAAAGTCATTTGAAGAAATCTATTTGGTAAAACAGTTAACGTACAGTAAATCCATTAGCATGCTAGTTATTAATCACATGTGATTGATATAATAATTAGCATGATTCAACTTGTATCCCCTCCCCCCATAAATCATTTAAAAACATTTAAAAAGGTTAATTAAGGGGTATGAACTCACTTGTAGTGAGCGGATCGGATGGAAGTGTCGGGCAAGTGCTTGGTGTCAAGTGAAGACTTAGACACACACAATGAGCCTAGTTAACATATAATCAAACATATATGTATCTAATTAGTTAATTAATAACTGATTAATCAAGTTAAGACACCCTAGGTCATAGAAACACTTTGATTCAAGTGCTACAGGTACGAAAGGGTTGCACCTAAGGGTTGTATGACATGGCATTGGAGTTCATGGCCCATGAACCACCCCCTTATGGAGTTTATGGCCCATGACCATTTCCACATGAGTTTAGGGTCATAAACTCTTGGGACTAAGTGCCAAATTGTTTTTTGAGGTCTTACAAGTCATGATTGGGCATCAAATGAGCAAGTCCACTCCTTAGGATAACATTAAGGGCACAATAACACTACCTAGTAGAGTTCACAGCCTAAGGACCCTTTCCTTAGGTGATTACGGCCGTAAACGCCTATGGGGAGTTGTTTTGATTGCTTTTTAAAGTCTTAAACACTTCTAGGAAGGATCAAGGTTGGCATCCAATGCATAGGAAGGAGCTAAGGTCCAATTTACCACCTTGAAAGGGGTTTACGACCCAAGATCATCCTTGGCCATAAAGTACTTTGTTCTATGGTTTCTTGATGATTTTTAACTGTTATAAGGGTCATACTAAGCATACAAGAAGCTATAGCAAGTGCACTTACAAGATCGGAGCTCGATCGGGTGTTTAAGGTCAAAGAACACTAGTGTGTGTTCTTGCTGTTTTGAAGATCTAATGAAAATCAACAATTGAATGGATGAAATGATGTATAATGACTAGGAGATATGTTATAATAACAAATCAAGTCAAGTAATACCTACATTCTCGGAAAATCGGGTGAAGAACGGTAACCTACTTGAGAGAGAATAACTTTGGTTCTTGAATTTGGAAATGAGGAAATGAAAGAATGGAGAGTAAACTCATGCCTAAGGCATGAGTTTTCGGCCCTAAGAGAGTTCACGGCCCAAAACTCTTAGTTTGGACGTGAACACCAATTCAAGGTGTTGCTCGTTCCATTACATTCCCGATTAACTAGCAATCACTTCCTTTTATCCGTCCGATTCGTGAATAATTAATTAAAATACTCAAACAGACTTTAAACTGGCTAAAAATTAAAAGAAAAGCATTTAACTTTTAATTGAAGTGTTTGACTATACTGGATGGAAAATTTCGGGTTGTCACAGATCGGTTTGGCTTTTATATACATGCTAGCGTATGATATTTATGTGCACATGATTGTTTGATTGGGGTTGGGTTGAGGCGGTCATACCTTGTGTTGAAGGCTAATATACCTTCGGAGGATTGGATATACTACATACCTGGGAGGGCATATTAGTAAGGTAGAAAGCCCGGCGAGCGGTCCGAATAGGCTGAACGCCCTGAAAGGTGGTCCAGACGTGCCAATGGCTCGGAGAGCGGTCCAGATAAACTGAAGGCTAGTGAGTCGGTCTATTCAGGCTGATGGCTCATCATGCATGCTTTTTTTATATGATATGGTTATGATTGTATGGCATTAATATTTTTGGGAAACTCACTAAGCTTCGGGCTTACAGTTTTTGATTTTGTTTCAGGTACTTCTGATGATCACGGGAAGACGATGGCATGATTGTGCACCTCCTTACGTTTTTATGATTTGATTATGGTATACTCTAACATTAACATTTTGAAAACATGTTTGTAATAATTATCCGTTTTTGAATGATTTCAAAAGTTTTAAATTGGCTTGAATTTTATGGATGTTACAAGTTGGTATTAGAGCCTTGGTTTGAGTAAATTGGAGGAAACACTCGTGTGTCTCTAGACTCTAACTAAGGACAAGATATTAAAATGATTTTTCAAATGGTTTTCAAAATAATTAAGGAGGATGCAAGTGTACGATCAGCCATAGCTCACGAATAGACCCCAAAGTACCATACGGATTATTTGATTTTGTGATATGTTAGAAAAGCATGCTAGTACTAGGCTAGGGATCTTCAGGAATTGCATGATAGAATTGCCTGATTATATGATTCCTGATAGCCTAGGGTTTTTCCTTATACGAAATTGACATCATTACTGTAGTTTCTTAGTGTATGCATCACAGCCGTACATAATTAAGATCTTATAGCCTGAGAATGTTTGGTTTGAACTTATTTCATGTTCTTGTTTGATGAAGGGCTTATGTTAGGATCAGGTATTCAAAAGTCTATAGGGTACAACGTTATGTATGGATAGCATACATAAGTGCTGCAGGGTTGGTGGAAGTTTCATGGGTGGGTCGTGCGAGGCTGGTAGGCCGGTTATAATATATTTAGCATTCCTCTAGGAGTGAGGATTGAGCTCTCACCATATTATGTATATTTTTTGGGCGTTATGGTGATACTTGAGACAAATATGGGTAGGTATGGAAGGCAGTATGAGCCTGTACTACTGAAAAGCACAATACCCATATGCGTAGCAAGGAAGTCACGACCCTTAGGGTTTAGTTGGGAGTTCGTTCCCCGTTATTTATGCGGATTATCTGATATCTTCCTGGTGTATTTTTCTGTATGGTGGTTACGACACACTTTCTGACTGGATCCGGATGACGGGCAGGAGGGACTGGCAGTGCCCGAGGTTATTGTTCTGATAAGGTCAGATGAGTTGGACGCCAGGATTTGAGAGATCCTGCATGATAAGGTTGTTGCTTTGTTCCGGACACAACTACCATAGATGTCTAGGCTTCCGCAACAGCTACAACGGCTGTCACGACGATAGGGGGAGGAGCTAGTTGGGTTTTTCAGTACCAGGACTTCGATAACATGAAGCCCCCAACATTATATGGGACTCAGGATCCGAGCAGGGCCATCAGGTAGCTGTCTGACATCAAGGGTTGTTGCTTCACGTGCTCATGTCCTAATGACAACAAGGTCAGATGTGCCCTGAACTAGCTGAGGTGCGGGGCAAAGGACTAGTGGAGGTTGATGATTGGGTCTTACACTGATGATCAGAGAGTTGCAGTTACTGGTGGAGGTTAATGACTGGGTCTTATACTGATGAGATGGTGACGAAGATCACCCGTATGTTCACGGAGAGGGCGATGTTATGCCCGAAGTTTGCTTCTGAGCAAGCTCAGATGACACGTTATCGAAGCATGCTTAAAACTGATATTCGTCAGTTTGTTACTACCCAATCATGTGATACTTCACTGGAGTTACAGGAGGGCGCTAGGCGGCAGGAGCTTGAGATTGAGTTACAGTAGAGAGAGCAGAGGTAGGCCCCGATGCAGTCACAACCGGCTCCAAATCGGTCTAAGACCGCTGATTCCAGGTCCGGGGGATAGCAGGGCTGCACTTGTGGCAAGTGCAGGAAGGGTCACTCAGGTGTTTGTAGATCGAACAGTGCGTAAAGAAAATGTGGCAAGGAGGGGAATTTTTCAAGGGATTATCGTAATACGGCCCTAGTTCAGGATATGAGGATCTGCTACCACTGCCTTCATGTTGGTCATGTGTAGACCAACTGTCTGCAGCTTGTTTCCAAGCCAGCGCAGGCTCCAACGCTGACTTCATTAAGGATTACTGACAGAAGTCAGGGTAGAGCAGCACCCCCGAGAACCCATGGACGCGCCTTCCAGCTTACAACAGAGGAGGCCAGGGCAGCACCAGACGCGATTGCTGGTATGTTTCTATACCTCATCTTACTGATTATATTTATTTTATGCCTATATATGTTATACCATGTTAGGTACATTCTTAGTGAACTGCTTACCTGGTTTGGTATTATTCGACTCGAGGGAGAGTCAGTTGTTTATCTCTCAGACATTTAGTAGGGAGTTCGGTGTTCTAGTAGGAGAGCTAGAGTGTCCGCTGTGAGTCTGTACGCTAATGAACACGGGGTTTCTGCTTCTTCAGTTTATCAGGGTTGCGTGTTGGAGATATTTGGGGTATCTTTCCCGATAGACTTGATTTTGGATCCCATGGGGGATGTGTGTGTGATCGTAGGTATGGACTAGCTTAGTCGTTTCGGTGCCATGATCAAATGCGAGGGTCAGCGAGTGGTAGTTGGAAACCCAAGTGGGGAAGAACTGATTGTCTACAGTGAGGGCACTAGATTGGGATCGGGGTTTTGTTCAGCTACCAATGCTCAACAGTACATTCAGCACGGGTGTGCAGGCTATCTAGCGTACGTGTTGGATATGCGGGTCAGGGATCAGACTTCAGTTTCAGAGGTTCCAGTCATCAGGGAGTTTGTTGATGTGTTTCCGGTGGAGTCTCCCAGAGTGCCTCCAGAGAAGCAGGTCGAGTTTAGGATGGACCTAGTGCCAGGTGCGGCCCCTATCGCCAAGGTGTCGTACCGGTTGGCACCAACAGAGATACAGGAGTCGTCATCACAGCTGCAGGAACTGTTCGGCAACCAGTTCATTCGTCTGAGTAGTTCTTCGTGAGGGGCACCGATTCTCTTCGTTAGGAAGAGGGATGGTTCACACCAGATGTGCATTGACTACCAGGAGTTGAATAAACTTATGGTGAAGAACCATTATCCACTCCCGAGGATAGATGATCTTTTCGACTAGTGGCAGGGAGCATCTTGGTTCTCTAAGATAGACGTGAGGTCTGGGTACCATCATGTTAGGGTTAGGGAGGAGGGCGTGGAGAAGACCGCGTTCCGGACTCGATATGGACATTACGTGTGACAACCGTCAAATTCTGGTCAATTCAAAGTCAAATAAAGTCAAGAAGTCAAGCCGGTCAACTCAATTAACCCTTGTGTACTAAGGCTTATGTTAGGTATATACTATACCACTCGTTATTCTAATGAGAGATCATAAATCAAAAAGTACATACATCTAGACTTCCTTAACCTAAAACTGTGGTAAGTAACAAACCAAACCGATAAAACAATGTTGCATACTCATCGGGAGTGTGTAAGATCCTTAAACAAGGCTTAACAAGGTTTACAGACCTTGCATTGTGAAGCCGGACACTCACAAATGTCACACACGAAATCTCTCTCAATCGTTTTCACTCTATCTCACTTTAATCGAGAATCTCTCCTAAATCTCTCTAAGCATATGAAATCTCTCCCAAATCTCTCTTGTATGAGAAACCTCTCTAAGAATGTGAAATCTCTCCCAAATCTCTCTTTGTATGAGAAATCTCTCCAAGAATGTGAAATCTATCCCAAATCTCTCTTTGTATGAGAAATCTCTCCAAGAATGTGAAATCTCTCCCAAATCTCTCTCAAAAGTTCCCGTAACTTTTTGAAGTCATTCGGGTCATTCCGACCCTTAACCGGGTCAAAAACAGCTTAAAACGGGGTAAAAACGAGTAAAATAGGCTTAAGGACCCGAAACCCCTCTTAAGGAGCCGAAACCCCTCTTAGGGCCGAAAGTCCTCTTAGGGACCGAACCCTCCTGAGCCGAACCCGAAGGCTGCTGAACCGAACCGGAAGCTACTGGTCATTCAGTCTACTTCGCTCCTGATACTTCCGGAACCGAAACCTCCCTCTTGGGACCGAACCTCGCACAAGGCCCGAACCCGAGCCTCGGTCCATTTCGCTCCTGCTCGTCCTTCGGTCTATTTTGCTTCTTGCTGTTTCGCTTCATCTCGCTTCGACCCAGCACCAGAAGGGACCGAACCCTTGGCCCCCTTGTGAGAAGCCTCGCTGGAAGACCATTCCCTTCCGGTTTTCGACTACGACTTCATTTTAGCTTCGTTTTTAATTGTTTTAACGCGGGATTTTCACCCAAAACTTTATTTTAACATATAAGACCCCCTTAATTAATGATTAATCACGTTTTTAAGGATAAAACCTTATCCAAGAAGAGTGGGTGAAGTACAAAGGTTGAGTGTTGACTTTGCTTTACCTTATGACACAAGCAACCACCCCCACACCCACTCTATGACCAGCCACACCTCCCCACCTTACCTAGGTCACTTCAATGTCCTTTCCACTCAATTATCATCCTTCTCCACGTTCATAGAGCTGGAACAACCCATCCTCTCTCCTCACTTCTCTCATTTGCTCTCATTTCACCAAGGATCCAACTCCACTTTTCTCTCAAACTTTCTCTATCAATTTCGAGATTCCAAGGCTGATCCTCCAAGATTTTCTTCTACTTTTGGTAAGTATTAGCATCCTCCATATGATTATTACACTTCCCTCTTTCTCAAATCAATGATTCCTTACACAAACATCATCACACTCTTGTTAGATCTTCGAATCTTCAAGTGATTCTTCAAGTGTTCTTGAGTTGAACACTTCTCTTCTTCAACACTAATCTACTGAAATCTCTCAAGGTGAGTTCATACCCCTACATTTTAATGTTTTCTCAAGTTTTTAGGGGGGGGGGGAATACAAGTAGTAACAGTTCGTAGCTTTAAAATGACTAACAGCTTTCATCAGAAAAGTTGGACTCCATTCACTGGCTGTTTTGGACAACTTAAACATTTTAGTTTTCAAAAATGTTTTAGGTGTAAGTAGTAACAGTCCGTAGCTTTAAAATGACTACTTTCACATCTCCATACGATTTTTCTACAATTTATGGTGATTTTTACAAAACAGCCTATCTTTCCAAACACAAATCCGGACCAATCTGTGAGTATGAGAATTTTAATACAAGTTAAAGGCTTCCAAAAATCATGATAAAAATTATGAGTAATCTAGACTCATTTTAAGAACTCTCAAAATCTACGGATTCAATTTTCGAATTCATATGATTTTTCTATGATCTTTCTAAAACAGTGCAGAAAGGTTAAGAATTAGTTAACAGCTTAGAACTTTCAACACACTTTGTAACATGTTGAGCAAAGTGTTAAATCTTTGATGACTTCATATTGTACATGTATTTCTTGTAGTAGTATAATTATATAATAGAAAATACTCACTGAATTGTAAGAATCCTCCATCATTACCATTAGTACAAAACAAAGCAAGATAAACATAGTGATATTGTGCTATACATTCGACTTACATAGAAAAGGGTTCTTATACACCACAAACAAACATACTAAACTATAATAGGTATAGTTAGGTTGCATGTACATTTCAAACATTTTGATAAACTATAATAGGTAGAGTTTATGATCATTTACATTACAAAAGGTTTTCATACGAAAAGGGGTACAAATACAAAGTACCGGTTTTATACAAAAAGGGGTACAAATACAATGTACTGGTTTTATACGAAAAGGGATACAAATAAAAACTACCAGTTTTATACAAAAAGGGGTACAAATACAAAGTACCAGGTTTTCATACGAAAAGGGGTACAAATACAAAGTAACGGTTTTATACAAAAAGGGGTACAAATAAAAAGTACCAGGTTTTTATACAAAAATGGGTACAAATACAAAGTATCGGGTTCACATAAAATAGTTATTATGATATTAAAACTATATTTCATCTAGAATTGTTAGACTTCAACTATAATCACTAAGCGTATATGCTAGAGTTGTATAAGAATTTAGTCTCTATCGACTTAGAATTGGTGGGCCCGACTCATCTCCTGTTCCTCGTTGGGTTGTGGACCTAGGGCAGACCCACTATATTCAACATTTTATCTAACTTAAATCTTATATAACTTATATACGATGGACGAATATAGGAGAAATCTACGGGTCATTGTAGGGTTCATTAACACATCATATAGGAATATTCACACTTAACTAAGAAAATATTGGATTTTCTGGAAATCAAACTCTATCGATTTTACAAGGAAAACGGTTTCTACTTCAAACAAAGCTTTTATGAACTCACCAACTTAATTGTTGACACTTTTTCAAAACTACTTGTATTCTCAGGAAATCAATGAAACAGGAAAACTTCAGCACTTTGAGGATGGGACGTTAAGTCGTCAACAATTTATTTTGTCATCATAATGTAATTGATTTTGAAACATGTAAACATATACTTTGGTGTAACTTTTTCAATTATATTTATGATGGTTGTATTTACTTTGAGCACTATTATACACGTTGTTGTGATACTGTACATGAAGTCCTCCACCCCCGGACGTCTCCGCCATCCTTGGTTTGGGGGTGTGACATTACGAGTTTGTGGTGATGCCTTTTGAGCTCAATAACATGTCGACGGTATTTTTGGACCTAATGAATCGGGTTTGCAGACCGATGCTCGATCACTCGGTCATTGTGTTTATAGACGATATATTGGTGTACTTCATGACCCGAGAGCAACATAACGAGCATCTTCGGAAGATATTGGCAGTTTTGAGGCGAGAACGACTCTATGCCAAGTTCTCAAAGTGTGAGTTTTGGTTACGAGAGGTTTAGTTCATTGGACATCTCATTAACTAGGAGGGGATTTTGGTCGATCCGGCCAAAATCGAGGCGGTTATGCAGTAGGAGGTTCCGAAATCTCCCCAAATATCAGGAGCTTCTTGGGATTGGTAGGGTACTACTGGATATTCATACAGGATTTCTCCAAGATTGCAGTACCCCTCACTCGTCTGACGAGGAAGGGGTGGATTTCCGGTGGGGCCCTGAGCAGCAGAGGGCATTTGAGACCCTCAGACAGCGACTTTGCGAGGCTCCAGACTTGACTCTCCTATAGGGAGTTGAGGATTTTGTAGTCTACTATGATGCATCCATCACAGGACTGGGAGCGGTCCTCATGTAGAGAGGACGGGTGACAACCTACGCATCATGGAAGTTGAAGCCGCACGAGATGAGATACCCTACTCATGATCTGGAGTTGGGAGCGATGGTATTCACTCTCAAGATTTGGAGACATTACCTCTATGGGCTCCGCTGTACCATATACACGGACCACAAGAGGTTCAGACACATCATGTATTAAACGAACCTGAACATGAGACAATGTAGGTGGCTGGATGTAGCCAAGGACTACGACTGTGAGATCCATTACCACCTAGGTAAAGCGAACGTGGTTGCAGATGCTCTTAGCCACAAGTTAGTTGGATCTTCTAATCTAGTGACATGCATGAGGATATCAGTGGATTCTCCACTTGTGAGCTTGATAAGGGAAGCTCGGGCCGAGGGTATGGGTTTGTGCAGGATAGTCGGGGATTAATGACTCGTTATGGTTGGGTATGGGTTCCGATGTTTTGGTGGGTCAAACATATTGTTCTGGAGGAGGCTCATAAGTGTCGCTTCTCTATTCACTCGGGGGCCACCAAGATGTACCAGGATTTGCGATTGAGTTACTGGTGGCCATGCATGAAGAGGCAGATTGCATGGTATGTTGAGAGGTGCTTGACCTGTCGGATGGTCAAGGCTAAGCATCAGAGGCCACATGGTCAGCTACAGCCTCTGGAGATTCCCATGTGGAAATGGGAGCAGATCACGATGGATTTTTTCACTAAGCTACGAAGGACAACGAAGGGTTATGATGCTATTTGGGTCATCGTGGATCGATTGAACAAGAGCACCCACTTTTTAGCTATTCGGGAGAGTTCATCGGCCGAGAAGCTGACCGACTTATATATCCATGAGATCGTAGGTCACCATGGGGTGCCGGTCGCTATTGTCTCAGACCGTGATGTTTGGTTCACCTCATGTTTCTGGAAGAAGTTCCACGACGAACTGGGCATGCGAATGCACTTCAGTACAACCTAGAAGCTGCAGACAGACGACCAGAGTGAGCAGACCATACAAAATCTTGAGGATATGCCGAGAGCTTGCATTATTGACCTCGGTGGGTGCTGGGACTCCTACCTACCCCTTGCAGAGCTCTCCTACAACAACAAATTTCATTCTATTATTGTTGCCCCACCATATGAGTTGTTGTATAGACGGAGATGACGTACCCCATTCTGTTGAGGTGAGACCAGTCACAGGGTGATGAGATTGATGGAGGTAGTTCTGCAAACTGCCGAGAGGATTCAACATATCATACAACGGTTGCAGACTATTCAGACCGTGTGGATTTAAGGGGTCTACTCGATGAGTTGGAGGACCCCAAATCGACGAGTAGGAGATGGAAAATGAAATGCCAATTTACAGGGTTTTGCACCCTATTTATAGGGTCATTAGATCCTTCAGCCTCCCTTATCGTCCCCCTTAAGCTCAAAAAACCCTAATCTTGCCTACTCTCCATTTTTGTGTGTAAAAAAGCTTAGAAGTTGGATTTTGTGATGAAGGATTGAAGTCTAAGGAGCATGGGGCAAAGAGAAGCTGGTGGATCTGACTCTACTTCATCTTGGCATCATTTTGAAGGTAACAAGTCATTACATTGACTTATCACTAGGTAGATCTCTTCATGCAAATGTTTAGGGCTATTTTTTAGTTGGTTGTGGATTATTTTGGGTATTGGGCATGATCTGAAGTTGTAACTTTAGATCTGGACTCCTGTAAGTCCCTATAGTCATAAAGTTATCAGATTTAGAAAGCTTAAGTACTTCTCTTTGGGCAAAACCTTTCCCTTACCTTGGTTTTGGTATTTAGCACCATGCATGTACATAAAGTTTGCAACTTTATATGTAAACCATGCCCTAGGAAGTTAGATCTGCAATTTGGAGCTTTGGGGTAGTTTAAAATCGTTTGAATGAGAAATGGACTAAAAGGAATCGTCAAGTTGCATGGTCAACTCGATGAGTTGGATGAAGATTTACGTTGTGGGTTTCTACATGGACTTGGTGAGTCAGTGAGATGACTCGACAAGTCAGTTAGGGTTTTCCCGACATTGGACATGCATGGACTCGATGAGTTGTCTGGAAACTCTGCGAGTCAACTAAGGGTTTCACAGTTTCTCGAGTTCTGGAAGGAGTCGGCGAGTCCGTGAACTGCACTTGACGACTTGGGTCAACATGGACTGTTGACCTTAACCATTGACTTTGAATTTGACCAAAGGTTGACCAGTTTCACTTATGGGGGTATTTTAGTAATTTAGGAATTTATGGAAGTGGATCATTGGTGGATGTAGGTGTTGGAGTTGGAGCCGTATTTGGAGGAGTTTGACATTATCATCCCGAGCTACTTATGAGGTAAGTTGTCATCACTATATTAACAGGGTCGAAGGCACCAATGCCGACCCTTTTTAAATTTGTATCCGGGTTTATTGCATGATATGCCTATTGACTTTCATCCTAATAGTTAGGATGGTGATATACTTAGTGACCTGGTTAGGATGGTATCATGGTATATAGGATAATGTTATGTTAGTAACCGATTAGGTCAGTATCCTGGTATATAGGATAATGCTATGTTAGTGACTAGCTAGGTCAGTATCCTGGTTATAGGATTTTGCTATGATTAGTGATCTATTAGATCAGTTTGACTGTTATATACATGATAACGTATGATATTTATGTGCACATAATTGTTTAATTGGGGTTTGGTTGAGGAAGACCTGCTTTGTGCTGAAGGCCAACATACCCAGGGCGGACCGAATAGACTGCAGGCCCAGGAGGGCATAATTTTCAGGCCGAAAGCCCGACTAGCTGTCCGAATAGTCTGAAGGCCCCAATAGGCGGTCCAGACGTGCCAAGGCTCAGAGAGCGGTCCAAATAGACTGAAGGTCTGCGACGCAGTCCAGTCAGGCTGATGGCTCATCATGCCTGCTGTTTGTTTATATGATATGATTATGATTGTATGACATTGATATTTTGGGGAAACTCACTAAGCTTCAGACTTACAGTTGTTGATTTTGTTTCAGATACTTCTGATGATCGTGGGAAGGCAAAGACGTGATCGTGCACCTCTTATGTTTTTATGAAGGGATACTCGAACATTAAACCATTTTGAAAACATGTTTGTAATAATTATTGGTTTTTAAATGATTTAAGAAGTTTTAAATTGGCTTGAATTTTATGAATGTTACAAAAAATATTTGTTGGCAAAACATACCGACCTTTATATATATATATATATATATATATATATATATATATATATATATATATATATATATATATATATATATATATATATATATATATATATATAATAGTAGATTCATTTTTAATTAAAATCATATTCTTTTAAAACCCACTTGTTTAATTAATACCACTCAAAGACCATTCTAAAACTTTATAAATTATATATTATTTTTCATAAGCATTTAATGAAAACTTTAGTCTAAAAAGATCGTATCTTTTAATTGTGAAACATAGAAAATTTTCAAAGAAACCAATCTTTAAAGGTTTTAATGTTGGTCAGAGGTATTTATATATTTTTAATGTACATTATTATGTTATAACTTTTATATGTTATCGGTTATATATTGTATAGATGATGTGGATAATATTTAATTCAATATGTTATATATTATTGTTTTTTTTAGGTTGCTTCATAGAAAGAAATAATTAAAAGTAACGAATATGTTATATTTTCTATGTAAGTCTTTAATATTAAAAAAATTATTATAATTTCATTCTTTCAAACCGTCATTACTTTTATAATATGTTTTAGTCGAACATGTAAATATACTAAATTTATTATTTTACATGCCTTTATTTTTATTAGAAAAAACCATACATAAATAGTCTATGTGGTTCACAAACTCAGACCATGCTAATTTTTTTTGAAGTAAATGATCTATATGTTTTAAAAAACTTGCATGGATGGTCGTTTTTACTGATATCGTCCATTTTCAGCCGTTAATGACAAATTTCATGATGATATTTTCGTGCTTTTAGGCATAAGAATCATTGTTCTAAAAATCTCACCACGGCTCCGGTATGACGCACCATGACTCTAAGGCTTGTACTTTCTGTCAAGAATTGACAAAATGTTGACTTAAGTAATATATGAATATAAAAATGAATAATAGTAGAAAATACATAAAAATTATCAATTATATACAAAATTGTCGTCTTAAGTCATGCTTTACAAACGACATGGCTCACCACGACTCAAAAAAAGTTGAGGAATGATATTGCCGCAAAGTCACGCCTTACGCTATTTAAAACTTGATAAGAATGAATGAATTCGTGACATTTGGTAAACCACAGAGACCATTTTTTTAATTTCTCATAAAACAATAAAAGTGATAGAAAATTAAGGGAGGTTGATTCGAACTTGTGACCTCGTCCCCTCCACCTTATCAGTGAAAGCCTTTAGCCACCAAGCTAAACACACGATTGGTTTATATTTCCTATAACGAATTTATATAATATAAAATGGGAAAAACATTAATAATAAAAAATTTAAAAAAAGCATGCTATTATAATATATATATATATATATATATATATATATATATATATATATATATATATATATATATATATTTACTGTGTAAAAAAATTTACAAACAATTTATATTTTTTTTTGTATTTGTTTTATGTAAAATATAATTTTTATATATTTAAAAAAAATACAATTTCGTATAATATGTTATTACATTGTTATTTCCTAAAACACATTTTCACGTTTTGATAAAAATTTGTTTTTGTTGCTTTCACGTAAAAAATATCGATTTTTACGTATTTTATTTGGTAAAATATTGTTTTTTTTATGTCTTTAAAAAAATATATTTTTGTATAATTTTTTATTATGTTGTTATAATTTGAAAATATATTTTTATTGTCTTTAGTTGGTTATAATTTGAAAATATACTTTTAACACCTTTATTGGTTTATACCAAAACAACAAGTATTATTGTCAAACATAAATTAAAAGTATATTTTAGATTATAACAATGTAATAACATATATATTATATGAAAACCTAGGTAACAAAACATATTTTACCTAAAACAAATATGTAAAAAAAATCTTATGTTTTACGTGAAAGCAAAAAAGTTATGAAAACGTGAAAATATGTTTTATGATCATAACAATATAATAACATATTATATAGAAACGAAAATTTTAAAAACATAAAAAAAATACATTTTACGTAAAACAAATAGGTAAAAAAAATATGTTATTTTTTTACAATACACTAAAAATATATTTCGATTTAATAAAAAAAGATAATTTATTTATTTGTAAAAATATGTGTTTTTAATTTATTATTATTATTATTAATGTTTTTACCGTTTTACATATTATGAATTAGTTCTAGGAAATATAAATCAATTGTGCCTCTAGTCATAACACTAAATAATAGTAATACAACATTTAAAAATTTATTTAATCGTATTATATGGAATTAAAATATGAGGGTAAAACACTTTTAAGTTGCAAATGGTTTATCTTATCACATTATATTAGTCATATATAACAGGCAAGCTTATGTGTAGTTTGTTGTAAAAGCAAGTTTATGTGTAGTTTGTTGTAAAAACAAGTTATTTGTTGTAAAAACAAGTTATTTGATTTTAAACTCATTTATTTGAAACTCCTAAAAATTTTCCATTTCTCTTTCTACCATTAATAATATTACCAAATTATAGCCATTAATATAATATATTTTATTTGTTAATTTAAGTGTAATATTAAATTCAAAACATAAATCAAATATCAGCTAAGCTTTTCAAATAATTATCCAACGACTATTATTTTTTAAATAGCTAAAAAGTTTTAAAATATATTAAATTTTAAATATAAATTACATGTCAAACAATAAACAAACCATTTGATTTCTACCGCATCTTTCAATATCTATTTTGGTTAATACAGTAAACCTATGTATTGTAATTTTTTAATGTTATTTTTCAATATCTATTTAAATATTACTACCTTATAGTTATTAATCTAACCTACTATTCTAGTTGATCTATATATAATGTTGAATTCAACGCATATATCAAATGCCATACAACCTAGAAAAATAATTGTCCGGAGATTATTTTTCAAGTAGTTAATGAGTTTTAAATATATTTGTAAATATAAAACCTAAATTATATGTCAAACTAACAATATATATATATATATATATATATATATATATATATATATATATATATATATATATATATATATATATAACTTAATTTTATTAATAATTATAGTTTTCTAAAGAAGTGATTTTCTATTACGGTAGATCCATACACTAGATACAAAACAAGATCCATATATCCATAAACAAATTACAAAGAAGAGATATTTTCTACATCTAGACACATTGTGGCCAAAAATACATACGGGAAAGCAAAAAGATCATCGGGGAAACATCCTCTGACATAATAATATCTCGTTCGATGGGGGTATATCTGGTTCGTTGGAAGACCATCTGAGGGAGATATGGTTCATCACTCCCATGTCTCCAAACACCTCTATCTTCACCTTCTAGAGGTTCGGTCTTTTCTCCGACTACCTCCATCTCCACCTTCAAGACTGCCTCCATCTCCACCTTTGAGATATCTCCACCTTTCAGAGGTTTATTCATCTTCTTTGACTACCTTCATCATATCCTCCCTCATCCCTCCTCTCTTTTCACCACCGATCTAAATTGATTTGTAAAATCGAAGGTTTTAGAGAAGATTCGAATGAAAGATTTTGTATGCTTAATAGTCATTATAGAATGATAGTGGTAATAACATATAATCTTATAAGATCACACATTATAGCAAGTTACCACTAATTAATTATTTATTAGAGTAATTTCAATTATTAATAAATATATCAATATATAACTGGAAAAATATTATTTAATGAATATAATATTTTCTAATACCGGGATTTATTATTTCTATGAAATAATAATAAAGAAAACAAAAGTATATATATATATATATATATATATATATATATATATATATATATATATATATATATATATATATATATTATGAATATTAATGTTTATGTATATGTTTTTGGCTACTTAGAGTAACCAATTAGTTAATTACATCTCTAACTAGTTAGTATGTATAGCATAACAAATACTTTGATTTTGTCTCTTGCACTCATCATGCGCGACAAAGCATGAGATTGTTTTTATTAATGTTTAATAAACGTTCCCATTCTTGTAAGATCATACCTTACATTATGTTTTTGCTTTTGCCTCTTGACTTTTTCATACACTAGCATGTATAAAATAAATGTATTACGGCAAGAGTTAGAGCTTTTTTTTCTTTTTTTCTTTTTTTTTAAAGACTTCATCTCTTTTTTTCTCTACATTTCCGAACCCATAATGGTTTTTCTCCATTTTCCATGTCTTGCACTTAGTTCCTTCTTTTTGGTCCATAAAATTGCTTCTTTTTAAGTAATTATTTGCTATAAGTCATAAAACTTAAGAACAACTTTATAACAAATGTTTACTATAATATTTTGGTGGTGAAAAGCTTGCTTGGTGGATACATTATAGAAAACTTAATTTAGAACTTAAAATCATCTTCATCAACTTCCTAATTACCAAAAGAAACCTAAGTCTTCAAATTTTGTTTCACTTTTTTTTTTCTTTGGTTATGTTTAACCTTTCTGTGTTTTTGCAAAATTATCATTGATGGGTATAAAATAGTTTTGGTTCATTCAAACAAAATGCTTTTGCTGTTAATTACGTTTAATTTTGTGTTTATAACTGAACTATTTTGAATAAAAACCGAACAATTGGTACCATAGCCATTTTCGGAAGATTAGTTATATTATTTATTAAATTGATGAATTCTTTGTTTTTGGAAAACATGGATGATTTTCTCTTTGTAAGAAAAATTCATTCATATTTTCTTTAACAACTTTATAATTATTATTTTTTTTGTGACAAAAATTTATATGTATTTTTGTCACAAAAGTTGTTTTAGAAAAGAAAAGAGTTGTTTTATTTATTACTGAGTACACACACACACACACATATATATATATATATATATATATATATATATATATATATATATATATATATATATATATATAAACTAGTCATTGACCCTTATGTTGTTGTTTGTGTTTATTTGTTTAAAATTGTTGTGATATTCATTTATTTATATGGTATGTAATAATAATTAAATAATTACTTTTCTTTGTTTATTTTTGTAAATAACAAATTGGTTTTAGAAATAATTTATTTTGTACAAAATTATAACAAAATATATAGATAGAGCAATTTTTAAAGATCAAATGGGGTGATTTTCGTAACTTTTTTAGTGTAGGGGCAATGCAACTTTTTCTAAAAAGTGTTGCTATTGGAAAAGTGCTACATCAGATTCTTTACGTGCAAGTTCTAAGGCAACAATTTCCTTATGTGTTGCATGTTGGCAAAAATACACATTTTAAGAAGCTTTTCAACTTTTTTTTTTTGCTAGTAGTGGATGTTTTCTCAAGTGAGAGCTTCAACAACAACATTTTTAGAAGTTTTTTTTGGCCCCTTTAATGTCCATTTACAAACGGACTTGATATTTTGTGATGGCTTAAAAAATATCACTAGTTGTTGATATATTAAAAGTTTGTTTTCCTTATGGTCCATAAATTAGTTTCAAATGATAAGTAATAGTTGAACATAAATAACCTCAAAAAGGAGTTTGGTTTTAATGAAAGTTATCTTTTAGCATATGATGGTAAAAATTGTTTTAAAATAAAACAAACTTTATTTATTAAAACTACTAACCGGTAAAATTTCGGGATTAAAATTATATAATTTTAAAATAGAGATTTATAAACTTATCAAGCTCCAAACCTTACTTTATAAAAGTATGTTTTATTAAAAGTTTTACAAATTTTATAAAGTGCTCAATCGGTAAAATTTGATACTGGCCATTAATTAAAATTTTGATTGCATCAATTTTATAAATCGAGATTTTATAAAAGTAACATGCATGTCAACAATTTCAAGAACATGCATGTCAACAATTTCAAGAATCATAAAAGTAACCATATAAAACTTGAAATTTTGAAAACAACTCTGAAATTGGTTTACCATAATCATTATCACATAAAAAAATAGTTTTTATAAGTCCAAAACAGTTTAAGATAATGATTCTAGACCAATTCCAGCACCAAAACACGAAAATAAGCTATCAAGGGGTACAACTCGTCGAGTGCATGAACCAACTCGCCGAATTGGATGAGATTTTCCTTGGACTCGTCGAGTCCATGAGGAAACCCAGCGAGTCCACTACCCAGACAACACAAAAACTTCAATTTTTTCAGCAATTGCATCAAGTATATAGGAAAACATGCCTAGGCTCTGATACCACTGTTGGGTTTTGAGTATTCTAACACTCCTATGGTGTACACGCAACCCTAAATACCTTGGATCTATGTTTTCTCTAATATACATGCAAATACTAATATTCCAAGGTATTACCCTATCTAGCATACAATCATAGATACATGGGTAATAGAATACATACCTCTTGCAGTGTAGCTTGACTCCATGGGGCTTGAGTGCCTAGTGCCTCAAATGTGACACCTCAAATAGCTCATACAACAGCAAATGCTCTTGGAATAACTTACAGAGAAATCCACACTTCATGAAATCGGCTAGCCCTTCTTTTACACACACTAGTGGCCGATTTTGATGAATAATATGATGGTTATATAGTGTGTTACAATTAGGCTTACACCATGTAAACCCTAATTGTCATGACCTTTCATTTCCATGACCCATGGGTTATGAAACCTCCATGGAGCATCCATGGAGCATCCTATGGGTTTAACCCAACTTGATTATCCATGGAGCTTTGGCCCACTATATAAGTTGTGGATGATTTACACAATCAACCCATATATTTAATTAGTCTTCTTTTGATCACATAATTAATTCTAAATTAATTATTGATCAATAATAATTAAATATTATTATTTTTATTATTAATATATTAGAACTTATAATATATTATTAACCATAAGTGTCTTATTTCTCTCACTTAATCTATCCAAGTGCATGATGCCATGCAACCCAAATGGACCATGCCGGGTCGGGACAAGTACATACCAAATATAGTTATGGACTTAGACATTAATCCAACACAGACCTTGTCTTATGATTGTGGTTATGGCAAATTCACTTGGATAAGAACACATACACCATAAAATCTAAGTCTCATAAGGTTTCCCTCCTTCATGAAAATGATTGTGAGGAAATGATTTCACTAAAAGAGATTTTAAGAAGATAGCGATTGTGAAAATTGTATTCTCAAATTTGATTATGATTACAACATCCCTTCTCATAATTCGAATTATGAAATTTGGCAATTAGTCTGAACATTTCGTACTTAGTAACATAAGTTCTGAATTTCTTTAGACACACATGTAAGCTTTCTAAGGCAAAGGTGTATGATTTTAAGAAGCTTAGATAAAGTCTTATCAAAGCATCATGTATTAGAAATATGAACTTAATTAAGGAATTCAATAAGCATTGTTTTCTGGAAGTTCAGCTATTTTCTGAATACATGTCAAAACTAGTGGGAGTATAAGTGTTATGCCAATAAAGAAATAATCACCATGTTAGTGGGAGCATGATTATTATGGTAAGTATTGCAAGTTAGCAATATTAATTTTAGAAAACAAGAGTTATACATTGCAAAGTCACAAGGGTTGAAAAGTTGTTTTGTTATAATTAAGGGAGAGAACATTATACTTCATTTCAAAATCTAAAGCTTAGATTGAGAAATTTTAATAAATTTAGTCAAGGATACATAGTGCATTCTCAAAATTCGGTTATGATTACGGCATCCCTCTTCATAGTTCGAATTGTGAGAACATGACACATAAAATATTATGGCAGAAGGATGATAAAGTATCATATGCCTTTATGTGAAACATTATGCATCGTGTCCAATACGATTTGGGTGTAGGATTGATTGCATATGCTGTAATATTTGACCAACAAGAGTTGTGCAACAGGGTTAAACCAATTACTCCGAGATTATTTAATCCAATCTGCAAGTGACTTAGCATTTTTCCTGAATATAAAGTGACTACACACATGGATCCCCTAATACTAGTACCGCCTGACTCATCATGATGCCCCCTAGTTGCTTTCTAATAGCAGTCGAGACATCCCTGGTCCCAACTTGTCTGACAACTAACAGAAACATCAGGTTCTCGCCTGGTTTCTGAGTTCAAAGACACACAATCGTCCCACACGACTCCCAAAAGAAATCCTTATCTAGAAACAGTTGCGCAAACAATCTTTTCACCAAATCCAATGCTAAAAGTGGATGCTATACGGACAACTATAATATCAAATCATACCTGGTCTCCAACGACCTACCAAATACCTAATTCCAAGCATGATGTGGCCCTCCTACTGTCTTACGAACAAACCCACCCTAGTCTAAATCATCTAAAGAATTTTGTGACCAATTATGGATTTGCCATACCCTCACCGCTACACATGGACCGATGAATGCTACAGTCCACCCTCATAGTCTTAGAACACGCCAATGCTAACCGCCAACCTAGTAAATGTTACCGGCCAACTCGCATTCTTACAACACTCCTACACTAACTGCTAACCAAGTGAATGCTACCGGGTGCCATGCTGTCTTACAACACTCCTACTTTGTCATGGCCACCACCCATGGTCTTACCACTCATCTATCAATCCATCCATACATAATCGGAGTCGAACACACACTCAACCAAGCCCCCCCTCCCCCCCAAACTGGCTCGAGTAATGCTTGGAACTGCAACTTGTGCCCAATAAAGGCCTGCTATCCATCACTGTGAAGGCGCTAACCAACTGTTGGTGCATTTCCTGGACTCCCAACTCACACAATCCACAATCCAGACAACCACTTGGGTCGCTTTCCTCCCCGATGGGGATGTGAAACTCTCCTAGTTTCACGCCTGATTCCCCTCCCATAAATCTAAATGGTTCTCCCCCACTTTGGTCTGATAAATCTCTCCCAACACACAAGGTTTGAAAGATTCCCAATCCATTGTACCCCTTATGATTGAACCGCTGACATCATGCACACACCAATTCTAGTGTTCCATTACTATCCAAACCTAAAGACCAAACAACCCTTGAGCACCGGATAACACTCCCTAAAAATCCCAACAAATATGATAACTTTAGATGCTTTTAATGATACATCACCCAAATCTTGAAGTCCTTTATATTGGTGAAAAGACCAAACCTTAGCAATATACCACTTCCATTAGCACTCCAAGTGGCCAACTAAGCTCAAATACTGAACAACTAAACCTTGACGATACTAGAGAACTAACACACTAAACCTAACCTTATACCTTCCACACAATACTAGAGAACTAACACACTGCTATAGTCACAGTAGTGTGGCAGAGATCCTGAAACTCTTGCACCAACTGTTGCACCTCAATCACTGGTATGAACTCAGCTCAGAACCTGGTCGAAAAATCATCCCACATCATAGCTTCAACAACATTATCACCCACCTCATGCCCTACCTCTCCCCACTAATCCCGTTCCATGTCCTTCAAAAGGCAAGAAGCAAATTTGACTTTCATTTCCTCGGGGCAAAAACTTGTCCTGAACGTGTTAGCCATATTAGCTAACCATCTCGGCTAGAAATGGGTTCCTTTTCCTCTGAGAACATGGGATCTCCACTAGCATGTAACACACATAAGGAAAGATTTCTAGCTCCAACAATAGCCATACCCTCAGCATGGAACACACCCAAGCGCTCATCAAAAATCTCCATAATCCCATCCTTGACCAAACCAGAGATCATAGGAGTCTGCTCCAAGATACCGAAGGTAATCTCCGATGAGATGAACTCATGAATCTGCTTGCTAATCGACTCAATACCTAGACCTGAGCTGGAACCAGAACTAGAACCTCCTTCCTGAGTGCCCATCACTAATCTAGAATACAACATCCAATTGATCAGAACATACCTAAGAATCCTCCTCCCAAAAGCTTCTTAGATTCTCCAAGACTCTCCCTGATTCGAGTATAGATCATGTGCTTTTAGTAGTACGAGCCCAATACTACCCCCACATCTATCCATACTTTCCTCAAGAATCATGCTCAATCCTCTAAGTCACTTTCTCAAGTTGATGCACCAAATACTCACTAAACAGTGCAACTAAACCCTTTGAAGCACTTCCTAAGCTCTATTAGGTTCTTGACCTCACCTAGCCCTCAGCTGCTGAAGGATTCTCACCAATGTCAACTAGCTACCTCATGAATATAGTCACATGCAATAGAGATCAGATAATCCTTCGAGTAAAAGACTCAACCCTAGAACGGTGGGACGCAAACAAGAGCTTCGTAATAGGGCCAAGTTTATCACTCTGAGATTATTTAACTTGTGCCACATGTGACTTAACATATTCACTTAGTAGCTGATTCACATCACTAAGATTCCCCCAAAGCATAACAAAAGCAACATTCAGGAAACGGAAAATCTAATCAGCACACATTAATCAAGCCATTCTATCCACTGATCTAAAAACCATACTAGCATGCAATTCCAAAAGCTCATACAATCATGCATATAAAGGCATCTCTCCTATCATAAAATCCTAAGCAAATCGTTAGCCTTAATCTAGCATGCAATTCTCATAATCATATCATACATCATAATAAACATGTATTTGTATTCTGGGAACCACTTACTTGAGCTCGGCCGATTGCATGCATCACACCCCTTTTTTTGTTTAGAAGCCCCTTTTTAATAAAACATTTATTTTATGAAATTTTTCATCAAACCCTTATTTTGAGTCTAGGCACACCCGAGAGTATGCCCAAATACTATAAACCAAAGCCCTAATACCAATTTTTAACATCCCAAAAACAAAGGTAAAATTTTCAATTTAAAACAACCAAAACATTCATTTATAATTTACTAAAACACTTAAAGGTGTTTCACATTAAAACAATTATCATAATACAATCCCAAAATCTCGAGTTGCGGAAAATATAGGTGTATGCACTGCTATCAAGTCGGGCCCTTCCCTTTCGAATCGGAAGTACCTGAAACCATAAACAACATATGTAAGCACAAAGCTTAGTGAGTTCCATAAAGTACCACATACCAAACATAATATACGTGCCATACATCTCATACATATCAAACGTGTGATAAGGGGTGCTATGTGCCAACCGTAGTCTTTCCATTATGTCACGATCCGTATCATGGTCTTCCTTGCCAGGCTAGGGACCAAAACCCTGGGTCTTACACATAAGTGCCATGAGCTACCTCTTGATATTTCATGCAAGCATCACAAAGACAACTAGCATACAATATACAACTACTTATCGAATTAACTGCTAGAGTCCACACTCTGGTCTTGCATACATATTTTCCAGGAGCCACATCCGGCTCTTTTATACAAATGCCAAGGGCCACCCCCTAGTCTTCCTACAATACATAAACCAATAAGGCCGACATTGGTGCCTTCGACCCATCGAATAACGAGGAGACTCACCCTGCATTGTTGAATCACACTGATAATCCCTGATGGTTTTAGCAACAATCCTCAAAACTATCAATATCAAATAAAATCCAATTAAAAATTGGAATCGAATCTATATCCTTCAATCCATACTTGGGGTAAAGAAACCAATTTACCCCTTATCTAGTTTGGCCCAACATTGAGGCCCAAACATGGCCCAAAATATCCCATGGTCAACCTATATAAAATTTTGGTCAAAGTCAAAGTCAACAACCCAAGTTGACCAAACACACCATGTTTCCCCTTGGACACGCCATGTTACGCCAACATCCAGACAGTTAGGAAAATCCTAGCCACAAGCCATGTTGCCCCTTGAACACACCATGTTCACTAGAGATCTAACAACTTAACATATTAAGTTGTTTTCTTTGACACCAAGAGCTCAAAAGCTTAGATCTAGCCCCTCATGTGGTCCATAAGGATAAATTATCTAACTTTATCCATTGGGACCACCCAAAAAGGTTCAAAACTTAATCCATAAAGCTTAATAGTGCAAAGGCTTAACCAATAAGCACTTATTCCATAAAGACATAGCTCCAAAACATTAATCTGACTTCCTTGAGCTGGAAAACCACATAAAGTTGGCAACTTTACGTTCATACATGTCTAAATGAATCTCTTAAGCTTAAAAGGGACTTAATAAGTGACTTAATGCATGCATGTAAACAATTATCTCATAAAGCTTTCAAATTTATGCTCAAGGAGTCCAATACAAACTAAGAATTAGAATAACATGACCTTAAACGACTTCACTCTCTCATCAATCCAAAAAGGTTCCAAAAGAACAACAAAGCAAAATATGAAGATATATAAACATATATAAGACAAGATGCAAACTTGATACCTCAGAAAGCTTTCCTATAAGATGATGATTCTAGATCCAAAACCTTTTCACCAAGAAAAGCAACTCAAGATCTCCTCTTCCTTCACCAAGACAAAAAAATGAGCACCAAGAACTTCTTAATAGCTCAAGAACACCACCAAGAGACTTAAAGATTGATTTTAGGGATTTAGTGGAAATGCAGGCTGCTAAGGAGACCATCCATGAGGACTTAAGGTCTTTGTATAGGGTGCAACACCCTAAAAATTAGGGTTTTCTTCACCATCCGCGAAGAGCCACGTAAAGTCATAACACGATGTGTTGGCCTTAATGAAAGGCGGATTCTTCAAATCTAAACACGTTGTGTTGGTTCCTCCAATACGATGTGGCGTACCCTAGAAAGAGGATTTATTTCCAACAATTATTCCTCAAGATTCCAGGTGTCATAGTTATTGCGTATGCTTCTCGGTAGTTGAAGTCGCATGAGGTCCATTATACGACGCATGATTTGGAGTTAGGGGAATAGTGTTTTCTCTCAAGATTTGGCAGCAGTACTTGTATGTAGTTCGGTGTACTATCTACATAGATCACAAGAGTTTGAGGTATCTTATGGACCAACTGAACCTAAACAAGAGATATCATAGGTGGCTAGATATGCTTAATGATTATGACTGTAAGATCATATATCATCCCGGAAAAGCCAATGTGGTGGTTGATGCTTTGAGATGTATGAAGACTAATTCTGTGACTGGAGGTTGGTGTATGAGGATTTCAATTGATTCGCCATTATTGGATTTGATCAGAGAGGCTCAGGCTAAGGGAGTCAAGCGCAAAAATTAGAAGCAGGAGAAGCTCAGGGGTGAGATTAACAGGTTTGATACTAACAATCACATATTATTGACCTGGTATGGATGGGTTTAGGTGCCATACTTTGGAGGGGTCAGACATACTATGTTGTAGGAGGCATATAAGTCTAGGTTTGCGATATACCCCGGAGCCACCAAGATGTACCATGATTTGAGACTTAGCTACTGGTGGCCATGCATGAAGAGGGAAATAGCATGTTATGTTGAGAGGTGCTTGACCTGTCGGATGGTCAAGGCCGAACACAAGAGACTTCATATAGCTCAGAGTCGGTAGAAGAGTTATGCCGACAAGCGATGATCCAAGTTGGAATTCCAGGTCGGAGATAGGATTTACTAAAGGTATCACCCTAGAAGAGTGTAACACGCTAAAGGAAGAGGGGCATGATGGGCCCCGATATATTGGGCCGTCTTAGGTGGTAGCCAGGGTTGGAAAGGTAGCATACAAATTGGATTTTCCTGAAGAGCTCGACTAGATCCGCAACATTTCCATGTTTTGCAGCTTCGAAAATGTGTACGGATGATTTAGATATTGTACCCTTAGGAGATATTCAGGTTGATGATCGCCTGAATTATATGGAGAGACTAGTGGCAATCCTAGACTGAAAGACAAAGAATTTACACAAGAAAGTGGTATCATTAGTGAAGGTTTATTGGCAACATCAGAAGGGTTCCGAAGGGACTTTGGAACCCAAGCGTGACATGTGAGAGCATAACCCGGAATTATTCACAACAGGGAACTTCGAGGATGAAGTCTTGTTCAAGCGGGGGATAATTGTAACATCCTGTTGATGGCATATTCTCAATTTTAACCCTAAGTATGAAGAATTATTTCATTTTAGCCGTTGTGCGTGTGAAAGCTTACAAAATGGCCTATAGTGGCATTTTTATAATTTTGTGGCGGACTCACGTACGCAGGGTGTACGTGTGTGATCTACAAACCCTAATTTTTAGGATTTTGACACTATATAATCATCATTAACTTTCAAGTGTAACTCCCTCACCAGCCTCCGACCTTCATTTTGTCCTTTGCAAACCCTAATCCACGTTTGAGCACTATTGAGCTTGTGTGTGTGTGTGTATGTGTGTGTTTTGATCACCTTGAAGGAGAGAGGAAGAAAAGAAGAACATCTTGAAGGAGTAGGACTCTTTGGATCCAAAATCTCATCATCATTTTTCGTCACTTTGAGGTAAAAATCTTTGAAATTGATGAATCTATATGTAGATCTAATTTATCCATGAAGTGTGTGTCTATTTAGTCCCAATAGTTGGGTATTTTTAGTGTGAACTACTCCAATCCATTTAAGTTGTCCTTTCAGACATCTTGAGGTGTTTAGAAGTATATAAATGTGGTCTTGCTTATTTCTTCCCTTTCATGCATGTGCTACGAGGTCTTAATGGGTTAAGTAGTTAAGGCTTTTAGTGTTGAGCACTTATTGGCCATGCAAGATAGTAAAGTTGGACACTTTATGGTTAAGAACGGTATTTGGGACTTGGATTTTCATTTTAGATGTAAAAGATCAAGTATTAAGCACTTATTGTGTTAAGAAGAAGTTATGTTGCGTACGCTGGGCGTACCAATTGGTATGTTGCGCATACGCAGCCAAACCTTCGTTTCCTGGTCAACAATCGAGTACACCTCATGTACTCGGCAGGGTCGACTCGCCTGGGTTGACTCGACTGGTTTATTAGGTTTGACTAAACTTGACCAAAGGGTATTTTGGGTATTCTGGTATAAATTTTAGTTGGGCAATATTTTGAATAATAAGTGTCAAGTAGAGCTAGTATTTGGAGCATAGATTTATTCATCTTGCGTTTAGACTGAGATTAAGTTTTCCTCAATGTACCCGTGGGTCGAAGGCATCAATGTCGGCCAACTAGAGTATGTATCCTGGTTATAGGATATTACCACGCTAGTATATGACTGATTAGTAAATCTATATGAATATTTATATTCGTTGGTTCTATGTTTATGCTTGTCTCATACATATGTCCACATATTGTGTTTGGGTTGAGGCATTCTTACTTTGGCTAAAGGCCAAGACACCCAGAGATGTACTGAGAGTTGGTAGGCCCTGTGAGGTGGTTCCGTCAGGTTGGCAGCCAATAGAGTCGTTTGGATATGCTGTAGGCCCTATAAGGTGGTACAGTCATGCCGAAGGCTCGTAGAACGATCCAGTCAGGTTGAAGGCTCATATTTGCATGCTTTTTTGTTATGTATTGTGCTGTTACTTTGGGGGAACTCACTAAGTTTTGGCTTACAATTTTAGTTTATTGTTTTGGGTACTTCTGATGATCATGGGAAAGCGAAGGTCTGATCATGAACATCTTCCTATTTCTATGATATGGATGTTTAGAACACTCTAATATGAATCTACTTTTGAAGCAATGGCTCATTTTGTAAACAATGATGGTTAATGGTTAATTTTAAACATTTTAATTTTTTTTTTATTTTTAGAGTGTTACATTACCATTGGAGGTGAGTGAACTTTTATAATGCAAGTTTTGGTACGAATCACGTTCATAGATATAGGAGTCTTAGAAGCGTCTCGGGACAATGGTGTTGTTTAGTGGATCGTACATTTGTGCCTTGTCTAAGTCTTGATTGGCTTAACATTGGTAGTGGTGCGTGAACCTTCACTAGAGTTGGCAGGTGCGTGTTTGTTGTTTAGTGGCTTTCCTGCGTATGTTCCAGGCTGGACACTGGAAAACAGGATTGGTCCAATGCAGGGTGTAAATCTAATGGGATAGTTGGACTACTAAATTGCTCGACTACTTTGACTCTTTCGGTGTGGCCAGTAGGCAAAACATTGTATATGTAATGCTGATATACGATATTTTGGGGAACTCACTAAGATTTATTCTTAAAGTTGTGGATAATTTTTTTTCTTCAAATTATCCTTCTGGGAATGGGGAGACTCCATCTTAAACGTGACACATGCGCATCTCATAGGTTTATGTTTTTAGACTTTTGCTGCTTCTGATGATTTTGATACATTGATTTCACATGTTATGATTTATAGTTTTGGAACTATTAAGTATTCCATCTTTATTGAAAATGATCGCTTATTTACACTTTAAAATGGAAAAAAAAAATTTGTTTTAAAATTCGGGACGTTACATTTGATGACACATAAGTTATTCATCGATCATTCCATCGATATTTTGTGTTAGAATTTTTATTTATTTGAATCTCTTTGAAGACATAAATGATTCTTTGATTTGAAAAGTAATCTACAACTAGACGATTGTGTGGCTCTTCACAAACTTGACAAATATTTATCTTCTTTGGTCTATGGAAAACACTTTCTTCTTCATATCCGGCTTCTTTTGCTGCAAAAATCAATAATTTGTCACGGATATCATTTGCTAGTTTATCAATGATCAACACATTTAGTTGTTATGAAAGGTTCTCCATGGCATCGTTAGACATCGTCGAAAGAAAAATATATAAGATTACGTGATTATGTGTCAAGGATCTATATATATATATATATATATATATATATATATATATATATATATATATATATATATATATAGAGAGAGAGAGAGAGAGAGAGAGATTTCTATCAAGCAAAAGTAATATTTTTTTTTAGAGACGTTGAATGACACAGGCAAACGAATATATATATATATATATATATATATATATATATATATATATATATATATATATATATATATATATATATATATATATATATCGGGTCTTTATTTTGTACACATAAAATACAAAAAAAATTAATACATTATAATTATAAAAAAAGATTGAAAGTATAATATAATCACCATAAATTTATATTTCGTAAGTAAAATGTCATTAAATATCTGATAAAAATAATTATCTAGTGAATAAAGTAAAAATATTTAAAATTTAAGTATAATTAAGGGTAAATTAAATATGATTAGAAGACGAAAATGTTAAATATGTAATAGACATGAAAATATATTGATAGCTCAACATTACTAGTGAGTAAAAAAAACAAATAAACTATTAGCGCTAAGATGCTCTAACAACATACAAAGTTACCTTGAAAACAATAATTAGCTTTGGTGAAAACTAAAAAAAATAATGAAGTAAGTAAAATTCTAAAAGTACTTGAAATTTAACGATTTAAGTTAATTAATCATAATAATATGTAAAACATAAATTCATATTCTAGTTTAAAAAAAAAAAAAAAAAAAAAAAAAAACCAAGAACTGTATAATTTTTTACAAGAAGTGGCTTTCAATTAACTCATCATTGAAAATATATGATCCTATATCTACGTAAATTAATTAACCAGTATAATAGTTAAAATGAAAATTAAATAGAAAATTAAATTTCTTTTTAGGGAAAATGATTTAGGAGGGTAACTATCTTTTGTCAGTGTTCATATATTAGTAAATTCTTCTTTTTTGTACATAATAAAGCAAACTAACTTGTTTTAACTGTTTAAATTACACCAATATTACCGGCTAATACATGTTTTAACCGGTAACTCAAAGGGAAAATAACTTAAGAGGGTAACTACCTTTTATCCGTGTTCACATGTTGGCAACTTCTTATTTTTTGTACATAAGAAAGCAACTAACTTGTTTTAACTGTGTAACATCTCAAAAATTATGACCAAAAATTTTGTTTTTAATTTAATACTAAAACCATAATTATCAAACAATTAATTTAATACTCCGACATCGGGCCCCGCCCGGCATCAGGCTCTGCCTGACATCGAGCCTCGCTTAGTATACTGGTATGTCTCTCTTAGGCCCCGCTTATCTCCCGACCCCGCCCGCTAAACACAAACAATCATATAACATGCTAACATATAAATAAACATATTCTACTATATCCCTGTCCTAAGAAACATACTCTGCTAATAATAAGATACGGAACATCGTCCGTACTCAGCTAGTGATGAGATATGGGACCTCGCCCACACTCACTTCTTTACCAGGCACATACAAGTATCACACATACAACAAGTATAATCTAACATGCAAACATTCCTCGGGCACCTGCCCGACCTTGGACCTTGGTCTAGAATAACATAATAGCATACAATGCCTAGGGCTAACCCCCGGGTCTTCCTACTCATAGACTACATGGGCTGACATTGTGGCCTTAGACCGATTCACACAGTGAGGAGAGTCACCTTGCACTGCTGAAGCCATGGCTGGAACTAGTTGAGTACGGATGAAGTTTCGTATCTCATTATTAGTAGATTATGTTTCTTAGGACAGGGATACGATAGAGTATGTTTATTTATGTGTTAGCATGTTATATGATTGCATGTGTTTAGTGGGCGAGGCCTAAGAGACACAGATCTGTATACCGAGCGGGGCTCGATGCCAAACGGGGCCTGATGTCGGGCGGGACCCAATGCCGGAGTATTAAATTAATGGTTTGACAATTATGGTTTTAGTATTAAATTAAAAACGAAATTTTTGTTCATGATTTTTGGGATGTTACACAGTTAAAACAAGTTAGTTGCTTTCTTATGTAGAAAAAATAAGAAGTTGTCAATATGTGAACACGGATAAAAGGTAGTTACCCTCCTAAGTCATTTTCCCTTTGAGTTACCGGTTAAAATAGATATTAACCGGTAATATTGGTGTAATTTAAACAGTTAAAACAAGTTAATTGTTTTATTATTTACAAAAAAGAAGAAATTGTCAATATGTGAACACGGATAAAAGGTAGTTACCCTCCTAAATCATTTTCCCTTATTTCTATTGTCGTATGCAATCCGAAAATAGAGACTATTGTGATTTAATATCTATTTATATTATCTTATATTTAAAATAATTACAGAATATTTTTAAAAATTAATAAAAACATTATAATTTAAGGATATTGATAAGGCAACAGTTATCTCTAATAATATGTATTTATTAATAATTTAGTTATATTACTATATTCTGCATGTATACATATTCGTATAATATATAAATATCATTTTAGATGCAGAATTTAACACTAAAAGCTTAATTGATGTCTCCCATAGAAAGAAACTTTAACACCTAAAAGCTTAATTGATGCCTCATAGTAAAATAAAAACTTTTAGTTGTAATATTAGTAATAAAAAGCGTTTGATTTGGGTATTGAATTGTGCCGCATTCTAAAACTGAGATTCAATGCTTTAAATTTGATTATTTATGTAATCATTGATATAGATAGAATGGTTTCTTCAATCACCAAAGTAAATAGAATAATTTCTTTGACGTCTAACAGAAGTACAATTCACATATAAAAGTTAGAACGTGTTGTCATCATACTTATTCACTCTATTGACTTGGAGAAAACATCTTTATCTTTTGTGATTAGCTTTAAAAAAGTAGATCTGCCGTAAAGATTATTAAACCAGAGAATAGATAAATACTTCAATATCAGTAATTTGAATTTCTATATAAAATTTAAAAGCGATATCTAAAGTCAATTATTTAATCGTACGGGCTTACTTTTAAGAAAGTAGATTTAATGATTAAAATTTAGTTTCGTAAAATTTCTAATACAAATCATATTATTTTAAATTAATTATCATTTAATCTCAAATTAAATTTTATTCATTAAAAATAGCGGAATCATAGCTAAAATTTTGGAATAACCCGCTTTGATCACTTTAATAGATTTAACCAGTATCACGTTTTTTTTATTCGTCAAAATATTAAGATTTTTTTAAAGATTAACTAATTTTTCACCAATAACCGAATTTTTATAATCAAATTATTGAGATTTTTTTTAAAATTATCATTGACTTGATGTATATTTTTTAAATAAAGCATTTTTAAACATAGTAGTATAGCAGGTCATTTTTATTCTAAACAAAACAAACATAGTTGTTGCTAATTGTCGGTATACTGTTTTTTATGTAAACAAAATTTAATTCGACATTAATCCGAAAACGGACCCAAAATATTATATTTTTAATCAAGGTTTTCTTATTGTTTTTAATAACAAAACGAAACATATATATATATATATATATATATATATATATATATATATATATATATATATATATATATATATATATATATATATATATAAGTCAAGATCAAATAAAAAGGAAATTTTTGGTAGGAAGGTAATAAGTTTTTTTTCTACATATTTTTTTCGCGAACAAACAAAATGAATCATAAGATGATTCATTTGTAAGATGATTCACAAGAAAAAATTCTCAAAAAAACATCTCGATAATTCATTTATATAATGATTTTGTTGTTATTCATTAAAATTGTCATAAAAATGAATTTTTTCTTAATTTACTTAAAAATGAATCATATAGATGTTCTTTTGAGAATTTTTTCTTGTGAATCATCTTACAAATGAATCATCTAATGATTCATTTTGTTTGTTCGCGAAAAAAATATATAGAAAAAAAACTTATTACCTTCCTTCCAAAAATTTCCTTTTTATTTTATCTTGACTTTATATATATATATATATATATATATATATATATATATATATATATATATATATATATATATATATATATATATATATATATGAAAAATAAAATTGATAACAAGGTTAAAAATTGAAGAAAATAAAGCTTAACTTTAGAAACTAACCAACTACAATCGGTATAAGACCAAACCTGACTTTAATGTTATATATATATATATATATATATATATATATATATATATATATATATATATATATATATATATATATATATATATATATATATATATATATAAAAAAGTAGGTTAATGCGAAAACATAAATATTTTGTGAAAACGCGAAAACAGATTTTATATTAAAAAAATCAAATACATGTACTTTAGAAATTAAATTTATTAGCAATAAATTAAAAATAATAAGTTTACATTGAAGGATGTTATGCTAATATACATATAAAGGTGGTTTTAACAGTGGTTTTCTTTTTCACATCCTTAATCACTTTTAAATTTAAGTTTTCATAATAAAAATGTCAAAAAAAAACATGCTTTGAAAATATGAAACAATTTCTCATGTATCATTAATTATCATTATGTTGTTGAAAGTTTTGATGTATTCTTATCCAAAATATAAAGTTGAAGTGACACAATCTATTAGGTTTTCCTTGTTTTCGCGTTTTCGCAAATTATTTGCATTTTCGCATGAGCCCTCCTATATATATATATATATATATATATATATATATATATATATATATATATATATATATATATATATATATATTGAGAGAGAGATGTATGATATGTGCAAATGTGCATAAGATGTAAATGCATATATGTATAATGAAAGTGTGAATATATATATATATATATATATATATATATATATATATATATATATATATATATATATGCATTTACATTATATAACCAAATATTTGTGTGTGTGCGTGCACGCGCGCGTGCGTGTATATAAGATGGATCATTATATAACCAAATATAAGTCATAGAACCAACTTTACATCCTTTGGATATTGAATAAAGAGTTTAGATTGCAAGGTGGCATATTTTGTAAATAAAATTAATTGAGTGGTATATATTTTGATTTTTAAATAAGAAAAAGTGGGTGTTATAGGTATTGCATTAGTAGAGAAATCACTTACCCTAAAATTCATAACATCATCTACGACACCATCAAAAAATATCACCATCATCCTCAAAACTGCTATGATCGTTATCTTTTTCCCTGTTGTTCTCCATCTTCACATCAAGGCCACTTACAACACCACTGATACCACTATTGAAATTATCGACACTTGAGTTTTAATTCTTGCACATGATTTCTAGTTCTGGTTTTTGTTTTTAAATGTTTGATTGCATATTTCCAGTTCATGGGCTTAAGTTTTGATTCTTGCACTCGATTTCTAGTTGTAGTTGTCCATTTCTTTGTGTAACCTTTGGTATAATGGTGATGTGATGACAAACAAATGTATAAAGTTTAGGCGGTGCTGATGAATAGATGGAAAAGCTTGGCTTGATGTTGGTTATATTGGTAAGATAGTGGCTAGAATGATGTTGATGTTAACTGTAGTGATTATAGGGTGGGTTACTGATGCGAAGAAAGGAATGACAATGATGTTACGAAGGTAATGATGCGTATCTTAGACATCTCAAAAATACAATCTAAAAATTTCATTTTAAATCATTAATAAAGCGATAAATACCTTTCATCATATAAAAGTCATAAATCGTGTATCTCAAAAATATCATAACATCTGTCAAATATATCATAGTATAAACATCCCAAACTAAACAAATTGTGTGTGCACTACAATCATCGCAAGCTCTTTTCCTTGCTATCTGAAGTACCTAAACCCAAAACTAAAAACTGTAAGAAAAAAGCACATTGAGTCTCCACAAACTACCGCATACCATACACATAATCACATAATAACATACATTGGGCCTTGCCTGCTAAATCGGGCCCTGCCCGGTATCGGACGAACCCGGCATCGGGCCCCGCCCGGCATCAAACCGAAATCTGGGTTACATATAAACATATCAACAATGCATATAACATAAACACATAACATAAACATAACATGGGCCAAGCCTACTAAATCGGGCAGTGCCTGGCATCGGGACCCGCCCGACATCGGACTGAAATCTGACATAGGGCCCCACCTAGCATCGAGCAAAGCTCATTATACATAAGCATATCAACAAATACATATAAACATAAACACATCATAATCATATACACATTCCTCGGACCCCACCCAGCATCGGATCGAAATCCGAAAGCATATAAACATTCCTTTGGCTTGCCCCAGCATCGGACCTATGTCCGGAAGCATACAAACAAACACATGCAAGAATCATGAAGACATCAAGCATAAAAACATTCCTCGGACTTGCTCCAACACTGGACCGAAGTCCGTAAACATATAAACCTACATCGGGCACAACTCGACATCGGACATTAGTCTGGTATATGCTAACATACATAAACGGGCCGACATTGGTGCCTTCGACCCATTCCTGATTTAACCGATCGGGCCCATACATCAAATCCCGACGTCACCAAATCCAAGGCTAAAAGTGATTGCTACATGATCAATGGTAGCCTTATAACACAACGACCTTAAACGGTCCATTGCTTCCTTGATCCCATGATTGTAGTGGTTTTCCTATGGTCTTATCACTGGCTCAACTAGGCCTACTACTCCTCTGGGGAAATGCATAAACCAATGTGTGGATTTGCCACGCCTTCACTACTGCACCCAAACTGATGGGTACTATCGTCCCTTCCGTGATCTAACAACACTCCCATGCTATCTACCAACCTAGTGAATGATATGGCGACACTCGCAGTCTTACAACATTCTAGCACTATCTGCCAACCTTGTGAATGGTACGACTACACGTATAGACTTACAACACTTTAACACTATCTTTCAATCTTGTGAATGCTACGAATTCTCCCTTAATCTTACAACACTATCTCACACTATCTGGCTGCTAGTGAATGTTATGGCTATCCCCCAGTCTTACAACACTTCCCATACTATCTAGTCGCTAGTGAATGCTACTGCTTTCCCGTAGTCTTACATCACTTCCCACACTATCTGACCGCTAGTGAATGCTATGGCTATCACGCAGTCTCACAACACTTTCTACGTCGTTTCAATCGCCGATTACCAATCCAAACAAACTCGACGTCGAGGACACACAGGATCTAAAATCCCAACTAAGCTCATGTCCGGGATGGAATCCCCAACCTGGTTCCCCAAGGCTTGCTATCAAACAATCCATGAACGTAATCTCATCATTGGTAAGTTTTCCGAACTTCCAACTCACAATATCCTCAATCCATATAGCCGCTTGGGTTGTCTTCCTTCCTGACAAAGATGCAAAACTTATCCCAGTTTCAAAACTGATCCTACTTATGAATCCTTGGACGATTCAGTCCCACTTAGATTCAATTAAATCTTCAAAATACCTAAAAATTGAAGAAATTCCAATAGTACTGATAACTCCAGATGTCGTGGAATGATACCGTAGTCAAATCTTGGAGTCTAATTAACCAATGGTCAAAGCAAAACTTCAGTAATAGACCACTACGCTTGGCGACCCCATGAGTCAATCTAAGCACAATGATTAAACCTAGAAAAACATGTTGAGGGCGGATAACCACCCTGTTGAACCCTAAACACAGACCTTCCGCATAATGCCCCTAAACCAATCTCGATTGTAAACTAAGATGACACTACACACTCCCAACCCTCAATTAAGGAAACACCCTCTAGCTACCCGCTAATAATTCTCGGTATGCAAATGGCATATGAATTCTATTGAAAATATAGTTCAAACACAGACAAAGAATAAACCCATAGATACACTTACTCAAACCCTTAGAACGAAAGACTACATCGTGTAGTTTCCCGCAATTGCTGCACAGAATCCGACCCTGCTGGCCTCTCAAAAACTGATCCGAAATCTTGGGTCTCTTCCCGAGACCCTCCAATTTAACTGATTTGGTTCCCTCTTCACAATGTGCTCCAAGTCATTATCCTGTTCTTCGGCTCTAGAAATCATATCATTTCGGGTCTCACACCCCGAGATACTCACGATCTCCCTTAATATCATTTTGCAGTGTATCATGATACCTTACCTTCTTCATTTCCTCATATGCTTCATATTGCGGTACCTAATAAGCTCTCTCCCGATGCTTGGCAGTAATCTCTACCAAATTCTCAGTAGTCTGGTTGAGATCCAAAAACTCTTGCGCCAACTACTATGTCTCTGTTATCTCTCCTAACTAGCTCGCGAATAGCATTACATATCACTAAGACTAGATAATTCTTCGAATGAGAGGTCCTACCCTACAACGGTTGGACTCAAACAAGAGCTGCAAAACATAGCTAAACCTAACCTTCTGAAATTATTTAGTCCTCGCAATATGTAACTTAACATATATTTTTTACTAGTTAGTTAAAGATAACCAGAACTCATAAAAGCACAAAGCAAGCAGCATTCGAGCATTGAGTAAACATAGTCAAGCATATCTTAATCAGACCATCATATCACTGACTAATCAGTACTAGAATGCAGTTCATCAAGCTCATACACATATAACATGCACATAAGGCAACCTTCTTAGATCTGTAGCTCTAATCTAGCATACAGTTCTCATAAACATATCATAACATAAACTTGTATGGGTAATTTGAGATTACTTACTTGTGCTCGGCTGATTGCATGCACCATAACCTTGTTCTCTTTTCAAAATCTTTTTTGTAAAAATGGTTTTGTTTTTGAAAATGATTATACCAAGTCCTCAGTTTGAGTCCAGACACACCCTAGAGTGTGCCCGAATCCCTCTAACCAATGCTCTGGTATCAACTTGAAACATCCTAAAAATACAGTCTAAAAATTTCATTTTGAATCATTAATAAAACCATAAATATCATTCATCATATAAAAATAATAAGTCTTGTATCTTAAAAATATCATAACATCTGAATATATCATAGTATAAACATCCTAGGCTGAACAAGTGGTGTGTGCACTACAATCATCCCGAGCTCTTTCCGTTGCTACTAGAAGTAGCTGAAACCAAACCTAAAAACTGTAAGCACGAAGCTTAGTGAGTCTCCCCAACTACCACATACAATACACATAATCACATAATAACATACATTGGGCCTTGTATGCTATATAGGGCCCTCCCCAGCATCGGACAAGTCTGGCATCAAGCCCCATCCAGCATCGGGCCCTGCTCGACATTAGACCGAAAACTGCTATACATATAAACATATCAACAATGTATATAACGTAAACACATAACATAAACATAACTTGAGCCTAGCCCACTACATCAGGACATGCCCGGAGTTGGGCCTTGCCCGACATCGAGTAAAGCTCAGTATACATAAGCATATCAATGAATACATATATACATAAACGCATCATAAACATATAAACATTCCTCAGGCCCAACTTGGCATCAGACCGAAATCCGGAAGCATATAAACATTCCTCGTGCTTTCCCCGACATCAGATTGAAGTCCGGAAACATACTAATATACACATGCAAGAATCACGAAGACATCAAGCATACAAACATTCCTCGCACTTGCCCCCGCATCGGACCAAAGTCGAGAAACATATAAACCTACATCGGGAAAAGCCCGACATTAGACCTTAGTTCGACATATGCTAACATACATAACCGTGCCGACATTGGTGCCTTCGATCCGTTCCTAATGGAGGAAAACTCACCTCAAACTTCTGAAGTCCCGCAAATAAATATCTGGCTACTGGCTAATAGATTCCTGAAGTGTCAATATCAAAACAAAACCCAATTAACCATTAGGTTTCCAATGCATAACCATAAATCCATACTTGGGGTAAAAGGACCATTTTACCCCTATACTAGCTTGGTGAAAGCAAGGCCCAATTTCACACTTTGAAAGCCCAAAAGCTAGATAATCAACCAAGGCCCAACATATGGCCCAATTTTCCAAATTGAGCCCAAAATTCTACATGGTCTTACTTTATGGCCCAACCATTTATTCATAGTCCAACACTTGGCATTCCATTGGTCCAATACCTCATAATTATTAAGGCCTAGTTATGGCCCATCTATGGCCTAATTTTCCAAATTGGGCCCAAGACTTCTAATGGGCCGTATCCTAAAGCCCAATTTAATATTCTAGTTTATATACTTGTTCTTGGATGGCCCATCAATAGCCCAATCACTAAATCCTAATAGAAGACCCATCTTAAAGCCCAAACATAATTAGGGTTTCTCACATAAAATGATGAGTAGGGTTAAGTGTTCTTGCTTAAACCATTAGGGACTTAATTCATCAAGTCCATCACTCCACTAGGCCAAACATACAATGTAATTGAGCATAATTCATATTTCAATCCATTGGTCAAAACGTGGGTCCCGACAAACCAAAACTAACATCTCCCAAAATTAGGGTTTTTTAAACCCTAATTAGAGTTTCCAATCCAAACAAATGTCAAATAGTCAAATGATTAGATTTTTAGGTCAATTATGGTTTCATTATGCCAACTAGGGTTTCATTAGGTCAGGCACTACCCACTACTATCTCGGGTAGTGGTGGTCAAATGCGGCTCCCGGCGGCAGCCACTACCTCGTGGTGGTGGTTATGATTATAGTCTGATAATGTTGAAGCATCTCAAAAAGCAGTCCAACCACACACAATTGTACACCACCACGCAACACGGTGGCTGGTGGCGGTAGAAGGTGGTGGTAGATTTTTCCTTGATTAATTCGGTCAAACATGAATCATTCTTCATAGCCCCATCAAACCCACACTTAAACACAATAAATCATACATACAGCCACCACCACACGGCAACTGGTTGTTTCAGAGTGGTGGTACAAGGTGGCAGCCACCATGGTTGGTAGCCATGGTGGTTTTTTTTCTCATTATTTTTCCAATTAACACCCGCCAAAGGTATTGACACACGAACACCCCTACAGACAGAACAACCACCTCGCAACAGCACACCGAACATGGAAGAGGAGGAGGGCATCGGAGGAACTTGGTGCAGCGGTGATACCGACGTCTGTTGGACAAGAGATGGCGAAGGGAAATTGGAGTAGCGTTGACGGACGTGGCATGTCTGAAGATGGATATAGAAGACAAAAGAAAAAGAAGACAATGGAGAAATGGCGGTCACATGATTTCGCCAGAAGGGAAAGGCATTCGCGATGCTCAGCGGCTTGGTGCAGCATGGAATGGAGACGGCTGCATCTGTGGTTCATAGCAGTAGATCGGCGCCGGTTGGCGAGATTACACACGACAGCGGCTGAAGAGCACTTCTAAAGTGGTGGTGGTTGATTCTTCATTAGGGTTAGGGTTATAGACATATGGTGATGGGTTTAAGTCCCATGACTCCATGCAAACTGGTAAACAAAATAAGCAGAGCCGGTCACTACCATTCACAATGTCTTCAATTTAAATCCAAAATCTACCCTTTAGCTTCTGCTCCCAGAAATCCTTTCATAATAAGTCCAAGAAAATTTCCAATCATACCCTGTATTCTGAAATCATTTTCAAATTAAATCCATACTTTACCATATAGCCCTTGGCCTTCAAAATTCTTTACAAACTAATCCATAATTTAAATTTTAACCCCCAAACTCTCAATTATGACTTTTTAACCCCCAAAATCAATGTCATGCTAAATTATTCTGCATTTATGGCTATTATTCACTTTTTTAATTTTTATGTATTTATTTAATTAATAAATGGAATGTTACAATATCCATATGCCGGCCCTTGATGATCCCATAACATCGATGATGCAGAAGGTATAAATCCTGAAATAACAACATACAAGTGAGTCTTTCACCGAGAATGCTCCCTGAAGAACGCTCTGATGATAAAGTCAGGAAAAGTTTGACTGAATAGTGTTTAGTGTAAATGTAAGCTCGAGTCCTTTCTCCATAACAGTACAAACGTACCGAGGCTCTCTTTATATTGGCTCATCTCGAGAATAGGCAATTTGAAGTGTATTGTGCAAACAAGGGTCTATCCTTATGAATGTGCCTATTGTTGAACGTACAAGATGTTGGGTTTTGAGCACAATAACACTCCTATGGTGTACATGTAACCCTAAATGCTTTGGATCTATGTTTTCTCTAATTATACATACATATTTTCAATTTTCCAAAGCATATATTCTAACTAGCATACAAATTGCTAAATGAAGAATGCAACCAGTTAGATAACTTACCTATTAGAAGGACTTGTAGTTCTTGACATTTGAAAGCTTGAGCACCCCAAGTGTGATGCCTTAAATGGTTCACAAAAACCAATATGCAAGAGGAGGCTTGAGAGAATAAGTTACTTGGTAGAAAATCAATATCACTCTCTTAGAATGAATAGGGTAAGTCATGTAATCGATTTTGGCTCTAAGGGGGTTTATTTATAATGTGGTAAATGCTAGGATTACACCTTGTAAACCATAGTGACCTTTCATATTACTTAAGCTCCATGGGTTGACCACCATGGACTATCCATGGGTTATATCATTGGTTTAGCGCATCCTAAATGACCATGGATCTTTAGCCCACATTATCAGAATCATTGATTTACACAATCAATCCTCATATATTTAATTAGTCTCTTTTTATCAAAAAATAAATTCTAAATTAGTTCTTGATTAATAATAATTAAATAATATGATTTCATATAAATATATTATACTTGTAATATATTAATAAATCATAAATAATCTTATTCTCAAAAGTCCATCCAATCAAATTGCACTAGTGAAGGCAGCCCAAAAGGAGCATGCTACAATCAGGTCAAGTACATCCCAGTTATAGTTCTGGCTTAGACATCAAATCCAACAGTCTCCCACTTGAATAAGTCTAATAACTATAATTTCCAATGCAAATTAAGGATCTGACTTTGCAATCGTAAGCTTTCTAAAGCTGCCGTCGAACTCTGACATAGTCAGTGACGCATCCTTTGGATAAGGGATCATATATTCCTCTGTTCTAAAGATGTCTATGCGGACAAACTCATGGAACATATTCATACTTATTTTCCTGCAATTGTTTATCGATTTCCGATTCGTCTGACATAGAACATAACTGAACACATCAATTTAGTTCTGACCAGGCCTGACACATAGTCAAAATAGAATCATCGATGGGACCAAGATACTGCTTTTAATCCTCTTAGGATAAAAGGAACAGATAAACTTCGACATTATATGCTTGTACTAACTACTCATTAAGTCATGCACAATGATACGTTTAAAAACATCAAGTCACTGATGCGTTTTTGTATCATCAATGCATAACCAACTCATAGTCAATAACTCATATATCTTAGTTTGAAGATTATATGATATTATCATCTCATAATTACTCATGATAAATTCCATGAAGTAATTCAGGTGAGCACGGGTTGAATCCAACACTCAAATATTATCTCAGGAGCACTCATGAATGGTGTAGCAAACTTTTGCTATGTCTAATGCCTTAGACAATCTACAAGCCAACTCATGACAGTCTAGCCTCATTACCTACTTCCAAATTATGGTCAACTGTGGATGGTATGAATAATCTTATTATTCGGGAAGTTAAAACATGCAACGTGAAACACTAGAATAATACAAATCATATATGGCCCCAAAACTTTTGAGTATAAATAAATCACCTTTTATTTAATCACCATATTGATTACACATTATTCATTGTATATTGTTTCGATTTATCAACTAATACTTGAATTAAAAAGAATAGTTATCCCATGCTCCAAGCATGCACACTATGTTTAACTACGGTCCTTACTTTGTAAAATAGATCAATTGTGAACATTTCCAATGATACTCATTTCATAATTCCAAATCCTTATCATAAGTGTAAGATTACCAAGTTCTTGCCACTTACTGTAATTTGTTAGATTCTAAACTTATATATAATGATCCTTTTGTAATGACTATGTACATAAGCCACAGAAAATTTGTTAATTACAAAAAATTCCATTGGAGATTGTTACAAGACAATTCCATAGATCCAAAGTCTCATATTCAAATCACATTCCTTTGAACATCCTTCTTGCATAAAGGTTTCTAACTTTCTCAAAGATTCTTGGTATCCAACTCCCATTAAGGAAACATTTCCATATTTTCCATATGACAACTCGTTATTAATAGAATCATGTCTATTCATAATAATGTCAATATGGTCCATCCATTACTATACTTCCAACTTCCCATAAGCGACGAATCCTTGGCGAACCTTAGATTGTCCTTAGTAGTTGTTTAACCACTTTAGTCATATCGGCTTCTATTCCTTTTATCCTCTTAATGCCCTAGGCAATTGGAAAATTAGAACACTTTAATATTATATCGTATGCAATCGATCCTATACCCGAAGCATATGGGATACGATTCATAATGTCTTACATAAAGACATGATACTTGACCAGTCGTTTGCTATAATATTTCCATATATAGAATTTCCAATGTTGAAGCATTTTAACATGGTATTCATATATATCCTTGGCTAAATTTGATTAAAATCGCAATCTGAACTTTTAGAATTGAAATGAAGTATAAGTTCCTCTCCCTTAATTATAGCAAAAACAACTTTTCAACCCTGCAACTTTGCGAATTGAAAACCTTGTTTTCTATAATTAACATTGCTAACTTGCAACACTTACCATAATAATTATGCGCCCACTAGCATAGTAATTATTTTGTTACTTGCATAACATCTATGCTTCCACCAACTGTGACATAAATCCAGAAATAAGTTGGGCTTCTACAAATCAATACTTTATCCACTTTCTTACCAAAGTTTAGATTTCTGACACGAAATGCTTCGATATGCCTTTATCTAATCTCACATACCTTTTATTCGAAAGCTCATATGTGCGTCTAAATATTTTAAAACTTACAGCAATAAGTCTCAAATGTTTAGACCTTTTTCCATTTCTCACAATTTGAACTATGAAAAGGGATGTCATAATCATAATCAAATTTGAGAATTCAAATATCACAATTATTTAAAATCTTCTTAGTGAAAGAGTTTCCTTACAATCATTTTTATGAATTGGAGATAAACGTTATGACACTTAGATTTTTTATGGTGTATGTGTTCCTATCTATGTGAATTCATAACCATAATATTAAGACAAGGTTAGTGACAAATCCAAACTCATATGGACTAAACTTTTCTAATCTTAATTCCTTGCCACTCAGCAGCACAAGGGCCTACCATGTCTTCTATGTTATTGAGCAGCTCACCCTTACTGATCAATAAACTTTCACTTATCATGGTGCTAAGCCTTACGCAAACAGTTGAGAACTCATAGAGCTCATGTTCATAGTCAACCTTAACTGGAATGGAACCTAAATAAGAATATATCAACACAATATGTTACAAACCTCAAGTCGTGTGAAAGTGATTAACAATAGGTTGACTCTTGATTAGTTCTTAAAACTTTTCAAGATCTTTAAGACTCCCACTAACCTCCTGACATATAATTTTCTCTCTATCAAGAAACAATCTTGACAAACAAATATTCAAGAGTTAGTGTGATTTGTTATCAGGACAAACAATTTTGACAATCGGTATTAGTTGATTTTTGCTTTATCCAAAACAATAAAACTTAACAATTTCAAATGTACAAGAGTAAAAAACATTTTACTCTACATTTGCTAATATGTCACTCAATATACAATCTTGGAGTATAACTCTAAGATTTGATTTTGGAATGAAGTATGATTCATCTTAATCGATTTAACCATTTCAACAATTCCTGATTCCTCTTCTTAGCCAAACAAACGCACTAAGGCGTCCTTCGAGGATTAGATTATGATATGGATTTCATAATCTTTAAGATGATAATAGAACACGGTACTCAAGTACTCTCCCATCTTTTAAGATTGGAGAAACTTTTATCTTTCTGCCGATATTGATTCTTCTTATTCGTTCTGCTATATATTGAGACTTTTCAATGACTCATAATTATACTTAATCTTGTAAGCATAACCATATTTACCAACTTTAGTAAACCATAACGAATAGTCTTATCGTTCTTTGTGGTGGACCTGACCAATGCACAACCAAGTGTACCCGATCCCATAGTCCTTCACTTAACTCACCTTTGTATGTGAACAACGAATTAGTTCTAATTTCCCAAAGATGAAGGTTCCCATTCATCACACAATACAAGTCACATGATTCAAAGTTTCTATCCAATTGAAACTTGGGTGATGAGAATGTTGCCTTATTTGGAAAATTTAGACACTACCACAAACGAAAGAATCAAGTCCATTTTAATATTGCTAGAATATACATAAACATCAATTTTCACAAATGTCATTGCAAGGAAATATAAAATAAGATAAAATAAAAATTTTCTTTATTTATATATTTTCGGAAAAACTTTTCCTTACAATGAGTTTTCAAAATCAAAACTATGTTATTACAAATTTTTAAGCAATCTATCATAACTCTTAAGAATCATCTCAAAATTTCGATCATTAAACCATGCCTTTCCTTTAAGCTTCATTTGATCCTACAAAACATCAAAATATAATCTTATCACATCATGTATCAAGAATATACAAACAATAAACTAATAGAGTTTGAAAGTGGACTTACCTGAAGTAGAGTCAAACCTTTTGACTTTACCATCCTGATGATCCTTCAGGTAGATAGGGTAGCTTCGCAACCAATGCCCTTTATCTTGGAAATAGAAACATATGGACTCTTTGGGAATGGTACAGAGGACAATCTCAGACCTAGCCTTTCCCTTTCCATTGGAAAGAGAAATCTTTTATGGACTTCTAATGTTTCCATTGTCAATGTCCATGGAAGTTTGGGAAGTAGATCTTTCAACCAACTTTGCATTACCAGTGCACCAAATCATCGTTGATTCAGCAGCAAATAATAAATATGTAAGATCAATAAGGGATATGTCGCGGTCTGTCATATAGTAGTCTTTAATGAATTAACTATATGACTCAGGAAGTGACTGAAGAACCAAGTCAACAGCCAACTTCCTTGACACAACGACTCCTAACATTCCTAGCCTATCAATGTGTGACTTCATCTCCAAGACATGTGCACACACAGATGTTCCATCTTGGTGTTTGATTACAAATAGTGCTTAAGTGACCTTGAACCTTTCAAGTCTTTGAACTTGTGGGTTAGGGAGAATAATTCGAGGAGGTGGAGGAAGTGAAGTATGATATTGTGGAATATCATCTTCTTGTGGAAAGCCTGTTCCAACAAATTCAGGAAGACCATAGTTGCCTGACCTACACATCTATAAAGGGAGAAATTCAAATTAATTGATTTAAGTCGTTAATATAACACCCAAAATGAAATATTAAGGCTAGGACCCAACATATATTTTACAATTGCGAAGATGGATGTCGTAATCTAATTGTAAAATATTTGAAGATAGACAAATGAAGATTTACCAATTACCTCCACGAAAAATGAAATGGATAATTAAGTTTTAATTTGATTGAAATTCCTAGATCTTTTGAAATTTATTGAACTTTTCATTGACATATTTAAACCTCGAATGTGCCCTTCAAGTTTGTGACTAGGATGTCGAGGATCACAAAAAAAGTGTGAATAACCATGCAAATTAGCTTGGTACACTAAATGTTACAAATCACCTAATCAATGTGACGGTTAACCACACACGCTCCACTGATCTATGATTAACATCAAGCTACCCTTTTCCACACATTGTCAGTCCCAGATTAGTATTCCGGTTAACCACACACACTCCACTAACGACTTAACAAGGTGTAAAATGAAATTTCATGGATTAGCACCATTTTCACGTTTTCCTAAAGTAACTAAGATTGGCGATTCAATAAAACTTTAGTAACTTTATATTTTTCATTATACTTTTAATCAGGGATAATTAATATCCCATCCTACCTGTTCGGCTAACAACCCTCCACCAATCAAGGAAGCGGTTGTGAGAGTGGACACTCATTAAACCGCTATTTTATAGGCAGTAACCTTATACCCCCTTATAGACCGACTTCGTGAATGAGGCCTACTAACGATGAGACTGACTTGTCTTATACATATATATTATTATACTTATAATATTATAAAGTATAAGGGTTGAATTTTAACTTTTAAAACCTAGGGTTTGGAATTAAAGTTTTATTAATGAGACTTTACAAATTCCAAAAATTGAGGGCAAGTTTTGAAACTTGTCAAAACTCTTCATATTCATAACTTATGAGTTAATGTTAGTTTTATGAAAAGACTTTTGATTTTTCCATAAATTGAGGACAAGTTATGGAGTTCATAAAAACATTTATGAAAACACTTTTCATGTGCCATAACTTGAGGACAAGTTATGGAACTCATAAAAGAACATTTAGATTAATTATAACAAGAAAAATTATCATATACTATTCTATTGATCTAATCTAACTCATATAGCAAGGAAATTCATATTAAATAATACAAATAATTAACCTATTATCTTAATATTTGCCAATTGTCCTTTCATTTCAATAACTTATGAGTTTAATGTCATTTTAATGTATGAGACTTTTGATTTTCCATAACATGAGGACAAGTTATAGAGATCATTAAAATTATTTAGCAACTAAAATTATCATATAATTCAAGATTGATCTACTTAAACTCATAAACAAGATAATATCACGTCAATAATTTTTGAAGCAACTTTGTTTATCACATAAATCAACAATTTTTCTTAAAACTTTGACAATTATTTTGTGGGTGGATGAGTACAATCACTACCAAATCATAAAAACATATTTTATGATTCAAAACAGTTTGTGGTAATGATCCTAATCCAATTCTGGCTAAAACCTCGAATTTTTGCAACTAGAGCCTGCAACTCGTCGAGTGCATGAACTGACTCGTCGAGTTGCTCTGTTACTGAGTGGACGCGTCGAGTCAGCCAATGGACCTAGCGAGTTCACCAGTCAGATGCCAAAAAATTGATTTTTTCAACTTTGAAAATTAATAAGCATTAAGTATAGTATAACAGAAAACAACCCCATTATCTGATACCACTGTTGGGTTTTGAGCACTATAACACTCCTATGGTGCACGTGCAACGCTAAATGCTTTGGATCTATGTTTTCTCTAATTATACCTACATATTTTCAATTTTCCAAAGGATATATCCTAACTAGCATACAAATTGTCAAATGAAAAATGCAACTAGTTAGATAACTTACTTCTTAGAAGGACTTGCAGTTGTTGACCTTTGAAAGCTCGAGCACCCCAAGTGCAATGCCTCTAATGGTTCAAAAACACCAATATTCAAGAGGAGGCTTGAGAGAATAAGTTGATTGGCACAAAATCAATATCACTCTCTTAGAATGAATAGGGTAAGTCATGTAACCGATTTTGGCTCTTAGGGGGTTTATCTATGATGTGGAAAATGCTAGGGTTACGCCTTGTAAACCTTAATGAGCTTTCATATTACTTAGGCTCTTAGGGTTAACCTCCATGGACTATCTATGGGTTATCTCATTGGTTTAGCCCATCCTAAATAACCATAGAACTTTAGCTAACATTTGAAGAATTATAGATTTACACAAAAAATCCCCATATATTCAATTAGTCGCTTTTGATCACAAAATTAATTCTAAATTAGTTGTTGATCAATACTAATTAAATAATATGATTTAATATTGATATATTATACTTGTAATATATTAATAAGTCATAAATAACCTTATTTCTCAAAAGTCCATCCCATTAAATTGCACTGGTGAAGGCAACCCAAAAGGACCATGCTACAATCGGGTCAAGTACATCCCAGTTATAGTTATGGCTTAGACACCAAATCCAACACAAGAATGGTACTACAGATGAGTCAACAGGCATGTTAGTTTCTTACTAATGAACCGTTAATGACCTTAAGTACTATATAGCTTTACCTTTGTCAGGATTATTAGCTTTATACCCATTTTTTATTCATAACAATTGATCTCTTAACCTTTCTTCCTTTTCCTAGTTTAGTAGGATCGGTAGGCATAGTTCGACAATACATGTATCACCCCTTTAAATGCGGTTCAGAGCTCGGTAACTAGGTATATACCTCATTAAGTCCCCCTAGTTTGAATTTGTGAGTGGAAAATTGAAGTAGTCGTTGTATGACTGAGACATTCTTGAGAAACGGATAAGTCCTAAATAGGGCATATTAATCTTATTATACATTCACCCGTTTATTTCGCTAATCATTCCCCTGTAACGCCATAACTGTCACCTCAAATTGCCTACTACTTCCTATAAAATTAGGGACAAGAGAAATGCTACCCTTTTACCGGCTCACTCTACTCTATTCCTTTTTTCTTTCTTCGCTTTCCATTGTAGAGATCTACAAGCCCTAATTTCTTCAACATGTCTAAGGACGGATTCTAAATTCACAATACCTTATCAGCTCTTAGTCAGAATCAATTGAACGATTTAGTTAAATCCTTTTTGTATAGACCCTTGATTCCATACGCAACTTCCATCTCTAAATCATACGATCTGTAGCATCCCGAGAATTCAGGTATTTCTAAATTCGTCCTTTGGTTTCAATATATAATATTTTGGCCCTTGGATTGGACGGAAGTATTCATGGGAAGCCCTAGTGCCAAATTTGTAATTTGGGGCTAGGAGGAGTGCGCGAAGTGTACATGTGGGTACACTAAGAGTACAAGGGCGCACCCTAGTATATTAGGCATACATGTATATACGTTGGGCATACTTGTTTCTGAAGGAAACCCTAAGTTTTAAGGTTTGTGGGGTATTTAATTATCCTTATGGATCATTTATCCCCACCTTATTAGCCTCCAAAGTCTTAGAGTCGTTCTTGCAAAACCCAAGTCTTCTAGAGTGAGATTGAGAGCCCTAAAGTGTGTTCTTGGTGTTTTAGAGGAAGGAGAAGTGTATCAAGAAGCTTGGAAGCTTAAAGCAAGGATTAGATCTAGAATTTTGTCTCTCTTCTCCACCATAAGAAGATAAAGTTCATGCATTTATGGTTTTTTTATAAATCTCATATTTGTGTCTTTTTATGTTTCATTTTGGTTCCAAATTCTCCATCTTAACCATGACATGCCCTAGATGTTTCGAGTCGTCCTTTCAGACCCTTGGGGGGCTCTTAGTCATAAAAGGAGGCCCCAATGCCTAGAAGTGTCCCATGTATTTGGTAGAAGGGTCTTAATGGATTAAGACCTTGTATTAAGAACTTTTGGACGTGTAAAGTCATAAAGTTGGAGACTTTATGGCTTTAAGGTGCATTGGACCATGGATAAGTAGTTTGGGCTTAAGTGCTTAATCCATTAAGCACTAAAGAATACCTTGGCTCTGCGAGGGTACAACCCACATAAGGAGAAGTATGCCCTGTGTACTCGGTTAGCCACCCCGATGTCGGTCAATGTGAGGCTCAGAGTACGCCCTACGTACTGACAGAGTATGCCCCACGTACGCCTTCTGTTGCACTTCGGATTTTGGGCTTCAAGTAGTGGGCCACCTTTTGGGCTTAAATGCTTGGACCCTTATTAGACAATCTAAGTTTGAGTATTGTGGGACAAGTAAAGGGTTGGACCTTAGGATAAGGCCCAAAAAGGAATTTCGGCCCAATTTGTAAAATTGGGCCAATTATGGGTCTTGAATAACCTTGGGCTTTTGGATCAAGAATTGGGTCAGGGTCGGCCCAATTAGGGAAAGGGTAAAGTGGCCATTTACCATAGGTATGGGTTGTTAGTCAAGTATGGTAATCTAATTATTAATTAGATTTATTTGTTGTGATAGTTCGATAATTTTAGTGACCCAGCAGTTGGGGGTTTTCGGTGCGATTCGTCAGTGTGAGGTGAGTTATCCTTATTGCGGTTTTGTATACTACGACATCCTATGGTGCACATACAACCCTAAATACCTTGGATCTATGTTTTCACAAATTATATATGCAAATGGTTTCCAAGGCATTAAACCTATAACTAGAATGCATTTAACATAAACCATATAAGATACTAGTTAAGGTAACATACGTTTTATGTAGCTTGAAGTCTTGATGTGTTTGGCCTTAAGAGCTTAGCCCTAATAGTGTGCAAGCCTCAAATAATGTGTTGTGACTAGAAGTTGTAGCTCTTAAAAGTCAATGTCGAACTCTAACCTAGTCATTGACGTGTCCATTAGATAAGGGATCATATATTCCTCCATTCTAGATAACATATGGACTGAGACATGGATTATAATCATTCTCTCTGTCCATCTGTTGTTTCCCGATTTTCGATTTGTAACAACCTACTAATTTAACAAATCGAATCAGTCCGGGCCCGACCGAACACTTACATTTGTCATCACTAAATCATCGAGCGGCCCATACATATCACTTTTATCCCTCCAAGGGTAAAAGGAATGGATAAAATTCGACCCAAATGTTCGCTTGTGGTTACTCATCAAATTATACACAACGATATGTTTTATAACAACCAAGTTACTGGTTGCATTTACATATATCATTTACTGTAATCTGTTAGATTCTAAACTCATATGCATTGGTCCTCTTGTAATGACTATGCACAAAAGTCACAAAGACTTAGTATCAGACATTACAAAGTATTCCAATGGAGATCAATTCCATGGAAACAAAGTCTCAAATTCAAAGTACATTCCTTTGAACATCCTTCTTGCATTAAATTTTCTATCTTACATAGATTTAATGACTAACTTCCCCCTATGGAAAGATTTTCACATTCCCATATTGAATATCACTTCTGAAGAAGAGATGCCACCTTTTAGAATATGTCAATATGGTCATTCCAAAATTTACATTATATTTCTAACTGTCCATGAGCAACCAATCGTTGGTAAGCCTCAGATTGTCGTTGACATTTGCTTAATCATTTTAGTCATATAGCATATGTAATCGATCCTATACCCGAAGCATATGGGATACGATTCATAATGTCTCACATAAAGACATGCTACTTGACCAGTCTTTTGCTATAATGTTTCTATTTTCCATGTTCTCATAATTCGGTCTATTAAGAAGGATGTCGTAATCATAATCGAATTTTGAGAATGCAATAAACATTTCGATATATATAATTTCCTTATGTCGAACCATTCCAATGAGAATTGCTCAGCTGCCATGTTGAACAAACTACCAAAGAAGAAGGGTGACCCGGGAAGCTTAACATTGCCTTGTCAATTTCGGAATTTGGCCACCATTCATGCTTTGGCTGATTCAGGAGCAAGTGTAAACCTCATGCCATATTCATTTTTCAAGAAACAAGATCTCCTGGAACTGAGGCCAGTCCGAATGGCAATCCACTTAGCAAATAAAACTGTTACATTCCCACGAGGAATCTATGAAGATCTTTTGGTAAAGGTGGATAAGTTCGTGTTTCCTGCAAATTTTATAATCTTGGACATGTAAGCGGATCCTCAAGTCCCGATCATCCTTGGAAGACCTTTCCCTAACACCGTAAGCACTATAGTTGATATGCAAGATTCAAAACTTAGTCTACGAGTGGGAGATGAATCAGTCACTTTCGGGGTTGATCAAGCCATGAAGCATGCAAGGAACAGTGATGACACATAATTTTCAATTGATATGTTGGATGAATTAATGGAGGAATGGGACAATGAAGAACCAAACAAGTCCACCATCGCCCTTGATGACGAACTTGATGCTGAAAGAGAACTCTTGGAAATAGAGAGATTGTTGGAAGAAGCTGATTATAATGAGTTAATAAAAAACACTAAGCACCTTACTCGCCGAGTAGACCCGTTCTACTCGTCCAGTCCATGTGAAGAAAGCAAAGATATCGTGTATCCTTCCCAGGACTCGATGAGTCCCTTAACTGGACTCGATGTGTTCACCATGCAGAACATGAAAATTAAGCTGAAATCGCTACCAGATCACTTGGAGTATGCATTCCATGAAGATGGACAACAAAAACCTGTTAAAATAGCTTCTGACCTCTCCTAATTTGAAAAGGAAGAGTTAGTCCACGTCCTAAAGAAGAGAAAGAGTGTTATTGTATGGAGTATCACCGATATCAAGGGAATAATCCCCGCTTATTGCTCTCAAAAGATCAATCTGGAAGAAGAAGCAAAGTCGGTAGTGCAGCACCAAAGAAGATTGAACCCGAATATGCAAGAAGTGGTCAAGAAGGAACTAGTCAAGCTCTTAGATGCGGGAATCATTTATTCTATTTCCGACAGTCCATGGGTTAGTCCTGTTCAAGTGGTGCCCAAGAAAGGAGGAATGATGGTCATAACAAACGAGAAGAACGAGCTTATTCCGACCCGAACAGTAACCGATTGGCGAGTGTGCATCGGTTATCGAAAGCTAAACGATGCCACTCGTAAAGATCGTTTTCCTTTACCTTTTATTGATCAAATACTTGAAAGATTGTCCGGCCATAGCTACTGTTGTTTCTTAGATGGATTTTTGGATTACTTCCAAATACCCATAGACCCAATTGACCAAGAAAAGACCACTTTCACTTGCCGGAGTGGGACTTTTGCTTATCGCCGCATGCCCTTTGGGTTATGCAATGCACCTGCGACATTTCAAAGGTGCATGACAGCCATATTCCATGACATGGTGGAAAATTTCATGGAAGTATTTATGGATGATTTTTCTGTTTTTGGATCTTCCTTCCATGATTGTCTTACTAACCTTGATTTAATGCTTGCACGATGTGAAAAAAATGATTTAGTCCTCAATTGGGAAAAATGTGACTTTATGGTTAAAGAGGGTATAGTCTTGGGCCACAAGGTATCCAAAGCGGGGATTGAGGTGGATCGGGCAAAAATAGATACAATTGCTAAATTACCTCCACTAACTAATATAAAGGGCATTAGGAGTTTTTTAGGTCACGCGAGTTTTTACTGACGTTTCATAAAAGATTTTTCTAAAATAACTATACCTCTAACACAATTACTTTTAAAAGATGCACCATTTAATTTCACTAAAGAGTGTCTAGAGGCCTTTATATTTTTGAAAGAAAAATTAACTAATGCGCCGATCATTATTGCCCCGAATTGGAACCTACCTTTTGAAGTAATGTGTGATGCAAGAGACTTTGCATTAGGAGTTGTACTTGGCCAAAGGGTTGAAAAGCACTTTCAAACCATTTACTATGCAAGCAAGACTTTGAATCTGGCAAAAGAAAATTACACCACAACTGAAAAAGAATTACTAGACGTGATGTGTGCTTTTGACAAATTCCGCCCTTATCTTATTTTATCTAAAACCACTGTTTTTACTGACCACTCTGCTACTAAGTACTTGTTTGCCAATCAGGATGCAAATCCAAGATTGATACAGTGGGTTCTCCTTTTACAAGAATTTGACATTGAAATATGCGATAAAAAGGGAATGGAGAATGTAGCTGCCGACCACTTATCAAGACTAGAAAACCCGCACATGGAAGCATTGGAAGAGAATAAAATTGGAGATGACTTTTCGGACGAGTACATTTTAGTGACTACGGGGGAGGAGCCATGGTTTGCGGATATAGCTAATTATTTAGCTACCAAATATATCCCAAAAGATTTTACCCGCCAACAAAAGAAGAAATTCTTTTCAGAAATAAAATACTACTTTTGGGACGAGCCATATCTTTTCCGAAGCTGTGCGGATGGGATCATAAGGAGATGCGTATTCGGGAAAGAAAGCGTTGAAATTTTGGAGCATTGCCATTGCGGGCCCACCGGTAGACATCATGGAGCACATTACACGGCTAAGAATATATTTGATATTGAGTTTTATTGGCCCACAATTTTTAAAGATGCTACCCAATATGTTAAAGAGTGTGAGGCATGCCAAAGAGCGGGAAACATATCATCCCGAAACGAGATGCCATAACATAGTATTCAAGTGTGTGAAGTTTTTGATGTGTGGGGGATCGATTTCATGGGACCATTTCCAATGTCAAAAGGGAACAAATATATTTTAGTGGCGGTTGATTATGTATCCAAATGGGTGGAGGCACAAGCCTTACCAACTAATGATGCTCAGGTAGTGGTGCGCTTTCTAAAAAAGTTATTTTCAAGATTTGGAGTTCCTAAAGCTCTTATTAATGACCGGGGCACTCACTTTGCCAATGATCAATTAGAAAAAAGTGTTAAGGAAATATGGGGTGACCCATAAATTCTCTACATCTTACTATCCACAAACTAGTGGGCAAACTGAAGTGACAAATAGAGCATTAAAAAGAATTTTGGAGAGATCGGTGGCTAGCAATCAGAAGGAATGGCTGGATAGGTTAGATGATGCACTTTAGGCCTTCCGAACAGCTTTCAAAACACCTATTGGTACTACACCATATAGGCTAGTTTATGGGGAGCAATGTCATTTACTGGTAGAAATAGAGCATAAAGCTTTTTGGGCTTTAAAAATGTGCAATTTTGATGTAGCTGAACTTAGAACCAACCGGTTGATGCCACTAAATGCTCTTGAAGAAGTTAGGAATAAAGCCTACACTAGTTCCTTGATTTACAAAGAAAAAACAAAGAAATGGCATGACAAAAGAATCAAGGGTAATAAGGACTTTCACGAAGGGCAAAAAAGTGTTGCTTTTTAATTCAAGGCTCAAACTCTCTCCGTGCAAGCTAAAGTCGTGATGGGATGGTCCATTTATAATAAAGAAAGTTTTTCCACATGGAGCTATCGAGTTACTATCAAAAGAAGGTACTCCTTTCAAGGTTAATGGACATCGGATGAAAAAAATATGAAGATGGAATCCCGAGAAATGAAGGACTTGAAGAAGGGCTACTACTGGAAGGCATGGCAGAAACGTAAAGCGGGAAGGAGTCCAGCTAACGACTCCTTAAAAAGAAGCGTTTCCGGGAGGCAACCTGAGTTTAGAGTTTGCATTGCTTTTCCCTTTAATTTTTCTATTTGTTTTTCACTTTTAGGATCTGTTTTTTTTTTTTTCAATCTTCTTCTGAAATTATGCTTAATATGACTGTTTGAGGGCAAGCAATGCTCGAAGTGTGGGGTGGTGGCTTAAAAAAATCGAGTTTTTTTTTCAAACTAAATGATCTACTCGCCGAGTTCGTACATCTACTCGGCGAGTGCCTGTTGAAATACACGAAAAAACGCTAACTTGCACATCTACTTGGCGAGTAGGTCCCCCTACTCGATGAGTTCACTTTTTCAATTGAACTTTTACAATTTGTAAATAAGGGTTTCTTTTTACCCCAATCCTTTTCATTAGCCGCCTCTCACTCGCCGAGCACTCCTTTTCCTCTCAAACAACTCTCTTGAATTCTTGTTGAATCTTCATTTACTAAGCAAAACGTATGATTTTTCCTTTGGATTCTTGCTAAAGGTCCCAACTTTAAAAGTTTTGAGTACTTGTTTTGTTAAATTCGGATTTGGAGTATAACTCCAATTCTAGGGTTTTGATTTTAGGATAAATTAGGAGGATTTTGATGAAATTTCTTGCGAATTCATGCTTAAGGGACTTAGAACAACAAACCCCAAAGCAATTATATGTGTTTTGTTGACTCAAAATGGACAGAGAAGGGAACTGCCATCGCAGTTTGTCCTACTCACTGAGTAGTTCTTTGGACTCGGCGAGTCAATGCCTTGTTGAATTTGTAATGATGAGTTTTAATTATCTGGGTTGTTGTTTGCTGTTTTCTTGATGTTGTTTTGCAAAAATCATGTCCTGAAGGGACCAGAGCTCACATGGAGGAAGTTATGGAGTCATTCCATGGCTTGCTTTTTCACAAATCACCTCAAGGTCATCGCAAGCTCGGGAAAAAAACAGATTGGAGGCCTTGAAACAAAAAGAGATCTATCTCCCCAATGCACTTAATTGGGACTGGCTAAGTCAAACCGGGTTGGAAGAGGAGTTGACCCCGTATTTGGTGAAGTTTTTCGAAGTGGATGGCACAACAATAGTATGTGAAGGGTGGATGCAGTTGTTTAAAATACAAGAACTCGTATTCACATAATTGTGTTGGGAATTCTTTGCTACTATCTCATGTTCGGGGTGGTAGTGAATATTATAACACAAACATTATCACTTTTTGCCTTGGAGGGGAGTTGCATCATTACAGCATAGTAGAACTCGCCTGGAGGGTTGGTCTCTATGACTAAAAGGTTATTATGTCGGAGGATTTTGAAGCATTTCTAGAGCAATGCCACAAGGATCTTCTCGAGGAAGTTGTTGCCTCCACCTGGTGGAATACTCCAATACCTCATTATTGCCTTGCAGATCTATATGGTGTTTGTGAACGATGTGTTCATCGGTGTACTCCAATACCTCATTATTGCCTTGCAGATCTATATGGTTGAGGAATCCCCTTAGCAGTAGTGTCCATCCGGATGAAATTCCTTAAGATAGATCCCTTATAATAGATGCTTTAGGGACGTAAAGTGAGGATAATGGTACGGTTAATCGGGTTGAATGATTGTTGAAAATAATAAACTTATTTATTGTGTGTTGAAAACCTTATGTGCTCACTAAGCTCCCTAGCCTAACCCTCTAAGTTTTTTTGTTTCATAGGTAGTGGCACAAGAGCATAGTTGGATGATTTTATGAGAGATTATATATTATAGGCCAGTCATTATAAATAAATGTTGTAAAGCCCATGTTGTACTGTTTATGCTTTTGATTTGTATGAAGAATGACATCCCGAGGTTTTAATATAATAAAATACATTTCTTCGGAAATCCTTCGATAAATCTTTATCATATTTTCTTTTGGGGACAAATTTCGCAACATTTTTCTTTAAAAGGTTACTCTGATTTGAAAATAAAGCATAAAAAAATCGGTCTTTTCTGACCGTGAAAAATGGAATGTCACATAAAAGTAGACTCTTGGTCCTGGGGTAAATTATTTATAGTTATTAAGCCATTAGGATTGATAAAGTTTGCAACTTTAACCATTAAGTCATTAACGACACGTCCTTTTTGGGATTCATGACGTGATTTCAAGACTGTCCTGACTATTTTGTCGGCTACTGATTCACAATGTGACTAGTTTGACTCTCGAGTCAAATTTAGAGGTTTTGAGCTTTAGGCTAAGGTTTAGCCTATGTTTGGTTTAGCTGATTCGTGTGGCTGATTCATTGAGACTCCGGTTAGTCATATTCAACTTTTGGGTTTCAGGTGAGTCTTCTTATTATACTGTATTACACTAGGTATCATTAAATGCTTCTTTCTTCTTGAATCTTGCTGGTATGATCGTATGTTGGTTGGGTTGCGCACACTTATATGTTTTGTTAGGTTGGGTCCATTAGGCTAGGACCATTGTATGTTTATTAGGTTGGACCCTCTTGGGCTAGAGCCGCTTATATGCTTATTGGGTTGGGCCCATTGTTCTATTGTATGTGATATATTATGGAACTCACTAAGCTTTGTTGTTATTTGAAGTTTAAATATTTCAAGTACTTCTATTAGCAAGGGGAAGAGCACAACGTGATTGCATCACATCTGCTGTTATGATTTTGAGATGTTTCGCACTATTGATTTTATTATGACTCTGATTTATGTTGTCAAAACAATTTGTTGATTATTCTTTATGAATGAAAATTGAATGATTTCCTTTGATTTAAAAACAAAATTTTGGGACGTTACAATATGCTTTCTCCAGATTTGTTTAATGAGAGAATTCACTCTTTGAGACAATTAAACGGCAAAAGATCGACTTTTTTAGAGAAAAAAAATCCTTTTATTCTTCTCTTTTCCTTTTCTTGATAGATATGAGGTTATTTTTATACATGTTAGGGGTTTTGATTTCATTGCTCCGCTTCCTTTATTAAGTTCAATTAGGGGGGGGGGGGGGGTTGTTAAGGAAGAGGTTTGGTTTTCATGGTTTTCGATCCTGAAATTTCAATCGAATCCGCAGCATCAACGACATTGTCTAGTTCTATTATTGTCATTGATCAATCCTTAACAAAAGACAGAGGTCATCATTACCATGCAACCAACACTTCCCATCCGGTTTATCTCTTTCTATCTTTCTTCCATCAGAAATCAATTCAGGGTTGATACTTGCTAGAAGAAGCATTAAATTAAAGATGTAGGTCTATTTAAAACATACCTGCATTTTTATTTTTGATTTGAAATATCTCAATTATTCCTATTTGGTTTACGTTTCTTCAAACCATCTATACATCTTCTTCTACTCATTAGTCTACCAAGTTCAATAAACACTATGTAAGATCATCTATGGTGTGCTTGAACTTACTGATGCTTTTGAATTCATATATGTTTGATCTGATTTCATGCTTTTAGATTCACCTGTTGGAATTTATTTAATGGAAGTTGTGTAGGGGTTAAATGACGGTGGTTAATGGAAGCTCTGATGGTAAGAGAAAGGTAGAAGACCTATTTTTATGTCTGGGTTTGAGAGAGAGAGAGAGAGATACTCACAAAGGTATTTTCATCATTATATAAACATCTAAAAACATCTGTTTACAAAGTTAGTTATAAAGACCATTATCGTGTAAAGTTTTTTCAAAATGACCATTCATAAAAAAAAAAAAAAAATCATAAGGATTATATTGAAATTCTTTTAAATCCATAAGGTCCTTTTGTGAGATGGTTATCTTAAATTTATAGTTTTTCAGTTGATTATAACAATATTTAAAATAGTATTAAATAGTATATAATATATAATTTAATTCATCCACAAGACAATTTATATTTTGTAGTTCAAGATAAATATTTTTCTGGAATCATAACAAGTTGACAATATTATATTATAAAAGCATTATCATTACATATTTAAGGACAACTATTTAATTTCTAAAATTATATACTTATGAATTCAATTGTCGATATCCAAAAATTTTAATGTCTATTAAATCGTACAAAAAAATACGAATCAAATGTCCATGTGTTATTTCGAATATAGTATAATCTTTTAATATTTTGTTTATGTAATCTTATTTATCTATACAAGATATTGACATTGGTCTAGTTGTTAAGAGAAATTAAATATTTTTCTACTTTTTTTTTAATTATTTTCCTATTCACTTGAATGATTTGAATGATGATGAGTGTTTCAAAATATAATCAAAATATAAAATTTATCATCATTTCATATGAATAAAAACATAAGTAGAAAAAAAAAGATGAAGATATTTAATTTCTCACTTGTTAAATAAAAGAGAAAGTTATGGTTTATATGACAATTTTATCGGAAGGGTTGGAACAAGTAATGTTAACTTGTAATCAAACGAAGAACTTTGTATAACTAAAGATACCAATGATGCCTTTATATTCTCAGGAGAAAAATAAACCCATGAGTTCCTAATTTCATACCTTTACCAAAATAGACTAGGAAATCATTGCGAAAAACTAACTCAGCACTTATGAAAGCATTCGTTAACTTTAACAAATGACCCACTAAGTATAATCATTTACCTTTGATAAAAGTAAAAGATTTGTTTTATAATATTAAAAGTTTGTATCAGTTAATATCACATATATTTGAAGTACTTAATAATACACACGATAAAAAAAAATAGAATTGAAGAAAAAGGATTGAACTTTTATTACTTCCATCAAACTTCTAACTTCAACATGCTAATTATGGGTTAAAACTCAAAACCCTTGTTTGGAAGAATGAATAATAATAACAATAATATTGAAAGAATGAACCTTTAGATGCATTTATAGGAATTAAAAAAATGAAAATATGGGAGATGTAAACCTGATTTTCACGTGTTAATTCCTTTCATGTGGCATCATTAAATAGAAGAATCTCTTTGAGTTTCACAACATTCCAAAACGACCTGTGTCATCAAGCCCTTTCTGCACGTGACATAAATTATTTACCCAAACGTCATCTTCAGAAACATCTTTTATGACGGGAACAGTAACTTTTGTTTCTCCCTATCATCTTTTGTACACAATAATCGTCAACTTTAACTGTCTCGTCGTTTTATATACTAAAATTTACATTATTCTTATCTTTTTATATGAATCTGTCTGGACATTGTTTTTTTATCTATCATTATTAGTTTCTCATTATTTGTTTAATTAATTCCTAATATATGATAATACAAAGTTTTATTTAATAAAAAGTTAATAAAATATCAAATAGTTATAAAAATACCTGAATTATGCTATAGACAAAGTTTAATTAGTCATCACACTATGTTCGGATCGTCTAAACAACTTTATGTTTTAATTAACAGGTGTAATCGTTAAGTTTGAAATTTTTGGTACATTAACAATTTTTTTATTACTTAATTACCATTTCCTTATTATATGTAAATCAGTTTTTTACATTTTTATATATTATTTAAATATGATAAAATAGGCAAGTTTTTTTATTTATTTTTATTTATTATTATTATTTTTTTGTTTAAATTTTATCAAATGTTTTAGGTTTGTTTATTATTAAATTGATTAATTAATCTTTAAATTAATATATGTAAATGGACCTATATTTTATTTATTTTATTTTTATAAGATTTAGTGATAATAACACCTATAAAAGTTAAATTAAATATTTTTAAAATTAAAAATATAATAACTTGGATTTTTTTTATTCAAATAAGAAAAAGACCCACCACAATCTTATTAAACCGTTAATAATAGTTTTGAACACCACTATTGATCATACCTTCAAAATCAAACGATGCAGCATCACATTGACTTACTTCAAAACTGTCACCATAACCAAATGTTTTCAACAAATCATTACAAGAGTACGGGAACAGTCAAAAGTTGGTGATGATTAACAAAATTATATATATATATATATATATATATATATATATATATATATATATATATATATATATATATATATATATATATATATATATATATGTAAAAGAATGTAATTTTCAGTGAGATTTATAGCTATTGTAGTGAGTATCACGGGTGGTTTGAGGTTTTTATGTGTCCGAAGTAATACCGACAACATCTTATTTGTCTGTACATAGTGTAAAAATTTCTAATTTTTTTAAAAGTCTTAATTTTTTTTTTACCTATCATCATGCCACTACGTAAAGTTTCTATGTTACTACTACTATGAAATCATTCATCCGCTCCTGGTAAGAATAATATGATCGCTAGTCTCTAAAAAAATATAATCTATCAGATATATACAATTTAGTTTATGCATTATAAAATAAAAGGTTGTGAATTATAAATTAATAACAAAATAATACACTCTAATGCAAACAAAAACGTATCAGTGGACATTAGATAAATTCCAAATCCAAGTACTTCATAAACAAATATCTACTTTTTGAAGCATAAAACCATAATAGAGTAACCTAGAGATTTGGTGCATGGATTATATATTCTCTAACTCCCAAATCTTGTTTGTGAAAAAAATATTTATTTATTGTCTTAAAATAATGAATTATATCTTATCACTGGACCTACGGTATAACTAAGATTCCCTGAATTGCTCTTAGGAACATAGCACATGGTATCTCTAAACACACACACACACATATATATATATATATATATATATATATATATATATATATATATATATATATATATATATAAAGTAATTTCAAATAAAAAGAGTAAATAGTGTGAAAAACATAAAAACAATATATTTATTTATTATTCTATAATAAATTATCTATATATATATATATATATATATATATATATATATATATATATATATATATATATACATACTGTTGAAGTATTTTTAATATAAATACTAACGTTTGATTATTTATATATTCATTAAAATGTTATTATTCTATTATAAATTTATATATATATAGTAAATTTAAATTTTAGTTTTAACCTATGAGTATCCGTTTATTCATTGCTGAATAATGTTATAAAGCTTTGAATAAAAAATTCATTGCAGAATAATAAAATAAAATAGTGTTCTTTACGTTTTCATACGATTTATAGTGTTTATTTGAAATATATATATATATATATATATATATATATATATATATATATATATATATATATATATATATATATATATATATATACTACTTTCTCCGACATTAATTTCTTCATATGGCTTATTTATTTATTTATTTTCACTAAAACTCATAAGTACCATGAAAAATGAAGTAACAATTCATAACCATTTTCGGTTGCAACAATTTTCAATATTCAGGGAATAAAGAATGTGTGCCTTTTTAATAAAAGTGAATATATCTGTGTACTTATAGATGTGTATACACGATTAAAAAAAAACAAAAACGAAAACAAAATCATACTTACATTGGTGGAGATAAAAGGTTAACGTATATAAGTATGTTAGAATAATAATTGAGGATTAAAAGAGTCAATAATTAAAGCATGAAATTAAAGAAAATATAGGCTTAAAAGTGTGGGGAGCTAGAAAAGATTTACATTGAGAGACTTAGCTTAAAGTATAAAGGTCTAGTAATTTTTTCACATATTTAAGTGTCACCTTTATACTCTTTTTTTTTTTTTTTTCATATATTATGTGTGAAGTTCTAGAGATAGTTTTCAATATCATAATTTTCTTTGTGCAAAGGGAAAAGTATACTTAAATTTTGAAGACACTTTTAAATGTATACAAATAAGAAAAGAAAAAAGAAAAAAGAACGTGTAAAACTAATCTGTTAAAGCATTTTCAAGGGTCAAACAATAATACAACAGTTCTTACTTTCTGTAAAAATGTTAGTTAATAAAACTGATCAGGCTCTAAGCTTCCTTGTACGATGATTAGTAATTAAAATCTTGTATCAATTTTTTTAGAACAACATACATTTACTATCTTATTCTTAAATCTAAAACACTCATTTTGCATAACTTAATACTTCAACATTATCTATCCACCAACTAATATCATTAGACCAAACACTTTTTTTTCTACATCACTTGCAAATCGAGTCACCCAAAAAATTGATTTTATTAATTACTTTTTAGGTACCTTAATTTTACTGTATGAGAGCCGGCAGTAAAAAAAAAAAAAAAAAAAAAAGAAACATTATATGTGGTCGTGATATGTTTAGCATATAATATTATATCTGTTAGCTGTGTTTGTTTCATTTTTAGCTTTACTTTAGGGGAAAAAAAAAGAATATTATAAAATTTAGTATTATTATTATATCAAGAAAAGGAAAGGTTTGGGCGACGGTGGGTCAACAGTACGGTAAAAGATGTCTCTCATCTTTTTTCGGAAAAAAGAACTTTCTGACAGACGGGACATTCGCTTTACATAATCGAAGCATTGATTTCCTCAATCGGGTTTGTACAAACACAAACACAAACACATTCTTTCTTTTTTTAACTCCCTCATAATTAATCATTTTTTTAATTATTTACTAATCAATTAACACAATAAAAAATATATATCTTATTTACTCATCATTATTTACATCGGTCTTCTTTTTATGCCGATCAGGACCAGGTCTCTTCTCTTCTTCCTCATCTGCAACCGCGTTTTTCTTCTTTCGCATTCACCTGTCACTTTCTTTCACAGCAATGTCCGCAACTTTTACTCATGGTAATCATTATTTAATTATTGTGTCAAATTCCAGAAAGCTATATGATATGTAGTAATTTCTTCTGTAAACTATACGTAAACATGTAGTTTTATATCTAATGATACACGTGTTACTTTCAAATATCCATCAAAAGAAGACTTTTTATCATGTAAATATTTTTATCTAACTGCTAAATGTTTAGGCATGATAATAATTTTTCATACTATATAGTTTTATAAAATATTTGAATAAACTATATACAAACTGAACATGATTTTGTAAAATTCTTTGTGAAAAGATTGAAATGTTTCTAAAAATAGAGTTTGTACATTTATTGTTTCTCTTTCACCCCACCTCCACACGCTTCCCCTGGCCCCCCTATCACCACCCTCGCAGCTTTTTGACTTAATAATTCAAAAAAGTACTTTTTAATTATAATTTAAAAATTATACCAAATTCTTAGAAAGATAAATGTTAACTATTTACTTTTGTTTTTCTAAACTAATCGAACAAGTGGTTATGGTCGGACTTCTTTTATCATCTCATAAGCTTTCGTATTTTAATATCAAGAATCCCAAAGGTTACTTTAAAATTACAAAGCTTTCATTCATCTTTTCTTGAATTTAATTATATTACTTTTATTATTCATAATTGATATTTAATCTATGAATTCTATATTTAGTTAGATTTTTTTTAGGAATTATGAAACAAAGATACACCAAAATGAGAAGTGTTATGTCGGATAATGCTATATTTTACAAATTTTTCATAAAATATTAAACATTTAATAAAATTTATCTTGGTGAAGTTATTTGAATTTGCCAAATTAATTTTCAATTGAAAAGTAATTTCACACACAACGTCATATAGAATGAAACATTAATGGCTAAGAAAGAGTTCATCAAATAATGCAAGACATCACGAATGTAAACCTCACTATTAATGGAAAGATCATGGTTATAAGAGGTTATTTTAGATGGCTGTTTTTAGTTGTGAGATGTGGCACAGGTTATTTTAGATGACTGTTTTTAGTTGTGAGATGTGGCACGCAAGCACAGATTGTAGACTTTATCGTACAAATGTCACCTCTATGAGTTTCAATTAAAAGGCTCCGATTAACCACCAATATGAGAGTGGTTACTGATATATGACTTTCTAATTTTTTTTATTACAAGTGTTAAGATACAAACAAAAATAGTGAGCAATAGATTTTTTAAAGGATTTCGTCTACATAAAGGCATGGTCATTCAATACACCAATAAAGCTAAATAGCTCATTAAATACTTTGATGGATGCATTTTTTTCCTATTCAATTCAAGAGATCTAATTCAAAATTATTATTTTGAAGGTGATATTATCAAGTAAATATGTGTAACGCTTGGTCCGTGTATTATTCATTTCATAACATTTTTTAAAGGATTTGGGCTGGAACTTGACGAGTTGGGGAGCTCCAACTCGTCGTGTATGAATCTATTTGGCCGCGGAGTTTAAGGATCCAAATCAACGATACGGCCAAAGATGAAACCCTGATTTTGAGGTGTTACACCCTTATATATAGGACTTAAACCCTCTTGATTGGCCTCCATACCAGCCTCCCTATCCAGAGAAACCCTAGATTCGTATTCCATCTTGTATCTCGAGTGTGGTGAGCTTAAAAGACTGGTTTTTGGTGATTCTTGAAAGGAGCTTGAAGGTGGGAAGCATCTAGCTTGAAGGAGGGGCTTTAAATCTAGAAACTCTTCTTCAAAGGCAGTATTTTTGAGGTATAAAGTCGTCACCTTGTCATGTATTCATCTAGATCTCCTTATTTGAAGTTTAAGCATGATTTTGGGGGGTTTTGGTTGAGTTGTCCAAAAGATGTGGATCCCAGGGGTTGTTAAGCTAGATCTGACCACTTCATGACCTCTTGAAGCTTAAACTTGCAAACTTTATTGGTCCCCATGTCCCACACATGCAATATGTCCATTATGAAGTCATAAATGAGACAAAATCAATCTGAAAATTGAGGATCGATCAGATCTCTAGCATTAAAAAGCCCTAGAAGTCGGCTGAAACGTGTCGTGGTGATGGTGGTTTTGACAGAATCAATCTGAAAATCGATGATCGGTCCACCTTCCTCATATCGAGCAGAATAATAAGCTTTGGAGAGAATAGCTAATGGAAAATTCTCTGTCTTCGATAGGGCGATGAACAATGGAGATTATTTCAGGCACTCTATGAGAGGTTGGAGAAAAGCATTGTATTTAGATGGATTGAGGTCCAAAATAACATTTTGATTGGCCTTGATGCCCAGGATACCGGATAATGCAGTTTGATCGGCGCTAGAGGGAGTTTCAGATGATGAAGCCATTGATATCATCGAAGAAAAAGATGAACAATGCTTGAGAAAAGGGTTTTCTTGTGCCTGTAAGGAATTATGTGAAAACGGTAATGTGATAATGAACTGTCAAAGGCATTTTATACATCAGTGTATGGGAGAGAAATACAGTTGGAGACTATTCATTTTCCCTGAAAAAGCGCCTAAAAAGTGTGTGTAACAGGCATGATGTTATGCGGCGAAACTGACAAAGCGTGATATCAGGAAAATTTTTGAATTTTGCACGTGTCATTATCACAATCTTATCCCTTAAGATTCACCATATCATATTCCTTAAAGGCTGCCTTTTCTGATCTGCCCATTCGTATCTGAGTTCCATTGCCTGTTCTCTGAATCTAAAAGTAACCAATAGAAATCACAAGGATTTTCATGCAAGAGTGTGCCAAATATAAAGAAATAAAGCAAAAATTCTAAGGGATTCTAGTGATATCAATAAAGACATGAAGCAAATAGATCCCATGCAACGATCTCTTCCTTCGGAGTCAAGAGAGACTCAAAAGTGTCTTTGTGGTGGCCCATTAAATTACGATCACCTGTTTGTTGCCAAATAGTGAAAGGCATATTTTCAATAAGGCTTAAGGGTGGCTTGATCTTTAACCAAACTCCAAAACTTGACATAAGTCCGAACGTTCGAATGAAGTACTTGTCTGACCAGTGTCGCCATAAGAAAAAGTAAGCTTTAGAATTAATTTGAGTGACTAAAAAACTTATACAAATATCAAGAAAAATAAAAAATTGGATCTTATTGGAAGAAATGTCTTATGTATAAAACATTTCATTAAGATCTCGCAAAAATAAAAAGAGATTTCAAGGTACGAACCACAAAAATCGAGTTTCGTCAATTCGATGGTGATTAATCTAGAACATATAAGTTGTTCACCGTCAATTCGTAAATATGTGTTGGATTTTGGGTTTCACTCAATTCGTGGTGATAACGAATTTAAGATGATTAACACAACATTTGTGTAACCATAAACCTCAGTGGTAAAATCTGAGAGTCTCAAGGGTTACATTCATGGAAGCGAAAGAGATGGAGAAATTTTAGGAGGTGGTTCCAAAGAAGAGTGTACCTCTTATATACAAAAGAATGACCAAGCAGTCAACTCTTATCGCAATATGAGAAGAGTAAGATAGCTCAGTGACTAATGTGAATTATCAACCTGATTGGGAAGAAACGATTGGTATTATCGAATCATTAATGCTTCAAACATAGGGTCTCAGTGGCTTCGAACAACATACAACAGCATGCTTCTAGTGACACTTAACTAGTGTAAAATTTTAGAGTTAAATACCTTCCCCATCATTCGCAATTAAGAGTGTTATGATATGTTCCTTCAATCCTGCTCAATTGTCTATTATTTTTGGTATTTTTGATATTTTGCATAAAAGGAAATAAAATTGAAAATATTTTTGAATTTTTGAATTTTTCTGAAAAAAAAAATAAAAACATAAAGAAAAAAATATTTTTGAGTTTTGGATTTTTTGAAAAAAATTAAAAGCAGAAAATATAAGATGAAAAGACAAGTGAACAGAAACAAAACATACAAAGGATACAAGGAGCTCCGAACCTCCGAATGAACAGTGGACTGCGAGTCACTCTGAGCGTTCAGACCAATTCGCAGTTCATTTAATAAATTACGAGTGCGAAGGTTGATTTAGGAACTGATTTTGCTTCAATCATTCCTAATCCTTGAACTATTATATTAAAGGGTTGTTCAGGTAAGGCTTTCATGAAGATATTAGCCAATTGATCAGCGGATCTAACAAGGTAAATCTCGACATTTCTATCTTCCACATGATCCTTGATGAAGTAATACCTCAATGCGATGTGTTTGGTCTTCGAATATTGCACTAGCTTGTGGCAAATGCGAATAGAACTTTCGGAATCACAGTATAAGGGTATTCTTTTCATGTTAATGTCATAATCTCTTAACTGACTTTGAATACAGATCAACTGCGAGGTACGGGAGACAGCCGCTATATATTCAGCTTCGTCGGTTGAAAGGGAGACACAGTTCTGTTTCTTTGATTTTCAACTGACAAGTTTGTCATCAAGAAATTGACATCCTCTAGTTGTACTTTGCGATCAAGACTGAAACCTTCGAGATCATCATTCGAGAATGCATGCATAAAGAACCCCAAACTAGATGGGTACCAAATTCCGAGCGAGGTTGTTCTTTTTAGATATCTAAAGATGTTCTTAATAGTAATCGTGTGGGGTTCCCGAGGGTTTGCTTGAAACCTAGAACAATAGCAAACATAAAACATGATGTCTGGACGACTTGCAGTCAGATACATCAATGAACTTATCATTTGATGATAGAGAGACATATCAGCAGCTGGTTTGTCCAGAGATGGAGTCAGTTTTGTTCTGAATGCCATTGGAACCTTCACTTTCAAATCGCCCACCATTCCAAACTTCGCATGTAAGGTCTTCATATAAGTCTCCTGGTTGATAAATATTACCTCCTAACCCTGTATTATATTCAAACTAAGGAAAAAGTTAATCAAAATCATTGCGTTTATCTCAAATTTGGTCTCCATCAACTTTCAGAACTCTACAGTTAATATGGGATTAGTATATCCGAAGATGATATCATCAACATAGATTTAGACGATCATCAGATAGTTACCATCTTTCTTGAGAAATAAGGTTTGGTAAACTGAGCCTTGTTCAAATTTAGCATGTTTTAAGAATCTAGTAAGAGTTTCATACCAGGCTCGTAGAGCTTGCTTCACACCATAGACTGCTTTGTCCAGAATGTAACAGTGGTTCAGATATTTTTCATTTACAAACCTAGGTGTTTGTTCCACATACACTATTTCTTTTAACTCCCCATTTAGAAAGGCACACTTGATGTCCATTTGATATACTTCAAAGTTCTTGTGTGCTGCATATGCTAGAAAAATGCGCACAGATTCCAGTCTTGCAACTGGTGGGAAGGTTTCTTCGTAGTAAATCCCTTCTTCCTGGAAATATTGTTTAACTACTAACCGAGCCTTGTTTCGTATCACATTCTCCTCCTTGACAAGTTTATTACGAAACACCCATTTAATACTAACGACGAATGCATCCTCCGGAGTGGGAATAAGCCTCCAAACCTTGTTTCGTTCAAACTCATTGAGCTCCTCCTGCATTGGTTGTACCTAATCGGAATGATCAAGAGCAATCATAACATTTTTGGGTTCAATCTTGGAGATAAACAAATTAAACATGCAAAATTCTACTTTGGAGAATACTGCAGTTTGCTTCGCCTTCGATTGTGCTCTCGTAAGAACTCCTGAGGAAACTTTTGCGATCACTTGATTTTTTGAATGATCTCTGGTCCATTGTGTTAGTGGAGGGTAGTTCAGATCATAGGATGGATCTAGTTTTGCATTCACTTCTTCAAATTCTGACTGAACATTCGAATCATCATTTGTATTCGCATTCTCCCTCTCAAATGATGGATTCAGCCTTTCTTCCAGAATTGGATTCTCCCATAGAATGGAGGTTCTATGCTGACTTCCAGGACTTCCTACTCCCCTTGAATATGTGTGCCAGATGAAGAGGTTAATGTGAAACCCCCCCTGCAGTGAAGCATTCGCAACTTGTGCTTGAAACGAAATGTCATAGCCTTTCAGAGTAGGTGGATCATTTTCAAGACCCTTCGCAGGATCATCGATAATCTTCTGTAGCTCACCCTCCTTATTATCAGTTGCCTTGGATTTTGAAGAGATTGCTTCCTCTGGATCATCAAATAAATTCAAAAGTTCTTCATACAGATCAGAAAGAGGAATAGTCATGAGATTCTTTGCTGGAAAATTCTTCTCTGATTGACGATACGTTATCTGGAACTTCTTTAAATAATTTTCATCAAAAGTGACATAATAAGTCTCTTGTATTTGTATTAACTTTTTGTTGAGAACCCTGTATGACTTCGAAGTCAGAGAGTACCCCAAGAAATTTCCTTCATCTTCTTTCACATCAAATTTGTTCCTTTGCTCTTTTGAATTGAAGAGGAAGCACCTGGAACCAAAAACATGAAAGAACTTAACATTAGGTTTTCTTTTATTCAGAATTTCATAAGGGGTAATGGAGAATCGTTTATTAAGGAAGGATCGATTCTGAGTATAACAGATTGTTCCAATTGCTTCTGCCCAGAAATAAAGCGGTAGGTTCCCTAACGATAGAATGGTCCTCGCAGCTTCACACAAAGAGTGGTTTCGCCTTTCGACAACCCCGTTCCGCTGAGGAATGTAAGGATTCGAGAAGTTGTGAGCAACTCCCTTTTCAGTAAGAAATTCTTCAAATGCATGGTTTTTGAACTCTGAACCATTGTTGCTGCGAACAATCCGGACAAGCTTTCGCAGTTGATGCATGGTCATATTAATAAAGTCTTAAGCTTGAATGTGGCTTCAGATTTCTCCTTAAGAAAATAAACCCACGTAAATATGGAAAAATCATCAATAATAACTAATGTATACTTGTTACCACCAATGCTCTCAATAGCCGATGGACCACAGAGATCTATGTGTAAAAGCTAAAGTGGCTTGATCACTTTAGTGTTTATGATTGTTAAATGACTTTTCCTACTCTGCTTCCTTAGTTCGTTGGTGGCACAGAGATGATCCTTCTCAAAATTCAGCAATGGGAGCCCTCGCACATGATCACCATGTACGAGTTTGTTGATGTATTTGAATTTGAGATGTGAGAGCCTTTGGTGCCAAAGCCAACTATCACTCGAAGATGCTTTCATAAGAAGGAAAATGTTTGGCTTTCCTTTGATGGAATTTTGATTAGGTGGATACATCTCGCCTTTCCTCTTGGACTTCAGCAACACTGTTTTGGATGTCTTCTCGATTATCTCAAATCCCTCATAGTCGAATGATACTTTTAAAGCCAATACCTACAACTAATTAAGAAACACTAAGTAAGTTGTGTTACAGGCCTTCTACATAGGCAACCTTATGAATGGAGAATTCCCCGTTTGTAATCATTTTGTATCCCTTGATTTCTCCGAGTAAATTATTTCCATACTTGATTCTTCCTCCATCTTTTAATGCTCTATATTCCCTTAGCTCTTCTTTTCTCCATGTCATGTGACACAAACAACCACTATCAATGTACCATTCGGAGTCAAACTGCTCATCACGAATTACCTGCAAAATCAGAGACATTTAGCAACCTAAAGTTGTTTGGGTCCGTGTGAGACTTTCTCTCCTTTTGTTATTTTAAAAAAAAAATAATCCTTTTATCTTTAGGATCCCATTTAAATTAAGTTATTCTTTGTTTAGCTTTGATTTGTCGTTTGATAGCTTCTTTCTCAACCTTCTTTTTCTCCTTATTCATGTGTGTTTCAAACTGCTGTAAAATTATGTTAGACTCTGAAACAACCTTTGCCTTGCCCTTAATATCTTTCAATGTGTTTGCTAGTTTTGAAATTTTAGATTTTGGAGCAAAATTGGGTTTTTTTTTCCTCCAAAGTTTTCGTTGGATTTGATATGCGGGTTTTTGAAAGACTTTTTTTTTGGAAACATGTGGGACCGAAGACCGAGTATTTGAAAACCTTTTTAGAATTCATATTTGAGGAGACATTCACAATTGGTTTGGTAGATTTTTCTTGATAAACGAAGTTGGAGTTTTTATATCTCCATAAATGCTTTCTTTCTTATAGATTTTTGTGGTATCTAGCCTTTCGTTGATGTTTTTGATCAACAGATTTGTCAGCAGACTTATGAACACTAGTCCTAGGTTTCACTTTTCTAATAGGGGTTTCAACCTGTTCCGACGATGTGTCAATTGGAACGCTTTGGTTCCACTCATAATTCCTTTCTCGTAGGTTGAATTGACCTTGATCAGTAGTTCAGCCACATATCTTCCCTTTGTTTCCCAAGAGGTCAACTTCGAAATACCTTTGGTTTCATCAACATTATTAGTTGGAGCGGACCAAAAGAGTTCATCACATCCATCAGCATTGTCATCTTCTACAAGGGACGTTAGTTCTATGGTTTGATTTTTGTTCAGTCCTAAAGTTGTGAACACTTGGTTCGACATGTTTGAACTTTGGGAAATACTGTAGCTTTTTCTTTTAAAATCTTTGAACTTTTGTTTTCTGAAATGCGAGCATACTCAACAGAATTTTCAGAAATCAGATTTATCTTAGATTCAGATTCATTTTTGATAAATTTTGAACAATCAACCTTATCCTCTATAGAAATCTCACTCATGTCACTATCATCATCAAATTCATATATATTTTCAACATTAAGTGTATTTTTTGAACTCAATTTAGTGCATAGAGAGTCAAACTTTTGTACATTATCAAATTTAATCTGTTATTTATCTTTTTCACTCAATATATCCTTCAACATTTCTTTATGTTCCATGGACTGTATATAAGTTTCGATTTTGTCCACTCCAACTCTGTAAGCATCAGAGATATTGTCAGAAGAGACAATGGATTTGCATTTGTAGTAGTCCACATCTATTTTGTCCTCTTTCAATTCTAGAAAGGGAAAAATCATTTTATGTATTTTCTTCCCTATTTCATAATCTATATGCAACTGAGTAATATTTAAGTAAAGACGTGTAGCAATCAAATAAAAAATGTTTCATTGTTTTAAAATCCCTATGTTATCTCTTTGCAAATAAATTACATCATCCCTAGACTTAGATAAATCAGACTCTAACTTCTCAATCCATTGCGCCTCTCTTCACTCTTTGATGTTACCCTGCCGAGTTGATTGGTTAAGTTAGTATTACTTACACAGGTTCTTTTTAAAATATCACTTAAACTAGAAACTGTAAAGTTGAAGTCTTCTAATTCAGTTTCATACCGAGAGACATGAATATTTAAAGATTCAAGAATACAGTGTACCTTATTGATCATCTTCTCACATTCACTAATCTGCTCTGTGACAGGTTTCGCAGCGAAGCAGTTATCCGAAGCATATCCCCGTTGCTCCGAAACATTACTGTTGACCATGAAGCATTTTCCCTCGTACTCTGAAGCTCGAACTTTCTCAATGAAGCACTTGCCATGTCTCGGTTTGCGAATCTTGTCATCCTTTTAGTCAGTTAACCAGACTTCAATGCTTCAAAATTTGTCATCATTTTCCTACACAATGAAAGCAGGTTTAGCGTTATTAGCATTCTTCCTTTTCTTAAGCTCCTCTATCTTCTGAAGATAGTAAGCTTCATCTTTTTCATCTCCTTCATCCTTCTTCTCATTTAGCCTTTTCAACATGCATTCTTTCGCTAAATGATTCTTTCCTTGATAGTAATTACATTCATATCCAGAATCTCCCACCAGCTTGCTATCTTTCTTCACTTCTTCCTTTTGAGAGTTATTGACACTCTCACCCTTCGTCTTCTTAGAGCTGTAACTTCCTTTCCATTTTCTATTTTTGTTGCGTCTAAAATTCTTTTTGGCGAACTTCCTAGGGTTTGACACCATCAATGCGTAATCCTCTTTTGAGAGTTCACAATCGGAGAGATCAGTTGAACGTTTATCAAGTTTCTCCTCATGCTTCTAAACAAAGGCTCCGAACTCATAGAGAAGCAACGTTTGAATGGAATCCTCAAGATCAGCATCACCGGAGTAGAGCTCTTTTAGCCTGTCACAAATCTATTTTTATTGTTTCACAGGCACTCACCAGACAAAAGGTGTCTCTAAGCAATGCAAATCAAACTATCCTCATCACATTTACATTACTGATTAACTTGTCTTTTTCATCCTGTGGGATGTCTACAACATTAAGAACATGCTTGTTGTAGTCAGCTTGAGTTTTAATAACTTTTCTTGTACCGGTATGAGCAAACGTCTGAATAGTCATGGCATCCCATATCAGGGAATCATTATCCTCAAGCCCTAGAACAAAATCCTCGAAGTGTAGTCAGCTTGAGTTTTAATATAAAGTAGTAATGAACCAGATGTGTAAAATCGAGATTGATTTTAGGGTAGAATCAAGATATCCAACATCAATAGTCGTTAAAATGATGAAGACGATAGAGAGTAGATCCAATAAAAGTGGAAACCCTAATATCTCTTTAACATAAGAGATGTGTATAGTTTACACAGTCTCCTGCTTAGATACTAATTGTTAGAATAAATCAAGAGTTGATTGATAGATTCAAGAACAAGAATAAGAATCAAAAACAAAGAATGAAGATCAAAGTAGTGTTGAATAATTATATTATGTGCTTTAGAAGTGCTCGATTAAGAACTGCTACTGTAAAAGCACGATAGGGTTACAAGTGAATCGATATACAGCACAGTGCATGCATGCACTATAAATACCCTAACCCCAACACAATAATGAAACCCGATGGACAGGCCCAACTCGTTACAAAAGGACTATAATATAAAATTGACACAACATTTTATAGTCTAACAAGATCATGGGGGAGCCCATAGCATGAGGATATAAGACCATAGGGGTAGCCTATAGAATTCCATTAAAGACCATGGAGGGAGTCCATGGCTAACTCTATGTATATGTATCAGCATGACAGTATGTGATTATTTGATTTATATGATTGGGAAACTCACTAAGCTTGTGCTTACTATTTATTTGTATGTTTTAGGTACTTCTATTGATAAGGGCAATGATCCGGCTTGATGACGAGGCATGCATTCTCTGGTGTTTTCACATTTAGCTCTTTGTAATATGAATTTTCAAAATAACATGTATATGTATTGGGATTTTTACATTTACTATGGTTGAGGATATAAAAATAAAAGTTTAAATTTTTTTATGAAAATTGGGCTGTTACAAGTTGGTATCAGAGCATTGGTTTGGGAGATTCGGACGCACTTCTGAGTGTGTCAGAACTCAAACTTAGGGAATGGTAACAATTACGGTTCAAAAAGAAACCAAAGTTTAATTTCTTGAAAACAATTTTATAAGACAGCGGGATAATGCAATGCACATAATCGTCCGAGCTCAAGTAAGTATTCCCAATGTTTTAGTCATGCTATATATATATATATATATATATATATATATATATATATATATATATATATATATATATATATATATATATATATATATATATATATATATGGAAATATGCTTGTATTGATTATTTGCTAAATGTATGCTTTCAAAGCTATACATGTTTAGGATTGCATAGTCCTAGAATGAGGGATTTTGCCTTATTCTTGTTCCTTGTTTGGTTGTGGTTTAGGGTAGAAGCTTTATTTGACAGTCTATATGATTCTCTTTGTGTATAACTTTCATGCATAGGGAAATCTGTTATGATTAATCTGGATTTCTGGTTTAGTGAAGGTTGAGAATCCTAGGGGGTGATTTAGGGATATCAGGTATGGCTTGGGGAAGGTACAGGTAGGTGTGGAAGGTAATAATGGGCCCGTACTACTGAAAGCTCCAGACCTGTACCCTAAGCAATGATAGACCTGGTAGTTCTTAGGAGGAATCCCTTTCAATTTCCTTATCTTGTTTATTTGTGATATTTTTAGTTGAGGGTGGTTGTAACATCCGTCAAATTCATAAAAATTTTAAAACATCCAAAAAACCACCGTTTATTACAAATTGTTTTAAAAACAGTTTAACATCAGAGTCTTCAGCATGACTGGACCGCCTCACCGGGCCTTCAGTCTATTTGGCCTTCTCTCAGAACCTTCAGTATGTCTGGACCGCCTCACCGGGCCTTTTGCCTGTCTAGACTGTTCTCTGGGCCTTCGGCCTAACTGGTACGCCCTGATGGGCCTTCAGTGTATCCGGGCCGACCTGGTTATGTTGTCCTAGAGCACAAAGCAGGACCGCCTCAACCCAAACATAATCACAGAATCATCACATACTCAAATGCTAGCTAGCATATACAATAATCATACAGGCCTAACAAATCATCAATCATAGCAACATCATATACACTAGGATATGGATCTAACATATCACTACACATAGCATCATACAATAACCAGGATAACAATCCAAAAGGGTCGGCCTTAGTGCCTTCGACCCTATTAGTATAGTGAGGAAAAGTCACTTCACAAGCAGTACTGACTGACAAGATCCAACTCTCGAATCATCACTCCGAACTCAACCGCCTACAATCACCATGTGACTAACTCCATCAAAATATGGAATTCCCAAAAATACCCTTAAAGTCAAATTTGGTCAACCATGGTCAAGGTCAAAGTCAACAGTCAAGGTCAACGGTCCATGTTGACCCAACTCGTTGAGTGTATTTACTGACTCGTCAAGTTCCTTCAGAACTCAGAAAACCACAAAAACCCGAGTCATATGGCCGGGTCGTCAAGGCAAGTCGTCGAGTTCGTATAGTTTCCAGAAGATCGAGGAAATCCCAGGCCAACTCGCTGAGTTGGTAGAGCAACTCGTCGAGTTTTCCTTGTCTTAACACATTCAGCCATCTCCCAAGCAAGTCTAATGCTCCAAACTATAGATCTGGTCCCCTAAGACTGAGATACCATGTAACGCTACTAATTTTACGTCCATGCATGACATCAAAGGGGCAAAAACACTCAAACAAAGCTTAATAAGGGGTTTAGGGAATGAAGGAAGGCCAAGACTTGATAAAGATGGAAACTTTATGTCAAAAGAGGCCATGAAACATCCAGATCTGAAGTCATAGCTACATGACATGCTCAAATCCAAGAATGACTACAATATAAGCTAATAATGACCATAAAATCACAAATGAAGAGATCTAGCAAAATAAATGACTAAGTTATCAACTTTATACCTCAAAATGCTTGACACAACAGAGTAAACACTGGATCTATAGCCTCTCCTTTCAACCAACTTCTTCAAGCTTCTTGTTCCTTCCAAAAGAGCATCAAAAATCACTCTTCAAGCTCACACACACATACAATGAGGGAAAAGCACGGACTAGGGTTTTCTATGGACAAGGAGGCGATGAGGGAGGCTAACAATGAGAGTTAAGGCCTTTATATAAGGTGCAAATCCAAAAAATTAGGGTTTTCATATTCATCCTTCAAGTCTTCGAGTTAGGGAATTTCAACTTGTTAAGTAGACATTGAAAATACGTAGGTATTAAATACCCTACACGATGATTTGGAGCCTTCCAACTTGTCGAGTTGCCTTGCAAATATAAATATATAAAGCTTTAAATTCATACCTGAAGATTGGGATGTTACAATGGTGATGATCATGCAAGGTTCAAGATCAGGATCAAGATCTTGTTCGGGCTCTAGTGCAGAGCCCATGGATGAGAGGTTGCGCGATCTTATCACAATTGAGGTTACTCATGACATCCTTCACGCTACCCCAATGATTTTCGGTACCGTTAATGAGGGCATCATGGAGATCATGGAGGAAAGGCTCAGGTCCTTCCGAGCTGAGATTGCTACAGGCCAAATTAGAGCCCGAGCTCCCTCGTACAAGGAGTTCAAGGCGTGTGGAGCGCCTGAGTTCTTCAGGGTCCATGATCCCAGTACAAGTCGAAATTAGGTGGCAGACATGGAGAATGCCGAACACACGAGTTCTTGCCCTGATGCGGCCAAAGTGGGGTTCGCATCTTGTATGCTGAGGGATCGGGCACGAGACTGGTGGGAGGAGGTGACTCATGAGGTGGGATCAACTAGGGTGGCTGAGATGACTTGGGAGGAGTTTGTGAGGAGCTTTAATTATGAGTTTGCACCACCCATTTAGGTGTAACGTTTGGTGGGAGAGTTCCAATATTTACAAGAGACTACCAAGAATGTGGCGGAGATCAACGCTAAGTTTCGAGAGAGGGCATTTTTGGTTCCGTAGTATGCTGCGGATGAGGAGATGAAGAAGACTAGGTATCATTCCATGCTGAGAGATGATATTCGTGAGTTTGTGATTTTTTTGGGGTGCAAGACCCTGAATGAGATGGTTGATAAGGCCCAAGAACGGGAGATTTAGTTGGAGCTCCACACGAAGTGGAAGTCGGAGCAGGTTCAAGCAACAGTATACCAGGCCAAGAAGCCTAAGACCTCCGATCTTCCTAGCAGGGGCCAGTAGGGCCGTGGCCGTTATGCCAAGTGTGGTAAGTTGCACAATGGAGCTTACCGACCAGCATGCTCAGGATGTTATGCTTGTGTCCAATCGGGTCACATGAGTCAGGATTTCCCCAATAAGGGCTTGATTTGTTTCCACTGCAACCAGACCGGTCATAAGAAGGCCGAAGTACAAGGTTGGTTAGGGGAGGAGGAGTTGTGGGGGTGCCTGCACCCACCACAATGAAGATTACAGATGGCCGCCCGACCAAGGTGGAGGCTCCTACCATGAAGAGCAGTACATTTCAGTTGACTACCGAGGAGGCCCGAGTAGCGTCACATGTTGTGATTGGAATGTGATTTCTTGTATCTTGTTTATTTTCTTGTTATGCTTATGTTATTTTGATTTTGTATAGGGACCTTTCTGGTCAATGGTTTTGTCGGCCCATGTTCTCTTTGATTTGGGGGCTACCAGATCGTTCGTATCCATTGCGCTCAACAAGATGTTTCGGGATGCTCTGGGGACCTTAGAATCCCCTTCTTGAGGTGGAGATTGCGGCTGACTGCACCATGAGTGTTGTGAGGGTTTATTAGAGGAGCGTTGTAAATGTGTTTGGGAGAAGTTTCCTATCGATTTGGTTCCGATTCCTCTGCGGGGATTGATGGTGATCATCTGGATGGATTGGTTGGGGCCTAATGGGGCCATGATAGACTGCGAGTGTCATCCGGTGAGAGTTCGAACCCCAAGTGGGGGAGAACTGATTATTCATGGAGAGAGAGCCTCGTATAGCCTAACTCTCTGTTCGGCTGCAAAGGCTAGAGGATTATCAGCAGGGTTGTTCTGGGTTCTTAGCTTATGTTTCCAATATGAGGGTTGAGGCCACGCCTGATTTTAGCAGTATTTCGGTTATGCGAGAGTTTCCTGACGTATTTCCGTAGGAGTTGCCAAGGGTACTCTGGAGAGGAAAGTGGAGTTCTGTATTGATTTAGTGCTTGGCATTACTGTGATAGCCAAGGCATCGTATTGTCTAGCTCCATCCGAGATGCAGGAGGTGTCTACGTAGCTTCAGGAGCTACTAGACCAAAGTTTTATTCGCCAGAGCAGTTCCCTGTGGGGAGCACCGATTCTGTTTGTGAAAAAGAATGATGGGTCTCAATTATCAGGAACTGAACAAGCTAACGGTGAAGAACTATTATCCACTTCTGAGGATTGATGATTTTTTTGATCAGCTCCAAGGTGCATCTTGGTTTTCCAATATTGATCTTCGATCGGGATATCACCATATGAGGATTATGGATGAGGATATACCGAAGACGGCCTTTAGAACTCGTTATGGTCATTATAAGTTCATGGTGATGCCATTCGGGTTCACAAATACTCCAACGACATTCATGGATCTCATGAACCGGGTTTTGTAGAACGATGTTGGATCAGTCTGTAATCATCTTCATTGATGATGTTTTGGTCTATTCAAAGACCAAGGAGCAACACGAGCAACATTTGAGGGAGGTATTAGAGACCTTGAGGATGGAGAGGCTATATACCAAATTCTCCAAATGTGATTTTTGGTTGCGCGAGGTACATTTTTTGGGGCACATCATCAATCAAAAGGGTATTTTGGTCGATCCGGACCAAATCGAGGCGATAATGCATCAGGAGGTTCTGAAGAACGCATCTGAGATCCGGAATTTCTTGGGTCTAGCGGGGTACTATCGGAGATTCATTCAGGATTTCTCCAAGATTCTCATACCCTTGACCTGATTGACCAAGAAAAGCATGAGCTTTCGGTAGGTCCAGATCAACAATCGGCATTTGCGACCTTGAAGCAGAGATTATACGAGGCCCCGATTTTAGCACTACCCGATGGATTGGATGACTTTGTAGTGTATTATGATGCTTTTATTTTGAGATTAGGTGCAGTTCTGATGCAGAGGGGCATGTGATTGATTATTCTTCTAGGAAATTGAAGCCTTATGAGGCAAATTACCCCACTCATGACCTAGAATTGGGGGTGGTGGTGTTTTCCCTCAAGATTTTGAGACATTATTTGTATGGGGTCCGATGCACTGATCATAAGAGTCTAAAGTATTTGATGGATCAACAGAATTTGAACATGCAACAGAGGAGATGGCTCAATGTAGTAAAAGCTTTTGATTATGAGATTTTGTACCCTCCTAGGAAGGCCAATATGGTGACCGATGCCTTGAGTCGTAAGGTGGCGAGTGCTCTGATCCGAGATGTTTGCCTGAGGATGATGGTGATGTCACCTCTATTGAATATTATCAAGGAGGCTCAGTTTGAACGACTAAAGAAGGAGAACTGGAAAGTGGAGCAGATTCGGGGGCAGATTCGACTTTTTGTTTGAGATGACCACGGTATATTGACCCAGTGTGGTAGATTTTAGGTACCGACTTTTGGGGGTGTAAGGCAAAAGATATTGGAGGAGGTGCATAGATCCAAGTTTTCTATCCATTTGGGGGCCAAGAAGATGTATCGAGACTTGAGATTGAGTTATTGGTGGCCCTACATGAAACAGGTGATTGCATGGTTTATTGAGCTGTGTTTGACTCGCATGAAGGTCAACGACGAGTATTAGAGCCCCCATGGTAAGATGCAGCCGCTACCTATTCCCATGTAGAAATGGGAAGAGATTTCTATGGATTTTATTATGAAGTTACCTAGGACTTCTCAAGCTGTGGGCTCCATCTTGGTTATTATGGACAGGTTGACCAAGAGTACTCATTTTATTCTGACCTCCGAGAGTATCTCCGTTGAGAAATTAGAAGATATTTATGTTCGGGAAGTGGTGGTTAGGCACGAGATGCTAGTATCTGTAGTTTTGGACCATGATGTTCGTTTTAACTGTAGGTTTTGGAGGAAGTTCCATGAGGAGTTGGGAACTCAGTTGCATTTTTGCACTACTTATTACCCCTAGACTAATGGTCAGAGTGAGCAGACGATTCAGATGCTCGAGGATATGCTTCTGGCATGTGTATTAGATTTCGTAGGGAGTTAGGATACTTACCTTCCACTAGCAAAGTTCTCATAGAACAATACTTATCATGCTAGTATCGACCGACCCCCATTTGAGGTGCTTTATGGTCGGAGATGTAGGACTCCAGTTTGCTATGGGGAGGTCGGACATCGAGTTATGGGGAACACCGAAGTTGTATTTAAGACGACCAAGTTGATTCAACAGGTTTGCAGACGGCTTCAGATAGCGTAGATCAGGCAAAAGAACTATGCGGGTAGGCGCAAATCAGACCTATAATTTCAGGTCGGGGATATGGTACTCCTGAAAGTGTCACCCTGGAAGGGTGTTATCCGGTTCAGGAGGCGGGGCAAGTTGGAACCTGGGTTTATTGACCTGTTTCAGACTATCGCCCGGGTGGGCAAGGTTACGTATCAGTTGGATTTTCCAGAGGAGCTTGGGAAAATCCACAGTACATTTCACGTTTCATAGTTGTGAAGTTGTATCGCTTGATGATATTCAGATTGATAAGAGCTTGAATTATGTGGAAAATCCCATTGCGATTCTGGATAGAGGAACGAAAGCCCTCCGAAATAAGGAAGTGAAGTTAGTAAAAGTGAAAAGGCAGCTCCGAAGAGGTTCCAAATGAACCTGGGAGCTGGAGGATGAGATGAGGAGGCATTATCTGGACCTTTTTGCATCAGCAGACTTCGAGGTCGAAGTCGAGTTCAAGTGGGGGAGATTTGTACTACATGGTCCAGGTATTATTTATTTTATAACATTTTTTTAAGGAATTGGGCTGGAACTTGACGAGTTGGGGAGCTCCAACTTGTAGTGTAAGAATCTATATGGCCACGAAGTTTAAGGATCTAACCCGACGAGTTGGGGAGCCCCAACTCGCCGAGTTGACGGCCAAAGATGAAACCCTAATTTTTAGGTGTTGCACCCTATATAAAGGACTTAAACCCTCTTGGATGGCCTCCCTACCAGGCTTCCTATCCAGAGAAACCCTAGATTTGTATTCCATCTTGCATCTTGATTGTAGTGAGCTTAAAAGAGTGGTTTTTGGTGATTCTTGAAAAGAGCTTGAAGGTGGGAAGCATCTAGCTTGAAGGAGGGGCTTTAGATCTAGAAACTGTTCTTCAAAGGCTGCATTTTTAAGGTATAAAGTCATTACATTATCATGTATTCATCTAGATCTCATTATTTGAAGTTTAAGCATGATTTGGAGGGGGAGGGGGTGGGGTTGGTTGAGTTGTCCAAAAGATGTGGATTCCAGGGGTTGTCAAGCTATATCTGACCCCTTCATGACCTCTTGAAGCTTAAAGTTGCAAACTTTATTGTTCCCTATGTCCCATACATGCAATATATCCATTATGAAGTCATAAATGAGCCTTAGAGGGTATATCTAGCATGCATGGACGTAAATTTGGAAACTTTACGTATTTTGTCTACCGTGGGACATTAGATCTATGTTTTGGGATGTTGATATGGGAGTTTTAGGGCTTAACGGGTCAAGACCCTCTTTAGAGAACCTAGGGTTTGAGTTTGACGCCTTTTTGTATGGTTCTTAAGGGTAAAGCTGGAAACTTTACCCTTTTAGAAATCATTTTGGAAGTGAACTGAGGTTTGGGGCCCTTGGATCCGTTGGAAACAGCTTAATGCATTAAGAGGCCAGATTCCTGGCGAAGTCAGCAAGTTCATTGGTGAACTCGACAAGTTGATGGAATTTTTCGCTATTTGATTTGACATTAGGGAAACTCAACGAGTTGAAGAGACAACTCAGCGAGTTGGGTCAACTCAGGACGTTGACTTTGACCTTTGAGCTTGGTTTTTGACCAAGTTTGACCTTTTATGGGTTTTGGGGTATATTGAGTTGCAATTAAGGAAATTATTTATGTTTTAGGGTTGTGTAGAGCGGATATTGGAACCTAGACCTAGTCAGCTTCCATGCAAGTATTGAGGTGAGTCTTCTCGCCACATTGATTGGTCGAAGGCACCAAGGCCGGCCCGTTAATTGATATGATATGTTTGTATGGTAAATGGTATGTTATTTGATTTACGTATGTGCTTATGTGAAGACCATGAGGGGAGCGCATGGAACTTGTCAAGACCATGGAGGGAGCCCATGGATGAGGATATAAGACCATAGGGGTAGCCCATGACATTCCATTGAAGACAATGGAAGGAGTCCATGACAAATTCTATGTATATGTATGAGCATGGCATTATGTGATTATCTGATTTGTGTGATTGAGAAACTCACTAAGCTTGTGCTCACATTTATTTGTATATTTCAGGTACTTCTTTTGATAAGAACAAGGGCCCGACTTGATGACGAAACATGCATTCTCTGGTGTTTTCACGTTTAGCTCTTTGTACTTTAAATTTTCAAAATAACATGGATATTTATTAGGATTTTTATATTTACTATGGCTGAGGTTATGAAAATAAAAATAGAAGTGTTATTATTAATCAATTGATCAAACGGTTTTCGTGAGAGCAAAAAGTTTAGTGCAATCTTGATGAAGTAGAAGACAATAAAAATAACTTCTATTCGACTGTGTTCTTAAACTCACTAATTGTTGTTGTACGCCACCTTATTATCTTTGGTTTAAAGATTTGTTGTCTAATGAAACTATTATGGAATATTGATCCCTTAACTAGATTATGTAATTACACCAGATTGGTAAGTAAAGCTTTCCAACAAAATGTAATTTCTATTGAAATAGACGTTCGTCAATATGTATTTGCCAAGAATTCACATGCGGCTGTTTGACAATGAGATGTTCTCATTCAACTATGAACTTTGAGATATATACTCAACTTCGGATTAGATATATATTATATTTTTATTCAAACTATAAAAATTGAAATGTGTATTTTGATTTCGAGGTGCATGTTTTCACATGTATTCTATTTTCTAATTTATTTATAATATATTGGTTTCTTTTAATTTGATAGACCAAATGAAACTAATTACCACTATAGAAATATTTTCAATCCAAGCTAACGGTTTCATTTTTGAGTTACTATAATTTTTGTACCACCACAATGTTATATATATATATATATATATATATATATATATATATATATATATATATATATATATATATATATATTATTCTTATTGTTGAATAATGACAAAAAATTGTATATACAAAATTAATAACAGAAGAATAACACAAAAATAATATTCTCACGTCTTTATAAAATTTATATTAAAATAATAACACAAAATAATAAAAAGAACCTATAAATTTATCTATCTTAATATTACATCAACCATTTTCAAAAAGGAAACGTTAAAAAAAAACCTAATATATTATCCTCTAATGTTTTAAAAAAAAATACTATATTATTTTTGTGTCTGTTAAAATCATTATATTTGTTGATTTTTATTAAGTTAATGTTTCATAGTCGGATGATATAAGAAAACAGGTTGCATAAACTAAGTAAAATTAAAATAAGTAAATGAACAGTTATTTAGATTATAAAACATCAAACGAATAGTAATTAGAAAAATTGCAACACTTTTTTGGAATAGCAATTACAGTTCATAGAAATTAACAATGTCATTTAAATATTTTGGTTCCATGTAAGCTATGCTATCAGTTTTGTTTGCATTATCTGACTTTGAAATATTAATTTAATCAAATAAAAAAGTTATAATGGTTTTGCTTGTCACAAAAATATATAATGGTTTCTTAGCGGTGGAAGACCCACATGTGTTTTGAATGTATATTTTCCAAATATAAATTTATAAAAATTACACTACTAATTATTAGTAAAATATTTAAAATCTCTATAACATAAACATAAAACATCAAGAATCATTATGGTTTTTTAAAATTAGTTGTGAGACTCGTATGTTATTAAAAAAAAATATACTTAATATGAAGATGTAAGCATTAAACATGTTTAAAGTGAAATTTCGAAATAAATATGATGAACATATTGAATAAGTAATTACTTCGAGCTATATGATATAACAAATTTAGTGATATATATATATATATATATATATATATATATATATATATATATATATATATATATATATATATATATATATATATATTTAAATTTATCATGAATCATAAATTTCTAAAAACATCTTTGAATTTGAGAACTTTAAATTTACAATAAGATCCAGTTAATTACGGAATTTATAAAGAAAGTTAGTCAACTAATGTAATTTTGAAATGGAAATACATTTTGACAAAATTTAATTGAAAATAACCAAGAAATAAAATATGGAAAAATCAATGAAAATTAGACATGTGACATTTTTTTTTGGGAAATTGAGTGATCTAACCATTTTTGGATGTTTTTTCTTTAAATATAATCCTTTTTTTAAATGATGACCTATTCCGGGATGGGGCATTCCAGAATATATATTTCAGACTAATTTTCGAGTGGGTCGACCCATTACCTTGCCTCTGGAATTCTTATTTCGGACTATCCGTTTGTGTTCCATATCAGGAATTTGAAACTCAAATTCCGAAATATAATATGAAAAAATCCGGACCCTCGCCTTCATTCTGGATCATGCTCTGACTTTCCAATTTCCGACATGCGACCCTAATCCTGATTCCGATTTTTGACATGCAACTCTGACCTGGAATAAAACCACTACGACCCCGTTATTTTAAGGGTACATTCTTCACTTAAGAAACCTAGTTTTATTGTTTGTATAATGTGCTTAGTTATTTATAATTATTGTTCTAGAATGCATAGAACACATCTGGAATGAACTGAAAATGTTCCAGAGTTTAAATAAAAGATGTCATTGTTGTAGGATCAGCTGAAAAATAGTTTAGATGTTTAGGTATTGTTAAAATTACATCGAAATTCCTATTTTGGATCCAAATTTGATTCTGGAAGCCTCCGGAATGGGAGGAACTGTTCCAGAACACGAGGAACTCATTCAGAACACCATAAACTAGTTCAGAACGAGTCCAAAATATTGGCCAGTTTTCATTTCGAAATGAAGTGATAACACCTTTTTATTTGTGCAGCACGACGAAGTTTTTGATGCATAAACTGCACTCTCTTATAAACCCAAAATCGGTGGGGAAACTCTTACGACATTCATAGATAGACCTAAATACGAGACTTGTTCCAAAATACATCTTTTGGGAGGTGGTTAGACATTCCTAATGTAGATAGGGATCCATTGCTTATATATTACGTCTTTTGCCACTAAGTTGTCATGGACCCCCGAAGCTAAGCAGAGGAAATGGTTTTTGAGATTGGGGGTTACAAGTTGTCTTTCGTGAAGAAAGAATTTATCTCATTACCGACTTCTGACTTGGTGATTATTTTCCTGCTTCTGCATCTGGCGCCACCTTCTATTCCCATGCATTTCCTATGGTCCCGAGGAATGTCTTGGTTAAATTAGATGATGTTATGATGGTATTTAAACATGCACTTAATGAGTTGTTGGACGAGGATGCAGTTCATGTATGTCTTCTATACCTATTAAAGAAGGGTTTCTATGAGCGATTGCCTAAACTGCTTGTTACATAAGAGTATTTCGTTTTACTATCCAACCTTGATGAATTCAATATGTATAATGTCATCTATTTTATAATTACTGATCATAATTACTTATCGTTACTAAGATTTTTTTAGAAATTTAATTGTTAATTTTTATGTGGCAGATATCCATCGGGAAAGATAATTTGGGATCAGTTGTACAAACAGTTAGTTACTGTATTCAATAAGGTTGACAAACATATACATCTAGACAAACTAAAAGAGAAACAACCTCAAAAAATGACCTACACCCTAAACGGGTTTTTATACACATTTAAGGTAAGTATGATGATTTTTTTTAATATTTGCTAAAATTCTAACAATTTATTTGTTTGCTAACATTAAATTATAAATTATTGAGACTTTTCCGGTGAACAATTTGTTTGGTACCCGACAACAGAATGTGATCCCTCGGGTTGTTGCATGGTTAAAACTAAGGACTTTACAAAAGACTCAATGCAACTATTTTACAAATCAACGACGTATGCTTACTTAATTATTTAAATGTTTTTTTTTAGAATTTATGTTTATTTATCGTTTTATAATTTTTTTAGCATGATGGATTGATCGCCCTGATTTTCCTGACACTAAAGTTCACAAGGCACCTTCACTAACACTGTCACCCAAAAACTCTCCTACCTATGAGCCTCGACAAAAGGAGGTACTGATGGATGTTCTATCTCTCCCACCACCATCACCACTGGCCGCTAACCCATCAAATGATAAGGACCAAATAATTACTAACTTGTAAAATGAGGTCCGTCAGTTGAAAAACGAGCTCAGTGAGTGTCGCGAGCAGTTGAGATCACACGATGAATGTTTATCAGAGCATGATGCTACTTTAGCCAAGCTTCTAAAACATATCAATAACAATCCCGAAGAAGATTTTGGTATTGTAGAGTACAATAACAATGACTTATGGGACCATGATTATGGGTTAGGCGGGCCCGAAAAACTGTTGTGTGACGGCCCCACACAACAATCTACATTTATTCATTCCTCGGATGTAAAAAAGATTATGCAGGATCAATAAGAAACGCCCCCGCCAACACTTTGGCGTTCTATGTGCCAAAAAGTTATGTCCATATGGTATAAGCCTTCATGGATACAAATGAAGAGGAAAGCACTTTGGTAATCTCTTAGATACTTCTATACACACTCTTTAGAAACAGCAAGATGGTTCAGTGTTGTTCACTCACTTCTTTTTACTGTTATTCCAACGATTGAATTTTGGATGTGCTTATATGTAGATAGTCACGCAAGGTGGTTGGGATGTTATATAAGTTACATTTTTAACATTTTCATTAACGTACTACCCTTCTACTAACAACACTTACTTAACTGGAAATATTTTTAATTGACAACACATCATGTTGTAGATCTCATTGTTGGTAGAGTAGAGATAGGATGATGCTCGGTGAATGGTAACACCGACAACCTTCAACCCTGATACATTTGACTGGTGTGATATGGCCGACGGATCTGTTTACGCAGCTTAGGCAGATTGTGATATAGTATAATTGTGTTTGGATTATATTACCTAAGTATGTATGTACTATAATGTTATTTGATGTTTAACTATATCTAACATTTTTTGTAGCTTTACATCCCAATCAATATACCAATTGTTCAATGGTTTTGGGTGTTTTCAATTTGAAAACACCCGAAATGAAAAATATACGATACTCATCGGAAGATCAACTATATTTCAGAAACTGAGGATTTGTTTATCGGTATGCGAGTCTGCATCGGCAGACTGCTAGTGTGTATCAACTATTGGGGTACCTAACTAAGCGATTCAATCCTAGTTGAGAGTTTCAACATGACTCTCGAAAAGACGTCACAATTACCACAACAAATTAACAGTAGAGGGGATTGTGGGGGTAGTTTTATGTTGGTTCTTAGAAGCATTGATCATTAAGAAATTATATTCTATAGATAGTCAAAGCGGTTCATGTGTTAAGTTATATCGTAAACGACTGGCAAAAATATTTTGGGTTATAAGGACTAAGATGATTTGAACATTGTAGTTTCACTTCAAACAAATCTGTAACGCCCGAAATATTCAAACTATTTTTACATTTTCAAAAACATACTTTCATTCATAAATATTATAAAAATGTCATTGTGTCACACCCCCGAACCAGACGGCGGAAACGTCCGGGGGCTGTTGTGACTCAATTGAATACCATCACAATGAATATACATGAAACATAACATCATACATCACCAAGCATTGGAATAATACAACTGGTAGCGTTTACATTTAGTACATTGTTCCCTAACATTACATGCCCAAAAAGTAGATTGTTCGGTGCTAATTAAACAAGCAGCAAAACGTCACTGAGTACACTTATCCCTTCGATTTATCTGTTACCTGAGAATACAAGTATTTTGAAAAACGTCAACATATGAAATGTTGGTGAGTTCATAAGTAATGTTTGAAATCCAATGTTTGTATTGTTTCGAAAACCACCAGAAAATCCGATATTTTCTGAAAAGAGTTTATGAAAAAGTTTGTGAAGATCCATAAGTATGCTTGTTTGTTTTCTATAGATGTAAGCGTACGAGTTGTAAAATTTGGCATGTAGTTCGTAAGTGTACTAGTTGAAAACCCTAGGAAAACCCGACGTTTTCCTATCACTTTGCTTTAATTAGTTTATGTGTTGTTGTTTCGTTACGTTAGAGGTGTTCGTTGAGCTCCGGAGGCATTGAGTATACAGTGGGTGGTGAATTGTTGTAACGTACGTTAATGAAAACGTCCAGTTGTCAACCGTACTAGCGATCCCTTAGGCGTCACTCGCACTTATTCACACAACTCAATCCTCCCGGACTTGTGTAGTCCCACGAACGAAGAGAAAAAGAGAAGGTGCGAAACCCTTGGTATTTCCCTACGTCGTTCAAGACCATTGCAATTGCGAAGGGCCCGAAGCCCAACCCGCAATCGTGAGTTCCCGACTTTACTAGCAGCACCGAAGGACCCTTGGGGACCAGCAGCACATTTGCCATTGAAAGTCCTTTTACACGCGGTTAAGTCGTATTAGACCCAACTACATGTAAGCAAGTATCCTTTGGGCCTAAAGATCATGTCATCGGGCTAGCTAGGCTCAACAAGCATGATTTGCAACTTTTAGGCCTAAGGAGTGTACGTCGACGTATTGAGTAATTTCCACAAGAGTATAGAGTTCCGAGAGTTCCATATGTGTATTGAGCGTTGTAGTGTTAGTAGTTTTGGATTTGTTATTGATTCGAGACCGAATCAATTCGTTTGATAACGATTGTTAGTGATATTGTGTATTGTAATTCATCGAGAGTCGTAGTGTCAATCTTTGTTCACAACGAGTGTATTGAATTATCATTGAAAATTTTCTGTTTACAACCCCTCTTTATTTTGTAAATTTACTTTTTCACCCCTTTAGGTAAATTAATTTCCGGTTTAGTCCTTAAACCATTTTTCTTGACATTTTAACACCAAAAATTATTGAAATTAATATTTTTCAGCATATTTTTCATTGAAAACAGTTTAAGTCCCTGAAATTGCAGTTTTCTCGGTTATAACCCTCCTTTTTCGCAGTTTTTACAATTTTGGCCCCAATTGGAAATTTTTTGCAACTTTGGTCCTTTTTAAATTTGAAAAGCATTTTAAACCTTTGAAAAGTACTTGTAACACTAGTAGTCCACTGTTTTACAGAAAAACACAGTTTTGGCCCTCCAAAACAGAAAATTTCGCACAATGGGCCCTATTGGGCCGAAATTGTCATTTTTAGCCCATTAAGCTTGAAATTTATGTTTTTAATCCTCCAAAAGAGTATATTTTCAGAAAATACATTATGGAAACTGTTTTGACTCATCTCACCCATCAGATTTCGAAATAATTCATTTTGGGCCCTTCAACTTTGTATTTTTAACATTTTATGTCCAAAAAAATGAGTTTTTAGCCCAAAGTATGTGTTGTTAAGCCACTTAGCTATTTTTCTTTGTATACTTTGTATGTAGTAGTATATTTTATGCTAGTATCATTTAACATAAAGTATATCTCGGTTTTTAGTGATTCATGACTAGATCTAACATCATAATCATACAAAACACACATATAAGCATAGAAATCATACAAAGCATACACATAATGATAGATCTACACCTTTGCTTGTATTCTCCCCCACAAAAACTTATAAAAACCGAAAATAAGGGGGTATGAAGCTCACCTTTGCTTTGATGTTTCGGTTTTGAAGAAGAGATGAGGAGATTTTTAGTCCTAGCAACACCTTGAGGTAGTTTTCGAGCTTATGAAGTTTCTAAGGTGTGATCATGGAATAAAGTTATGTAAGAAGGAGTTCTTAATGTTACATTGAAAGGAGATGTTGGTGTTTGATAATAACTTACCAAATATGGAGATTGTGGTGAAAAATCCTCTTGTAAACACCCTAAATCTCGAAATTTTTGGGGGATGATGGAAGAGTTGTTCTTGAGAGCTTGAGAGAAATTTTTGGAAGTGAAGTGTGTGTGTGTGCTCTTCTCGGCCAAAGAGAAATAAGAAGAGAAAGAGAGGAGATAAGGAGTATTGCATGAAGGGTAATAAGTGTCTAGATGTATGTGATTATCTAGATATATGCTAGATAATCATGTGTTGGCAAAGTCTAAATCAACCTCCTTCCATTTGTTTATTTCTTCTTTTTTTTTTTTGTTTTGGAATGATCTTGGGCCGAGATTGGGCTAAGGTAAATTAGGATGAGGTGATTTTTGCCCATTTTTGGTCTTGATTGAATTTATGAAGCCCAAAAATCATTTTTCGGCCCTTTGAGCCCTTAAGTGCATTTTTGGCCCACTTTGACATAAAGGAATGGATTTATAGCCCATTAGGGTTAATTGGATTAGTTATGGCCCAATAAGGCTCATTAAAGATAAGATGAATTATTTTAGGCCCACATGGCCCAAAATGCTAAGGTTTTATGAATGTGGTCTATTTAGAGTCAACTTGAAGGTTTATTGGTCCATTAGGCCCAATAAGAGAATCCTAGGCCATAGTGAACTTGAAATGGGATATCTAGGGTTTCCAACCCTTATTTGAGTATATGAGATATATTTGAATCGAAATGGAGCATAGTATTCACTTAGAGTACAAGTTATCACACTAGGTGAATGATTGTATGAGAGTAGAATTTCCTAGCAAAAATGCTAGTTGTGACATCATCCCCCCGTTAGAGGGATTTCGTCCCGAAATTCTTTTGAAAGATAGGTTCATGAATGAGAGAATAGGTACTTCATCTGGTCTTTGCACTTCCCATGTGAATTCCGGTCCACGCCTTGTGTTCCATCGAACCTTCATAATCGAAATGTGGCTTTGTTTTGTATGCTCTACTTCCCTATCTAAAACACCTCGACTGGTTCTTTGATGAACATGAGATTCTTGTTTATTTCGATCCCTTATAAAGGAATGATAAGAGTTTTTCCTGATAGGCACTTTTTCAGATTCGAGACACTGAACACAGGGTGTACGTTGCTGAGCTCTACTGGTAGCTGCAGCCTATAAGTCTTTGGACCAATCCGAGCAAGGTTCTCGAACTATCCGATGTATCGCGGGTCTAGTTTTATCGTTTCCTAAAGCGAATCATTCCTTTCCAAGGAGATTCCTTTAATAACACGCGATCCCCGACTTGACATCCTAATGGCTTACGCTGCTTGTCAGAATAGCTCTTCGGTCGGTCTCGCGATGCTTGAAGTCAAGCTTCAATTTGGATTATCTTCTCTGTAGTTTCGCAAATGGTTTCTGGCCTCATAAGAATACTGGCGAGTGATCTGCATTTATAACTATAAAGAGTTTCGAAAGGAGCAATCTTAATGCTCGTGCGATAGTTGTTATTGTATGTGAATTCAGTCAAGGGAAACCGGGTATCCCATGACTTGCTGAATTCAAACGCCTAGACTTATAGCATGAATTTGAGTGGTTGAATAGTTCATTTGCTTTAGCTAGCGGTTTGAGAGTAGTAAACAATGCTTATATTTAGCTATGTTCCCATAGCCTTCTGGAATGACTGTCAAAGTCTTGATGTAATCATGTTATCTCAGTCCAAGATGGTAGATACCGATATCTCATGGAGTCTCACAATCTCCTTGATATAGATGCATGTAAACCTTTCTGTCTTGTTTGATTTTAGTATTAGCAGGAAATAGGTAGCTTGGGTTAACCTATCGACGATCACCCAGTTAACGCCCAATTTCACTTGCGTACCTATAAGCTTCGTCTTTCACTTCGAGAGTTTTATCCATCCATGCAGTGCCTTCTTCGCGATATTCTCCGACTTTGATGTTTTCAAGGCTGGTCGTAGATGTTGACAGTGTTTCGTTCTTGCTTCGTGGGCCGACAAGTATGTTATTGATGAGAATAATGAAAAGGCTAACTAGGAATGGTTAGGAAAACTTGGTTCGTAGGGTCCATGAATAGTGTGGGAGCATTCGTTATACCGAAGGGTGTCACAATGAATTTGAAATGGCCGCGACGAGTTCGGAAGGCAGTTTTTGAAATGTCGCCTTTTCAGACTCGAAGTTGATGATAACCGATGCTTAGATCTATTTTTAAAGAAGTAACGAGCTCCTTAGAGCTTCGGAAGGATCTGTCTTCTTGAGAAACAAGACCGGAGCTCTCTAGGATGAGAAGCTTGGCCTAATGAATCCTTTGCGCAACAATTCTACTCAGTTGACAGGATAACTTGTGAATTTTTGGCGGGAGTCAACCTATAGGGTGAATTGGCAATTGATGTGGTTCCCGTATATGGTTGATTCGAAATTCGACCTGTCTCTCTGGGATATTCCCGAAAGTTCCTCGGGAAACACATTTGGAAAAATCACATGCTACTGAAATACCTTGTATGCCTACCTCTTCTTCGGTCTTGTCCACAACATGAGTGAGGAGAACGTAGTTCTTCTGGTGCAGGCACTTCTGCGCCTTAATGCACGAGATAGGAAGAGGATTGGCGCCAGGTTTATCACCATGGATTATTAGAGTTTTCGTGATTAGGATGGTGAAGGCAAACAGCCTTCTCGCGACACATAGTATCGGCACGGTGGGGGCTTAACCCAACCATGACGATTATCACATTAAAACTACTAATCTTTACTGGCATGAAATCTATTTGTCATGAATGGTTGTTTAGTGTTAAGGTGTACTCCACATAAGTACCCTAGGTTAAGTCGGTTTTTCCCCGTTGGCCATGTCCATTGAAAAGGCTTAGCTTAGCTTTGGGGATGTTGTGTTAGTAAATGTTTGAATATGTTACTAATCGAAACTTCGCTCGGGTTTACCATTGAATAAGAGGTAAGCGAAAGAGTTGTCAAGTGGGAACATACCAATAACAACCGTTGGGTCTTGGACTGCTTCGCCTTGACCCCAGGTCAGGACCACATCTGATCCTTCTGCACCTTGATTGTTATCCTTGGGGCGACCACGCCTGAAGTGACCGGTTCCTCCATACCCATAGCAGGTGTGAATGGTCTCATCATTGGTGTTGTTGTTAGGGTTGCTGCGATTGTTGTCATTTCCATTTGGCTGACGATTCTGGCATGGATACGTTCTACATAATTTAGCGGTGTGATTCTTTCGGTTGCATTGTCACAATGCATCTCCCGGTAGGCTCCATTATGATGGAATTTGCACTGGTTGCGTTTTGGAAGGATTCCAACATATGGTCTCCCGGTTGTTGGTGTAATAGGGGTCATGGTCTCATGAACAGCAACAACATGTTGCTTCCTTGAGAACCCTTGAGTGGGATGTCCCTTCCTCTTACTTCCAGACCTCAGCTTCCTGCTCTTAAGCTTGGGGTTTGGAGTTCCTTGATAGGTTGTCACTTGTCGGTTTCCATGTTCGTTCCTTTGGCTGGATTTGTCAATGCTATTCCTGCCTCCATTGGGGTTGTTTTCATTGATTTGTGCCAAAGCAGCGGTTACTGCCGCCGTTATAGCAGCTTGAAATGCAGCAGGGTCCATCTGCAGGAGCGGTGTCTCGCGAGTGCGATTGTTATTCTTGCGAGATGGCATTTTCCTGCTGCTCGTTGATAATCTAGATTGTAAGTAATGATCGTCATTCCTGGTTGTACTCTATAATACTTTGCATCTTGTTGTATAGTTCTTACTGCTTCCATCAACATCCCCATGATGTATTTACGGTAGTAGGTAATCACAGATTTGGCACGATCGTCACGTCTATCCTTAAAGTATATAGGGTGTTTTGGTTTCGAGATCCTTATGTCTCTAGTGGTCTCGAGGGTTTGCTTGTGCATATAATTGAGTCTTTGCAGTAATATGAAATCAATATAGCACATAATTGTTTCAGGGGTAAGTACCATCTCAGTACACGAAAGAGAGTCATGTCGGATAGTAGGGGGGAACTAGAAAAGGCTGATCCTAATCGTGGCGGGAAGTGTCTGGTGGTGGTGATGGTGAAGTGGATGCACCTTGGAGACGAGCTACTTGTTGCTCGGTATCTCGTAGGCGTACCTCCCAAACTAACTGTCTCGCTCGAGAGTCTCCATTCACTTCCCGTGTTTGCCTTTCATCCCTCTTAATAGCAAGCCACATTTGTTCCGTTCGATTTGGGGTGTCCTGAGCTTGGTTATCAATACTTCAGGTGCGTCAGACCATGATTGGGAGAGCCTGGTCAGCGGGTCCTTTATGGCCAATGGTCGGAGAGACCTCGGTTCCTGCCCTAGTGTGGTCGTATCCCCTGCTGGTGACTCTATTTCCAAATTTCGTATGCCCAAGGGGGGCATGGGGCCACTGGGGCCCACACGATAAGTCGGTATTCTGGCTTTTCATGGATGGCTGATGACATCAGATTCTGCATCCGAGTCATCATCATCTCTGCCCTTGGGCTCTTCCTCCTCGAGGTCCACTATTGTCTCAGCGGGTTCACCTGCGAGTTCTACTCCGTGTTCCTCCGGTGATTCTTCCTCTGGATCGAGCCACCCTACTGTTCCTTGACTAGGGAGATAGGGTTTTCCTGACTAATGATACTTGTCTATAGCGCATTGCACGAAGGACTATGAATACTAGAAACAAATAGCATACCAATTACTCCTATAATTCTACAATTATTGCATAGATTTAGTTGGGGTTCCTTTCTTGGAGATTAAGGGGTATGTTTTTAGATTCCCTAGCTATCACGATTTCTTCCAGACATGTGATGGTTGAACCTTTGAGGGAATGTAGTTGATCAGGCTACATCCGCTCCTTGATACAACCAAGAACAGTCCTGGATTAACCGAGATACTAGCATTATCTTGTTTGGTTCAGTGTTAGGTTCTTGTTCCTAATACAAGCAAGGGTGTTTTATTGTTATGTTTTACTTGTTTTGTTCAGAGTTATGTTAGTCCCTCTTTTGGTTTATAGTTGCATATCAATGTATGGTTAGATATGCTAGTTCACTATAAACAGAGCTCTGATACCAACCTATCACACCCCCGAACCAGACGGCGGAAACGTCCGGGGGCTGTTGTGACTCAATTGAATACCATCACAATGAATATACATGAAACATAACATCATACATTACCAAGCATTGGAATAATACAACTGGTAGCGTTTACATTTAGTACATTGTTCCCTAACATTACATGCCCAAAAAGTAGATTGTTCGGTGCTAATTAAACAAGCAGCAAAACGTCACTGAGTACACTTATCCCTTCGATTTATCTGTTACCTGAGAATACAAGTATTTTGAAAAACGTCAACATATGAAATGTTGGTGAGTTCATAAGTAATGTTTGAAATCCAATGTTTGTATTGTTTCGAAAACCACCAGAAAATCCGATATTTTCTGAAAAGAGTTTATGAAAAAGTTTGTGAAGATCCATAAGTATGCTTGTTTGTTTTCTATAGATGTAAGCGTACGAGTTGTAAAATTTGGCATGTAGTTCGTAAGTGTACTAGTTGAAAACCCTAGGAAAACCCGACGTTTTCCTATCACTTTGCTTTAATTAGTTTATGTGTTGTTGTTTCGTTACGTTAGAGGTGTTCGTTGAGCTCCGGAGGCATTGAGTATACAGTGGGTGGTGAATTGTTGTAACGTACGTTAATGAAAACGTCCAGTTGTCAACCGTACTAGCGATCCCTTAGGCGTCACTCGCACTTATTCACACAACTCAATCCTCCCGGACTTGTGTAGTCCCACGACCGAAGAGAAAAAGAGAAGGTGCGAAACCCTCGGTATTTCCCTACGTCGTTCAAGACCATTGCAATTGCGAAGGGCCCGAAGCCCAACCCGCAATCGTGAGTTCCCGACTTTACTAGCAGCACCGAAGGACCCTTGGGGACCAGCAGCACGTTTGCCATTGAAAGTCCTTTTACACGCGGTTAAGTCGTATTAGACCCAACTACATGTAAGCAAGTATCCTTTGGGCCTAAAGATCATGTCATCGGGCTAGCTAGGCTCAACAAGCATGATTTGCAACTTTTGGGCCTAAGGAGTGTACGTCGACGTATTGAGTAATTTCCACAAGAGTATAGAGTTCCGAGAGTTCCATATGTGTATTGAGCGTTGTAGTGTTAGTAGTTTTGGATTTGCTATTGATTCGAGACCGAATCAATTCGTTTGATAACGATTGTTAGTGATATTGTGTATTGTAATTCATCGAGAGTCGTAGTGTCAATCTTTGTTCACAATGAGTGTATTGAATTATCATTGAAAATTTTCTGTTTACAACCCCTCTTTATTTTGTAAATTTACTTTTTCACCCCTTTAGGTAAATTAATTTCCGGTTTAGTCCTTAAACCATTTTTCTTGACATTTTAACACCAAAAATTATTGAAATTAATATTTTTCAGCATATTTTTCATTGAAAACAGTTTAAGTCCCTGAAATTGCAGTTTTCTCGGTTATAACCCTCCTTTTTCGCAGTTTTTACAATTTTGGCCCCAATTGGAAATTTTTTGCAACTTTGGTCCTTTTTAAATTTGAAAAGCATTTTAAACCTTTGAAAAGTACTTGTAACACTAGTAGTCCACTGTTTTACAGAAAAACACAGTTTTGGCCCTCCAAAAAAGAAAATTTCGCACAATGGGCCCTATTGGGCCGAAATTGTCATTTTTAGCCCATTAAGCTTGAAATTTATGTTTTTAATCCTCCAAAAGAGTATATTTTCAGAAAATACATTATGGAAACTGTTTTGACTCATCTCACCCATCAGATTTCGAAATAATTCATTTTGGGCCCTTCAACTTTGTATTTTTAACATTTTATGTCCAAAAAAATGAGTTTTTAGCCCAAAGTATGTGTTGTTAAGCCACTTAGCTATTTTTCTTTGTATACTTTGTATGTAGTAGTATATTTTATGCTAGTATCATTTAACATAAAGTATATCTCGGTTTTTAGTGATTCATGACTAGATCTAACATCATAATCATACAAAACACACATATAAGCATAGAAATCATACAAAGCATACACATAATGATAGATCTACACCTTTGCTTGTATTCTCCCCCACAAAAACTTATAAAAACTGAAAATAAGGGGGTATGAAGCTCACCTTTGCTTTGATGTTTCGGTTTTGAAGAAGAGATGAGGAGATTTTTAGTCCTAGCAACACCTTGAGGTAGTTTTCGAGCTTATGAAGTTTCTAAGGTGTGATCATGGAATAAAGTTATGTAAGAAGGAGTTCTTAATGTTACATTGAAAGGAGATGTTGGTGTTTGATAATAACTTACCAAATATGGAGATTGTGGTGAAAAATCCTCTTGTAAACACCCTAAATCTTGAAATTTTTTGGGGATGATGGAAGAGTTGTTCTTGAGAGCTTGAGAGAAATTTTTGGAAGTGAAGTGTGTGTGTGTGTGTGCTCTTCTCGGCCAAAGAGAAATAAGAAGAGAAAGAGAGGAGATAAGGAGTATTGCATGAAGGGTAATAAGTGTCTAGATGTATGTGAGTATCTAGATATATGCTAGATAATCATGTGTTGGCAAAGTCTAAATCAACCTCCTTCCATTTGTTTATTTCTTCTTTTTTTTTTTTGTTTTGGAATGATCTTGGGCCGAGATTGGGCTAAGGTAAATTAGGATGAGGTGATTTTTGCCCATTTTTGGTCTTGATTGAATTTATGAAGCCCAAAAATCATTTTTCGGCCCTTTGAGCCCTTAAGTGCATTTTTGGCCCACTTTGACATAAAGGAATGGATTTATAGCCCATTAGGGTTAATTGGATTAGTTATGGCCCAATAAGGCTCATTAAAGATAAGATGAATTATTTTAGGCCCACATGGCCCAAAATGCTAAGGTTTTATGAATGTGGTCTATTTAGAGTCAACTTGAAGGTTTATTGGTCCATTAGGCCCAATAAGAGAATCCTAGGCCATAGTGAACTTGAAATGGGATATCTAGGGTTTCCAACCCTTATTTGAGTATATGAGATATATTTGAATCGAAATGGAGCATAGTATTCACTTAGAGTACAAGCTATCACATTAGGTGAATGATTGTATGAGAGTAGAATTTCCTAGCAAAAATGCTAGTTGTGACACATTGTAACACATATCAACCATAGAAACACAACCCAAGATCATAATGTATAAAAACTCCTCATGTGTGTACTGTAAATGCCGGCGTCTTCCCACGATCCTTACTGGTACCTGAAACACATAACACAACACTGTAAGTATAAATGCTTAGTGATTTCCCCAATATACCACATACAACACATAATAGCCAGTCGAGGCTATAACTCTATGGACCCTCCGGTCCTAACTCTATGGACCCTCTGGTCCTAACTCTGCGAACTCTAGAACATACACGGCATGAATCATATAGAAATAATGCAGTGAATCACAATCACATGAATAACATACAAGATACTCTGGCATATAACTCTAATTACCACTCTAGGTAAAGTATTGTGAGAAGACTCACCTCAGGTAACTCGGTAATCTCGAACTCGGTAGAATCTGGTCTAGCCTCCGCCTAATCACATGGAATAAGCACTCTAATCAATAGAACTCTCAAGGCTGGACTATACCCTCTCTTAGCACTCTCAGAAGGGTAAAAGACCATTTTACCCCTCTCATGGCTCAAGGACCCTAACATTAGCCAAACCCTAAAAGTCAACAAAAGTCAACTCTCTAGGTTACGCTGCGCGTACCAAACCTGTACGCTGGGCGTACCTGGTGACCTCATAGATACGGGGAACGCGACCCCCTACGCCGCACGTACTGGGATTACGCCCCGCGTAACTCCCAGTTTTAAACTCCTTAGCTTTTAATGTCTTAAACAGTTAAGACACACGTCCAACTTTCAGATATGACCATCCCTAAGCCTCTTAAGCCATAATGTTGGTGGCTTTAAGCCTTTGCATGGCTGAAAAAGTCACCAACACCCATAATACTCCATTTCCAAACCTAGAAAAGCTCATATCTCAAGCATAACCCCATAACAATGACCAAGTTGGGATTTTTATGGATTTAGAACACACACACACACGCATATATATACATATACATATATATATATACATATATACATACATACATATATATATATATATATATATATCACTGAAACGGGACAGATCTAGGTCCATGGAGTCCCTTATGATGATAAAGTCTCCACCTTTGGGACTTTAACCCTAGAAATGGCCCATGCAACACCAAACCAAAATAAAGAGGAAAATTTTGAGCCTTTTACCTCTGAATAAAGCTCCTCCCTCTGAAGAACTCATATCCAAACTTGAACTTCAAACCCTAGCCTCCACAAACTCCTCTCCTTCTTCTTCACAAACAAACAAAGGCACTTTTAGCTCAAAACACTCACACATAAGCTTTAGGACGAAGGAAATGCTCTCTTAGGGTTTCACTCTCTGATATGGTGGCTAAGGATAAGGCCTTAGCATTCCTTTTATAGTGCACACGCCAAAAATTAGGGTTTGCATATGGGCCTGCTACGCGCAGCGTACCTAGGCGAGTCCGCGTCCAAATTAAGCGCATGAGTATGCGCAGCGTACTCTCTAGTATGCCTAGCGTACTCATTTGATACAATTTCCACTCAAGGATTAGTCTTGACAACTTGACAAAAGAGAAGGGTTAAGTAGCTATACCTGAATTTCGGGATGTTACAATTCTCCCCTCTAGAACCAGAATTCGCCCTCGATGTCTCATGCTGAAAACAACTCTGGATGCTGCTCCTGCATCTCTGACTCCGACTCCCAAGTCAGTTACCCCCTCCGGTGTTGCCACTATACCTAAACCAGAGGCACTTCCTTGTTCCTCAGAACCTTGATCTTCCAGTCCAAAATCATGATCGGTCTCTTAACATAATTCAGACTTACATCCACCTGGATATCCTCCAATGGCACCACTGCCGACTCGTCGGCTATACACTTCCTTAGCTGAGACACGTGGAAGGTATCATGAATCTAGCTCAACTCCGCAGGTAGCTCTAAACGATATGCTACCCTGCCCACCCTAGCGGTCACCCTTAACGGCCCAATATACCGGGGCCCCAACTTTCCCTCTTCCTGAATCGGATCACTCCTTTCTAAGGAGACACCTTCAGGAGTACAAAATCTCCGACGTGAAACTAGAGCTCGGATCATCGCCTATCCGCGTAACTTTTCTGGTGACTCTAAGCTGTCAACAACCTCTGCTTGACCTGCTGTATCTGCTCTGTCATCTGAAGCACTAACTCAGTGCTGCCCATCACTCGCTGCCCACTACTCCCCAGCATATGGGATTTTGGCACCTTCTCCTGTACAACAATTCAAAGGGAGGCATGCTGATACTCGAGTGGTGGCTGTTGTTATATGAAAACTCATCCAACGGCAAATACGTGTCCCAACTTCCTCCGAAGTCCATCATACATCCTCACAGTATTTCTTCGAGCGTCTGAATTGTCCGCTCACTCTGACCATCCGTATGTGGGTGGTATGCGGTACTAAACAGCAGCCTCGTACCCAACTCCTCATGGAATTTCTTCAAAAATCTAGAAGTGAAACGTACATCTCGATCTGACACAATCGAGATTGGTACTACATGCCGCGATACCACCTCTCTCACATATATCTCTACCAGCCTCTCAGCAGAAGATCTCTCGCTGATAACAAGAAAGTGAGCGCTCTTCATCAGCCGGTCAGCAATCACCAAAATTGTATCGACACCCCTTGCAGTCCTCGACAATTTGATGATAAAATCCATGGAAATTTGTTCCCACTTCCACTCGGGAACCTCGAGTGGCTACAACTTGCCATGCGGACGCTGATGCTCGGCCTTCACCCTATGACAGGTCAAGCACCTCTCTACGAACCACGCGACATCCCTCTTCATACAGGGCCACCAATACTTCCTCTTTAGGTCCAAATACATCTTAGTGGCCCCAGGATGGATCGAGCACCTCGACCTATGCGCCTCATCCTTCAGAATGGTACGTGCCCCGACTTTAAACGACACCCAAATCCGACCCTGAAAGGTCATGAGCCCACGACTATCAGCAACAAACTCAGATATCTATCTGATCACCCGCTTTCTTTTGCGGTTCTCAGGTCTCATGGCTTTTACCTGGGCCTCCCGAATGGTGTCCAACATCGGAGTCATCACTGTCAATCTTAAACAAACATCTCGCATTGGGGTATTCTCCGCCTTGCGACTTAGGGCATCGACTACAACATTAGCCTTGCCCAGGTGGTACAGGATCTCACACGCATAATCCTTTACCACATCCAACCATCTCCTCTGGCGCATATTCAGGTTGGGCTGATCCATCAGGTACTTCAAGCTCTTGTGATCCGTGTATATTACCACCGGAATCCATACAAATAGTGACGCCAGATCTTGAGGGAGAACACCACAACCCCCAACTCTAGATCGTGAGTGGGATATATCATCTCAAGAGGCTTCAACTGCCTTGATGCGTATGCTATCACATGACCTCTCTGCATCAATATTGCACCCAATCCTGATATCGACATGTCACAATATACCACAAAATCCTCCATCCCCTCCGGAAGGGCTAATACTAGGGCTTCACATAATCTCTGGCTAAGTGTCTCGAATGAGGCCTGCTGCTCTGGGCCCCAACTGAATGCTACGCCTTTCCGGGTGAACCTGGTGAGAGGAACCACAATCTTGGAGAAATCCTTGATAAATCTCCGATAATAGCCGGACAACCCCATAAAACTCCTGATCTCTGAGGGGGATCTCAGCACCTCCCAACTCATCACCGCCTCAATCTTGGCCGTATCGACCAATATCCTACTCTGTGTTCAACTCCTGGTAACCAATGCACATCCAGTGTGAACCATCCTTTTTCTTGATAAAAAGGATCGGCGCTCCCCACGGCAAGCTACTCGGCCGAATAAACCCCTTCTCAAGCAGCTCCTGCAGCTGTGAGGATAACTCTTGCCTCTTTGGTAACGCAAGACGATAGGGCGCCTTGGTGATAGGTGCTGCCCCCGGGACCAAATCGTTACGTAACTCTACCTGCCTCTCGGGAGGCACTCCTGACAAGTCCTCGATAAAAACGTCTGGGAACTCACGCACTATCGGGACCTCATCCACCGACCTCGATCTCTCTGCATCTACTCTTGTATCCACCACATAAGCCACAAACCTGCTACAACCCTGCTATAGGCTCTGCCTCGCTCTAGCAGCTAAACAAATGCTGACCTAGAACGGGTACCCTCGCCATAAACCGTAAGAACTCCCCCACTAGGGTCTTGTATGGTCACCAACTGTCGCTCGCAGTCGATAACTGCTCCAAACCTGCTCAACCATTCCATACCCACAATGACACAAACATCTCTCATCACAATCGGGACCAAATCAATCAGAAACTCAACGCCGAAGATCTCGAGTACACATCCTCGAATCACATCAATGGCATACACCGCTCTCTCGTCAGCTATGGAAACTCGCAAAGGTCGACCCAACGCCTCTCGATAGATACTGATGTGCTGACTAAAGGCTAACGACACAAAAGACCAACTCACATCCGAGTCAAATAACACCAAAGCAGGTACAGAACTCACAAGAAATGTACCTACACATATCATAATATAAGCATAACACCAAAAACTCAAAATAAATAGATGAAAGAATACATACGAGCCACAACATCGGGCATTGCGCGGACCTCCTCCGCTGTCAATTGGAAGGCTCTCCTGCGAGCCTTTGGCGCCTCGGCCTTCACTGGCCGACTCTCCGTAGCTTGTATGGTAGCAAGGGCAGATCCCTGTGATGCTCCTTGTGCTGACCCCCACAAATGTGGACACTCGGCCTTCCAGTGTCCGATCTGGATGCAATGAAAACAAACTGCAGACCCCTTGGGGCAATCCTTGGCCATGTGCCCCTCCTTACTACACTTCTAGCAAGATCCTGATCTACAAACCCCCTCATGACTCTTGCCACACTTGCCACAAGTGCGTCCCTTCTGGTTCCCTGATCTCAAATCGGCGGGCTTGGCCCGCTTGGCTACTGGCTGGGACTATGCCAGTCGCCGATCCCCCCCTGAGACTCCACCTCCTCCCTGGCCTGCATCTCCAGCTCTATCTCCCTGTTCCGATCATTTGCTTGGAGCTTGGCAAATGTCCGGTATGATGAGTTCGCCACGAACTCTCGTATGTCCCTCCTCATATAACTCAGATACCGACTCATACGTGCTTGCTCGTTAGACACATGCTTAGGGTAGAACATCGCCCTCTCATGGAAGATGGAACATCCTAGTAATCACAGTAACAGACTTAGAACGCTGCTTGAGGGTTAGAAACTCCTGGGCTAAACATTCCTTCTCCACTGGGGGAACGTACTCATCACGAAACATAGCAGTGAACCTCTCCCAGGTCACCGCAGCAAGCTCAGCAGACGAAACATGCACCGTCACAAACTTCTACCAGTCCTTCGCTCCCAAGCGAATCTGGTTCAGCGCGAACCGGACGGTCAAATGCTCTAGACATGAACACGTATAGAAACATCCCTCAATATCAGAAACCCACTCATCGCAGAATTCGGATCTTATGTCCCATATAACTCTGGTGACTTCGTGTTGCTGAACTCCCGGAACAACAACAAATCACCACCCTGAGGTCTGGTAGCAGCAACCTACTGTAGCCTTAGTAACCGCTACGTATCTCTCATCAAAAGTCTCAATCAGCATGGTCTTAATAGACCCGAACATCTCTGGAATCTCTGCACAGATAGCCGCACCTACCTCCTCATGGATCATCTGGCAGAGCTCCTCATCACTACCCCGCTGGTCTTTGGTCCGTGGCATGTCCCAACCATGATGTCTTTGAAATACAACATAAAAATATCATAGATTCGCTCGAGCATACTCGCACTCGATAACTCAACCCTACTCGCTCCCTAAGGATTCTTACTTGGGTCACGCATTACTCCGGTGTCTTCAGTAGTACGGGCCTAATACTACCGTCCACACCGCATCAGTATTCACCCCAAGTCCTCCTCCTTGGATTCCAAATCCCAAGTACTCTACTCTCACTATGCATAGTCTACTCTCTAGCAGATCTCTCATAGCTCCGCACTGCTATATACTTGCTCTCAAGCATCTCCTAGCAAAACCCCTAGGCTAAGGCATCACAAATCAGGCCACTCTAGTCCTAATGAGAATACCTAGCCTACTCTAGCATGCATAACATATTATCTCATAACACATAGTATAAGGGTATTTTGGGAAATCACCGTTCGGGCAATGGCTGACCATATACACTGCTCTGCTATGCTCTTTTCAAAACTTTTACTCTTTGAGAAAATTTTTGTAATTTTTATTTGAAAATCCCTCAAATCCTCAGTTTGAGTTCAGATACGCCCGAAGGTGCACCCGGATCCCTCAAACCAAGGCTCTAATCCCAACTTGTAACGCCCGAAATTTTCAAACAATTTTTACATTTTCAAAAACATAATTTCATTCATAAATATTATAAAAATGTCATTGTATAACATATCAACCATAGAAACACAACCCAAGATCATAATGTATAAAAACTCCTCATGTGTGTACTGATCATGCCAGCACCTTCCCGCGATCCTCACTGGTACCTGACACATATAACACAACACTGTAAGTATAAATGCTTAGTGAGTTCCCCAAAATATTACATATAACACATAATAGCCTCTCGAGGCTATAACTCTGTGGACCCTCCGGTCCAAACTCTTTGGACCCTCTGGTCCTAACTCTGTGAACCTTCCGGTTCTAACTCTGTGAGCTCTAGAACATACACGCCATGAATCACATAGAAATAATGTAATGAATCACAATCACATAAATAAGATACAAGATACTCTGTCATATAACTCTAATTACCACTCTAGGTAAAGTATAGTGAGAAGACTCACCTCGGGTAACTCGGTAATCTCGAACTCAGTAGAATCTGGTCTAGCCTCCGCCTAATCACATGGAATAAGCACTCTAATCAATACAACTCTCAAGGCTAGACTATACCCTCTCTTAGCACTCTTAGAAGGGTAAAAGACAATTTTACCCCTCTTACGGCTCAAGGACACTAACATTGACCAAACCCTAAAAGTCAACAAAAGTCAACTCTCTGGGTTACGCTGCGCGTACCAAACCTGTATGTTGGGCGTACCCCGCGACCTCATAGATACAAGGAATGTGATCCTCTACGCCGCACGTAATGGGATTACGCCCCGTGTAACTCTCAGTTTCAGACTCCTTAGCTTTTAGGGTCTTAAACAGTTAAGACACACGTCCAACTTTCAGATCTGACCATCCCTAAGCCTCTTAATCCATAAAGTTGGTGACTTTAAGCCTTTGCATGGCTGTAAAAGTCACCAACACCCATAATATTCCATTTCCAACCCTAGAAAAGCTCATAACTCAAGCATGACCCCATAACAACGACCATGTTGGGATTTTTATGGATCTACAACACATATATCACTGAAACGGGATAGATCTAGGTCCATGGAGTCCCTTATGCTCATAAAGTCTCCACCTTTAGGACTTTAACCCTAGAAATGGCTCATGCAACACCAAACCAAAATAAAGAGGAAATTTCTGAGCTTTTTACCTCTGAATAAAGCTCCTCCCTCTAAAGAACTCAGATCCAAACTTGAACTTCAAACCCTAGCCTCCACAAGTTCCTATCCTTCCTCTTCACTAACACACAAAGGCACTTTTAGCTCAAAACACTCACACACAAGCTTTAGGGCGAAGGAAATGCTCTCTTAGGGTTTCACTCTCTGATATGGTGGCTGAGGATAAGGCCTTAGCATTCCTTTTATAGTGCACAAGCCAAAAATTAGGGTTTGGATCTCGGCCCGCTACGCCCAGCGTAACCCTAGGTACGCCCAACGTACCTAGGCGAGTCCGCATCCAAATTAAGTGCATGAGTATGCGCAGCGTACTCTCCAGTATGCCCAACGTACTCATTTGCTACAATTTCCACTCAAGGATTAATCTTGACAACTTGACAAAAGAGAAGGGTTAAGTAGTTGTACCTGAATTTCGGGATGTTATAAAATCTCTTTAGTGTATAAATTTATTTGGTTTTGTTGATTTTAAGACTACCAATTGCATTTTAGATATTATATAAACAAAACTTCTATAAATAAATAAATAAATAAATAAAACACATTTATACAATAAACAATAAAAAAAATATAAAAATATATCCAAAACTTTTGTCTAGAATCATATTCCAGTGTTTCGGAGGTCTGTCTGAAATGATGCATACATTATATAATGGTAAATTGAGTAATATAACCCCTAAAAAACCAAGTAAAATGTATTATAGAACTATGATTCGGAATCGTACTTTGGAATTCCGGTACTTCTCTGAAACCATGTGTTCCGGAGAATATGATTACTTTACAATAAAAAAAAAACTTTAGTCATTTTTGTCAAAAAAATATTTATAAGGGTTATATTACTTCATTTTTTTTTTTCATTTATAAGATTTTCTACATGTATGCTAAAACACACAAACATTAATTATGAAGAGTATGTCATCATAATTAAATTCAAAATGCGTTAATTATATAAAAGATTTTTTATAATTAATATATTTCATATTTTTGTCGATAGAATACTTTTTAATTAATGCAATACACATTAATTTATAATAATAATCTTTATAATTATTACTTTTTAATTCTTATGTATGCTTTTAGGTCACATCTAGAAAATCTCATAATTAGATATTGATCGATGCCAATTATGTATAACTATAAAAATTATAACTAAAAATTTAAGTTATATGAAAATGAATCTTGTATAATTATAAGTAAACTTTAAACATTTACTTTTCTTGTTGAAAGAAGAGAATGTTTGATCAATTTTTTAAAGTCGAAAATAAATTTATGAAAGCGAGTTTATTTTCTTTTGTTGTATTTATAGAATAAATAATTAGTCATAAAAATGGAAGATGGCTGGGGTGGGGGTGAGAGAAATGCGTTTTATAAAAATAGAAAGAGTATGTCACGATTTTGTCCACGTGCAGATTAAGTTTGAATTATTATAATTAAAGCTAAAAATTGTTTTAAGCGTAAGTATACTTTTCCCCCACATGTTTGTTCGGTTTTATGTATATACTCTCTGATACGAATTTACCTTTTCTACTGTTAAAAAGAGAGGAAAAAAAAAAAAAAAAAAACTGTTCGTTACACTTTCGGTCACTGTGTCCTTTAACTCTAGTTAAATAAATGTAAACGGTTCTGCATCAATCTTCTTTCCTTATCTTTATCTCACTATAATACTAAAAGAACTATACATTAAAAAAATGCTCAAATACGAAAAAAATAAAATAAAACCAAATTCAAACACAAATCGAGAACGCGTCAAAGTCGGTAAAAATATTATTCCTTGAATTACAGTAAAAATGATCGCAATAAAAAGCCATCAACACTTTTCTTATGAAACTTTAAACCAAGACAAATACACTTGACCCCATTACAACAAATCAGACTTTAACACATACATTTTATCAATGAAAACCATCTGTCGCTAATTTCAAGAGATTAAAGACCACAACTTTCCCACTCAAATTAATACCAGATTTCTAAAGTAGTTTTTGATGTATTAAGGAAGGACTAACGATGGAAAATGAACCATGGCTACTCCATCACAAAAGTACTTACAAATTAATACAAAATAGTGACATAATTATATATTATCTAAAATCCGCTCATACACGATAGATAAATGTAAATCGGCTTATGATTCAGAAAAGGGTTATTTTGATGGCTTTTCGCCTTTTCTGGTAGCTGGAAGAGGATTCCTCGCACGACTAGAGAGATTTTAGAGTTAAATAAACTATAATCAGTATTGTGCATTTTTATTCCTTGTCCTAGTGGGAACGGTTGTAAATTTAATCATACCTCGTATGGAAATTTTCAAGTTAATTTTCTCAGAAAGTTGGTTGATGAAAACTTGGCCCGATGGAAAATGTTATTGTTTTGGTTTCTTGTTCTTTTGCCCGAAAACTTATATCTTGGATCCTTAAATAAATGGTGTGTTTTCTCTGTGAAGTGCTTCACAGAGGTTGAAGATATTGTTGGACATCGTCCAACGAAAAAGAAGGTTCTCATAGTAATCATTTATGGTATATCTAGAAGTTACATTATTGTTTTTCCTAGTATTTATTACTTAAAGAACATATCTTTATTGATGATTGAAAGTTACATTATTGTTTTTCTTAGTATTTATTACATAATATCCAACTATGACAAGCTTCTTAAAGAACACAAAGATACTAGTAAAACTTCTCTTGTTCGAATATATACCCGCTTTTCAAGTTCCTGAAAACACATGCATTTTAAAATACATCAACATAAAGTTGGTGAGTCCATAGGTTTTGACTCCATAAAATAATACATTTTTACACATTCAAAAGTTTAGTTTTGAAAGTATCATTTTGACTCTCCAACATTAGGTATAATTGTATACTTATCCATTAAGTGTTATACCAAAACATTTCTTAATCTTAAGGAATAAGTAGGGGAAAACTTATACTTAACATTAATACTTGTATATGATAAGGTATAATGTTTCTACAATTTGCTACCCTGAGCTTGTAACCGCTGGTATGACATAATACCTTTGATAGAACAATACACTCATGATTTACCATGAGAACAAATACACTCATTATTTAACATGAGAAACAACATCGTACGCTTCATCAACGCCGGAACAATAACAAATAAAAGGATAGTTCATCACTTGTTTTTGGTTGACTGTAGTTAACAGTTACAAGTGGGGTGGTCAGCATGTATAGTAATTATACACGACTTCCTCGCTCACACGGGATTAACAGTTACAGTTCAGAGGATTTCCACTAAGATCCCCAATCTTAGTTGATGAATACAATTACTCATGTAGACTTCGACGTCTTCCTATAGCTCTAACAACAAAAGAATTTTCATGTCTAAAACCTTAAGTTACTAGACTTTGCTTTTAAACATTACTCCTAACTTCATAATATTTAGGCAGTATAATAGCTATATCTTGAAGTAAAAACCAGGCTTTATCTTGACCTAAAACCAATAATAACAACATACAACGTTTCTAGTTTTATTTTGACATAAAACTAACAATAACAACATATTCCGTTTTATCTTGACATAAAACTAATAATAACAACATATAACATATCTAGGTTTATCTTGACATAAAACTATTAATTGCAACATACTATATAACTTAACATATAAAATTTCCGAATATAACTTCGGAACTATATCGCACACAAATATATATAGAATCCTAAGTATAACTCAAGATCTACATTAATATACTACTATAACAATAACATGTTAACAACGTTACGATAGTTGTATATTTTCAGATACGAAATAACTATATCCTGGTTATTATAACTATCTATCTTGATACTAATATACTATGATATAATATATATATATATATATATATATATATATATATATATATATATATATATATATATACAATGACTAACATGCATTTTTCCCCGAAATATGAGAAAGTGGGGCTGTGAAACTCACCTTAGTAGCGTGATTTTTATGATATCTAAAAGAAACAGTCAACGTGCGAGTTTGTCGGGGCTCGGGATGCAAGAGGGCTTCAGCAAGTAAGAGAGGAAGAAGAGAAATGGTGTAAGGAAGTGAATGGGTTGATCTTGCTATTTATAGTAGGATTTTATGACACTCATGTCGTGAGTGTCATAAGACTCACGTCGTGAGTCTTCCTGATTCACTCCGTACACTTGCCATTTGCGTCCCTAGCTTCAGAAGGTGGCCATGTGACTCCTCACATTGTGAGTGTCATAAAACTCACGTCGTGAATTTTGGATCCTAACCTCTCGCAGCTTCTAGATTCCGAATTATGGCAGAATGACTCCTCACGTCATGAGTGTCATAAAACTCACATCGTGAATTGGATCTTATCCTCTCACGACTTCTAGATTCCGAATTATGACAGAATGTCGTGAGCCACATCGTGAATAAGCTAGTTTAGGGTTTTTAAAAGCTAAATCTTCGGAATGCCATAACTTTTGCATACAAACTCCGTTTTTGATGTTCTTTATATGCACGCGTAGGTATTTATGAGTACTACAACTCTGTTTTTGACTTAAATAGCTAATTCTAAGACCATTTTAAATTCCTCTTATTATAGAGATTTATAGTGTTCGGATAATCATAACTTCTTCATGCGAAGTCAGATTCAGATGTTCTCTATATTTTTTGAATCATATGGACGTATTCTTTGAGTTGTATCATAAAGGAAGTTCATATTTGTATTAGAATCTATCATGAAATACATAACATTCTTATGACATTACTAGGTTCACATAATCACATTACATGATTGGCATAATCACATGTGATTGTCTATTGACCTTTTTTGACTAGTGTTACACATGTCTTCTATCTTTTGTTGTATATAACTTTTTGGTGTCAATATTCAATGATTAAACACACATGTAAAACTTATAATTTATTAATGCAGTGGTTGTTGTACTTTGATTACTATGATGCTTGTGTTGTGATACTAAACATAAAGTTATCTACCCCGGGACATTTCTGCCACTCCGGTTTGGGGGTGTGACACTTCAAGAGCTTGAGCGTTCTATTCCTAAGATCAACCTTCAGCCTTCTTGGTGGTCTATTCGGATATTTGAAATTCTGTGATGGGTTTTTTCCCTTATCTTGTTGCTTCTTGAGGACCGAGATGATATGTTGTATGTTTTCATCGACAGTGAATTCAAGAGGAGGAGGAATCAGGGGCTCTTCAGGAATGTTGTAAGGTTTCTAAAATGGACAACCATCGTCAACGGGAACAATTATTGGTGAGGGAATTGGAGGCATCAAATGAATGAGTGTCTCAGAAAGCTTTGATTGTGAGCTCAGTCTTTGCCTTAGCCATTTCATGGCTTCATTTTAGAACATCAACTAAGGATGATGACCATGAGACAACAGACCATATCGTCTACTCTTCCTTGGAAGAATTTTGGCAGGAAAATTCCTTGGAGATTAAACTCCTATCACTGCATTGGTGATATACTTGTCATCCTCGTCATCATCGTTATCATCAGATGGAATACTTTTGGAAACAATCTGAACAGATTCATCATCAGAATTATCTCAGAGTTTGAACTCCAAGGAAGGCTTCCAAGAATTAGAATTATCTATATTTCTTGGGCCTTCTCTCCCTCTTGCATCGGATGGCCTGGCAACCGAGGAAAGTAATGCAAAGTATTGAAATTCCAAGAGACGATTAAACACCTTTTGAAAGTTGGTATTCATCTGCAAGGTAAGAGCGTCATATGCTTCTGTAGTCAAAGACTGAGCATGGAGATGATAAAATAAAGAACCAAGGATGGACAACATTTCATCAAACTTGTTGTTCGAAATGTAATGATATTCCAACAGGCACGGATGAGTTTGATGAAAACTTGTTGCATGATGAGATTTATATCATATTTATTATTAATCTCCTTTTCCATCCTTTGAATCTATTTCTCATGCCTGACATATGTCTGTTTGATCAGCTCATTGGGTGCACTGATCATGTCATCATGTACTCACAGCATGGTTGTGATTGTGTCAAGACAGTGATCAAGACTTGAATTGTATTTTTGTTCGACCTCCACGATGGTGAGCTTGACATGAAGGGAAATAAGTTGATCCAACTATTGAGATGTTTCTTCATATGAGGGCCCTTGCTTCTTGATGTCCGAGAGAGATTAGAGAATTGCATTCAACTTAGTGTCAAGACCAGACACTTTTACATCAATTTTGGAGTCCAGCTGGGCAACCGATTTTTCCAATGATTCAACCTTGGAAACTACATTAGTGACATTGTCTTAGAGTTCCATCAAGGTAAAGGGATCAACATAGTTTCCTGCTGATGATCCTATGTCCGTGGATGAACTTGTAGTCTTGGGTTTATCATGCTCTTGATTCATAGGTGGTTTGGAAGGGCTAGGTTTGTTGGCAGTTGTTGCTTGATCATCCTTGGGAGGATTGGTTTCAGTTTCTCCTTCAAGATTGTTGTGTTTTTTAACATCAATATTAATTTCTTCATCAACTGGTTCGGATGAGGATGATGAGAGTCTGAAGTCATGAGATGTCCTGGATGAAGATGGTTTCTGAGAAGGTGAATAGATGAGAGAACAGGAGGAACAATAATGGAAGTACTGTCTTCATCGAACATGAATTCGGATGAGTGTTACTCATCAGGATAAAGGTGGAGTGCATCGTGGTGGGGAGACTTTGTAGAGTTGTCTGAGAAGATGTTGTCATTGAGGGTCTCTCGAGATGGAAACTCTTGATCAACAATTTCATTGGATGGAGCAATGAATGTAAGATTGCTTTGGATGGATCTGTTTCTCACGGAAATGAGAGTTGCTTAAACTTGTGATCTAGTGAGCTCTGGATGCCTTGGATGAGCCTTGTTGACAAAGTCTAACAAATCTAGATCTTTAGTACCTGTTCTTCCTTTACCTTTTCCAGGTATCACACTAGTTGTGGCATCCGAGGCAGGAGGGAAAACTCCCGCTTCAGAATGCTTAGGATCCAAGACAGGGTTCTCAAATCATGCTTGTCTTGAAGAAGAATGAGAGATTTCCGATATGACTTGTGGGTGTGTTCCAGGGGGTGCAAGGAACTTTGTTCAACATCAACATCACTTTGTTGGGAAAGTGAGGGTGGATTATGTGGAGACTCCCCATGAGTTTGTGCAGTTTTTTTTTCTGAAACCTCGAAGGGTACTTCGGACGAGTGGGAAGGTGGGGTTAGAGGATGACTAAATTCTGTCGGAATGTCTTTAACATATTCCTTTTGAGAGGAAGTGTTGAATTTGGCTCGCTTTTTGGCTTTAGGTTTGGAGGGAGAGTTTTTTCTTTTGCCATCCTTCTTTTTCTTTTTGCCTGTTATGACTGGCTTGGCCATATCCAATGTGGGCTCAATGGAGACAGGGGAAGACTATGTAGTGCTATACACAATTGAACTCTCCAAGTGCTGTTTCAAATGAGGGGACTCGAAAATAGAGTAGCCAACATGTTTTCATGCAATCTACGAATTGGTCTTAAGAAGGCCTGATTTGGAAGGCGATAAGACTTAATTGCTTTAGAAGATAAAAATACCTCTTTTGGAATTGTGTCGACTGGGACTGGTTCTTGCCTCACTCTGTATAGTTGTTAGATGGTCATAGCCCAAAATCTCGGACTCGATATCTCTTGAGGTTTTCGTTTAACATCAAACTTCTGAAAGTCTTGCCACAAGACTTCCTTTAGATCGACGACATTTGTTTTCCATGGAAAGATGTTGTAGACGACGTAGAGCCAATCCTTGCTCATTGTGTGTGTTCCTCCATGTTTTCAAGACAGAACTCGAAGGATTAGGTGCATGAGGACTGTCCATAGCCCAGGAACTACATATTTCTTGAATTTCTTTGCTTTGAACTCTTCAGCGTACCCAATGTGGTTGAGAATTTTCTGAAATTCTTCAGACGATGGTTCTTCTACCTTGAAACCCTTAGGGTTTTTTTTGGAATTCCAATAGCCTTCAGGAAAGTTAACTCGTGAACTGGTACAATACGATCACTAGTGATTCTTATCTCAAGAACTCTGTCATCGATCTTGATTCTATCAAAGGCTGTGTGAAGTAGACGAAGGGGACTTGGTGGTTCAGGAATTTTGGTGAGTGGAAGTGAGATGGGATTGCGAGCTACAAAATCGATCATGACCCAGATGGACTCATCATAGTTCATGGGATCTAAGGAGAAGAGTTGAGTGTCATCACAGAGAAAACGATTCAGTTGAGGATGATGAAGCATAACTTTTGGAGATTTTTTTCTTTGGATCCGTTTTGGTGATTTTTGGAGCGGATTATGAAGACGCCATTGTTGCAGGTTATGAGAGCTCGAAGAATAATTTTTAGAAAAGAGAAAGAGATGATGGTTTTGAGAGCATAAAGTGACTAATGGGTTTTAGAAATCTTTTTATAGGTTCAAAAGAAATGGTCGAGTTAAAAAAATCGTAATGATGATACCCGGATATGGATATGGACCACATTAAATATGTTGTCACAGTTAGAATGAGTTGACCTGTAAGAACAAAAGAATACTATGGCAAGACTTGAAAAATGGAAACCGATATTTTATTGACATGATGTTTACTTTATGGAGACGTGTGCAAAAAGGTGCGTTTTTCTAGAATTAAAGGATAATCAACATTAAAAAAAATATAATAGTTTGAGTTCTTAAGAAAATGTTTCACAAAAAAAGACAAAAAAAACCTTTTGAACTTCTTTTCAAGAGAATGATCTCGGAGCCTGAAAGTCCAAAGATGATTTGACAAATGGATCTCGGAGCATAAAAGTTCCGAGAAGGATTTACAAAGTGATCTCGGAGCATGAGAGTTCCGAGATGGATTGTCATAAGATACTTCCAAGCTGAAAAAGAAAATACTCTTACCTGATATAGAGTGTGAGATTGCACAAACTCAGGCTAAATATAAGCGGTAAAAGGAATGAAGATCTTAGAGGACATATTTAAATAGATTTTAAAGGTCCGTGAAAAGAAGGAACTGATCTTGGAGAGGGTAACAGACGAAAGTACATTACCATTTCAGAATTGAATTCTAAAATGAACTTCATAACACAGTTTATCATATAGATTCCGAGATGAGATCAAACAAAATATCAATATGACTATATTGGTCATGAATTTCTAAAGATTGAGTGAGTTGTACAACTTATGACCTAGAAGAAGATGTTAGATAAAAAGACACGTAAAACGATCTTGTTTATTACGCGAGGCAACGATTCTGAGATGAGAAATAGATTTGACCTTTGAATTATTTCACTTCCTGATGATAACATTAGAGAGTGCAAGCCTCTAGCAAGAATTGAGGATCAGGAAACATCATACCCATTTTGTTCAGAAAACCATTGAATTTGATTTCATTTAATGCCTTAGTAAAGACGTCAGCAATCTCATCGTCAGATGGAACAAAAATAAGTTTAGTGTTTCCTTTTAAAACATGACCTTCAATAAAATGATACTGTATATCGATGTGCTTCGTCATGGAATGATGAATTGGATTGTGTGAAATTTCAATGACATTTTGTGAATCACAACATATGGGAATTTGTTGAAACCGGTAACCATAATCCATGAGCTGTGATTTCATCCAAAGAATTTGAGAGGTGCAACTAGCAACAACAATGTATTCTGCTTTGGCTATTGACAGTGCAATGCAGTTTTGCTTCTTAGATGATCAACTAAATAGTCTTCTACCTAAAAATGAATAGCCACCAGAGGTGCTTTTTCTGTCCAATTGAAGACCACTATAGTTCGAAAAGGAATTTGATTGTAGAAGGAAACTCTCAATTGCAGGGTTCCAGATTCTGAGACTCTTTGTACCTTTAAGGTATCGAAATATTTGCTTAAGAGCCAAAAGATGAGAAATCTTTAGACTAACTTGAAATCTGGAACACAAAATGTGGAGAACATGATGTCCGTACGACTTAATATTAGGTATAGTAGCAAGCCAATCATTCCTCTATACTTCTTTTCATCAATAGCAATACTAGATGGGTCTAAGAAGATCTTGGGTCCAAAACCCATAGGTACCTTTGTAGAGGCATGTGTGTCCATCAAATACATTTTGAGAAGTTCAGAGATGTAATTTCCTTGGTAAATAAAGATTCCTTTATTATTTTGTTTTAATTGGAGACCTAGGAAGAATACGTGGATCCAAAAATTATATCGTTAACGTAGATTTGAACTAGCATGAGATACTTTCCATTTGATCTTCGAAACATGGTAGGATCGAGAATTCCTCTTGGAAAAAAAGAATGCTTGAGAAAGTCGATGAGAGACTCATACAAGGAGCAAGGATCTTTCTTGAGGCCATAAACAGCTTTTCAAAGTTTGTAGCAGTAGTTCGGATAAGAAAGATCGAAAAAACCGGGAGGTTGTTGGAGATAGACTTTGGTATCAAGTTCACCATTAAGAAAATCACTCTTATGTGAATCCTTTGGCCACAAATCGGGAGGCTGTTGGAGATAGACTTTGGTAAACTTTAAAGCCTATATGAGCTGCATAAACAAGAGAGATTCTAATGGCTTCAAGACGAGCAACAAGAGCAACGGTCTCGTTATAACCAAGTCCTTTAATTTGTGTGAATCCTTTGGCCACAAATCTTGATTTTTTTTTGAATGGTAACTCCTGCATCATCTAGCTTGTTTCGAAACACCCATCTCATACCTACAAGGGGATGATCCTGAGGAGGAGGAATGAAAGTCCACAATTTATTTCTGTCAAATTCTGCTAACTTTTCGTGCATGGTCGTAATCCAGTCATCATGTTAAAGTGCTTCCTTGATGGATTTTGGTTCAACCATTGAGATAAATGCTGAAAAATGACATTCATTTTCGATATTAATGGTAGAGCGAATTTAAATATCAACATTTAGATTTCCAATGACCTAGTTTGTAGGATGATCCTTGTTCCTGATGTGTGGTCTCGGAAGCTCTTGTATAGCAAATGATCTGACATCTACGATGGGGTAATGTTGCTCCCCTTGAATAACTTGAATTGGAGGATGGTGCTCCCCTTGAACTTCTAAATCATAGATATCAGCATCATGTTCGTCCGGAAAGTCAAAGAAGTTTCCATCATTGTTGGTGTTGTCCAGAATAGGAATGAATTCAACAAATCCACCTGCTGAATCTTGGAATCCTTCAACATTTGATTCAAGAGAGGGAAATCCATTCTCCCCCTCAACCTGAGTAGGTTGAATTGGTTCGAAATCAAATGGAGGAAATTTGGGAGTCAGAACAGAAACATTTAGTAAGATAGGAGCTATAATGAATGAGGATTGTCTTGATCAAGATTTCGAATCAAGAGTAGTTTATGATGGTCCGAACATGTTTTCAAAATCGACTTCATAAATTATTTAAGGATTCAGACATCCTGAAAATGGAGCATCGGACTCCATGATGTGGGTTGTGACATGAGTTGGGTAAGAACTTCGAATGTAGTTGTCATCAAAGGTGACATCAATGCTTTCTTCAAGAACATGAGTTAATTGATTTAGAACCCGTTATGCTTTAGATTTGATTGAGTATCCAAAAAAATTTGTTTCATCGGCTTTGGACTGAAAATTTGTGAGCAGATCATGATTGTTCTTGATAAAGCACAAACAACGAAAGCCATGCAGAAATGAGATACTCGGCTTTCGACCATTCATGGCTTCGTACAATATCATATTGAGGAGTCGATTGATGATGTTATGTGTAACACCATAAATTTTCATACAAATTTTTCATTTTAAATTCATATAAGTCACATCAACACATATCAAAAAAAACCCCAAAATGTCAAATTATTAAAACACATGTTCTTAATTGTTTGGATAAAATCTAGGATCCTCGGAAACATAACTCCATCTCGTGTGTACAATCAAGTCGACGCCTACCTGTGGTCCTAAGAAGTACCTGAAACACATAACATGTACCACGGTTAGCACGAAGTTTAGTGAGTTGCCCAAAATACCACACACATCTCATAAGCCTCTCATGGCTATACTAAATTAAGACCCTCTGGTCAATGTGTCTCAGCAAGACCCTTTGGTCCCACAACACGGACGAACCCTCTGGTCCTATCTCAACAATACACAGGATAATATACAACATAAATCTCAAGATAGAATACATGATATCACACGTCTCAGTATAAGCACATAAGATTAATATATACATAGAGTACTATAACAGCATAAGTCACAAAGACAGTATGTACAATAAGACATATCACATTATAAACAAATAAGACCCTCCGGTCAATAATGTACTAAGACCCTCCGATCTACAATGTACTTAGACCCACTGGTAATGAATGTACTAACACCCTCCAGTCCATAGCGTAGATAAGACCATCCGGTCAGTAACAAGAATAAGACCCTCTGATCACACATAAATTACCTCACAGGTAAGTATAATAAGAAGACTCGCCTCGGCTGGCGAGCAGATCCTATAAATGATGTTGTTGTACTCCGGCCTCTATCACCGTGCCAATCCCATATTTAACTCCATTAGGATATAATACCAAACCTTCACATATTAGGTCTAAATATTGTTCACCAACTCGGTCCATAAATCACTCAAGACCATTGGGCGCACCAAGGCCCAATACCAAATGGATCCAAAAAGTCCACTAATGGCCTAACTTTGGCCCAATTTTCCAAATTGGGACCAACCCTCATATGTGCCTTACCCTAAAGGTCATTTAAATATTCTAGTCCACATGATTGCTCTTGGATGGCCCATCAATAGCCTAATCACCAAAACCCAATAGAAAGGCCTAACTCATGGCCCAAGCAAAATTAGAGTTTTCACATAAAATGACGAATAGGGTGAAGTGTTTCTCACATAACCCATTAAGGAGTTAACACATTAAGTCCATCACTCCACTAGGCCATTCACACAATGAAGTCGGACATAATTCATAGTATAAATCTAACAGTCCAACCGCGGGTCCCAGTAAAATCAAAACTAATAAACCTAAAATTAGGGTTTTATAAACCCTAATTAGGGTTTATAGCCCAATCACAAAGCATCCCAGTCCAAGATTAAGTGTTTTGGCCCATTAGGGTTCCACTAGGTCGGGTACCACCCACCGCCACCTCGGGCGGTGGTGATCGGTGGCGACCCATGGCGGCGGGCGACGACAACCATCATTTTTAATGGTGGTGGTGGTGGTTCCCACCCAAAAATCACACATACCACTTCACACACAATAAACAGACACCCACAGCCACCTCCCGTGGTGGCTGGTGGCGGCCAAGGGGGCGGAAAAATGACAACGGGTGGCAGCCACCATCTCAAGGTAGTTGAAGTGGGTTGTCGGCCACAAATGCACACAATCCACACCTCAAATACCGAAAACGACCATTACAATCAAATGTAAGCACAATCAGCCACCGCTTGGCAGCATACGTCGCAGGAAAATGCAACAATGGCACATTCAACCACCTCTCAGGTGACAACGATGACTTAAGGGTTACACTCACAGAAGAATGAGAGAGAAAGAGAGAGAGAGAGAGAGAGAGAGAGAGAGAGAGAGAGAGAGAAGGAGCAACGATGGGTTATAGGTGAACTAACCGTGGGTTTTTTTGGCGACTCACAGCCCACACACAACGACCCAGTGCCCCATTCTGATTGGCGTACTCCCGACTGATCTCCACGTCGCTGGCAGTGGGTTGTGGTGGCGGTTCTTCAATGACAAGGTAGCGAACGACGGATGACACATCAGATGGCAGCGACTAAGAGATCTCCATGGATGATGCTGATGAAGATTAGGTTTAAGGTTCGTATGCTCCAACAGGAAGGAAAAGGATTCACCGCTCCAATCCGTGCCATCATTCAAACATTTGATCATTTTTACAACATTAGCCCTTCCCCCACAAGATATTTTTAAAACTGAACCATAAGTTACCATATAGCCCTTGATTCTATAATTTCCTTTCATTTTAGGTCCAAAACTTACCATTCATCCCCTGAGCCTAACAAATCTCTTTAAATTAAATCCCAATAATTTACTAACTTCTAAAATTATATCATTTGGCTCCCCAACACAAACACCCCACTAAATATTATTTACTTTAGGATTATTATTCGTAATAACCCTTATCTATTTATTTATTTAATATACAGGATGTTACAAGTTTCCTCCACTTAATTTAGATTTCGTCCTCAAAATCTTTCCTCACCATACCTTACACGCCCGAAAACTTGAACGGCATGGCCACAAGCCCGAGCATAACCCTAGCCGTTCAATCCAACAGATTTATCCCAACCAACCACATGTACATGCAACCACCAAGTTCGCTTACTCCAAGCTATATTACAACCGATCTATAGTCACCATCATTTCCAACCTCTGTTATATAACACTCACTAACTCCATGCGTGCTGCGGTCCTTCTCAAACCAAACAAACCGACCATCATGGAGACCTCAGTCTCGCCCTTAGCTTGGCCACCAAGTTCCAAAAGACTCAGTTGTCAAGGCTACCTAATCCTAAGAACTCATCTGCGTCATGCCCTGACTAGTGAATACGGCTCTCAGCAGTCTTAAGACACTCTCTTAATGACTCATGAATGCTACGGCTCCCCGCAGGCTTACATCACACACTGACTGACTCGTGAATCCTACGATTCCCTACAGGCTTACATCACTTATTCACTGACTCGTGAATGTTAAGGCTCCCAGCATGATTACATCACTCACTCACTCGCCATGGGCTCTCCTCGTGGTTTTCCCCGATATTCCAAAGTGATTAGTCCCACCTGGATCCTTCCACTCTTTTACCACCCCGCAATCTCATCATTTAAGCCATCACCGTTGCGTTCACTAAACTCATGCTTCGTGATCCATCATGGACAGGTGCACCCACCCACCCAAACTGAGCATGACTACTCTTGACGACAGTTGTCGCAACCATGCACTTTCCCCCTATACAATTCACATTCTTTGACAATTCCCCATACGATGACAACTAGCTAATGGGTTCCCACTGGAAGAATGGTTACTCGGTACTCCACTTGCCATCTCATAAACTCGAGTCTCGAAATAATTCAACAACTTAGCGCATCATACTCAGAAGCTCCGATACACCATCTTAGAATCTCACGCTCGCTTGCCACTACCTCGGATCTTCAGCTTCTACCCCCAGGAACCCTTAAACCCCTTTATCTCATACTTGAAGTACGGAGGAATCGTCGGTGACTGAGAACGCATCGACTACTAATCAATCCCATGCAAATCTACTCATACCGACGCTGAAGTTAATTGACAAATCAACGGTTGCCCCTCCTGGAGTATAGATAACAATGTATACATTAAAATAACAAATCTCAAAAATCGAAACTCGACCTCAACAAACCAACCACCTCGAAATCAACCAATGCACACCCGAAGATTCCCTGACCACAATAAGATCCCTGACCAATGGCTACTCTCCGTGGAAACACTTGTTCTTTCCTGATCACGTACAATATGCCTCATCTCGCTCTGTACCTTTCCTCGTCCAACAATAAACCCAAGGCTCATATCTCTGTATTGCATATACCCATAACCAAATCTTCTAACCAAAAATTGAACATATTGTTGATCCTATTACAGAATACCCAGTTCTCCCCCACTCAGGGTTTAACAATCACCAATTGACATATCAACAGTCTACTCCACAGACTGTTTCCACCAGCTACTCCCCACTTGAATCTTGGAACGTACTACGTAACACTTAATGATCTTCCAAAGAAGGACCAACCAACTCCACATATCTCGAATCTTAGATGAAATCCTTGGAACTTCCCAATGCGACACTCTAGTCACCCAGAATCTCGTCGGGCTGCACATGAAATTCTTCCGACGGTCCTAGAATAACACTTTCTCCTTTTCTGGAAATAATGGACTATCACATACTTCATTCTCTAAATCCTCAATCATCACCCTACTGTAAGAATCGACATAGCACAGGAGACCTCTCTCTCACAGTCGATCCGCTGCATAACCACGAAAGCCATCATCTCGATACACTCCCCTCATTTTCCTGCAACAGTTGCTGATATACGACTTAACAAACTAAAACAAGGCATACTCAAGCCCTCGTTGGTGACAGTCCCCACTAATGACTCCTTCCCAACATAGGAATGCTATCTAATGCTCTCATACAACAAAATACTCTTGGTGCCAATATCACTACTACCTGGTGCCCTACAGGGTCTTCTTCGAATCTCTGACATCAGAAACTCACTCACCTATCCTCTTAAAATGGGAAACAGACACAATATAATCCCCAACATCAAACTTTGACATCACATGCCATCGCCCGACCACTCAACTCAGACTGCAATTCTCCAGTATGCATCTTCTCCACCCCTTATTTGAGTCTTACTACTCTAACTGGCATCTCACCAGTCAAAACCCTCGAGATCTAAACTCAGATTTTCCTACCCAGGGCATACTCCATTTAAACTCAACCGACATGGCCCTCTGGCCCCACAATCTCCCATATCCACTCCCAGTCTGGACAATCACAACCGGATAACTGATAAAGGTGAAAACACACCCTGCTACGAATCATGGTACCTGAACCATGCTATTTCTCCTCATCCTGCTACTCAGACCTCCGGGATTCTCCCTATTTCTAGTATGGGTCCTCTACTTTTAGTAGTACAGGTCCATACTACCTGCCATTTCTACCCATATTTTTCACACGGATCATCTCAGATTTTCTAAGTAGCTGCTCAAGCTTCTCGATCACCCTTCCCGTTACATATATTCGCTCTCAAGTGAATACTCACCTCTAAACAACATACTCCTCGAACTAGAATTACTCCCCAGGTTCTCACACTTCTCTGCCATCAGTTGCTGAAGAACTCCTTGTGATGCCAGCCATCAACCTCCTGAATATCGTCATATTCACTTAGTAGCTGACTCCTATCATTCAAGAGTTCCATAAAGCTCAAAGAAAGCAGCATTCATGCAACGAAAAACCAGCACATGAAACCGCTCAAGCATACCACTCCATTCACTCTTTTCATGACTCAAAAGGCATCACCGAACTCAGGCATTCCTACTCTCATGGATCTCTAACTACTCTCCCAGATTCCTCAAATACTCGTGTAGGTATCTCTCCTAGATTACTCCTCGACTCAAGACTCTCTCTAAAAGATTCATGCTAGGCTCCTACTCAGTAAATACAGGGTAAATAATAGATGATATTAATCAACAGTGTCCCCTAGGCTAAGACATCATGAATCAGACAACTCTAGCACCAATTTCTAAAGTACCTTGCCTATCATCTAGCATGCAACTCTAATGTCTCATAAATATATCATAATACAAAATGTAATGGTATTTTGGGAAATCACCATCCGGGCTCTGGCTGATTGTACACACTGCTCCATCTTGTTTTCCCTTTAAAACTCCTACTCATTTTAGAAAAATCATTTTTTAGAAAAGTTTCTCAAATCCTCAGTTTAAGTTCAGACATACCCAAGAGCACGTCTGAATCCCTCAAACCAAGGCTCTGATACCAACTTGTAACACCATAAATTTTCATAAAAAAATTTCATTTTAAATTCATATAAGTGACATCAACACATATCACAAAATCCCCAAATTGTCAAATTATTAAAACACATGTTCTTAATTGTTTGAATAAAATCTGGGATCCTCGGAAACATAACTCCATCTCGTGTCTACAATCAAGCCAGTGCCTTCCTATGATCCAGAGAAGTACCTAAAACACATAACAAATAACACGGTAAGCACGAATCTTAGTGAGTTCCCCAAAATACCACACACATCTCATAAGCCTCTCATGGCTATACTCAAATAAGACCCTCTGGTCAATGTGTCTTAGTGGGACCCTCTGGTCCCACAACACGAATGGACCCTCTGGTCCTATCTCAACAATACACAGGATAATATATAGCATAAATCTCATGATAGGATACATGATATCACATTTCTCAGTATCAGCACATAAGATTAACATATACACAGAGTACTATAACAACATAAGTCACAAAGACAATATACACAATAAGACATATCACATTATAAACAAATAAGACCCTCCGATCAATAATGTACTAAGACCCTCCGGTCTATAATGTACTAAGACCCTCCGGTCAAGAATGTAATAAGACCCTCCAGTCAATAGTGTAAATAAGAGCCTCCGGTCAGTAACAAGAATAAGACCCTTCGGTCACACAAAAATTACCTCACAGGTAAGTATAATGAGAAGACTCACCTCACCTTGCCTCTATCACTGTGCCAATCCCACATTTAACCCCATTAGGATATCAGACCAAACCTTCACATATTAGGTCTAAATATTGTCCACCAACTTGGTCCATAAATAACTCAACACCATTGGGCCCACCAAGGCCCAATACCAAATGGATCCACAAAAGTCCACTAATGGCCCAACTTCGGCCCAATTTTCTAAATTGGGCCCAACCCTCATATGGGCCTTACCCCAAACCACATTTAAATATTCTATTCTACATGATTTCTCTTAGATGGCCCATCAATATCCCAATCACCAAAACCCAATAGAAAGGCCCAACTCAAGGCCCAAGCAAAATTATGGTTTTCAGATAAAATGACGAATAGGGTTAAGTGTTTCTCACGTAACCCTTTAAGGACTTAACCCATTAAGGAATTAACACATTAAGTCCATCAGTCCACTAGGTCATTCATATAATGCAGTCGGACATAACTCACAGTATCAATCTAAAAGTCCAACCGCGGGTCCCGGTAAAATCCAAACTAACAAACCGAAAATTAGGGTTTTCTAAACCTTAGTTAGGGTTTCTAGCTCAATCACAAAGCATCCCAATCCATGACTAAGTGTTTTGGCCTATTAGGGTTCCACTAGGTCGGATACCACCCACCGCCACCTTGGGTGGTGGTAATCGGCGGTGGGCGGCGACAACCACCATTTATAATGGTGGTGATGGTGGTTCCCACCGAAAATCACACATACCACCTCAGACACAATAAACACTCACCCAAAGCCACCTCCCGCGATGGCTGGTGGCGGCCAAGGGTGGCAGAAAAATGACAATAGGTGGAAACCACCACCTCACGGTGGTGGTATTGGGTTCTCGGCCACAAATGCACACAATCCATACCAAAAATACCAAAAACAACCATTACAATAAAATATAAGCATAATCAGCCACCACTTGGTGTCACACGTCACTAGAAAATGCAACAATGGCACATTCAGCCACCTCCCAGATGGCAACGATGACTCCGGCGTCACACTCACAGAAGAACGAGATTGAGAGAAGGAGCAATGATGGGTTACAGGTGAACTAACCATGGTTTTTTTGGTGACTCACGGTCCACACATGACGACCCAGTGCCCCCTTCCGATTGGCGTACTCCCGCCTGATCTCGGCGTTGCTGGCAATGGGTTGTGGTGGCGGTTCTTTAACGACACGGTAGCGAATGGCGGATGGCACATCAGATGGCGGCGACTAAGAGAGCTCCATGGAGGCGGCTGATAAATATTAGGTTTAGGGTTCGTATGCTCCAACAAGAAGGAAAAGGAGTCACCGCTCCAATCTGTGCCTTCATTCAAACATTTGATCATTTTTACAACATTAGCCCCTCTCCCACAAGATCTTTTCAAAACTGAACCAAAAGTTACCATATAGCCCTTGATTCTATAATTTCCTTTCATTTTAGGTCCAAAACTTACCATTCATCCCGCAAGCCTCACAAATCTCTTCAAATTAAATCCCAATAATTTACCAACTTCTAAAATTGTATCAATTGGCTCCCCAACACCAAACCCCGCTAAGTATTATTTATGTTAGGATTACTATTCATGATAACCTATATCTATTTATTTATTTAATATACGGGATGTTACACTACGATTCTGAGTAAAGGATGCAATTGATACGGCTTTAGTCCATAGATACAGTGGAAGATTTGAAAATTTGAGCATCGATCGAGAAGTTTCAACTAAGGTTCTGTTGCGTCATTCGACTACACCGTTTTGTTGGGGGTATAGGGAGCTGAGAAATTATGGTCAATTCCTTTCTCAGATAGGAATTTCTTAGTGGTAACATTGGTAAACTCCGAGCCATTATCACTTCGAATTCAACGAACAGACAGTTTTAGTAGAATTTCAATACCCTTAATAAAGGTAATAAGTTGTGAGGCGGTTTCTAGCTTAATCCTAAAGAAGAAAACCCCGGTGAACCTTTAAAATCATACACAATCACAAGAATATATTTCTTATGATGTAGAGTTTCTATAGTGGAGTGTCCACATAGATCAATATAAAGCTGTTCTAATGGTTCCGAGATTAATTTTATGATGATGATAGGACGACCTTTCTTCGATTGCTTCCCACACTCACATGAAGCACATAGATGATCGTTTTCAAACTTGAGGAGAGGCAATCCTCTGACCATTTCACCGAAAGCAAGATTGTTCATATATCAAAAGTTTAAATGAGTAAGCCTTCGATACCATAATCAACTCACATCAGGAACTACCTTTGAAATAAAATAAAGTTGACTCTTGCCAAGGATCATGTTGATGTCAAGAGGATACATGTTATTGTTTCAATTTTAGTTGATCATACATTCTTTCCAGTCTTCGGACATGACATCACTGTGTTTCTTGTAGAATTAAACTTGACGATTTGCAATAGTGAGTTGAGCCACATTAATTATATTATGCTTCAGGTTAGTTACATATGCCACGTTTCAGGTAGAGAAGTTTCCATTGGTGAGGATGCCTTAATCTCGAATTTGAGAGTTGGAGTTTTTGCCATACGTCACATAGCCAGCATTAGGTGAAAGTTTGAGATCACGCTGAAAGTCTTTATATCCCATAATGTGCATGGAACAATCACTATCAACATACCATAATGTATCTTGTTCCGAAGAATAGAGTGCTTGCAAAATTTTGTGAATTTTGGAGTTTTTAGGCTCCGATTTACATTTTGGAACTTGGGCACAGGCTTTGGACTTTGGTAGTGACTTTTGAGAAAAAAGAGTTTTGGAAGGCTTGTTCCGAGATCATTTTGGAAAGAAGCAAAATCCTAAGGTCTTTTTGTTGATCTAGAAATCATATTCAACGATAGGTTCTTTTGGAGCAACTTTTTTGTCAGATCAGCTGTTTTGGGAACTATAGGAATCACAGTGTTACTTGAAGTTCCAAAATCTTTTTCAACACTCTTACCTATCCACTCAAATTTTGGTTTTGAATGTTTTGAAAATGTTTGAGTGACAATGTTTTTAACCAAATGTTCTTTGTTAAAAAATTTTGATGGTGCGCTCAGTTTTGAAACTATTGAGGTTTAAAAAATCAGACCATTTAATTTAGCAATGAAAACAGAGGAAACATCCTAAAGTAAGTTATTTCTTGTGAGACAAGTATCAATAGACTTTTTCGGAATGGGACTGACAACCTTGTTTTGAACAACATGACTAGGAATGTTTTACGGTTCCCAGTGGTTGTCCTTTCAGTCAAGGTTACTTTCTTTTTGGAATTCTAAATAAACCTGGAATATTTTTTCCTGACATAATTTCCTTTTTGAGTGTATTTTTGGCTTCTATCTTAGGATCTATAACATCATTCTTAATTAATGAAGGTTTCTTCCGGGAGTAAGATGTTGACTTAGAAGTTTGGCCAACAGATGGGTTGATAAACTTGGGTTTGGTCTACACTAAGGTTATTTTAGAAATCACTTAAGAGTCTGAAACATACGAATCAGATGAACTATCACTTATGGTTTCTACATCAACGTCATTATCTACGGATGCCCAAACAAAATGTGATTTTTCAAAGTCAGGTCCAGTTATTTCCAAAATGATTTCTTCAACAGGGAAATTGTTAGAATGACCATGGTTTGGAATGTGAACTACAATGTTAAGAATGCTAGGAGAAAATTCTGAGGTCTGATTCAGGTCCAGGGGTATCAGAGGCGGAAGAGGAGTCGAATCAGGACACTTGAAAACTATTGGTTGAAATTCAAGAATCAGGGAAGAAAAATTATCCATGGTCTCATGAAGGGGTGAAAAATGTGAGACAGGGGTATCCGAATGTCTATCATTTATAATGTCCCCCATAAATGTTAGATTCTGCAATTCCTTCAAGGGACGAGCAACAGGTTTTGGAAACTAGCTTCCAAGACCAGGTGCTTTAGACCAAGGATGACGAAAACTATGAGTCATCCTTTCGTTTGCTTCAACAATGTCTATGGAATTATGTAAAACATCAATTTTGGCATTGAGATGTTTTTTATCAGAAACCAAAACATTTATTTCAGAATAAGTTATTTCACATTTGTCTCTAAGAATGACGCATTCATCTTTTGTCATTACAATTTCACGTTCTAAAGACTCTATTTTAAACTTCTTATCCTCGAAACATTATCTAAGATGACTTAATTCACTCTCCATCTTCTCACTAGCTTTTATGGAAGAATCCTAGGCTTTGTAAATGATGTTCATATCCACTTGGATTTGTGTTAGTTATGGTTCACAAAGAGATAAATCAAAACTATTATTAATAATCATAAATTTTACATGTTGAACGATGCTTCTAGGAGGTGGGTCGTTGGTTGCCATGTAGCAGTAGTTTGGTTCAGTATCGTCATCTTCTTCCTTTGATCCAGATGACTAGTAGCCTTCATCACTTTATATGGTTTGTTTAGCCATAAGACACATGTTTCTACTAGTACTCACATCATATTCATCTCCAGATGACCAATATCCTTCCATATCTCTCGACACATTGATAACAACTTTCTCACTAGCAGCTATCTCTTAGGCTCGATGTGTATAGTATGCAGAGTCCTTGATCTTTAGTTTTGTGGTGCTTCAGCCAAGCAGTCTTTGGCAAAGTGGTTTGCATGACCATTCTTGTGACAAACAATTTTTGGTTTCTCAGATTGTCTCGTGGGATTCTGAGGAGTGATTTTATGGCGGAATGTTTGACATGTATGTAGGGGCATCTTTGGAAGGTTTAGGATAAGGTTGGAGATTACTTTGATGAGGAGCTTGGAAATGGTTGTGGTATGATTTGTGATTGGGATTGAAATGATGTTTATATTTCATGGAGAGTAAAGAGAATTCTTGTTGAAAACATAGTTCGGAGTCCATTGCTTCAGGTTTGAGTTCTCCATCAAACAAATAGTTTGAACTGGCAAGACCAAGTAAGGTTTGTGGAAAGGGTTGAATAGGAGGGATAGGTGGGGTAACAACTATGAAAGCCTCCGAAGTAGAGAGGTTCGAAACTTCAGGATCATAAGAACTGAAAAGAGAAAGAGGTCCACCTGAGTACTCTCAAAGTTTGTGCAACATTTGATTCATGACCTTGAAGCTCATCAAACAGCTGGTAAAGCTTCAGCTTCTACATAGATCCATCACTTTGAAGACATGATTTAACGTTTCCCCATCCTTTACCAATACTATTAATGAACTTGAGATTTTACTCTAGAGGAGTTCGGACGATCCCATGAGCTGTCATGTTGTTGACAATGATTATGTATTTGTTAGAGGCCGAGGCAACTGATTCACCGGGAATTGTGGTGAAATTATTTAACTCGTCGACTATAGAAGTCAAGCGCTTATCCTTTATGTTTTTTTGATCCCTCGAACATGTCTTGGAGAGTGTCCCAAATCTCTTTAGCAGATTTCCACAACTTAATGTGCTTAAAGAGAGAAGGAGGAACACCAAACACCATTTCTGAAAAATGCAACTTGATCTGCATGCAACTTCTCGATATCATCAATAGTAAGGGGTGTTTGACGATGTTCATCCTATCCCATGAGAGTTACAACAAAATCTCTCACAGTTTGTCTCATAGGAACATGTGGACCTTCTTTAACGGATCTCTAGATAGCTTCACCTTTTTCTTTTCCAAGTAAGAACCTATCCATCTTGGCTTTCTGGTGACCATACTCTTTAACAACTAGAAATGGGGCACAAGAAGGGCAACCCACGTGATTTGATATTTGCATTAAATACATTTGTTGAGAATTATGGCGGTCTTTGAATCTAAGATATAAGAGCAGAAAGAGTATATAGAAGAACTTTTATCTTGAACACAGAAATGATCGAAATGCCAAGGTAATTTCGAATCAACTATAATTTATTCTTGTGAATTCAAAGGACAATCACTCAAACTCTGATAACAATTTTGATTTCTAGAATCAACACGGAAAGGCAAGGTTTGAAAACTCAAACCTTGAGTTAATCTTAAAGATCCGTGTGTTCTCTTAATTGATGTTCCAGTCAAGTCTGGTAATACCAATCGAGATTTGAAGTAAATATTCAACAAAGTACACAAGTATTAAACGAACAAATCTATAATTATGATCAATGTAAAGACAATAAACGAAAAAGAAAAATGTTTTAAAGGGTTTCGACTTGAGAGAAAAAAGAAAAAGAGTTAATAGGAATATTTGCTTTCTTTACAGGAATAATCCGTGTATTTCTTGTCATTAAACACATTCCTTATCTAGGAAAAGGAGGTACATCGTACAAACTACAAAACGTTCCTAGGAGTGGATAATAAATGGCATCTGACAACTGATTATCTAATTGATACAAAAGGCTAAGTCCTATGAAATGTTACATCACATAAAAGAAAAGAAATAATAAATGCATAAACATATTATAAATCTTGGATCTTTTCTCTATCTCAGAATGGTCTGTAATTCGGACTCTATATCTACTTTGGAACTTACTGACTTTGTATCTTCAATGCTTATGATTGCTAGATATCCACTTTCAGGTTCCAACAATTTGTTTCTCATATTTATGCTTTATCGTAAAATGAATGATTGACCCATTTGGGGTTTGTATGTTTTATGTGTAACCTTTATGAACTCACTCTAGTAGGGGTTGACACTTGTTTCTTTTCTCTTTTGTGCCTTATGATTGGTGCAATTATCTTAGGAGTTTTCATTGTGAGAGGGTTTACCTTATGGGGTAGTTATGCTTATTTAGATGATGTCTTCCCTTAATGTATTCTATTTAAAAAGCATTTTAAATAAAAGGAAAAAAATGGTAAAAATCATGAAGCTACAAGCTGGTATCAAAGCCATGATATGGGTAAACTAAATAACAAGGCCAATGTTCAAACTCATGGTGTAGATTGGCTCATTTAGATTGCTTTAATCTCTTAAGGGGGTGGTGTATGTTGAGAGTTATAGGCTATTTCTTAAAGCGGTAGAAATCTTATTCTTTTTGTCATTAGAATAACCTTTTTCCTTCTCATGGATTCTATGGTCCATAATATCTCTAGACATAAAGGAAAATATTTCCATATCAAAGGAACAATAGTTTAGGAGGGGTGAGAAGTGGTCTGGACCAAGAAATATTAAAGCGAGTGTAATACTTCATGACTCAAGTTGCTCGTGATGCACAAGCTTATTTATCCCATAATGTTTGCAGTTCATATAGTGTTACACATATTAAGGAAATGTAAGATCATATTAGGGTGATGATTAGAACACACAGTTTTGGCAAGCCTTGAAAGCTTGGTTTATCATTGGTCGATGGCAAACTGGAAAGAGATCCATATATAGTTTAAGGATTCTAGCAGAGCATCAAATTTATAAAGAAAAACATGTGTACCAATCTATAACGTAAACCAGTGAAACAAAAGAGTTCGTGATAATTCCAAAAATCATATGTATGTATGTATGTATGTATGTATGTATACATACACACACACACACACACACACACACACATATATATATATATATATATATATATATATATATATATATATATAGGTATGAAGGCTAGTGTAGGCCTAATACGATCATAAGCAAGGGATATATATTTCAAACTAAAGGAACCATACAAAAACTTGAGGACCTAGTGGTTGGTACTTAAAGGTGGAATAGTTGTAGACCTTTTGTGTCGTTTCCTTTTTATTCTTTTTTTTCTATTACCTTGCAGTCCTCTAAGTTTTTTGTTAGAAATTGTGATAGTAGTATGGAATTTTGCTTTCTTATTTTGGAATTTTGATAAGTTTTTCACTATGATTGTTCGACACACTTTTTCTCTGACTTTGATTCTAATCGAGATCATGTCATGTAATTTTACTATTGGTATGGATTGGCTTTCTGCCAATTGAGCCAAAGTTCTATGCACTGAAAAGCGTGTGCGTATTCTGCTTGTCAATGGAGGATATAAGTAGAAAATACTAGGGTCTATTCATAAGATTCATGTGTTAAAGGCATGCAAGGGCCTATCGAGTGTGTTCAAGGTTTTGATGGCTCATATAATGGAGAGTTCAAGCAAGACAACGGGTCTCCATGATGTGAAGGTGGTTAGGGAATATAATGATGTTTTCCATGATGAGTTGATGGGTTTAGCACCAGCATGTCAGGTTTAGATTCAAATTGATCTTACGCTAGGTGCGACTCTGATAACCAAGAACCTTGTATGTTGTTGAAGGGTTTTGAGCATTCTAACACTCCTAAGGTGTACATGTAACCCTTGAAACCTTGGATCTATGTTTTAATAAGATACATGAAAAAATTATTTTCCAAGGTTCTTAACATAACTAACATGGCATGGGGAACTTTAAAACATAATTTCTAGTAGAGGAACATACCTTTTAGTTGCTTGGATTCCTTAAAAACCTTGTGAGCCTAGCACCTGAAGTGTGATGCCTCAAATGTCTCACACAACACCACAACACTTCGAATAACATTGAGAGAAGTATACTTACACCTCAAAATAGGCTAGCCCTCTATTACTTGCTTGTAGTGGCTGATTTTCCTAGACATGGGGTCTTTATATAGTTGCGACACAAGTAGGGTTACACCATGGAAACCCTAATTGTCATGGATTTTCATATTCTATGATCCATGGGTTTGTAACTTCCATGGACTATCCATGGAGCACCTTAACTCAATCCATACAATCCATGGATCATTAGCCCAACTATACAAGAATAGATGATTTACACAATCAACCCCATATATTTAATTAGTCTCTTTTTGATCACTTAATTAATTCTAAATTAATTATTGATCAATACTAATTAAATAAAATTATTATATATTAGAACTTATAATATATTAATAAACCTTAAGTGTTATTTCTCTCATTTAGTCTATCCAAGTGTTGCAATGCCATGCAACCCAAATGGATCATGCTAACCGGGTCAAGTACATTCCAGGAATAGTTATGACTTAGACACCTAATCCAACAGTTTTCTTATTCAGAAGTAAAGGATGTGTTGTCTCAACTTTAAAAGTTGCTTGGATGACATTTTATTCAACCAAGTTCGTCGCCTTAGGGAACGTCGTTTTAAATTGTGAAGAATAAAGATGGAACCATGACGAATAGGTGGTATGTAGTAAAGCATCCTATTCTAGTTTAGAGTGTGTGTTGATGCAGTGAAGGAAGGTGATTATCTATGGTTCCTGACAGCTGAAGAGTGCGAAGGTGAAATACTTGGTCTATGAGTTTGAGTTGATGGCAGTGCTTAATGATCTAACATTATGGTGTCACTATTTATCGTGTACGAGGTGTATGCTATACACTGACTATAAGAATTTGCATATCATTCAAATCCATAAAGAATTGAATATGAGAAAGTAACATTGAATGGAGATGTTAATGGACTATGAATGTTAAATAAAATATCATTCAGATAAGGGAAATGTGGTATTCAATGCCTTTAGTCATAAGGAGCCTAGGGTGTCTTACTACCTAAAATATATGGGTTTGGTGGTTGTTCTTCGTATATCTAAGAAAATTTGAGCTAATCTAAAGGATGATTTGAAAGAAGATTTCAAGAAAGACGATGTGATAGTAAAACTATTGGAGATCATGTTCAAGGTCATTAACTATTGGTAATATTTCTAAATAATAAGACAATCATTTTGGGTTTCCTTCATGACACAAATGAGATACCGAAAGAAATAAAATTAAAGAGAAATTTAGTTTATTACTTTATTATGTTTAATAAATTAATTAGAAACTATTTTTGAATTGATTAATTCAAGGTATGAATATTAATTAGTTAAAAGATTGGCTAATTGGAATATTTTATAACCTTAAGGAATAAGGGATATTTGAAATCTCCATCCCAAATAGGATGTAAGAGGATTTCAAAATTATCTCTATCCCACATGGGATGGGAGATGAAACCTGGCAAGAGCTCTAAGGCTATAAATATGGTGTTAAGGGTTTCATACTTCCTTGCACCTTGGCTTGAGATTTTCACCAACTTCTTCCCTTTCTCTTTATGTGATGAATTTCTTAACCTTTCCATGGGTTTGGAGAAATTTAACCTTCTCCTTGTTTTCTTTTGGTGAGTTTTAGCTATGATTCCATTAGAGGGATTCTACGTTGGATCACAACAGTTAGAGTGTATTGATGCTATAAAAACCCAACAAAAACAACAGCTAGTTTTCATCTATCGACAATGAGTTAGAGAATGTTATCTCTTATGAGAGGAATGCATGAGATGTAAAATCCAATAGTGGTGCTTTTTGTGAGAAGGTACTAATATTATGAAAACCATATCAAGTTAAAACAAGTAATCAAGTTAGTTGAGTAAGTATACAAAGTTGATATATGAAGTGCGGATTATGATCAAATATGAAGTATAACGCGATGATGTGGTATAAATTTAGAAGATGCGGTGACCTAGAGTTTACGAGGACGGGATCCTTTTATGAAGCGTATAATTGTAACGACCCAAAAATCCTTCCAGTAACGATGTTAGTTGTTCGTTACTCGGATATTATTGGTCATAAAGTTCTTTTTATTCTAGACGTGTAAAATGAAATGCATTAATAAAAAAAGGGCGTTAATTATTACCTAAAATAACTAATGAATATTTTAAAGGTATAGAATTTAAATAAACAGTTTGTTAGGAAAATAAGGTGCATAATTGAAACATACAATCCTTGGACACTGAATTGATAAGAATTAGGATAACATTGTCATTACTTGTGTTTAATGATGATATAATATTTTTGATCGTATCATATGCTTTGTTCTATTGCCATGTTATGAGCTAATTGTTACTTTTCTTTCACTTTAATGAACTTTGTGTATATGGTATGCCCGCTTAAGTTACCAGAAAGAATGATGTATTACTATGCTTCAATGTGTTGATTATGAATATAACGCATATTTCAATACACATTTAGATGGTATGAGTTGCATGATTAATTTAATGTATAGATGATATCGTGGGATATGCATAGTGGATTTGGCTAGTTTGATGATCTTAACCTAAAACCATATCCATATCATTTAGGATGCCTACTTGGTTAAAAGATTACTTGTAGGAAGAGCTATATACATAGATGTTGTTAGTTTTCAATCCTTTAGATGGTCGTGTGGCACATGGTCTAGCATCACATAGGATTTAGTAGGTGATACGGTAGAAAAGACATTGCTTGTACTGATTCCTAAATGACACCGTGAAGTACTTGTACTTTGCATAATCGGAATAGCAAAGGTTGAGTCTAAGGGTTGGTGTTTCGGGTGTAAGTCATGAGCCACATAGAGCATTTAATTGGTCAAGCATATAAGTAGCGAACAAGGTAATTCTCATGGGTTAGGTATCACTAAGAGATGCTTGCCTATCTTGTGGTTGATCATATATAACAAAAGGTTGGTTATTCAATAAAAGTTTGATTATACAATGAAAGTTTTGCTATAAATTAAAAGGTTGGTTATATATGAAATGTGATTATTTATATGTTTATGCGGTGGTTTAAATGGCATGCGGTTGACCATATATGTTATATAGTAGAATTATGGTTGAACATGTATGAATGTATGCGATTCAACATCCGATTGAACGATAATGATATGGGGTTGCTTGCTAAGTGGTATTTGTTTCTCATTTTTGTGCTTTAGATTATGGGATAGTCATGCTTATTTAAATGATACCGCTTTGGCCATCTTTGATGTTTTATCATTTTAAACATTGTTTTAAATGGTTTAGAATTATGATTTTGATTTGAAGTAACGTTGTGATTTGAAAATGTTTTAAAATGAATAACCATGTCTTCCATTAACATATTCTGTTTAAAAAATGTTTTAAATAAAAGAAAAAAGTTTATGGTAAAAATCTTGAAGTTACATACATTAACTAAAAACACACAATTACCAAACACAAGACCACTCTAACCAGAACATAACTTGGACCTCAGAAACTTAGATAAACTTCAACGAGTGTTTGTACCATGCCTTGAATCCTAATGCCTTATTAGAAAAGGATAGATAGGAAGACTCACAACAAAATCCTCAGCCCGAGCCAAAGCAACTATCCTCATGCACATGTCGACACAACATCCCATAATTGAACTTCACACAACTCAAGGTCACACATGGAAAATTGAAGAAATTATGCTCCATATATCTAAAATTTTGTTACCTCATGCCAAAAACCTTAACTATTGTAGAATTCTATCATAATTATTGAAAGTGACCAAACCAACATGGGTAGAACAATTATCAATCCATAATCTTCACACGTACTAATGGAACACTAGCAAACCCTAACTGCATTGCCACGTACCCTTATACCCAAATGAAGACAATCCTCAAACACTTAATTACTCCCATACTTAATACGATACCCCATATAACATGTAACGAAGAAATTGCACATACCCTTTTTTGAAATTGACGTGCAATTTCAAATCCTTGACAATAGATAATTGATCCTTGTTGTGAGCTAACCAAGCTCTAAAATTCCAATATACATCATGGGTGACCCAATTTCTTTCTCACGAACATATCAAGGACTCCCATAGTGATACACTTGTAAGAGTGAGTTCCAAATCTAGCAGCTCCTATAATCCGAGGACCACTTATGAATCTTTAATGACAAAGACCCATTCGGCTACCTGAGTTACACCTACAATCTAATCGATTCTTGCATTCCTTCTAATGATTGGATGGAAATTTAAAAAACCCTTGAGTGATACATTGCTAAAATTCTTAACCTTGAGCACTCCGATGATAAACTGCTTCCTCTCCCTTCATTCATTAATAAACCTGAACTAAAAATCCTACGAACCGCAAAATCATCTGGCCCATGCAGTTGAAATCGAAAGTCAGATTGTCCTTCAAATCACTAACCTAAATACTCAGTTGTTCCCTACTTAAGGTTTAAACTACCACTGGCTACTACCTACAACATCAAAGTCCGAACCGGCTCAGCCAACACTTACAACCCCTGATTCTCAAAGACTATAACTAATATAGAAACCCTTATTTCTCCAAATAATTAGCTCCACCCTAGAACCCTACAAAAACATCCAATAGGGCTAAGCCAAAATATTAAGCCTATGTAATTCAATTTAGCAGGGTCCTCTACCGACTAAAGGACGTCATGAATGTTTCTAATGATTCAATGCTCCCAAAGCAACATGAAACTTTTGCCAATCAACAACCATTCTAGCTACACAACATGCTCATGAGTTGACCAAATAAGACATGATCACAGTCATTAGAATAGGACTACTCAACCCGAGTATCGCTAGAATTATAACAAGCCATGATAACGAGACAAAACACATGCCCTCCTCGACGGGTTTTGGGTCCCATACCATTCTTTCCATCTAATTAGAGACAAACATCATTGGCATGACCCATTTAATAGTAAAGAGAATTATACTCCATTCTCACTTTAGTTATAGTATCGGACATAAGTATCATCCTAACCACATTTGAGACACCTTAAGACGAAAGCACGACAAACCCCTTTTTGTGTCTTCACATACATGATGCAATAATTGTAGCCTCCTTGATGTACGGATGAGCATCAATAGTCTTGAATCTCTTGGTTGTCTATGGTGCATGACCATGCACCAGCTCCCTTTTCTTTCGTCGAAACTCCATTTCAGACCGTAGAATCATATACACGGTCTATATACAGGACACATGTTCTTAAAAATGGGTCGATTATAGTAGAAACCAATCCACTTTTATAATTTTAGTTCAAATGAACTAAATGAGATGTTTAAGTGTTATATGTATCCAAAATTAACCGATACGTCAACATTTACATATTTTCCATAAAAGCTCACAACTAGCATTTGTTTTTCATGTACACGACTTCTAGTGTCATTTTATAATTCCAACGCATTACATATAACACCTTTCACTTACTTATAAATATAAGATTTGGGATGTTACAATCAAATCTGTTATCAAACATATAAATATTGAAGATGATGAAGAATCCAGAGTGTATGGATAAAAACACTTCTACTTTTTCTATATTATGTCTAAAATCAGTTTTCAAATTTTATGAACTTGATATTATGTCCTCATTATTATCTAATTTGAGATAAACTTCATGAGTAAATTAAAATCTCTATGTAAAAAACTTAATTCTGTTAACTCCATTTTGAATACTTTCTTTCCAAAATGCAAGATTTTCGAAGACTCCATGACCTCCACCACTATTATAATAGTTAACAAGAAATTAATGATTTACCATATATTTTTTTAATCCTTTCTATATGTATTTCTCTTTCTAAGGTGTCAATAGAAGACAGAAGACAATAAATAAAACTTGCAAAGAAAAAGGCTATATTAGATGCTAAATTCATATTTCATGCCTTAAAAATCCACCTTCTAAGAAATGAAGACAAATCAGCCTACCTTAGAGAGCATGTTGGGGTTATCCCTTGCTAAGTTAGAGTTTGCCCCAAATCTAACTCCATATCCTTTTAAAGCTAATGCAGCCAAAATAAGTAGAGGGATACAAGTACTGATGACTTTAAGGTTAATATTAAGATGGTTCATAGGTATGTCCTAATACTAATATAATGGATGATAACTCAAGAAAAGAAATTGATGGTTAAAATATTGAGGGCCTACCTAAAAATGTTAACATGAAGTAAATACATGAAATTACTAATCGGGTACATAAAGTAGAAGTGAAACAACGTAAGATAACATTTGTTTAGGTAAAAAAATCCTCAAAAAATAAGTAGTGATGAGAAATTTGAGAGTGAGAAAATCAAGTAGACCAAGATGATGACAAACTTATGATTATGGAGCACATATTTCGTATAAATTTGAATAAGGTGTTAACTACTAATCAAATCATTAATGATAATAATAATAAGAAAAAGAAAGGAAAATTAAGAATGAAGTTTTCAAATCTAATGAAAAAAAAGAAACAACTAGCACCTGATGATGATCAGGATGATGAATATCAAGAGTACTTCAATATAATTAAAAAATAAGATGACATAGAAATCATAATCTTATGAATCAAAAGTATCTCAACATGGAATAAGAAAGTAAATTGTAACTATAAAATAGTCACAAAAAAGAGAGATGAGTTTGATGCCAAGATTGTAGCTAAAGAAAAAGAAATGAGTCTTTCATAGCTTCAACATGAATGTTCTTTCAAAACTATTCACCATCTCAAAAAATTTCAAAGAATAGCCACATAGATTTATACTAGAAAGATTAGTCATGGTCCAAGTGTCTTGTCCTCCAAAAAAAAAATTTATAGAGTTTACAATTTATAGATATATCACTCATTTAGAATCATATATTCTGAGAACCGGAGAGAATATGGAATGCCTAATTAGAAATAAATGTTATATGAGATGAAATATAAAAACTATGTGTGGAAGATTCACTTTGTCCATTTCATACAATAACTAGTATGTAAAGTGTAAAACTTGGTATTAACCCCGAGTACATTCCTCCATATTACCACATCAATATATCCATTAAGTTAGCTAATAAAATAGAAAAACAATTAATTGTCTAGATAAAAATAGAAATCTTAGATGAAGACGAGTGGTATTGAAATGATTAAAGCACTAGTAAACATCATGCATATCAAGTATAATCTATATACATATGAAAAAAATTCCAAGGCCAGAGAGATATCAACTATGACATTCATTATTTTGTTTTCTTTTACTTAAATGTGTTTCCATCATCTTGTAAGTCCTAAAATATATAATAGACTTACTAATGATAATTAGTAATAACTTGGACCTAAATAAAATTAATTATCTATAATACCAAAAGACCAACATCAATATCAGATCTTGTCACATCTAGTTTTGGAAAATGTTAACTTTTTTCTTTAGATTTCAGGTGAAGGTTCCTAAACTTCAGTGTTAGCTTCGTGTTGTAACTTACTAGTTTATTCCTCTTATTCACTAGCTTATTAACTTTTTCCTCTTCTCCATTGGCTCACAAAGATGATTTTGAGATGTTGGCTTTACAAGGACAAAATTATTTTGATTAATTAAGTGACGGTGTTAGTGGAAACCGTTTATGGTAGGGGTGATGGTGCTCATCGATCACGAAGATTTAAATTATTAGGTTTACTTTTTTCATTTTGGATAAGAGTTTTCTTCCCATGTTATTATTATTTTTTTGTAATGACATCAAATGACATTTTACTTTCAATGTGTAAATGTTTTAAAATCTTAGTTTCATGTATTTTAAATCCTTGAGATCTACTAAGGGTTGTTTGGATTGCTTATATGAGGTGTTTATTGACTTATTGCAATTTGGAAGCCCTATTATTGCAGTTTGGAATCACTATTAAGCTAATTAACCTTTTTATTCCTATTTTAACACATATAATATGTGTATGATTCTCTTTCCATTTTACATGTTCGAATGGTCTTCTGGCTTCTTGATTGTTTACTAATTGATCATTAATTAATCAAAATATGTAATATGTTGTAATGTTGAAAACATATAAAATTTTCCATGAATTCGTCCATATCGTGCATCCACTCGTTTGACCTCAACAATTTGAAAATAACATCTACAATAATTGTTATTGATTTTTTGAGTTCTTTAATTTTCGTGAACTAATTTTTGTTTATATAAATCGTGAGAACAAATATCCTTTGTTTATACTTTTCTTTGGAATAAACTACATTAGAGCATCTATAATAAGAAGTTTAATAGGAGAATTGAATGAGTGGACAAATCAAATTCTCACTCAACAGATAAAACTCTATTATTGTGAGATTTCATTTTGATATTCAATGAATTTGAAGTTTAATGACCAATAAACCCTTCAATACAAAAAAAAAAAAAAATTTCGGATTCTTAAATAAATGTTTAAAATGTTTTGTTGAACTTTATAGAGTTTAATACATTATAGTAAAAAATAATATATTTGTATAAATATAGAATAATAATATGTTTGAACTCAATAGTTTATAACACATAAAGATTTTTATGAAGTATGATTGTAGCATTTTGTTTTATATTTTGTTGTACATAATGGTTTAGGCATTACTATTAGTGCTTTTCGTGGACAAAAAACGGATAAAAATTAATAAGATGTTTATTAAGTATGATCGTAGCATTTTGTTTTATATTTTGCTGTACATAATGTTTTAGGCATTACTATTAATGCCTTTTGTGGACAAACTGCAATTAGAAATGAATAAAAATTAATATGTTATTTTTAAAAATAGAGTAACACAATAACCTAAAATGTTTTTTCTCGGTAATTTTATAATAATAGAATTTATTAAACATTAAAAACAAGAGAGATTTACAAATCTAGCATTTTTTTAATTAAATTGTCAAAAATAGCTAATTAACAATTAGAAAAAAATAACCATTGAAACCGTAGAAGAGACTAACTCGCCTTCGGTTTCTTCTATGATTTCATTTTGCTCTATAAAATAAAATTCATTTTTTTCTCATGAAATCGCAAATGCCTTAAGACCATCTCAGATTTCCTCTTGTCTCATCTTCAGTTCCGTTCATTCTTTGTTCCTGAGATATAGCAAAATGAAACCATAGATAGACATATCACATATACGGTTTGGTCACCTCAACTTTTGTTAGTATTTTTTTTATTCTCTATGTAGAAGCTGAGAATTATTAGTACGTTGTTGATGAAACCGTAGTCAACATAAAAAAAATACGAAACTGAAGTCGAGGTGACAAAACCAAATATGGGATATGCCCATCTGCAATTTTGTTCTTCAGAATCCATAAACAAATAACAAACAAACCCGAAGATGAGACGAAACGAAACCTAAGATGGGTAGGGACGGATGCAAGATTTCATAATAGAGTGTTGTTAATGTCACCTTTTTTACGTAATGGCACGATAATAAAAAAGAACGAAAAATTCAAAAAGTCTTACACTGCATCTCAAAAAAACAGAGGTTATCGGTGCCACTATCGGCACCATTGTTGAACCCCCGTGAAGATGGGCTAAGCCATCTATGATTTCATGGGGAAAACTAATTTTTTTTATACATCACTGTGAAACTGTAGACGAGTAACAAAACCGAATGCAAATTAGCATCTTCTTTGTTTTCGTATCTGTATTTAGCTAGTTGTTAATTTTGGTTATTTTTGCAAAATAATTAAAGAAAAAAACTATACTTGAAAATCTCTCAAAAAAACAATTTCTTAACTTATTAAATTTTGATATTACTTTTAATACCGGATAAATTATTCAAAATACTTTTAAAAAATCGTTTTTGACACCGATTATATTATTAAACTCTTAAAATTTTGTTTTAGATATGCAATTACCAAAAAATTTAAAATATATATATATATATATATATATATATATATATATATATATATATATATATATATATATATATATATATATATATATATATATATATATATAAACCCTAAAAACTTTGTGATTTCACTGTTAATTAAACCTTTTGATTTATTTAAAAGAAATAATCCAAAGTAATCGGTGGGGTGAGATGGGATGGGGATGGGGTGGACCAAAGCATCTTATATCATTGGCGTTGAAATATGTACCACCTGTGACAACCTCTGCATTTCCATCTCCTATTGCTATATAGTAAGAGCAAAACCATCTTTCCCAAGTAAAAGAAAAAGAAGTTTCCAACTTTAGCTATGGAGGATCTGATTGTCTCCCCATCCTCATCTTCTTCGATCGTTTCTTTTCCCAATACAAACACTCCTCCTCCTTCTGATACAATCCAGCAAAAACTCCAAACCCTGCTTCAAAACCAGCCCCAACCATGGGCGTACGCAATTTTCTGGCAGACCTTTAACGACGACTCCAACGGCTGCGTATCCTTATCTTGGGGAGACGGTCATTTCCAAAGCAATAACGACGTCCCAGCCACCACCTTGCCCTCATCTGGGAGTTCCGCCACCTTTCTCTCCGACTCCGATCCAGACTGCAGGAAGTCTGTTCTTAAAGAAATCCAGGCCCTCCTTGGACCAGACAACCGCGACGACGCCGAGTGGTTCTACGTTATCTCCTTAACCAGATCATTTATCCCCGGAGACGGTTCAGTTCCAGGTACGTCTTTCGGTTCAAGCTCTATGATCTGGTTAACCGGCGCCGATCAGCTCCAGTCTTTTAACTGTGAGAGAGCTAAAGAAGCACGCATCCACGGTTTGGAAACCCTAGTTTGCATCCCAACACCAAACGGTGTCGTAGAAATGGGTTCGTATCATGTCATCGAGGAAACATGGAGTTTGGCTCATCAGGCAAGGTCGCTATTTGGCGGTGGTTCTTCTTCGGCTTCTTGTTCTCCACCCAATACCCTTCCTAACTTCTTCCATCACAAACACCATGAAACCACGTCTACCACTAACCCTATGAAGCTAGACAACCTCAACGAAGAACATCATAATATTATCTCTTTTGCCGATATGGTACTTATGGCTGGCGGATTGCAAGAGGAAGAGGGTATGAACATGATCGATTTCGAATCAGCAACAGCCGATCACCAGATGTCCAAAAACCTAGGAAGATCATGCATGAACAAGAACACCATCCCGACTACTACTACGAATACGTATGTAGAGACTGGGTCGGAGCATTCAGATTCCGATTGCCAGCTTGTTCTTGCTACGTCAGAAAGACGGATGCAGAAGAAGAAAGGAAAGAAAACAGGTGGTAGGGATCCACCTGTAAACCACGTGGAGGCAGAGAGGCAGCGACGTGAAAAGCTCAACCAGCGTTTCTATGCGCTACGCTCCGTGGTCCCAAACGTGTCTAGGATGGACAAGGCGTCGCTCTTGGCGGATGCTGTCTGCTATATCAATGAATTGAAAGGAAAAGTCGAGAATCTGGAATCACAGTTGCATCCTCGGAGCAACAGCCAAGGTAAAACCAAGAGAGTGAAGGTGGAAATGGCGGATACGGTGGACAACCACCTTCAAAGCAGCAGCACTAGCAGTTTGTATCAAGCTCGGGTGTCGACAAAACCAACAATAAAGGTTAACAGCAAGACGAGTGGTTTCAGGGAAGTGGAAGTGAAAATCGTGGGAGAGGATGCAATGATAAGGGTGCAATCAGGGAATGCAGACTTGCCAGCAGCTAAACTGATGGATGCTTTGAGAGAAATGAAAGCGCAAATACAGCATGCAAGCATGTCGTGTGTAAATGAGATAATGTTGCAAGACGTGGTGGTGAAGATACCTGGTGCCATAGATGAAGATGAACTCAAAACCGATCTCATTAGGAGATTAGATCGCTAGAAATGAAGCAAGCAACCAGGTCTTGCAAGAGACGTTGAAGAAAATGGTGTAGGTGTGTTTGGTTTGCTTGCTGCAAATCATTTAGTATGGGTTTGATCGTAGTTTCAAAATTAATGTTTGGGTTATGAGTTAAGTCGTCAAGAATCATTTTCAATATTATTATTGTTTTTATTTTTATGATGAATGTTAATTTTGTTACTGTAATAAAAATAACTTGTATAACAAGCAATATCTTGAAGAACTTCGATCATAACAAGCTTCTCATTTTCTTTCTAATAGCATGTATGTATCTGTTTCCAATGACCTTAATTGAATTGCTAATTGGTGCATACTAACACATACAATAATAACATAAAAGCAGAAATTATGATATTATGATGATCCACATACGCTATCAAAGATAATATTAAAGAAGTGTTGGACGTGCATTTTGAAGAGGTGTTGTTTATATAATAATTATTATGATTGTATTTTAAATATGTATATTTAAGAATTTCAAGGATTGGTTAAATGAATTATATTTTCTATTATTTGGCTATTTATTAAGTAATTAGTTTGAGACAATTAATTCCAAAGTAAGGGATCAAAACGTAAAATAAGATTTGCATATTTACTCCCTTTTAAATAGCATCTAATATGCTTGTAGCTTCTTTAATTATTCTATCGATATCGATTAGCATTTTGATAGAACTGGAAGAAAAAAATAATACCAATAATAATCCTTTGATTATGTACTATTATAGAATCAGGTCCAAACATACTTTCAAACATTTCCAACATGAAGTGATTGTCGTTTATAAATTAACATAAATAGTTAATTAAGACAAACAAAAAATTGCATTGCTATCATAGAAATTGATTATTTTTACGATGCGATTATTTTGTCGAATTGTTAAGAGAGTACATTACATGATTGTATACTTGGCTTACGAATTATTAGTCAATTATTAGTCGTATAAAGCTTTAGCAAGCAAAAAGCACATTTGAATCACCTAAACACACACCATTAAAAACTACAAAGTAATTCAGATAAGAAGGGGTTGTGTGATGATTTTTAAGTTTATTTTAATGCTAAGATTTTTACATGAGCTCCTTTTTATAGTACTTCTGCAAATTTTGAAGTACTAAGTTTAAATAATCAATAGTTAAAACTAAAAATATGTTTTTATCAATCATTTAGAGCCAACTATTACGACCAAACATAAGAGTTTCATGGTAAATAATTTAACAGAAGAGTTAAATTTTTAGTTGATGTTCAAGTGACTAATTAAATCAATAATTTGGATTTCATGTTGAAGTTCAATAATCAATAAAACCTTTAATAGTAAAACATAAACGTTTTAATCCTTCAATAAATATCATCAATTAGGTTTTATAATAAATTATTATTTTTAAATATATTCTATTAATTTTTATAGAATTTAATATATTATAACATATAAGAAAATAAAATTTTATAACATAGAATTATAATATGACATTCCATTAAAATCTGTAAAGGTGTATTAATTGAGGATGTCTTAACACCAGATCAATTTACCAAAACTTTCAGTCATTTAAAGGTTGGTTCATTCTTGACATACTTTCTCTGCAAAGAGTAACATGACATAACAATAAAACAATCTAGTTGATCTTTACGTACATACAGTTTCCTGTCACTTTTATGCATTCATAGGACTGCAAATTCATAAAATACATGACTTCTCGCTTTGAGGAAAAATTTGCCTGGCAACAACTCTTTTAATAGTTATAACTTTAATATGAAGAAACTAACTACATCACCATAAATGCAAGAGTAGGGAAATTGATCACATTTTTAATTATATTTTTACACATTAATAAGTATGGCAAGTATACTAAATAATGTGGATTTTATTTTAAACGCTTATAAATATTTTAACACGTTTGTATTAACAAGAAAGAAAATAACATAAAAAAATCTTTATATTTGAAGCAAAGAACTTTATGGTCTAGCATGGTGTTTATCACCCTAATTAAGTACATGAAAATTAAATTACTCTAAGAGATCAACAAGCTCTATCCCGACATTAGCCTGCTTTCTGAACAAGAACATGCTTTCATCGAATCTTGACTTGCTTTCATATATATTTCCAATGCACCATATACGTCATGGGTTTTCTTTACGTAAATTGTTGTGGATATATAAACAAACCTGCATACACACACACACATATATATATATATATATATATATATATATATATATATATATATATATATATATATATATATATATATATATATATATATATATATATATATATGTTCAGGTTCATTTGAGACCATTTTAATTTTGTGAGACCGTAAGATCAAATCTAAAAATAATTTTAAAATACAAAATAAATGAAAAAATCCAAAAATTCTTTTTTTAAATATTATTTTCGAAACTTGAATTAACTAAAAAAATATTAAAAAAATATAAAAAAAGTAAAAAAAATTCCGTTTTTTTTTTTAAAAATACGTGAAATATTCTAAATAGAATATTACACTGACATATTCTAAAAAATAATTTTAAAATGCAAAATAAATGGAAAAATCTAAAAATTCTTTTAATAAATATTATTTTCGGAACTTGAATTAACTAAAAAAAATAAAATAAAATTATATTTTTTTTAAAAATACGTGAAATATTCTAAATAGAATATTACATTGTACATATTCTAAAAATAATTTTAAAATGCAAAATAAATGGAAAAATCAAAAAATTCTTTTTTTAAATATTATTTTCGGAACATGAATTAACTAAAAAAAATAAAAATAAAATAAAAAAATGCGTCTCACGGTCTCACAAAATATAGGTGGTATCAAATGAACCTAACCCTATATATATATATATATATATATATATATATATATATATGTATATATATATATATATATGTATATATATATATATATATATATATATATATATATATATATATATATATATATATGGGTAAAGTGAATATACCTAACAACCTTATATAAGCTTAGGTACCTAACCATATTATACTACATTGTTTTGCATTATATTTCCATTGTAATCGTCTAAGGTTCTTAAACTTCAACCCTTAACTTGATTTACTTCCAAGATTTTCAAACATTCACCATTATATTCCTGCTATACCATTTGATTTGCAACGGTAGTATATGAAGCTCACCAGAGGGTCTTTGATAGAAAGACGTCATTTGAAGGAAGATAATGGTGAAGGTCCAAAGATTTTGGGAGAAATCAAGTTATGAGGTTGAATTTTAAGAACTTTGGCTGATTACAATGGAGATATGATACAAAATTACATAGTATGATGTGGTTAAGTACCTAAGCTTATATAAGGTTGTTAGGTATATTCACTTTACCATATATATATATATATATATATATATATATATATATATATATATATATATATATATATATATATATATATATATATATATATATATATATATATATATATATATATATATATATACTTCGCACAAAACAAAAGTTCATATATGCATTCTTCATATTTCATATATGCGTGATTTAAAAAAAAAATATATTTTTTACGAAAATAAATATACATGTCGGTTTTATAGTTGTATAATTTCTTAAGTTCCGGGGAAGTGGTTTGCACACTCTTAGGGAAAAAAAAAGTTCTAAAAAGATTATATATACGGAAAAATGAATATATATACATTGGAGTCTAACTTAAGATTAATAATTAAACCTCATTAACTTAAGATTCACAATTAATGGTTGAAGTGGTAGATTCAAAATTGAAGCGATGATTTTGATAGGAAAATAATAATATATATATTGATAATTTTTGATCCTCAGTTGAAAATAATAATTTTTATTTGCGTAAAGTAATAAACGATAATTGAGTAAGAATAAAATGATAGTTAAACTAATAGAGGAAAAATATTCCATAGGATGACATATTACCGAGTAAAACCTGAACAAAATAGATTTATTAAGTTACAACGAAAAGTTAAGAAGTTTACTACATCTATATCCCTTTAAGTTTTGATGAATTTCCACATATTATTGATTTTTTTTGCCAATCATTTGACAAGGCAACGATTATACAGTTGATGATGGAACAGTTTCTTTATCTTTTTCTTTTCCTGTTTTGGAGTTTTGTGTTTTGGAAGCATTCTATATTGCAATTCTTTATGTAGACCAGCTTTTATCGGTCTTTGTGTGTAACCTGCTTATCAGTTTAATATAAAATTATTTTTCCACTTGCCACTTTAACAAAAGTGAAGCTTTAATGCAATGATCTTGGACGTCGTAATTTAATTATTCATCAATTTTACAAATATCATATCTCGTAATACATATATCTTCTTACGATCCGATTCCCTTAATATGATACTTAAAGAGAAACATGGATGGGGACACTCGGTCACAAATCCATCCTACCTTTTAAGTATTTGTAAACCGAAAGAAAATGATAAAGCATGGTAAATTATCTTTTTATTGCTACGTTCAAGATAAGAATAAAATATAAAAGTTTAGTACCGTTTCCTTATTATTAGATGTCAAGAAACATATGAGGCACTATGCGTGCAAAAGTGAAAAATTGCATCGATTGAACTTGAAATATGATGTCAAAATGTATAGGAAATTTCCGTATCATTTGTATTCCATGATTATAATCGTACGTGACATGAGTGTTGTTAGAAAAATTGAATAGGGAAACAAGTGTATATTAATATAAGAAAAATCGCTATCGATAGTTGCTTTGTTGGAAAGAGAATAATTTTTAAATAAAAAGAGATTCTAATCAAATTATAACGTAAAAAGGCATTCATTGAAAGATACTAGCCAAGGAATGATTAACTAAGGTATATAATAAATATTAAAATAATAATTCCCTGATCTTTATATCCAGTTAAAGAACGTGGCAAACTATTTGCATGGTTAATGATCGTAATGTTTGATTTCGACATACTTAATGAGGAAGAAATGGATTAATGTGTCTTATGCTGATATTGACAGAGGTATAAACAAAAAAAAGGTAATAACATTTTTTGACTTTGGAGTTCGGGTATTATTTGTTCGTCATCGTTGGATATACACGCAAAATAAATAAAAAAATAAATAAAATTATATAAGGTATTACGTAATGGCAACCCTTAAGGTTACTTTTTAAAGATGTTTGGTTGCATATTTTATGTAATTAAGTAGACGAATTTTCGCACGTTGCGCAGTGAATATTAAAAATATATTGTTAAAATATATATATATATATATATATATATATATATATATATATATATATATATATATATATATATGTTTAAAATGATTATATTATTAACATTAACTTTGAGATAATATTTTTTAAAATAATACAGATTATATATATATATATATATATATATATATATATATATATATATATATATATATGTTTAAAATGATTATATTATTAACATTAACTTTGAGATAATATTTTTTAAAATAATACAGATTATATATATATATATATATATATATATATATATATATATATATATATATATATATATGGGTAAAGTGAATATACCTAACAACGTTATATAAGCTTAGGTACCTAACCACATTATACTACATTGTTTTGCATTATATTTCCATTACAATCGTCTAACGTTCTTAAACTTCAACCCTCAACTTGATTTACTTCCAAAATTTTTAGACATTCATCATTATATTCCTCCTACACCATTTGATTTGTAACGGTAGTATACGAAGCCCACTAGGGGGTTTCCGATAGAAAGAAGGACCATTTATGAAGTTTTTTGTTATTTTAAAAAAATATAATTATTTAATAAAGGGTCCCACCCCCTCTCTTTCTCTCTCTCTCTCTCTCTCTCTCTCTCTCTCTCGTTTAATCAAACAACTATTGTTTGGATCTTGACCATCTGTATATTTTTCCATAAGCTTGGACCTCTGTACTTTGTTCTCCACCATCTTTTTCGACACTAGAAACAGGCAAGAACATTTGAAACATGAACATAAAGAAGATGAACACAGCCACAACACAAATCCATTGCAAGTAATCCAACTTCTTTAAAACCATAAATCTTGTAAATTTCGATCTGGGTCTCTGCGCAAATGAATTGTTTCTCTCATTTCTAGATGAAGATTTGAGTAACGGGTCCCTCTTAAATGGCAACACTCCATTTTCAAGAGAACCCATTTACATTACCACCAATCGAATTCTAACATATCACATACCTAATCCAAATCAACAGACAAAAGGGGGCTACTTTTTTTTGCTTTTGGCTAAGATGGGATTTAATCATCACGAAGAACCCAATAACGAAAAAGCTTTACATATTGTAATCAAGATTTCTTGACAAGGGGTAAAGACAAAAAGGGATGCTTTTTTGCTTTGTTCTTGAGGTGTTTTGGCTGAAAGTTGCGACCTACTGTGGTGGTCGGAGGTTGCTCTGGTAGCCTTTGGCCTCGTTTTTGGTTGGGTTCTGGTCGAAATCAACAGAGAAAATGAATGGGAGTGCTATTTGGTGGTGATTTTCAATTAAGAGGAAGGGGTATTAGACGGTGGTCGAAAAACTCACACCTGCAGCAAATATGATGTCAACGGATGGCGGAGCTGCGAGTGGCGGTGATGGGTAGCGTGTTGTGGCATTTCCAATGCCTCTCGATTGTGTTTTATCAGTGTGAACTCAGAGAGAGTGGGGCCAGGAAGATAGCAGGTGGTGATGAAGGTTTCTCAGTGGTGTTGGAGGTTTGGGTTGTCCTCGGGAGGGAAGAAGTTAGAGGGAGGGAGAGTGGTGGTGGTGCTGTTTATGCTCGAGTTGGTACCATCGAGATGAAGAAGAGAAGGCGTGGCCTTTGGCTGATCAATAAGTAAAAGGGTGAAGGCACAGGAGGGTGTTGGGTTTTTTTGTTCCATCAGTTATAGAAGAAGAAGAAGAAGAAGAAGAAGAAGAAGAAGAAGAAGAAAAAGAAGAAGAGGAAGAAGAAGAAGAGGAGGAGGAAGAAGAAGAAGAAGAAGAAGAAGAAGAAGAGAGAGAGAGAGAGAGAGAGAGAGAGAGAGAGAGAGAGAATGGGGAGAGAGAGAGAGAGGATGAGAGAGAGAGAGAGATAGATAGATAGATAGATAGATAGAGAGAGAGAGAGAGAGGGTGGGAACCTTTATTAAATAATTATATATTTTTTTAAAATAACAAAAAACTTCATAAATGATCCCTCTTTTGTGAAATGACGGAAATACCATTCACTTAACGGCCAAACGCTAACGAAGTTAGCGAAAAGGACCATTTGTTAAAAGTTTTGAAACCACAGGGACCATCTGTGAGGTTTTTGAACTTAAGGACTAAACTTAATATTTTCAAAAACCACATGAAGCATTTTTGAAGTTTTGTCAAATATATATAATGCCTCAATATAAAGTACAATGTCTAACATAAAGTAAAATGTCCTAATACATGGGGAATGTATATTGAATGTTTCTCGAAACAAATATGTGATTTGAGATGTTGTTGCTAAGATATGTAAGTAATCAATGAAACCAAAGTTCATCCACACCATGAAAAGAATCATGTTACTTCAGGTTGTAACATTATAAAACTTGTTTAGGAATGTTTTCAATCAAAATCACATAATAATACAGGATATATAAATTATACCTCCTTCATCAACACATAAGTGCCAAAACCACCATTGGTCATCTCGACATTAATACATGGTAGGTGTATCACCAAAAAATACATGGGGATATCGTCTTTTAGAACCTAATCACATCATACATCACAATGTTATTTTTAGGATGCATCATCCTCAATTTAACTAAATGGATAGGTAAATAACACAAAAAAAACATTAAGTTTACAACAAAATTCTAATTTGATATCGTTTTTTTTTTCCTCAAATTTGAAACTATGTTTTCCAATTTTTCATAATTCTTACCAGTTGATCTGTCAAATAGGTTATATGCTGACTTGACATGATTACGTATCAATTTTGATAACTGACATGCTAAAGTGTCAAAATTGATTTTTTCCCACAAAAAACACTAAGTTTTCATTTTTTTTTTTTTTTTAACACCACGTTTTTTTTTTCAATTTGGACACCCTATTTTTTTGTTTTAAATCGAACATCATTTTTTTTCAATTTTTTTCAATATTGACCATTTTCCATTTGAATTCGTATAAATATATTTTTTATTACATTTTAAACCGTATAAATATATATATTTTTCGTTTAAAAACCACATTTTTATATAAATACAAAGTTTTTTTTACATTCAAAGCATAATGTTATGCATAAATATGCATTAGTTATATTATGAGAACCAAATTAAGCATAAACTTCGAATAACATGTAAAAAATTCATGGGTTGCAAATCTAACCTTTGCATCTTGATCAACTACAGACCTCCAAACCTTCAAACTCATTTTAAAGTTGCCTATTTAATATAAAATACGGTTTTTATATATCTAATACATATTGAATTTATACATAAAATTTGAATGTAGAAAAAAAAACATTGTATTTATACAAAAATATAGTTTTTAAATGAAAAAAATATATTTATACAGTTTAAAATATATTTAAAAAAATACTTATATGGTTTCAAATTAAAATTATCAACATTGAACAAAATTAGAAAAACTAATGCTCGATTTAAAAAAAAAAAAAATAGTGTCAAAATTAAAAAAGAAAATAAAATTAAAACTAAAAATAAAATAAACTTAGTGTCAAAATTCAAAAAAGTGAAAACTTAGTATTTTTTAAAGGAAAAAATTTCAATTTTGATACGTTAGTATGTTATGTTAACATGTCACGTCATCAAAATTGACACGTCAGCATGTAACCGTGTTGAAGATCAAGTGGTTAAAATTGTAAAAAAAAAAAAAAAAAAAAAAAAAGTAGAAAACATAATATCCAATTTGAGACAAAAAAATACAATGTTAAACTAGAATTTTTATATAAATTTAATTTATTTTATGCTATTTATCCAAATAAAAATATTATTAAACACTATTTCTTTATACGAATTACCCAAAAGTCAAAGTCAATAGGTATCACTGCATCCTTGGTGTGGTATCTTTATGTCCATGACACTTTTTATCATCCCAACTAGACACATAAACAATGATCACATGCAACTTCTTGTTCATCCCAAGTTAATCCTATGTACAACAAATAGAATTATATTAACATAATTACCAACTACGACCAAGTAGTTACTAAACTATTTCTTAAACAAAGGCATTACATATCCTTAACGTACAACATATTAACAAAAGTATAGCCATAATAGAAAATAAACCTGATTCAATAGAATCAGCAAATTATACATCGAAAAATCTATATAACTATAACAATGTTGTTTAAATAGATAAAAAAAACTGAAAATGTAATTAACTTATAATAATTTGATATATTTTCCAAAGTACGATTATCCAATAGGGAATACAACATTCTAATAGAAATTATACTTAAGCGATAGAATGTTCAGTACCCTAAGACAAGCTACAAAGTAAGATGTTGTAATTAGAAAATACAGTACCCTAAGACAAGCTACAAAGTAAGATGTTGTAATTAGAAAATACAATGTCCTAATAAAATTTACAGTGTTCTAATAGGTTAACTTAGAATATTTTATTTTGAAATTTTTTAAAAGTTATAGTAATGCTGTCCAAATACAAAATACAATGCCGTGTAACAAAAGTATGAATTTAATTTAGTAGCTTTTCTGTCCAAATACAACGAGAATGTCTTAATAAAGAAAATAATATCCCAATAAAAATAGAGCCTCCGAACATAAAATAATATTGCAAAATAATATATATATATATATATATATATATATATATATATATATATATATATATATATATTCTCTATTATTTTGAACAATAATATTTATTGACATTAATTCACATTCATTATTAATAAAATTAAATATAATTATCTATTTAGTATTATTTTTAACAATTATTAGTGATTAATTATATTTATACTTATGCGATCATTTTTTAATTTCAATAATGATTTTCATTTAAAATACAATTTATTTATAGTTATATTTAATGTATAATTTGGTGTTATTATTATTAAAAATTGTTATTCATTAGTTTTAAACCATTTATTATTAATAATACGTTAAAGAAGACTTTTAAAAACACTTAATATTATTATTAAAATGTGAAACATACACTAAATAATAAAGTGATAAGATAGACAATTTGCATTTTAAAAGAAACTTATATAGATAATATGACATATCCATGTAATTTGATTTTATTATTTATAATTATTGCTTATTAATTTTAAAACCACTTGTTATTATTAATAAGTGAAAGAAATTTAAAAAAAAAACTCTTATTGTTATAATTAAAATGTTAAACATATACTAAAATAGAAAAATGATAAGATAGACAATTTGATTTTTAAAAAAGGCTTACATGGATAATATGAATAATATGATATATCCATGATTTTTAATTAATTATTGTTTTGAAGCAACATGAACATCCAAACATGTATACAATAGTTAATTAAATATTATATATATCATCTTCCGTAACATATGATCGATAACATTAATCTAATCTAATTTACATTAAAATTTCAACCACACCATACAATGATTTTCTTAAAAGAATACTTAAATCAAGAAAATACAAAAAACAATTAGTATATAACAAACTTACAATTTAAAAACTTCAACATAATAACATTACCCGAAAAATTGTTCAAAGCCCTCAAACCAACACAAAAAACTTTAATCTTGTTTTCTTTGTGAATTTTGTATGTGATTTGTATTTGTGTGTCTACTAAAAAAGATTGACCTTTTTATAGTAGAGTATCCATTGATTGTTTATTAAATATATTATAGAAGTTATAAAACCTTTGAATTGTTAATCATTATTAAGAGACTTTTGAGTGGTATTCATTAAAATAGAAGGTTTCAAATGTATGAGGTGTTTGCAAATTTTTATGGGGGTTTCAAATGCATGAAGTTCAAGGAAAAATACTATCTTTATAAGTATGTATGATTTAAACTTAAACAAACTTGTTTTCAAGATCTTTATACGGAGTCACATTGTTGAACCACCTCAAGTAGATGCTACTTCCATATGCTAAGTCGACAATGCTTTAGGAAACTTGAGTTATCAAGGACAACTTAAGTGTCTCGGTTAGCCTATGTTAACAAAGTCCTTAATGCAGAACTTAGTCGGATCTATCTAAAAACAAATGGCAACTTAGGAAAACAAGCAAGCCTAGTAATTGGGTTGGGTTCGGGTTGGCGTGTTGGTGGATCAGAGAACATAAACTCAACCCAACCCATATAATATATGGATTGATAGGTTGGCGGGTCACGAGTTGGTGGGTTGGAAACTTCAACACAACCCAACCCATATAATCCGTTTAAGTATATATGGGTTCGCGAGTTCACAAGTTAATGGGTCAAACCCAACCCATATATTAATAAATAAGCAATGCATTTGAAAAAAAGGAGGTTTTTTCAATATAAATTCATAAAATGATTAAAGTAATTACCATAAAAAAGTTTTCAACAATAATTAATAAAGTCAATAACATCCAAATAAAAATGAAAAATGAAAACATTCATAGAAAGTGGATGTATTCTACATTCGTGACTTGTGAGTATATAAAAATAACGACATGTATTTTTTCTTTATTTGATTAACGAACCACAAATGCATATTAGTCACATACGGATACGGAAGGAATACAATGATACGAAATATTACGAATATGGATGGAAATCAAATTTTATTGATATATATACATACATATATATATATATATATATATATATATATATATATATATATATATATATATATATATATATATGGGTTGGTGGGTTGACCGCAAACCCAAACAGATAACCCAACACAACCCATAAAATAAACGTGTTGGTGGGTTGACGGGTTGGTGGGTCAAAAATGTCAACCTAAACCCGTCTATTTTTGGGTTGGGTTAGTGTTAGGTTACGGGTTGGGTCGAGAGTTGCCATCCCTAAAAACAAGTTTGATCGAGTCATATTTAAATTTGTCAATGTATACAAGGGAATAACAATTTTTCTTTCTATCTAAAAGTTTGGTTAGTTGTTAGAAGTTAATATCACCAAGTTAGTAGAATTTTCCAACACCCAGATTAAAACTTAAGACCTCCAATTTAAGCGGCAAAGTCTTTATCAAGTAGGCTAGTCCCACATTAAAAATATGATGTGTAATAATTCAATGTCCAAATTGAAAGGATGATATGTAATAAAACGTAAGCTCTTTGATTGATCTTCTAAGCATGATTACATATTAGCTCCGATAACAAAGGTTATGAGAATATATAGATAATGACTTAAACTTGTTATGTATACACAAAGGAGTAGCAATCATAATGCAAGGGACCTTTGTGATAAGAATAAACTTAAGACATAACCTGATAAGAATAATGATAACGACTCTTAGTTGTACAAGGATAATGACTCTTAGTTGTATCATTCAAATGTTAGATAATATGTGTATCTTATGATGTGTAATTTTGTAACTATTTATCCCTGTAAACTTTTATCTCCTTAATTTTCAATATACATTCTTTTCCTAGTATCAGAGCTCTGATCCATATTCCCATCGCTTCCCTTTTTCTCTTCTTTTCCCATTAGTCCTCATGACTAATGACTCAAACACGGGAAACAAATCCAACACTGCCTGTCACATGCTCAACAACACTCTCAATCTCACCAAACATCTCAGTGTTGTTTCCCCTAAACAACTGCCTCAAGCTTAACCAATCAAACTATCTGTCATGGTCTACTCAAGTTAAAGCTCTTCCGACTGGATATAATCTCTTTACGATGATTGATGGAACACTTAAAGCTCCCTTTGATCAAACCAACAAAGATTACATCACATGGTTTCGCCAATATCAACTACTATTTAGAGCAACACTTGGTACACTCGACGCCTCTTTAATTCCACTAATATCACTGGCTAAGACTACCAAATATGCATAGAGGGATTTGCAAAACCAACCAGAGGTCATATCAAACAAATTAAAGAGCACCTCCAATGACTCACCAAAGGCTCCCCCTCCATCATTGAGTACATGAAAAATATCAAAACCTATATCGATCAACTTTTACTATTTTGTAAACCCATGGACAATGAGGACATAATCAATCAAATTTTTTAAGGTTTAGGAGATGCATACAAATCTTTCTGGAAGGGTGTTAATGCTCGCGATTCTTTCATCTCCTTCACTAAACTACATGAAAAAACTACTCAATAAGGAGATTGAGATTTTCTCCAAACCAATCCTTCCCATACCAACATCAGTCTACTCAGCCCAACTACGGTGGTCAACCTACTCCACCACCAGGATTCAACACCAATAACAACTCTCACCCCAAACGACCATTCTTAAGTAAGTGTCAATGGTGCAACATTCAAGTCCATGTGGTATCTGCTTGCCCTACTTTTCGTCAACAATTTCCTTAATGCACCCACCACATAACTCTGGAATTATCCAACCGCAAGCACAGATGGCCACCAAGGTCCCTCTATCCAACTCCTGGCTCATGGATAATGGAGTATCTCACTATGTTACAAATGATCTGGGCAATCTAGCACTTTATTAACTCTACAACAAAATCAAAGAAATTGTCATCAATGATGGTACTTCTCTTTCTATCTCTCATACCAGTTCTTTTTCCCTCATTGCTTCAAATCCTTCTTTCCAATTTTCTAATGTTTTTTTTTTGTCCCTAATATCACTTGTAATATTATCTCTGTGTTACATTTCATCAATTCTAACAATGCTTCTGTTGAATTCTTACCTGCGTGTTTTACTGTGAAGGATCTAGCTTCCAAGAAAACCTTTTTAGGGTCCACTAATTAATGGTGTTTTTGAGTTGAACTCTGAGTCAATCAAACAATGCCATCTTTATCAGTTGTCAACAACAAACTGGCACTATCTACTCGACCATCCTTTCGAGCCGGTGGCTCGGCCTATTTTAGCTAATCTTAGTTATGTTTGATTTGGGCACCACCCGATCATTTGTGTCGCTTGCGCTTAGAAGGAGGTTTGATGATGCTCCAGGGGAGCTAGATTATCCGCTGGAGGTAGAGATTATCGATGCTCATCCAGTGCGAGTATCGAGAGTACATCGAGGTTGCATTATGGAGTTATTTAGCAAGTAGTATCCGATTGATTTGGTTCCTATTCCTTTATGCAAGAGGAAGTTGATCATAGGAATGGATTGGTTGAGCCCTAATGGGGTTGTGATTGACTACATGCATCAATTACTTTGGTTTCGAACCCCAAGTGGGGGAGAACTAGTTATTTATGGCGAGGGTGCCCAACATTAACCTGCTATTTGTTCTGCTGTGATAGCTAGTAGATATTTACTGTAGGGATGTTCTGTTTTGTGGCTTATGTGTTGGATACAAGAAAGGAGAAGCAGAGGACGATTGATGATATGCCGGTTGTTCGGGAGTATGCGGATGTGTTTTCGGAGGACCTGCCCGGAGTGCCTCGGGAGAGGCAGGTGGAGTTTCATATTGATTTAGTTCCTGGTCCGACTTTGATAGCCAATGAACCTTATCGGTTGGTACTGCCGGAGATGCAAGAGTTGTCTACATAGTTGCAGGAGATGTTAGACAAGGGATTTATCAGGCCAAGTAGTTCACCCTGGGGATCACCTGTATTATTTGTGAAGAAGAAGGATGGATTCTACAGGATGTGAATTTATTATCGGGAACTGGACAAGTTGACAGTAAGGAACCATTATCTGCTTTCGAGGATTACGATTAGTTTGACCAGCTTCAGGGTGTGTCTCGGTTCTCCAAGATTGATTTACGATCAAGCATCATTAGATGAGGGTTGGAGCCATGGATGTTCAGAAGACGACTTTCAAGACTGGTTATTACGACTTTGTGGTGATGAATTTTAGGCTCATCAATGCACCAGTGCATTCATGGATCTCATGATCTGGGTTTGCGGATCGATGCTAGATCGGTCAGTCATCATGTTTATTGATGACATCTTGGTCTATTCTATGACCAAGGAGCAACATGAGGATCATATGCGAGAGGTTTTGGAGACTCTAAGGAGGGAGAGGGTATATGTAGAATTCTCCAAGTGCGAGTTCTAGTTGCATGAGGTGTAGCTTTTGGGGCACCTTGTCAACCGAAAGGGTATATTGGTCGATCCGGCCAAGATCAAGGTCGTGATGCAGTGGGAGGTTCTGAGGGCTCCATCCGAGATTTAGAGTTTCCTAGGTTTAGTTGGGTATTATCATAGGTTTATTGAGAATTTATACAGGATCGCAGTTCTTTTGACTAGGTTAATGAAGAAGTCTGCTACTTTCCGATGGTGGCCTGAGCAACAAGCAACATTTGAGACTTTAAGGCAGAAGTTATGCGAGGATTTGATCTTGACCCTTCTAGAGGGTGTGGATGATTTTGTGGTATATTGTGATGCACCGATCTCGGTATTGGGTGCAATTTTAATGCAAAGGGGTCGTGTGAGAGCTTATGCTTCAACGCAATTAAAGTCTCACAAGGCAAATTATCCCACTTGTGACTTGGAGTGGGGGGCGGTTATGTTCGCCCTCAAGATTTGGCATCATTACTTGTATGGGGTTCGTTATATCATTTACACAGACCACAAGAGTTTGAAGTATTTGATGGATCAGCCAAATCTAAACATGAGGCAGCACAGGTGGCTAGATATCGTGAAAGGTTATGATTGTGAGATCCTTTATCACCTAGGGAAGGCCAACATGGTGGCCGATGCTCTTAGCCACAAGTATGCTAGCGCACCGATCGGGGATGTTTATTTGAGGTTGACGGTGATTACCCCACTCTTAGAGTACATTCAAGAGGCTCAGGTCAAGGTTATCAAAGATGAGCACCTGAAGAGTGAGCATATAGTGGGTCAAGTGTCCTCTGGGTTCCATACTATGGGGGTATACAACAAATTTTGATGGAAGAGGCACATAAGTCAAGATTTTCTATTCATCCGGGAGCGATGAAGATGTATAGAGACCTCCAGCTCGATTATTGGTGGCCATGACTGGAGCGGGAAGTGGCCTACTATGTGGAGAGGTGCTTGACTTGCTAAAAGTCAAGGTCGAGCATTAGCAGCCTCATGAAAAATTGGAGTCGTTGGTTGTTCCTATTTGGAAATAGGAAGAGATTACGATGGATTTTTCACAAAGCTACCACGGACTGCGCAAGGGGTGGATTCTATTTGGGTCATCGTGGATCGATTGACCAAGGTGTGCATTTAATTCCTATTCAGGAGAGCATTTTCTCGGAGATGTTAGCGGATGTCTATATCTGAGAAGTTGTAGCATGGCATGGGGTTCCAGTCTCAATGGTTTCTGATCGGGATGTTCGATTCATTTGCAGATTTTGGAAGAGGTTCCATGAGGAGTTGGGTACTCGGTTTCATTTCAGTACATCTTTTCATCCGTAGATTGATGGTCAGAGCAAATGGACTATCCAGACCATGGAGGATATGCTTTAGGAATGTGTGTTAAATTTTGGTGGCAGTTGGGATACGTATCTTCCATTTGTTGAGTTTTCTTACAACAACAGCTACCATGCTTGTATCAACCTTCTTTTGAGATATTTTATGGTATAAAGTGTTGGACCCCAATTTGATGGGGTGAGGTCGGTAAGCAAGTTATGGGTAGCATGAAGGTGACGCTCTAGATTACTGAGTTGATCCAACAGGTACGCAGGAGATTGCAGATCGCACAGATTTGTCAGAAGACTTACACGGATAGATTCCAAACAGATTTGGAAGTTTAGGTTAGGGATATGGTACTCACAAAGGTGATAACTTGGAAAGGTTTCATCCGGTTCAGGAAGCGGGGAAAGTTGGGCTCGGGTATATCGGTCCTTTCAGGGTTATTGCCTAGGTGGGTAGGGTTACTTATCGCTTGGAACTACTCGAGGAGATAAGTCAAAATCACATCACTTTCCACGTATCTCAGCCCTGAAAGTGTTTGGTTGATGATTCTGATGTGGTTCCTTTGGAGGATATTCAGGTAGATGAGAACCTAAATTACATAGAGAGACCGGTTGCGATCCTAGAAAAGAAGATGAAGACCTTGCAAAACAAGGTGCTGGGTCTAGTGAAGGTGCAGTAGCAATTCCAAAAGGGGTCAGAATGGACATGGGAGCCAGAGGACGAGATAAGAGAGCACTAACCAGAGTTTGAATCAAGTGGGGGAGAATTGTAACACCCAGTCTTCAGGTAAATTCCTTAAATTTTAAGTGGTTACTGATTTTGTGCAATGAACTAGTACAATGGGCATAATCTTGGTATGATAGGCATACCTTATGAGACTTGGACACGGGGTTAACCCCCTAGTACGTTGGGTGTACTTGATGTATGCAGGGCATATGTAAGCCAGGGGCAAACTCTAAATTTTAGGGCTTGGACCATATTTAAGAACCTTATGTCCCAAGGTTTCTCTCATTACTAGCTTCTATTTTCCCCTAAGCATTATCTCAAAACCATAATCCTTTTTTAGAGAAATTAAGCCTTATGTGTGTGTGATTTTATGTGTGTTGGTGCATCTTGAAGAAGAAGAGCTCATTAGAGGAGGATTAGTTTGCTTGGAGCTAGAAGATCCAACACTCTCTTCAGCGTAACAAGCTTCTGGAGGTATAAAGATTCAAACTTTATGACTCCTTATCTAAGGTCTAGATTTGGGATTATATTTGGCATATTTTGGTCCTTTGGTTTGGTTCTTGTTAGTAGAAGTTACAGCAGAACTTGTACTAGTCATTTATTGGTATTTTTGGAGTTGTAGATATATAAAAATGGCATCTTGATGGGTTAAGCTCAACCATGCATGAGTTAATGGTCTTAATATGAAGTTAGACTATTAGAAATGCATGTTTATCCTCTTTGATCCATGCAAAGTTATCAAGTTGATGACTTTAGCGTTTAGTATATTTCTCTTGAGCTAGATCTATGGTTTGGATGTTTGGACTTAAGTATTAAGAGCTTAATGTGAGTTTTGGCATTCTAAAGAGTATGCAAGGCATACAAAGGTGTACGCTCAGTGTAGCATGTTTGAGTCTCGGTTTTCCCTTGTGTTATAGAAGCTTCAATGCGGGGTGTAACTGGTGGTATGCTGGGTGTACGCACCAAAACCCTTCTTAGGCTACTTCTTGGGCTTTAGATGTTTTGGGCTTGGGCCATGGATTATTGGGCCTAGGGTAGGAAAGATAAAATGGAATTTTTCCCGTTTATGAAAGGGTTTTGATTGGACTTTAGTTGTGGCTATTACCCTGATTATTTATTAGAGTTAGTTTGAATGTGTTTAGTTTAGGAGCCAACATAGCAGCAGCCTATGAGTGTGTGTTTGTTCATCATTTGATTAAGGTGAGTCTTCTCATAGTGTTTTGGCAGGTCGAAAGCACCAATATCGGCCCATTGATTATAGTTATTAGAATGCTAGTGGTCTGTGTCACTCGTGCATGTATTTTACATGTTTTCATGTATATCAGGTTAGGCCTGATGAGTGTGTTGGGCAGGGCCCATCGTATGTTATTGACATATCTATACTAGGTGGGGCCTAATATCGGGTGAGGCCCATTATATGTATGGTATGCGGTATATCGGGGAGAACTCACTAACCTTTGTTCTTATGGATTAAGTTTTGTTTTAGTTACTTCCGGTTTGAAGGGAAAGGGCCCGACTTGATCGCAGCGCATCCACCCATGTTTTCCGCACTTTTATGATTTTGGGATTGTAATCAAATAACAATTTTTACTTTTACATATTCTTGATGGTTGATATGAATCTTTGATGGTTTTGGGTTGAATTAAAAATGAAATTTTTACTTATGATTTTTGGGATGTTACACTTATAAAACAAAACTTTAAACCCAATGAATAAAATTGATGAATAGAACTTCATACCTTATAGCTTAAGTTGATTTAGGGTAATAAAAAATCTTGATAATATCCTTGAAAAACTAGCTCTAAAAGTATGTGAGCTTTTAATGTGTCACACCTAAAACACAAGAAACCCTAGGATTGAAGGAGGAAGGGAAGAGATAAGAGAAGTTTCAGATTCTTTATTTTGGTTAGCATAGGATGAAAATACCATGGATTACCACCCTGTACATAGTTGCCTAATAATCCTAGAAACCCTAGATTTGTACTTAAAATAATAATATTTCAAATCAATACTTATGTAGTTTCCTTTTATCAGTTGGAGGCTTCTATAAGCTATATTTAGAGCCTCTAAATTGTACACCATAAGAGGATTCTAGATCCTCACTATTGTTCGACTATTGAATAATTGCAGCTTAGCCCTTGTACCTTTATTTAATTCTAGTTGACCCATAATTAATTCTTAATTAATTATTACTATTTCTAGTTAATATATTACTTATATAATATATTAATAAATCATTTATCTCTCTCCTTTGATCAATCTAAGCCACTTCCTATTTATGAGGGCAACCCAAAAACAACTTTACTTTTATTCATCAAGATTATACCATTTTAGTTAGGACCTTAAAAACTTAAATCCATGAGAGGTTTATTGAAGGCAGTTAAAGTAAAAGTAACAAGAATGTGTTTTGAAGTAATTGGTAGAGAAGTTATAATTGGCCTCAATGTAGAAATACGTGTTAGTCTAGAAGCACAATAAAATAAACTTCCTAAACTATTACTATCATTGGAAGAATCCTAAAGACATCATGTATGGAGGTCTAAATCCGCCCCTTTGTGAGAAAGGATTTGTAGAAGTCTTAGGAGTATTCCATGGATTCGTGATATAAAATCAACCAACGGATGAATTTCAGTTTTGATTAAGTATCGAGCATGATCAACAAATTTTAGTGTATTTTCTTGAAAGGTTGATGCCAAGGCTTGAGTATCTTGAATCACAAATTTAGGTTCCAAATCCTTAACCTTTTCCAAGCATTAAATGGCCTTTTCTTTAAATATTATTCATTTTTCATAGATCCTTCTTTTTAGTCTTTATTAAAGGTCTAAATGTGTAAGTCCCCAAATTGCTAGGATGTATCAATCGGATTCACTTGATGGTGCGGAATCCCAATCAAGTGAATGATGCAAGATGTAAGATGAAATAAGAACAAAAGATTAACCTTCAATGCACGATATTATCATTCAATAGTTGGGTACATAAGATGTTGATTACACACGGTTCAGTGTTAGTTCTCTCCAAAATGTGTTCTAGGCAATATGGTAGCCCTTAGAACGTCCCAACCTTCTTTCTTACTCATTTTCAAGCCTAAATAACCCTACGTATACATAGGCCTAATAACCAAGCCCAAGCCCAAAACCTAAACAAAACAATACAAAGCCTAACCAAAATCGCACACGATTTCGGTCCAATTACAAGGAACTCAAGGGGAATTCGGCCCTAGACTGAAAACTCTAAAGGCTTATGAAAAGCAAAGTATAAACCACAATTTATGACCTAACAATCCCCCTTTGATTTATAGCTTTCTTTTCATATGACCTAACAAACTCCCCCTGGGATTGTAGCTTTATTTTTCTTTTCAATCTTCGCTTTGTTCATAGCTTCAACTTTTATCTTTAAATTACTCACAACTTCAAGATGAAATTATGACTCTTCATGGATAACTTCATATTTAGTAGTTGGACTTCCTTTAAGATCTGACTTTGAAAGCACATTGGGCTATGAGCCTTCTTGTAAAGATTCTTGAAAATAAACACTTTTAGCTTTTAGAATCTTTTGACAAAATAATAAATAGACCAATTCTTCTGTATCACTTCAGCAGGTTCATAGATAGCAACAAATTGATTGAGGAAACTTCAATGTAACTTGTCACATAGCTTCAATTACAGCTTCACCTTGATTTTGGGGTTGAAAAATTTAGTGTTGAAAGATGATCTTCACTTCTTGTTCCTTCGAGTGAATTCTCTTTAACAATCACCAATGTGTCTTGAGAAGTAACCAATGACTAAAAAGTCCTTGTGGGTCACAGAAAGAATCATAAAGACCCTTCTCACCAAAGTTGTTCAAGGATGAATCCTTGGCTCATAAAGAGACTTCTTCAGTATCTTTGTGAACTCGGAGGAATGCACTGCGTTTTGTTGAGTATCGGAGAAATACTCTTGTCTAGTTTTTGATGTTAGCCCCTTTATATTCTTGATCATAGATCACAATACAGTTATCAAGTTAGCGGTTAACTTCGCCCTTGGCAAGACGTTCAACGATACATGTTTCCCTGTTGGAGGAATTGCCTTGGTGCCATGATAGTTCTTAGGTAAAGAAAGCTGACAAGACCAATCTGACAATTTGTACCGTTTCAGTCTTTCAATTCCTTAGATACGACAGTTCTTAAAAAGAAACTGCCTGACTAGCATTTTGTACAATGTCACACCAGGTATGAGCCATTATCCGTCAATTCATGGGTGAAATCTAGAGCATATAAAATGCTCACCATCAATTTAGAAATAAATGGAGTTGGATTTTCCGTTTCACTTAGAGTCATGGTGACAACGACATCTAAGATCATAAACACTGACTTTTTGGCAACCATTAGCCGAGTTGTTTTACACTCGAAGCATAAGGGGCACCGGTACGTGGAAGTGATTTGATGGAGAAAATTTTAGATACGGGTGAAGAATGGCTGAGTGTTTCACATTATTCATGGTGAAAATGACCTTTGATCATTAACATTTTATGCAAAGACTCCTATTAAGACTGGTGTATGTCTTAATATGAAAGATTCTATCACTCGCGTATGAATTTTTTGTCAATTCCTTGTGAAAGTAGTGTGAAGTGTAATGACCATCAATTTCTTTCTACTTTCAGGTTTCTTCTCCTTGCTCAGAATATCTCGATACAATCACCTTGAGTCTCGTCTTCTTCTAAACTCACTTTCCAAGACAAATGAAATTTTGAGATAAACATAAAAACTAAAAGTAATCTTAGCACACTAAGAAATAAATATAAAAGTAAAATACGCTCAAAAGCAATATTTTTGGAATTTTGATTTTTTGTAAAAAAGAAATAAAAAAACAAAGAAACATATTTTTGTATTTTTGAATATTTCTAATTGCTTTTTGATTTTTTTAAATTATCCCCCTACATTTGTGCATATAAGAAAATATGAACAAATTTAACCAAAAACAAAAGTAAAATACAAAATGTAAATTGTTTTTAATTTTTGATTTTTCTAATTTTTTGATTTCTCCCCCTTAAATTGAGCACAGGGAAGAAATAAAATAAATGCACAAAATTAAAATAAATTTGTCTTCGAAAAGAATCATTTTAAGAAAAATTCAGGAGTATCGAAAAAAATACAAACCGAAATTCACCAATTGAAGATGCAAGCATCAATGATTTCAACCTTAGGTGTGTTTCAATCTTGGAACATATCCAAAAATTCTTCACATCGTTAAGTGCAAATCCCATTTGTGATCCTCTTTCTTCTTCCTTTCCCGCAAAGGACACATATTCTCAAACAAAGTTCTGAATGTTGTACAATTGAGAGATGTCTCCTATCAAGTTCCTGGATAGCTAGTATCAACAAATCAAAGTCTGATGATATGCCTCCATAGTTGCTCCGACACAGAGGGGGATCAGTTGGTCTTTGGAACCCAATCCATTTTGAAACTAGGTCGACCTTTGTCATCCTTGCAAGGTATTCTCTCCCATGATATATCAGCTTATTACAAATAGAAAATGAAGAAATATTAGACTCATTAGAATATTTGGGAGAACGAACCTTTGGTACCTATCTGTAGTTGGTTTTAATCCATTTCTTGTTCGATCCGATGGGTGCCTCAGTACTTGCTTTTAAACTTGAAGTCGGCCATCGAGATGGCTTTGACCTAACCAGTCTTGGCTTCATTGGAGCATCTCTTGACCTTGGCTTCTTTGCCATCATTCCCTTATTGTTTTTGGGATTTAGATTCTTGGCCTTCTGCACATTCCAGTCACCATTGTTTTAAAGTGGCCTCAAATGGTTTTTTTTGAAGTATCTCCCTCTTGGTGCTTTCTGCCACCCTTGTTCATAGTTGGGAACATATGCACGATTAGGACAATTTCTGGCAATGTGTCCAGGTGTTCCAGAATGAAAACATGTCTTTTTCTTCATGTATGAATTGTCTCTTCCTGCCCCTGGTGGCGTGCCATTGCCTTGTCTCTACTTGTTCACACACACACACTTGCAGCAGGCACTCTGATTTTCTTGTTTTGGTGGCATGTATTTGTCAACAACAGGTTTGTTAGAAGCAATAGATTCAGAGTTCAAGGATTCATTAGTTTGACAACCAACATAATTTGCAAAACTAGAATTAGTTATGTTCTCCTTATCCTCATCCTCTACTACTTTACCTACACACGAAGTAGAAGAATAAGAAACGTTCATTTGAATAATCTCAGTAGGCCCAGATGGTTCAATCTTAATTAAAGTTGGTACAGGGGTGTGGCCATACTGAAGATGTGCTTCATTTGCAATTTCCTTCTCGGTTAGTGGAGTAGAAATGTTGTTTTCATTAAAAGGAGGTAGAACGTCATGATACCCTAGACCCTTGTTTTGATTATCTTTGAATTTAAGTTATTTTTCAATCATGGAAGCAACTACCTCACTTGATACATCAAACTTTTTAAAGTTAAATTTAGCATCATTATATTTAGCTTTCAATGCATCAAGTTCGGCAGTTAATTCGGCAAGCTTTCTCTTAACATAGTTATAATTTTCACATTTATTGCTATATTCATCTTGAAGTTTTCGGAAGTCCTTGATTTTGGCATCTAGTTGTTCTTTTAATGGTTTTTGGGCCTTCCTAAGTGTATATCCTTTGTATTTGAGGTCCTCATTTTCTCTTTTTAATAAATCGATTTGATCTTAAAGAAATTTAATAGTAGTTCCACAGGATTGAGAGCATGAAACTTCATCGACCTTGGTGTTTGAAGAACTCATTGTTTATCAAAAGTAGCCCTTTGACTAAAAACTCAAAACTCAAAACTCAAACTTAAAATTCAAGTTTAAAAAGTCAAACTTAAAAGTCAAATCGAAAAGCTAAATTTGAATATTTGAAAGTTAAACGAGAAAGACAAAGTTTAAAGTCAAAGGTCAAACTTAAAAGTCAAAGTCAAATTTTAAGGTCAAAAGTTAATTTAGGAAGTAAAAAAAATAAAAATCAAAACTTTTTGGTTCAAAATGAAACTTTAAAATTTGCAAATTTTAATTTTGGGATAAAATTGTCAAAATTCCAAAACTAAGGTCGAAGTTGCGAGTCCATATGAATTAAATCTGGATGGAAAATAACATCTCGCAATGTAAGTCCCGAATTTTCCTACAAATCAGTCGGATTCACTTTGATGGTGCGGAATCCCAATTAAAGTGTATAATGCAAGAAATAAGATGAAATAAGAACAAAAATAGTTAATCTTCAACGCACACTATTAGATTGAATAGTCGGGTACATAAGATGTTGATTACACACTGTTTTCTCTTAGTTTCTCTCCAAAATGTATTCTAAACAATATCGCAGCCCCTAGAACGTCCCACACTCAAATCTCTCTCATTTCCATGCCTAAATAACACTATATATACCTAGGTCTAATAACCAATCCCAAGCCCAAAACCTAAACAAATCAATGTAAGGCCTAATGAAAATCACATGTGAATTTGGTCCAAACAACACCAAAACATGGTGTTTCGATTCTAGACCAAGAACTCTAATAACTTATGAAAAACAAAGTATAAACCACAATTTGTGAACTAACAATCTCCCCCTTGGTTTATAGATTTCTTTTCACATAAAATAAACCATAATTTAGTCCTAACAATCTCCCCCTTGGTTTATTGCATTCTTTTCTTATGACCTTCGCTTTATTCTTGGCTTCAACTTTTATCTTCAATGTCTTCACAACTTTAGGATGAACATATGAATCTTCATGAAAACCTTCATTTTTAGTAGTTGGACTTCCTTCTAAGAATTTAACTTTGAACGCACATTGGGCTTTGAGGTGCCTTGTAAAGATTCTTGAAAATTAGCACTTGTAGGTTTGAGAAACTTCAGAGATAATAACAGAGAGATCGACTCTTCTAGATCACTTCAGCAGGTATATAGATAGCAGAAAATTGATTGAGGGGGATTCAATGCAATTTGTCACATAACTTCAAGTATAGCTTCACCTTGCTTCTGGGATTGAAAGATTTAGTGTTTAAAGATAATCTTCACTTCTTGTTCCTTCGAATGAATGCTCGTTAACGATCACCGATGCATCTTGAATAGCAACCATTGACTAAAAAGTCCCTGTGGATCACAGAAAGAATCATAAAGACCCTTTTCAGCACAGTTGTGCAAAGATGAATCCTAGGCTCAGGAAGAGACTTCTCGCAGTATATGTGTGAACTCAGAGGAACGTACTGTGATTTGTTGAGTATCGGAGAACTACTCATGACTATTTTTGATTTTAGCCCTTGTATATCCTTGATAATAGATCTCAATACAATTATCAAGTTAACGAGTTAACTTGGCCCTTGGCGAGACGTTCAACGATACATGTTTCCCTGTTGGGTGAATCACCCTACTGCAATGACATTTCTTAGGTAAAGAAAGCTGAGAAGACCAATCTGAAAATTCATACCGTTTCAGACTTTGAATTCCTTAGATACGACAGTTCTTAAAAAGAAACTACCTGACTAACATTTTGTACAATGTCACACCAGGATGAGCCATTATCTATCAATTCATGGGTGAAACCTAGAACATATAAAATGTTCACCGTCAATTCAGAAATAAATGGTTTTGGATTTTGAGTTTCACTTAGAGTCATGGTGACAACAACATCTAAGATCATAAACACTGGCTTTTTGGCAACCATCAGCCGAGTTGTTTTATACTCGAACCTCAAGGAGTACCGGTACGTGGAAATGATTTAATGGAGAAAATTTTATATATTGGTGTAGAATAGTTGGGTGTTTCACATTAGTCATGGTGAAAATAACCTTTGATCATTAACATTTGATGCGAAGCCTCCTATTAAGACTAGTATATGTCTCAATATAAAAGAGTCTATCACTCATATATGAATTTTCCGTCAATTCCTTGTGAAAGTAGTGTGAAGTGTAATGACTGTCAATTCCTTTCTACTTTCAGATTTCTTCTCCATGCTCAGAATATCTCAATACATACTCATTGACTCTCATTTTCTCCTGAATTCACTTTTCAAGACAAATGAACATTTTTGAGATAAACATAAAAATAAAAGTAAAATACGCTCAAAAACACTATTTTTTGGATTTTTGATTTTTCTAAAAATGAAATAAAAACATAAATGAAAATAGTTTGGTATTTTTAAAAAATTTAAAATTTTTAAATTTTTTTTGTTTTTTTAATTCTCCCCCCTAAATTTGTGCATATAAAAAATATGAACAAATTTAACTAAAAACAAAATTAAAATACAAAATGTAGAATTTTTAAATTTTGATTTTTCTAATTTTTTGTATTTTGATTTCTCCGCCTTAAATTGAGCATGGGGAAGAAATAAAATAAATGCGCAAAAATAAAATAAATTTGTATTTGAAACAAATCATTTTAGAAAAAAACTCAGGAGCATCGAAAGAATGCAAATCGATAGTCAGCAAATGAAGACGCAAGCAACAACGAATTCAGCTTTAGTTGTGTTTCAATCTCAAAACAGATCCAAAAATTCTTTACATCATTAAGCACAAACCCCATTTGTGATCCTCTTCTTTCTTCCTTTCCAGCAAAGGATACATACTCTCACTTAAAGTTCTGAGTTTTGTACAGTTTAGAGATGCCTCCTATCAAGTGCCTAGAACAGCTACTATCAACCAACCGAAGTCTGATGATATGCCTCCATAGCTACTCCGACACTGAGCAGGATTAGTTGGTCTTTGGAACCCAATCCATTTTGAAATTGGGTTGAACTTTGTCGTCTTTGCAAGGCACTCTCTCCCATGAAATATCCTGCTTATCACAAACAGAAGATGTAGAAATATTAGAATTGTTAGAAGATTTGGAAGAATAAACCTTTGGTACCCATCTGTATTTGGGTTTAACCCATTTCTTGTTCGATCGGATGGATGTCTCAGCACTTGATTTTGAACTTCAAGCCCATCTTCGAGATGACTTTGATCTAACTGATCTTGGTTTCACTGGAGCATCTCTTGGATTGGACTTTTTGGCCGATATTCCCATCTTATTGTTGGGAGTTTAATTTTTGGCCTTTGTCGCATTCCAATCACTATTTTGTGATTGTGACATCGAAGAATTTCCTTTGGAGAATCTCCCTTTTGGCGCATTTTGTTCCATCCTTGTGCGTAGTAGGGAACATATGCACGATCTGGACAATTTATAGCAATGTGTCCAGGTGTTCCACAGTGAAAACATGTATGTTTCTTCACATAGGAATTGTTTCTTCTTGCCCCTGGTGGAGTGCCCTTGCTTTGTCTCTGATTGTTCCCACAAGCACACTTGCAACACGCACTTTGTTTAGCTTGAATTGGTGGCATGTATTTATCAACAACAGGTTGATTAGATGCAACGGAGTCATAGTTCAAGGAGTCATTTGTTTGTTCAATAGTGTTCTCCTTGTTCACATCTTCCACTACTTTACCTTCACAAGAAGTAGAAGCATCAGAAACATTCACATTAATAACATCAGTAGGCCTAGATGATTCAGTCTTAACTGAAGCTGGGACAGGGGTTTGGCCATACTGAGCAGGAATTTCTTCCTTGTTGGTCTTAAGGGGTGAGTTATAGTTGTCATTAAAAGGGAGGTGGAACACTATGATACCCTAGACCCTTATTCTGATTATCTTTAAATTTTAACTGTTTTTCAATCATGGACTCTACTTTTTTACTTGACACATCAAACTTTTTAAAATTGAAGTCTGCATTTTCAAACTTATGTTTCAATGTGTCAAGCCTAGCAGTTAGATTGACAATCTCTACTTGAGCATAGTTGTATTTTACACATCTATATTCTTCATTTATTCTTTTAAGTCTTTTGCTTGGGCCTCTAATTGTAGTTTTAATGGTTTTTGAGCCTTCCTAAGAGTGTATCCTTCATATTTAAGGTCCTCAACTTCCCTAATTAATATATCAATTTGATCACGATAAAGTTTAATTGTATCACTACATGCTTGAGAACAGGAAGCTTCATTGACCTCTTTTGTGATTGATGAACACATTATTCATCAAAAAGGATAATTTACCAAAAATAGAAATTGTTTTAAGTTCCCTTTGAAAGGTCAAAATTGAAAATTCAAACTTAAAAGTCAAACTTAATAGTCAACCTTGAAAAATTAACCTTGAAAAGTCAAACTTGAAAAGTCAAATAAATATAAAAACTTAAAAATCAAATCTGAAATTCAAACATGAAGAACTTGAAATTTAAACGAGAAAGTCAGTTAAAAGTCAAAGGTCAAACTTAAACTCAAAAAACAACTTTGAAAGTCACAACATGAAAGTCACAACATGAAAGTCAAAGTTCTTTGTCCAAAAAGAATAACCTTTATCGAAGACACAAATTTCTAAACCGAAATCGAAAATTTCTAGACTAAAACTGAGAATATTTGACTTAAAAATGAGAATATTTGACCAAAAACAAGATTTTTTTTTTTTTTTTTTTTATCAATTATGAGGCCTAAGGACCAACAACGAAACTATTGGATCAAAAATATGGAAATTTGACCAAAGATAAGCTAAAATGTGGAAATTCCGAAATTTAGGCCGAGATTGCGAGGGGCTGATCCAAATCCGAGAAAAGAGGGCCAAATCCGAACCGAGAACAGAAAAACCGAGAAGCGGATGCGAGAATGTCAAACCAGAACCGAACTGCTAACCATAAACCGTCGCTCTGAGATCTTTGATTCGCACCGTGAACCTGCAAGACACGTCTAAGATTTTCGAGGCCGAACCGAGAACATCCAAAGTTGCTACTAGCCGCCTAGGGTTTGACCAAAACCGATGGTTTCGCTGGGATTTCGCAAGTTTTGGCCAAAAATCACCCAAGACTTTCAAAAAACATGGGATTTTCAATATTTTAGTGCCAAACTTGATCTAAACTCCTAAAATATGAAGAACACGAAGAACAATGGCCAAAAATTCATAAAATATAAATTAAAAACACCAATAATTTCCTAGAAAAACTCTTAAAAATATTTTGCAATGACCCGATTGCTACTGATCCTTGCTCTGATACCACTTGTAAGTCCCGAATTCTCCTACAAATCAATAGGATTCAATTTTATGGTGCGGAATCTTAATGAAAGTGTATAATGCAAGAAATAAGATGAAATAAGAACACAAATGGTTAATCTTCAATGCACACTATTAGATTGAATAGTTGGGTACATAAGATGTTGATTACACATTGTTCTCTCTTGGTTTCTCTCCAAAACATGTTCTAAGTAATATTGAAACCCCTAGAATGTCCCACACTCTAATCTCTCTCATTTCCAAGCCTAAATAACACTATATATATCTAGGCCTAATAACCAAGCCCAAGCCCAAAACCTAAACAAAACAATACAAGGCTAAGCAAAATCACACAACACCAAAACATGGTGTTTTCGGTCCTATACCGAGAACTCTAATAACTTATGAAAAGCAAAGTATAAACCACAATTTATGACCTAAAATGCAAGCTAGATGAGTTGGTAAGTCGGGGGTTGATAATGCGAGAGGTCGTGAGTTCGATCCTTGTAACCTCCAAAACCCTTTTGATTATTCACTGCACATGCGAGGATCGCACACGTGGGCTGAACTCCTGTTTTTTGACGATCCGAGGGAACCATAAACGAGGACTAGATGCAAATGAGTCTGGACCGAACACGTGCGCGAACTCCGGACCGCAAACTCTCCTCGGCCGTAAACGAGCTTCGGACCGCAAACGGGATTTCGGACAGTAAACGCTTCTTCGAGCAGTAAACGCTTCTTCGGTTCGGTCGTGAAAGCTTCTTCGGACCGCAAACCCCTCGTAGACGCGTCCGAGATTTCCTAGGAACAGTAACCGAGACCAAAGATCTCGCTGCTGGCTGCCTAGGGTTTGACCGGATGCGAAGGTAGCCGCCTATATCTCACAAATCTTGACCTAAAATGCTCAAAACTTGCCAAAAACACGAGATTTTTAAAATTTTAATGCTAAAATCGATCTAAACTCAAAAAATATGAAGAACATGAAAAACACTGGCCAAAAATTCATAAAATACAAATCAAAAACACCTAGAAACTCCAAGAAAAACCGTTTGCAATGACCCAACTGATACCGATCCAAACTCTGATACCACTTTGAAGTCCCAAAATTGCAATAAATGTATCAGTCGGATTCACTTTATGGTGCCGAATCCCAATTAAGTGAATGATGCAAGATGTAAGATGAAATAAGAACAAAAGACTAATCTTCAATACACACTTTTATCATTCAATAGTCGGGTACATAAGATGTTGATTACACACTGTTCTCTCTTAGTTCTCTCCAAAACATGTTCTAGGAAATATGGTAGCCCTTAGAACGTCCCACCCTTCGTTCTTACTCATTTTAAAGTCTAAATAACCCTATATATACCTAGGCCTAATAACCAAGCCCAAGCCCAAAATCTAAACAAAACAATACAAAGCCTAACCAAAATCACACACGATTTCAATCCAATTACAAGGAATTCAAGGGGATTTCGGCCCTAGACTGAAAACTCTAAAGGCTTATGAAAATCAAACTATAAACCACAATTTATGACCTAACAAAATGTCTTATAAAAGTGTAGAACCGAAAAATTTAACTCCTTGTAAGATTCACTGAGCTATTTCACTTCAAATTGAAGGCTTTCACCAAGAAGCTTGATCTTTTTGTTAGTAGATTCGAGTATCTGACCTTTAAACTCATCAATGGATCCAATCAGATTGGAATGGTTCTTCTTATTAAGGTCGGTAACATCATAAAATTTCTTCAGAGAGACCTCCATTGCATCAGTTACTTTCTTATCAAAATATCAAATCAAAGTTCCAATCTTCTTATCTTGATTATCTAGACAAAAAAATATTTGATATGGAAGAACCAAAGAATGTTTTAGTAGGTGATGAAGGAATAACATAAAAAGAACTAGTAGCAAGATTAAGCAATATATTCATATTTTTGTGTGAAACGTTATATTGTTTTATAGAAATGATAACATTATCATCTAAAGCATCCTCATCATCTTTAAAAGTAATTACATCAAAACAAAAAATAGGATCATCTAATTATATATCTTCATCTTATTCTTTTAGAATGACTTCCCAAAGAACACAAAAAAGGGACATTTTAAAGTATCTTTAGGTTGTGAGAGATCTAAATTTTAAATCAAAGGATCATTTTGAATACTTGAGAGACATTCAAAGTAATTTTAGGTTATAGAGATGATTGTAACTAAGTATCTATTTCAAGATGAATATCATGATGTGTGACACTTGTTTTCACTTTAGAAGTTTTCATAATGATGTCAACATTGTTTGTCTCCTCACTATGTGATTCAATAGAGGCAATGTGTAGATGCACAGTAATGAACAAATCGTAGAAGTAGGAATAGACACCGAAACAAGTGGTGGATGATTTATTGGTGCTATAATTGGTGATGTAAAGGTAGTAGTCTCTATTTCCGAAGTAGGACCACCATGTTGAATTAGTATTTTTTATCAGGCTCAAACTTAGTTGATGATGGATCAACTATATTTGGTTTCTTCAATACATTGATTTTTAGTTTCTTAGGTTTCAAAGATGCTCCTTTCTTGTTCGTGTTTTCAATAACTTCTTTGGCAAGAGAAATAAAAACATGTTTTCTCTTACCCCTTGTTTCTTTAGTTGGTCAACATCAAGATCTTCAGGAAAGGTTGCGTAGGATAAGGAAATATAATTTCAGACATATACATCTATAAAAAAGGTGAACTTTTAGGAACCCTCTTTAACATTTCCTCAGGAATTTTCCTAATGAAAGTAAACTTATTTTGAGATGTAATTTAGAAGGAATAGTAAAAGTGCTAAACTCCAAGAGAGGTGGATCATGATCAACAATAATCTGAGCATGTACATAAAATGGCCAACAGTCAACAACTAGAGCTGATGCGTGAACAAATTCCAAACACTTTTACCATTATTCAAATTGTTAATGAATTCATTCCAAAAAATTGATGTATAATCCACCTTAGCATCATGATAAAACCCATAAAGAACATAAAGAAACAATTGTATACTAGAATCAAGACTTGATATTCAGCCAGTGAGACACCAATTTAACACTCTAAAAAGGTAATTCTCAATAAACGGAAGTCTAGGCTTTTCAGTTGACTAATTAATGGGGGTGTGTATGGGGTAATTTGGTTCGGTTATTAGCCAAAACTAAACCATAACCATTATAAGTGGTTAATGCACCGGTTAATATTAGTTTTTCTTAATAGATTTAGTCGGTTGATGGTTAATATTATTTAACCATAATGGTAAAAAAATGTCATAAAAATTAATAAAAAAATAGTTTCAAATAAAAAATGAAAAACATAAAGTACATTGCTATAAAAAGTGAATGATTAATTTTCTAATAAAAGTGAAAAACATATAATACATTATCATAAAAAATTGTATAACTATATTAATAATAGAAGATTGTATCCAATATTATTACAAATAATTACCATTTAAAAATTCAGTTCCTAATATAATTACATATCATATATTTAATATTTTATTATTTAAAAAACATTTATTAATATTATTGTTCAATTAGATTTATAATGGTTTGGTTTTAGATGAAAACCATAACCAAACCATATGTACTAGGTTAATAAAATTTAAAATCGCGCCATCTCTTTTAGTAATGGTTCAATTATATCGGTTAATTTAGTTTTGGTTCGTTTTTTTGGTTAATGTGCTCACACCTACAAATCAAGGTCGTCTAAGGAGTATGATCAATCTTGTTAAACATGGAAATGAGATCTATAGTAGTTGGAGAATAGAAATCACTGCCAATAGGAATTTTCAACATCCTACCAAACTGAGTTTTGGCAGTTTATCAGAAGTTTCAGTCTCAAAGACCAATGTATCATTATGAGAATTGTATTTGGTTATATAAACATCATGGTTCATCCACTTCATAGGAACTAAAAATGAAGTAGTAAGAGCATGAGAGATAATGGAGTTATTGAGACAATCAATCAAAATAAGTAATAATCCAAGATATTCGACTTTAGTCAAATTTGCAAGTAAATTGTTGGATTGAAACTTGCATTCTGGAATCAAACCAACCTCCTTCACATGCAAATGAAATGATATCCGGCGTAGCGATGTCAATGATAGATTTTGAAAACATGCAGGAATAGAGTAGGAATTTTGAAGATAAGGAAATGAGAAAGTTTGAGAAGTGGAAGGAAAAGGTGTGTGTGTATGTGTCTATATATATATATATATATATATATATATATATATATATATATATAACTTGATCAAATCACAGGTATCGTCGTTATCATAAACTTAATTTCTTATTCTTTAAAATTTAGAGATGATCACTATATTGGCGTTTTTCCCATGATTTGTATCAAGGATTTTACAAATAAAGTCTTACGCTCCATTCCAGAGTTTACTAATGGAAATGAAAGAAATGAAAACGAAAGAAAATAAAATAAAGGTAATGATATTCCTTTCCTTCTTCTCCAATTCCTCCCAATTTGGGAGGACGGTTTCTCAGGAAGATTAGCATAAATCTCCATTTGTTTTCTCTCCTCTCCTTTCCAATATGTAAACTCCAGAGCAATGATTTTTCCAATATTCGTACTTCATTTCGTTTCTATATTTAAATGAAACTCTAGAGCGATACATTAACTGCTTTGTAATTTTAATGACATGATAATTTTAAATTAAATGAATCACATGTTTTATCAATAATAAACATAGAACTCCATTAAAACATCCAAAATTTATATTCAATATGATAAATGAAGTAAAAAAACATTAAATTGAATTAGAACCATTGAACCCAAGTATAAAAGACTTAATAAGACTAATTCATACATAGAAACCAAATTCCACTGGATTCATGAATGAATTCATGAAGTCGTGGTTCCAAATCCACTAGTAAAGCTAGAGCTGGAAAACCAATTCCTAACGTTAAAGAAGGACAACATGTCCATTGATGAATACACCAATGCCTTCACAGACAAATGGAGTTTGCTTTGCACATCGTCCCAGATGAATTGACAAAAGTCGACAAGTACACAAAGGGACTTCCATGGGAGTACGCTGTGCCAGTACGTCAGGCACCTACTCTGGAGGCAGCTATCTGGGCTGCTAAGTCCGTTGAGGAGATGATCAAGGGAAGTACCGCCAACAAGGTTGAAGTTGGTGATAAATGGAAGTTTGATGGATCTTTAGGGTCCAACAAGAAAAGTAAAATTTCGAAGTCTGATTCGAAGAAGTTTGGAGGAAGAGGAGGTGAAGCAAAATAGTGTGAGAAGTGCAAGAAGAAGCACTTAGGGAAATGTAACGGAGGAGTCACTTGTTTTAAATGTGGAAAGCCCGTGCACTATGCCAATGAATGCAACCTCGACAAGAAAAGTTTGTTATGGGTGTAATGAAGAAGGGCACATCTTGAAAGACTGTCCGAAGAAGAAGGAGGTAGCAAGGCCCAATGTCCCACCGAAACTGAAAGCCAGAGCTTTCCATATGACACTAGAAGCAGCAACAGATGAAGCAGATGTCACTTCAGGTACCTTTCTCGTAAATGGATTGCCTGCCAATATATTATTTGATTCAGGAGTAAACTACTCATTTATATCACATAATTTTGGTAGAAGACTAGAATTGCCTATAGATAAACTTAATAATACTATAGATGTAGAAGTTTTCAGTGGCAAGTTCATACCTGTTAGTAATTACATAAAAATATCATCATAGACTTGAACGGGAATAAATTCCACGAGGAATTACTGCCCATTGAGTTGAATGGTTTCGACATCGTGCTAGGAATGGATTGGCTTAGTACGTACGATGTTGAGATACTATGCAAGAAGAAGATGGTAAGAGTATACCCATCTGGAAAAGAGTCATTTATGGTGTACGGGGACAAATGCAGAGTAAATTCTGGAATCATTTCCTTGATGAAATCCAGTAAATGTTTGTCCAAAGGATCCACATCATACTTGGCATTTGTGATTGATACTATGAAGGAGGAGAAGGAGAACAAAGTATACCCATGGTGTGTGACTATCTGGAAGTCTTTTCCGAAGATCTTCCTGGATTTCCCCCTAATAGAAAGGTGGAGTTTCGAATAGACTTGTCGCCAGGATCAACACCAATAGCGAAAGCACGATACCGACTAGCACCGACGGAGATGAAGGAGCTTATGACACAACTTCAGGAGTTATTGAACAAAGGTTTTATTAGACCTAGTTCATCACCCTGGGGAGCTCCGGTGCTATTTGTAAAGAAGAAGGACGGAAGCATGAGGATGTGTATAGACTACCGAGAGCTGAACAAGGCAACGGTGAAGAACACGTATCCATTGCCAAGGATTGATGACCTATTCGATTAGTTGCAAGGTTCGAACTATTTCTCAAAGATCGATCTTAGGTCAGGATATCATCAGCTGAAGGTGAGAGAGCCAGATATTGAGAAGACTACATTCAGAACTAGATATGGACACTACGAGTTCTTAGTTATGTCATTTGGACTAACCAATTCCCCAACAACGTTTATGGATTTGATGAATAGGGTTTGTAAACCATTCCTCGATAAATCTGTAATAGTGTTCATAGATGACATTCTAATATACTCAAAGAGTCAGCAGGAGCATGGTAAGAACCTGAGAGAAGTATTAGAAGTTCCGAAGAAGGAGAAGCTGTATGCTAAGTTCTCCAAATGTGATTTCTAGATTCGAGAAGTCCATTTTGTGGGTCATGTGGTTAACCAAGAGGGAATAATGGTTGACTCAACAAAGATAGAAGCTGTAATGAAGTGGGAACGACCAAAAAGTCCCACAGAGATTCAAAGCTTTCTGGGATTAGCAGGATATTATCGAAGATTTATCCAAGGCTTTTCTTCGATAGCTGCTCCATTGACAACTTTGACCCATAAAGGAGCCACATATGCATGGAGTGAGAAACACGATGAGGCATTCGAGAAGCTAAAGAAGAAATTGTGTGAAGCACCAATTCTTTCTCTACCCGATGGAGTTGAAGATTTCACAGTGTATAGCGATACGTTGGGAGTCGGGTTAGGATGTGTTCTAACTCAAAGAGAAAAGGTGATAGCATATGCATCTCAAAAACTAAAGGAGCATGAAAAGAACTACCCTACTCATGATCTGGAGTTGGTAGCGGTAGTTTTTTTCCCTAAAGATATGGAGGCATTACCTCTATGGCACGAAGTGCAAACTTTTCACTGATCATAAGACTCTCCAGTATCTCTTTAATCAGAAGGAATTGAACATGAGACAACGACGTTGGCTAGAGCTACTCAAAGATTTCGACTGTGAGATACTTTACCACCCTGGTAAAGAAAATGTTGTAGTTGATGCTCTAAGTCGAAAAGTAAACTTTGAAAGAAAAAGGCCAAGATTGTTACGAATTGAAGTTGTCTCGACGATTGTGGAAGGTATCAAGAAAACTCAGGAAGAAGCTTTGGAGAAAAAATGACCGAAAGGAAGAACGTTTAGGCAAAACGTTGGTATTTGGTACAAATAAACAAGGATTGAAGGTATTCCAAGATAGAATTTGGGTACCTAAGATGGGAGGAATAAGGGATCTTCTGATGGAAGAAGCTCACAAAACCATGTACCCGATTCATCCAGGTAGCACTAAAATGTATAGGGATTTGAAACCCTACTACTGGTGGCCGACAATGAAGCTCGATATTGCAAAGTATGTGGCTGAATGTGTAACATGTGCAAGGGTTAAGGCACAACATCAGAAATTGTATGGGAGATTAGAACCTTTAACTATACCCATGGGTAAATGGGAAGATATCACCATGGATTTTGTGACTAAACTGCCCAGAACGAAGAACGGTCACGACATGATTTGGGTAGTCGTGGATCGTTTCACAAAGAGTGCACACTTCATAGAAAACAATGAGAAATGGTCTATGGATAAGCTTGCAAATGCTTACGTGAAGGAAGTGATAAGACTTCACGGTGTACCATTAACGATTGTATCAGATCGTGATAGTCGTTTCATGTCAAGGTTTTGGAAAAGTCTACAGGAAGAAATGGGTACGAAGTTGTGTTTAAGCACAACTTACCATCCACACACTGATCGTCAGAGCGAAAGAACGATTCAAACACTGGAAGATATGCTAAGAGCATGTACCCTAGAATTCCAAGGTAACTAGGATGATCACTTACCTCTAGTAGAGTTTTCCTATAACAACAGTTATCATTTGAGCATTAAGATGGCACCTTATGATGCGTTGTATGGACAGAAGTGTCGTACGCCATCTTGTTGGCTTGAAGCTGGAGAAAAGTAGTTTATGGGACCTGAGATAGTCCATCAGACTGCTGAAAAGTTGAAAGTGATCAAGGAAAGGATGTTAGCAACTCGGGATCGTCAAAAGAGTTATGTTGACAAGAAAAGACGACTGCTGACATTTGAAGTTGGAGATTCGGTTTTGCTCAAAGTCTCACCATGGAAAGGACTTATACGATTTGGAAAGAGAGGAAAGTTGAGTCCAAGGTTTATAGGACCATTCAAAGTTCTTCAGAGGATTGGGAACCAAGCTTACAAGCTAGAGTTATTGGAAGAACAAGATGGTACTCATAACACTTTCCATGTGTGTTACTTGAGGAAGTTTACGGGAGAAATTCCCGATATAATTCCAATTTCAAAGTTAAGGATGGATGAAAATAAGAGGCTAATTGAAGAGCCTAAGGCGATTGTTGACCGTAAGACTAAGAAGTTGCGCCGCAAGATGGTTGAGTTAGTGCTTGTGCGCTAGAAACATACGAATGGGCCGAACCTCACATACGAAGCAGAGAGTGACATGATGAGTCACTACCCACATCTGTTTGCTGATGGATGATTATTCATGATTCTGAGACGGAATCATCCTAAGGAGGAGAGAATTGCAATGCTCGTGTTTCTAGGCTAAGCATTCATTTAATGGTGTAATAGTTAGGGTCAACACTTATAACCTACTTTGAAATAATAAATAGTAATTATTTGAATATTATGTGATTTTATGTGCCTTATACTTAATTATAAGATATAATAAGTTAAGAATAAAAATAAGCATCAAAAATAAAATAATAAATAGGTCCAATATCTATGAATAAAGTTGTAGTGGTCAGGACAAGGCTTCCAGAGATATAAAGAACGCCGAAATCCGAGTTATAACGAAGAAGATATGACCTGTCAAAGTTTTGCGTCAAAACCGGCACGACACTGGGAAACGTAAAATTTAGTTTATGATAAACTACTTTTTATCCTTAGGAGTCTAAATGAAAGTTGTAGAGTACGTCTCCACCTACGCATCGATATAAAGAACGTCAAAAATGGAGTTCATATACAAAAGTTATGGCCTTCTGAAAATTCAACTTTCAGAAACCCTAAGCTAACTAAATTCACGACGTGAGCTTTATGACACTCGCGACATGAGGAGTCATTTTGCCACATTTCGGAATCTAGAAGGTGTGACGAGGCTGTGAGGGGATAGGATCCAAACTCACAACGTGAACAAGGTGTTTTTAATGACGTGAGGAGTCACATGGCCAGCTTCTGAAGCTATGGACGCAAATGGCAAGTCTACAGGGTGATCATGCAAGACTCACGACGTGAGCCTTATAACACTCATGACGTGAGTTTCTAAAATCCCTACTATAAATAGCAGGTCCGACTTCAACCATTCTTACACCAAAATTTCTTCCCTTTCTCTCCTTTGCTGAGGTCATTTTGCATCCCGAGCCCCGACGATCTCGCACGCTAACCGTTTTGCTTAGATAACATAAAATCACGCTACTAAGGTGAGTGCATAGTTACTTTAATCTTACACATGGATATGAAGTATTTTATATATTACATGATATGGGTGCATATTATCTGTATACTTGCTATCTATTCTGGATGAATGTTTTATACAAGTTTTAAATGATTTAAACTGTATATGTATTTTATATCTACAATAATGTTGGGGTAAAACATGGGTAGATGTAATAAGACGATGTGTGATAAAATGATGAGAGGCCTCGGTGTTGTTGTTGTTGATCCAGTCATCTGGCGGAGTAAAGATGACAACCACGGACTCTTCTAGAGAGTCCAGTGGAACGTTGGCAGGCTCGCAACTTGTAGGTGTTGTGAACGATGTGGTCACCGGTGTACTCCATCACCACATGGTTGCCTTTAGGACATTTATTGCTAAGGAACCCCCTTAGCATTAGTGTCCATCTCGATGATAATCCTTAGGCTAGATCCCTTACAATATGTGTTTTAGGGACGTAAAGTGAGGATAACGGGAATGTGTAATCGGGTTATTGTTGGCTGATGAAATTAATAAACTTATTTCTTGCGGGTTGAAAACCCTATGTGCTCACCAGGCTCCCAAGCCTGACCCACTCAGTTTTCTCATATACAGGTAGTGGAAAGAGAGCACAGGAGTGATGATCTGATGAGAGATCAATGGATTATAGGCTACTAGAATAAATAGATATTATAAGGCCTATGTTGTTTATGTTTATGCTTTTGATCTGTACTAACAATGATATCCCAAAGTTTTTAATATAATACATTTCTATGGAAATGCATTGATAAATTCTTTTTCATATTTTTTGGGAACATATTTCGTATTCTATTTCATTAAAAATATACTCTGATTTTCAAATAAAGCATAAACAAATTGGTCTTTTCTGGCCGTGAATTCGAGGATGTCACAAAATTTCATCCCTAAGTTTGGATAATATTGTATTTTAACCCTTGGGATTAAAAAGGATTGCAAAATGGCCCATTGTGGTAATATTGTAAATTAGTCCAAGAGTAGTACGCTGAGCGTACGTTGTGTATACTAGGCGTACTAGGGCGCGCCCTAGTACGTTGGGCGTACAACTCGTATGCAGGGTGTATGTGAAGAATGTGCAAACCCTAATCTTTAGGGTTTAGTCCATATTTAAACCCTATTAGGGTTTAGTCCATATTTCCACATTAGCATCCCTATATGAAAAACGATCCCAAGCAAACCCTAAGTGAGAAGAGTGCATTTGGAGGCCATTGGAGTGTTTTGGAGGTGTTCTTGAAAAAGTAGAGAGTGGTGAGAAGATCTTGGAGCATGGAAGCATTTTGGATCTAAGATCACCTTCTTGTTAATGCACAACCTCTAGGAGGTATAAAGTTCTCATCTTAATCACTCCATCTTGTAGATCTATACATTTTTTCCTTTAAGAGACCTTTTGTCCTAAAAATGGTGATTCTTGAGCATGGTGAGTTCTTGAACCAATAACTTTCCTTTTAGACCTCAGGAGGGGTCTTATATCGTAGAAATGGGGTCTTGATGTTTAGTGTGACAACCGTCAAAATTCGAGTCGGTTCTAGATTTGAATAAACTTAGTTGCATGTATAGGCATGGCACGTACTAGACTTTGTAACTAGAAGCTAAGTTATAACCTACTAGAAACTCGGAAACAAGTAGAATTGAAGGATAGTGTACTTATATTTCACATTGATATGTGAATTCTACTACTACTTAACTGTAATGACTATCCATATTTGGGTCACTCTTTGACTCGAACACAATTTCATGAATCATATACACACATCATGCAGTTGACCTAGCAGTAGAAATTAGGTCAAAGTCTCATAGAAACTTAAGTCAAAGTTGAAGACTAGGACTAGTATACTTGATTCGTCAATTTCGCTTGAATCTCGGAATCACTACATAGAATGCCAATAAACCGATAAAAATAAATTACAAACATTATTTATAACTATAAAAGAGTTATAATACCATAAGATAATTTAAAGTCTCAAATATTCTATTTATTTTGATATTCAAATTTTTACAAACTCTCAAAAACCCTAAAAACCCTAAAACTTAAATTTTATAAAGTTTAACATCAAGAATTCTATAAAAATAGTTATGAAACTTATAATATTATCTTAAAATAATCAAGTTGGGAAATATAGACAAGGAAATCATAGTTTAAAGTACCAACATTTATCCTTATTTTATAAGTGGAAAATCAAGGATTTTATAAAACAATGTAAAGCTTAAGCATGTTTTATAAAAACTTTAGAAATTTATAAAAATTGGGGGAAATGATTTAAATGGGATTTATGAGAGAGAAATCCTCTCTCCTCCTCCCAAAAACCAGACTCATCCCCCCAATACACCATTTTCCCATGTCATTAATCAATTTCACTCATTCACTCTACCTCTCATTCTCTCTCACACTCTTCATCACCACCACTCCATTTCTCCTCTTTACCTCTCACAAACCCACAAAATTTCTGGAAAAATAAGATCAAATAACACCTATAATCATGAAATCTTTATCATCTTAAAGTATTCTTAAAGGTAAACCCGAAAATCCTTCAATCTCCTTCACTTTTCTTTCTAGTTATAAAGATTTTTCTTACACTTTCTCATTCTTCTACTCCATTCTATGGTAAAATCATGAACACTTGCTCAAACTTACGGATTTGATGATGATGGTGGTAGGATTTCACCTAAAAACAACATGCATCTTGTAAATGGTGAAGTCCAAGGACCAAAACCTAAGTCGAAATCAACATAATGCACTTTTTCTACAAGTTTTGGGTGGAAAAACACCACATGCATCCAATGTTTTCTTTCAAAAACAAATTTTGAACATTTCAAACTCATGAATGGTCTTCAAACAAACATGCATGTGATGATCTTTAAGCTTAGATTCTAGATCATCAAAGTATGTTGTTAAAAGCTTTTAAATATGTCCTTGAAGGATTTATTTCAAAATAAACATATAAAACTCTTTTTCTGACCAAATCCGATTTTTCCCAGATTCACATCAACAAAATGAGATCTTCAACTAGTTTTCAGAAAATATTTCATTTTTCTCGAATTATTATAATTATTGAAATAAAATAGGGCAATGAATCATATAAAATAGTTTCTAAGGTCTATAAATCCTAGGTAAATTTATGGATGGCCCCTATGCTAAATAATGACCCCACATTAAATTTCATCGGTTTTTGTTACAGTTTAATATGGTTTTGATTTTTTTTTGATCCAATAAATCATAAAACCACTTTAGAGAATGTAAAAATGATATATAAAAATTTTCACAGTTGCTACCAGAGGGATAAGACTCAGAAAAATATTTGCAGCCTTTTTCATAATGCATTCCTGTATTTCCCCGATTTTTGTATTTATAATGGCCTAAAAATAGAAAAAATAGTTCTTCTCATCCAAAATTCATGAAAATTTACTAAAACACCTTGTAGTACATTAGGAGGCTATATAAAAGTTTTGATGGTTTTTCTCTTCTATATATTGTTTTTCTCCTATTTTCTAAGATTAAATACACTTAAATACACAAAATCGGATTCCAATAGATAAAAACCACTTGGGATTTTTCCTAGATTATTTACACTGTAAATGAACTTTACAAAATTTTTGATAATTTACTTTAACTATTTAATAATTATTCTGAAATTAATGATTATTTAAGAGGATAAAATAAAGAAAAATAGAAAGACTAATTGAAAAATATCTTTTATATTTTTCACATCTTCTACATGTATAATAAAAGTGGTACAAAAATTTTGGGAAATTTTGGAAACTGTTTTCTATTTTATTCAATGTTTATTAGAATGAATGTACAAAAATCATAAAATTTGGTTAAATAATTTAGAAATCTATTTTTATATTTTTCCCAGCTTAAGAATGTTTAATAACAGTGTTACAAAAAGTTTGGACAATTTTGGAAACAATTTTCTATTTATTTCAAATTTTATTAGAATAAATGCACAAAAATCCTAAAATTGGGTTAAACAGTTTAGAAATCCATTTTTATATTTTTCCCAGCTTAATAATATTTAATTACGGTAATACAAAAAGTTTGGGTAATTTTTGAAACAGTTTTCTATTTATTAAAATTTTTATTAGAATAAATGCACAAAAATCATAAAATTGGGTTAAATAGTTTAGAAATCTATTCTTATATTTTTCCCAGCGTAAGTCTGTCTAGTGGCAGTATTATTAAAAGTTTGGGAATTTGTATTCTTTGAATGCTATTTTTCATAAATTTATATTGTTAAGAAGGCTTAAATTTTTGGAAAAATAGTTAATCATATAAAAAATTCAAAGAAAAATTTATGGAATCTCTCTACTGTGTTTAGAGACAAAATGCAAAGTTTGAGAATTTTTGGAAACTGTTTGATAATATGTTGCCTTTTTAAGAACTTAAAACACATTTAAATGTATTGAAATACCCTCAATTGTTATTACAAAAATCTAGAAATTAATATCCAAAATTGTCTTTAGTCACATGAGCTATAAAATTTCACCATTTCAGAAACATGTTTATAATTTAAAAATACTTAATTTTGACACATTATTGGCATAATTGTATTGTAGTAGTAAGTATAGTAGTATTGGATTTCAATAAGAGACTTATTAGTGTGTAACGTCGTTGTAGGAAAACGATAATGGTACGAGTGGAGTGTAGTTCAAGACACCATTTGCATAATCTCAATGCATATTATGAGTATTCACGCACTCCCCTATTTTCAGTTTTTATGTTTTGGGGTGGAAAAGCATTTCTCGGAAAACTATTATTTGTTCGTTGTATTTAAATTGATTTGTATCAAACAGGATTGCTATTTCATTGCTATATCTCTCTATGTATGTCTATGCAACACAGAACATGAGAACTTATCGTCTTAAGGCCCTTCCCTTACACTTTTCTCTAACCATTAACTCTTTGAGCCAATGGTCATTGTGGATAGCGCTATTAGGAATTGACAACTCCTCACTCGCCCGATTGCTGGAGTACATGATACCATATAAACTATGGAACGATAAGCATAGATCTTGATAGGGCTTCAGTCATAGGCTTGGTTGAAAACTCATTGTTTTCTCATACACATACAAACTTGTTATTTATTATGGCAATAAACTCATTTATCAATTATAGCAATCAACTTTGTTTCTCATTATATCAATAAACTTTGTATCTCATCATAACAACGAACTTTTATTACTGGAAACTTATATACATGTTTTAGCAATGAAATTTTTTGCTCCTTGTAGCAACGAAATTGATTGTTCATTTTAGCAATGAAACTTGTTTACTCGTTTGAGTAACAAACTTTATCTTCCATGAGAATATGAACATTGCATCTCATTTGGGCAACATACTTTATCTCCCATGATGACAAAGAATTTTTTTTACAAACCCATTTACTCATTTTAACAATATACTTTTGTTATTGGAAACGTTTATCAAAACTTTGATTTCAATTCATTGAACCAATATGATTTTGTTTATATGTGAGTACTCACCAACTATTTTTATAGTTGACGCTCGTTTTACATGCTTTTTCAGGAATCATCGAGTAAGTGGCACTTAAGGACACTTCACTTTTAGGAGCATTCGCATGTGTTGTATTCCAATTTACATTGTAATTTTATTTAAAAGTTGTTCAAACCCATTGTAAATTTGTAATGATTTTTAATACTATGGTTGGTGTTGTCTTTTAACTTTTGCTATGAAACCCTTTATACTGCCACATCTCGTGTTTCCGCTTTAGCGGGGTGTGACATTTAGTTTTTCTCCATGCATGCAATAGAGGGTCTTAATGCATTAAGATGTTGAGTTTTTGTGTTTAAGCACTTAATGGGCATGAAAAGTCATAAATTTGGAAACTTTATGACACTTGAGGATATTTTAGCTTTGGATATGTAATTAAAAACATTAAGTCGAAGAAATAAGTGTTGAATGGGATAAAAGGAGAGCAGTTGTGTACACTGGGTGTACCGCAGGGGACACTGGACATACGCAAATTCAGCCCCGAAGCCTCACATGCTTGTATGCCCCACATACCTCCAGAGTATGCCCCGCATACAAAGGCTGAGCCAAATCGGTTGTGTTGACTTCATTGGCTTGCTGATTTTGACCAAGGATGACCAAGTTTTACCTACGGGTATTTGGGTATTTTGGATTATGTTTGAGAATTGGTCATTTGGATGGATATGTGATGATTAGAGCTGGGATTTGGAGTCTAGACGGGACCTCATCACCTATTGTTCAGATTGAGAGGTGAGTTTTCCTCACTATACTTTCGGGTCGTAGGCACCAAGGCAGGGCCATTAGATTGATATCCTATTTTACTGTATGTTGCTATACTATAGTGATATGTTAGATTTGTATCCTAGTTTATAGGATGTTGCTATGCGGTAGTGATCTGTAGATCTACTTGTTTGTATCTTAACTGATTATATGTTTATTTGTTATGTATATGTCGACATATTGGGTTGAGTTGAGGTTGTATTACTTTGTGTTGTAGCCAAAAAAACCAGGGAGTATTACAAATATGAGTTAAGAGCCTGATTGGCATGCCATACTCATATTGAGGGGTAGGGAGCATTCCAGGTACGAGCTGAGGGCCCGACTGGCATGCCAGACGTATACTGAGGGCCCGAGGTTATTCCAGTCTGACGAATGACTGGACCCATTGTATATTGGCATTCCAGTCCAATGCTTGATTAGGCCAAGGGTAATCCAAAACGATGGTTGTGGACTCGGGGTTATTCCAATCTGATGACCGATTGAATCCAACATGCTTGTTCGTTTATTTTTTGTATTTTGTGTGGTGGTACTTTAGGTGTGGCTAGAGGGGCGGACTTACTAAGCGTTGGCTTACAGTTTGTGGTTATGTTTTTAGGTACTTCCAAGGATCATGGGAAGGCAAAGGTATGGCAGTACACATCCTGATTTTATGTTGATGATCTTTTGGAAACGCTATTTGGAACTATGTTTTGGAAACAATGGTTTTGTAAACACTTAGTTTGAGCGAATTTAAGGAACATCCGTTTGATTCCAGTCTCAAACTAAGGAACTGCAAGGATTTTAAAAATTGTTTTCTAAAATAATCTTGAAAGGATGTGATGTGTAAAATCAGTCAGAGTCAGTAAGTAGACCACAAATTACCACACTATTATTTGTTATTATGATATATTAGAAAATCAAGCTAGTGATAGGCTAAGGATCTTTAGGAATTGCATGATAGAATTGTCTGATTATATGATGGCTGATAGCCTAGAGTTTCTTCATTATATGGAATTGACATCATTACTGTTGATGCTAATTCCTCATCAACAGTTGCTCCAATTCCAGATGCAAATAGTGGGGAACCTAATATTAGACCAGGTCCACTACCTGAAAACGCTCATAATAGAGAAAATGTTAGGGTATAGAGAAGGCAGTAGCATCAACAACAACATATACCTCGGGTGAATCAGACTAGAGATAGAAGAAAGGATGCTCGTCGCGAGGAGAGAGGTTCAAAAGGCACGACAAGTGCTTTACCTCAACTTGCTCAAGAAATTCAAGACAAACTTCTAAAAGGGACGATCGAATGCATGATATGTTATGATATGGTGAGGCATTTTTCCCCTGTTTGGTCCTTTTCGAGTTGTTTTTCAATCTTCCATTTACATTGTATCAAGAAATGGGCTAGAGCACCTACTTCCATCATCTTATCTGTAGATAAAAATCAAGGATTCAATTGGCGATGCCCTAGATGTCAATTAGTTCAGCTCACATCCTCAAAAGATATCTGTTCTGTTTGTTTCTGTGGAAAAAGACAGGAATGAAGATTTTTTCATGAATGATATTGTATTCTTATCGAATGAATATTTTTTTTTCAAGAATTATTCACTATAAAGCTTATATTCTAATAGAATGTGGAAAAAATTAAAAAAATAACATTGTATTTTTATATAATGTGACAATAAAAATTGTTTTTTTGTTTATTTTTTGACCTTAGATTCTTCAATAATATTAATAATTGATTGTTATTCTTTAGGAATGTTGTTATTCAACTCATGGTTCAAAAATTTGTTATTATTCAAAATATTCATTCAATCAGAATATGTATTTAGTTAGAATATGTATTCTATTAGAATATGTATTATAAACTCTTAGTCTATATCAATCCTTACATCCACACAATATTTACCATCCACATTATAACCTCTGTGTGTGTGTGTGTGTGTGTGTGTGTGTGTATATATATATATATATATATATATATATATATATATATATATATATATACTTTACAAAAGAAAACTATTCTATGTAGGTCCTCTATAAAAATGGGATGTTTTCATTACATGAAAAAAATAAATGATTGCATATAGAATAACCATATCTACAAAGTTGATACATATTTGAAAACATGTGCCTAATCTTTGTATTCATTTACTTCATCGTTTCAAGTGCACATAATTATATTGCTCCAGCTTCTATTTTTTTAAAAGCATTCAAAAAATGAACAATATTAATTCCTTGACGTTCTAATAATCAAATATAAAATCAAAAAAGTAAGCACAAGTAGATTTAGAATGTTAGAAGTTCTGTAAAAACACATTACATCATTGTCATATCGAGAAAATATTTCATGCATAAGTTTGATGATAAGCAAATTTCTCACCAGTTCTACTCTCATGGGCAGCTTGGTATCCATCTATAACAACCCGACTTTTCCAATCTTGTCATCAAGATTAGTTCCATTATGTTCTCTGGTAATTTACCATTTTATCTTGATTGAGTCAATTTAAGGGGACCAAAAGTGTAAGAAAACAATCATTGATCATGTATATGGGTCATGGGGTCATTTTCTCACACTTGGAGGGTCTATTTTGTAACTTGTGTTGTTTTTAAGGATGTCTAACCCTAAAATCCAGGAATTTATTCCATTTGCAGCTACTATGTACTTCTAGAGAGATTTATTGAGAGAGTTCTTAAGGGAGCCTCCATATTTGGAGTTGTAAAGAAGATCCTACTCTTTTTGGTGGAGTTTTGAAGTGCAGTTCTTGGATTGCTTCCTTTCAATCCATAGTCTAAAGTTTGTTAGTTCCATAGAAGATATAAATCGTGATCTTTGAATTCATTTCTATACTTTTATTTACACTTATGAACGAACCTTGGAAGATGGAAAAATCCATGGTTTAGGTGTGTTGATTAGTCTCATTAGTGTTCTTTTAAGGTCCCGAAAATTTCAAAGAGATTTTTCGTTAAAAAAAGATAAATCAATTAAAACCTTTAACATAAAAACAATAAGCGACATTCATTTGTTTGAAACCATAATGTTATCAAATTTGAATTACAAACAACGGAAATCATTATCTTTTATGCGTGTGCACAATCATGTCGATCTCTTCTCATGAATAACCCGTAAAGCATTTTATCAACAACTATAAGCATAAATCGTAATGAATTTCCCAGCATACCATATATTGCACCACACAAACAATGCAGAAAGACAACGTCCTCGGATCTAATGCTGAACTATCAACATACATACAATGTACATAACAATACAAGACACGTAAAGGATATGGTCCTCCTACAATCTTACAATCACTCGTTTCTTCCGTCTTCTTGTAGTCTTATTTGCTATGGTCCTCCCATAGTCTTACATATGGTTACCATGGTCTTCCAATGGTCTTTCTGTCATGGTCCTCCCATGGTCTTTCATACAATTGTGAGGGGCCAAATCCTAGTCTTTCATACAATACATAAAGTCATCTGTAGTTAGGAATCATATAGACAGTCGAACAAATGATCTCACCCAAAAGTAATCAATCAAACAAGAACCATGAAATAAGGCTTTTAGACCAAGTGTTGTTAGGCTATTTAACTTAACTCCACACAACCATTTCTATCATTATCATGACACTTATCGTACTCTATCAGTACTTCGATCATTTCATACAAGGATATATAATGTCATACGTTGCATAGTGATAATATTCACTGAATCGCAGAATGGAGGAAGCACATCAGCACTCCTACTCCTTGCACTGATCAATCTTGTGAACCGACTAACACCAAATAAAGACAATTGCTCAATCAAAAACTCAAATCCTCCAAGTTTGACCCAAGGTTAAAATGGACAAAAGTTAATAGTCAACAGTCAACAAAAGAGAGTGGCCAACCAAGTTAACGATCACCATGGCATGGTGACCTGTTTTCTACATCGTGAGCATGTCCAGACACAACAATATGACTATAATATACTAACATATTGTGGGCCCTCCTTGGCAACATCATTGTTCCTGTTAGGATGCCATTCCCTCATTAAGAACTTAATCCTTATAGACCAGAGCCCATATCTTCATATCAGATTCTTCTCAATGACTTAATGGATAAAGTTTCCAACTTTATCCATTTGTAAACCACAATAAGGCAAGAGCTACAACCCCGAGTCCATTAAGTGCTTGATATGACCAAACTTATGCATGGTTAAAAGGGAACCATGAACAAACACTTTTTCCCACAAAAATGGCCAAGAGATTATCACCAAGCAAGTCTATGGTTATGGAGTTGCTCAAAACTCCAAGAACATCCTTTCCAAGGACTATAAAGGACCCCAAATCATAAAAATAGAGCAAGAATGATAAAGGTGGAAGCTTGATACCTTCTAAAGCTCCAAAAGATGTAGGGGATGTAGGATTTGAAGTAGATACCACCTTTCAACCAACAAGCTCCACCTTCTTATTCCCAAGATGTATTTCATGGCTTAAAACTTCAACAAAGTCACTTAAACATGAAGAAAAATGGGGGCTAGGGTTTCGAGTTTGAAAGGTGGAGGTTGAAGATGATGACATGAACCATGAGTTAGATCCTTTAAATATGGGGGAAACCCTAAAAACTTTGATCTTAGGCTGTACCAGTCACCAGGTCATGGTTATCCTCTTGCCACATTGTGGTACCCATATAGAATGTTCCTCATTTAAATGTCATGTTATGTCATGGTCACCAACACACCATGTCGTGGTATAGGTTTTCCTTAAAAACCTTATCATTGACCCCTTTAAGTCCTTAAATGATCGAACTAGAAAAATGGGTGTTATAGTTCTAATCATTGTGGACACTTTGATGTGGTCTTAAAGGGTTAAAATCATCCAAATAAATGCTTTGATCGGACAAAAATCAATCTAGAATGGTATGGTAATCTAAATTCTCGTTTCTAACTATCAGCGTCACCACGGCAAAATGATGGGAGACTCGACGTCTCAAATTGCGACTTGGTACTTGGAATGCGACACAGTCTCTTACCTACCATGGTGCGTATTAATTATGAGTTGAACCACTTTTGTTTTGTTCTTTTTTGTTATTAGGTTTTTTTGTGATGTTCTAGTGTACTTAGTGCTTGCTGGAAGGTGCTTCTCCTCTGTTCATAAACCCCACACATCTTGGACAAGAAGTGAATCAATCATTGTGGAAATTTAAGTACTTTGTTAAGGATTTCCATATCTTAGATTGGTTTGAAAGAACCTAAAATGTTGTAGCATGCATGTACCCCAGTTTTGATTGGTATGTTTGTTGAGAATGATCATTCCTTACTGTGATTAAGAATTTAGGTTGTATTAAATGCTAGACTTTTTATTTGGTATTTTGGTGTGTGAGGGGTGTGATAGGTTCATGTTAGAAATAAGGTCTATGTTGATTGTGATTGATAAATGCATTTCATGATTTCTAAAATTATTTGTATATAAAGACTAGACAAAGCATGCTAGTGATATGATATGCCATAATGATGAAATGATGACACATGCATGATATTGTGTGTTAATGTAAAATATTTTAACTTGTATTAACTAGTTTGTATGTTTACATAATAAGTAACTTGGGAAGTAATATGCCTTTAATTATAATAAAAAATTAGCAAGATTACATAGTGAGATTTAATATGTATTTCTCTTGAGTTAGGAATTAATAATATATTAATAAGAAGGCGAATACACTTAGTGGGGTTAAAGGTAGCAACCTAGACATAGGTGTGTATCCTATCCGAATTAAGATGTGGCCTAATAGGTTTAAATATACCTAGAGGATAAGGCCTTAATCCAAAAACAAGTTGACTGGTTTTTCTCTCAATACTTTGCCATATCGTGTTCGTAGGGTCTGTGTCTAGAAATATTTCATCAATGGTATCTCTGAAATGAGAAATTGCGTATGTGTCTTCTCCATTTCAATATACTATTTTGCATAGAAAACAACGAAACAAACTCAATGTTTAAACAAGAAAGGTGTAGGTGCATATGACTAATTTTTCCCCAAGTTCCTCCTCTAAATGCCATTGTTCTAGTGCTTCCAATGCTGCCATCAATCTCATGAAGAGCAACAATGCAATTTCCAAAGCAAAGAAAAGTTTAAAACATGAAGGCTTCCAATTCCAAGACCCCTTCTATCCATCGCGTTAAGAACCTTCTTCCATGAAACCCATGTGATTTTCTTGTTTTCATCAGTCCCACCCCAAAACAAACCTATTACGAATGCTTTTGAGCTTGTTGATAGCCTTAATAGGGGCTTTAAAGTGGGAGAATAAGTAGTTGATGAGGCTTCCAAGAATGCTCCTACATAAAGTTAATCTACCACTAAAAGAGAGATTGCGAGCTTTCCAATTAGAGAGTTTCGATTGGAATTTGGAAACAAGAGAAGACCAAGTAGAATTTTTGTTCGTATTATCACCCACCGGTACACATAGATAGTAAAATAGGAGATTGCCGACCCCACAATTAAGCCAGTTGGCGATAGTGTTGATCTCCAAATCAAGAACGCTAATGCACATGACTTTACTCTTGGCAAGGTTGACCCTAAGACCTCATGCAAGGTGGAAGAACCTCAAGATGCGGATGAGAATAAAAGAATTTTCTTTGGAGCACTTCCAAAGAAGCATAGCTTCGTCTACGTATAGAAACACTAAAACAGTAGGACTGTTATCGGGAAGGGTAACCCCCTTGAAGATATTTTTTGTTAATAGCATTATCAACAGCAACTTTGAGACCTTATACTGTGATAATGAATAGGAACGACGAAAGAGGGCCACCTTATCGAACTCCCCTTTAAATGGGAAATTTCTTGGTAGGGTTTCCATTCACAAGTAAAGAAACTCTAGAGGACGATACGCACCCAAAAATTTAATATCACGATTTTTCTCTAAACCCCATAAGGCAAAACATATTATCCAAAAAAGACCAGCTGAGACTACTGAAGGCCTTGTCAAATTCAACTTTAAAGACGAACAACTTTCTCTTCTGCTTCTTTGACCACGTGATCGCCTCGTTAACTACTAAAAAATCATCACGAATGCTTCTACCGCATAAGTAAGTTGATTTCTTGTCAATAACGATCGTTCCTATGACTCTTTTGAATAGTTCCAAGAGAACTTTGGAAATAATCTTAGTAATGCACCCGATGAGGTTTATAGGTCTAAAATTTGAAAGATTTTGTGGGTCAATCACCTTAGGCGCAAGAGTAAAAATAACAAGTTGTTTCCGGGGTTAATGGTATATTGCTCTTCAAAAAATTTAACTGTATAATAGAAATCAGAGCTGACAATTTCTTAGATTTTTTAATGAAGTAGAAAGTGAACTCGTCTGGGCCCAGTGGTTTGTTGTCCAACAATTCCATACCACCATTCGAACTTCCTCCATGGTGAAAGTCACTTCTAACTGATCACTTTGTGTATCTGAAATGCTTTTGACACTATCTCTACGAAAAGTAGGCCAAGAAACAATATGCTCCTCAAACGTCTTCTTGAAAAAATTAAAGATCTTGTCTTTAATTTTCTCGGGACATGAAACCCACGAGCTGCTGATTTTAAGTTTGTTGAAGCGGGAGCACATATATTTGGAATTGAGAATGCCATGAAAAAAGCTGGAATTTTCATCACCTTCAAGTGTCCATTTACATCTTGATTTTTGTTGTAGATTGAGTAAACGAGTGGTTTCAAAGTCTTCTATCATCACACTGTATTCAGATCTGCCAATAATAGCAGCTTCATCAATGAAAGAATTCCCAGCAATAATGTCAAATCTTTCAAAGTCTTTTAAGAATATTATAGTGGTAGATGGCATTTTATGCATCTTTAGGGTAGTTTTTATTAGCATGTAGCATCATATTTTGTACATTTGCATGTTAGTAGTTTAAATAATGTTCAACTCATGTCTTTTATCAGAATTCTCATACGGCTAGCATTTTTATGTCATTTTCAGATATTTCGAGTGGAGCAGTACTTTGGGAGCAGCTAGATGCATATTTGGAACCAAAATAGAGTTGGAACTAAAGGAGGATTCTGAGGAATGCCTAGAAGCTACTTTGGTCAAGAAACATTCGATCGAATTGAATGTCCGAAGATATATTGGTATAATCTAAAGCCAAAAGGACGTTGGTGACAGATTTGACCCCCTGTTATTATTTTGACCATATCTCATGACTCGTAAAACCAATTAACGAGATTCAAAATGTTCTGAAAACTATAAAAATAATTCGGACAACTTTTGTGTTTAATTAAACTAAAGAGTCACGACTGAAACATGCCAAAAAGACAAAAATACAATCGCATTTTTCATATATGCGATCGCATAAATGGGACGAAGTTTTCCAGGGCCAAAATAAGTCATCTGAAAGCCATCTGGATGAAAAAAAAAAACAAATCTGTGATCATATATATCACTTTTGCGATCACATTTTTGTGACGTAGCTCCCAAAACCTCAAAAATAGCATCGTACATCATTAAAGGGAATATATGGAAAAAAATCTTGGTTTCTGCAGTTGCAGAACCCTCTTCGGTGATTGCATTTTCAGCTTACTTTCAAAGGAAGCTTCCGTATGGAGTATAATAATGCCGCCTCATATTCAGATTCGAGGTGAGACGGTTCCAGATGGAATATACTTCTGAAGGCGATTTCTGATACCTTTCAGCGATTTTTGAAGATTTGAAGGTTGTAGATCATCTCACACATTTAGTTTAGAACATTGCTCAGTTAATGTTTCTTTTTATTAGTTTAGATTTGTTTTTATCCATGCTTGGCTAAAACCCTAGTTTTCAGTTCTATAATAAACTAGTACTTTTCATGTGATGAGATATCAGATCTCATTTTCTTTTTGTGTTTTTATCTAGATTTTTCAGCTTTGAACTTAATGAATGTTTGATTTTAATTCTTGTTAGTCTGATCACCTAGCTAGGGTTTTATCATTCCAGTTAATCAGTTAATATAATTTGTAATTCGTCTAGTTAACTGGTAATAAGTAACAAGTATCGGATTGGTTTCGAGTTTGTAATTTAACTATGATATAAACTGAAAAATCATACATTTACGCTTCCGAACTTGTGAGAAGTATTTGGTATTGTTGGGAATTTTACACAGAACTTAATGCAACTTTTCTGATCTTAATTAAGAGCTTATTTAATTAGACAATAAAAAGTTAGGGTTAACTAAAGAGCTTTTTTGGTTAATTTAATTAGGTAAAAGAGATTATACTAGAGCGTGCTAGTTTTTCTCAGTACCAACATAGATAGAACGCATCCTGAATAACTAAATTTGAACTGGTTGCATGATTAGGAAAGTGCAGCAGAACTGAAATCGTTTTTATTGTTGATTTTTGTTTTTCTTTCACTGCAATTTTTAGTTTTTACTTTAATTGAAAAACCTCATTTTATAATTTATGTTTTATTGACTAGAATGTGCCTGATGCAAAAACGCATTGACCAGTGTCTCTGAGGATTCAACCCTGCTTCCATGTGCTATATTATTAGTGCAACCAACAGTGAAATTTTATATGGTTAATATGTTGCGACATCACGTTAACATATAGTGACGAAATATGATGAATAACTACAAAAAAAAAAAAAAAGAATAATGAAGTGTTATTAGTAGTGAAGACTCAAATGGAGAATAATATTAATATATTATTATGATGATTATATGATTAATGTGATTCCATGTGATGTGTGTATTTGAATTCATGAATATGAGATGATTTATTTGACCCATTTAGGATATGTACATTCCATATCAATGTACTTATAGTTGTGTCATCATGATGAATGTTGTACCATTAGTGTTGATGGTGCACCACATGTACATCATGATGCTCTACTATGATACACGGTGCTCTATCATGTGTGTTGTTGATACACATGTGTTGTATGACATCAAAGAATGTTCTAGAGGAATATAATTGGTTGTCACCATTCATGGGCCTATGGACCAATAGGTTTGGCCTATTAGGGTTTTAGGTATGATCCCTCAAGTATAAATAGGGATGCATGCTAATCATTTGTATCTTGAATTCTAGAGTTCTAGGCGAATCTCTATGAACTTTGTACTTGTAACCTCTGTTTGAGAACTCGGAAATAAAGAATACTCCCCTTCTGCTCGTGGATGTTAGTTACCTTGACCGAACCATGTAAATATCGTATCTTGTGTGCTTTTGGTTTTGCTAGTTATCTAATTTACTTCCTAACACATTCCTTTGTACCTCTCAATATATTTCATAATTTCTATCTATTCACTAAACCTAAAGCTCCTTATCCCATTTACTACAATCTCATTAGTAAAATTCCATATGTTGAACTTTGTTGTTATGAGTACTTTGAGATTTTCATAGCTTTTGGCTTAGTGAATTAGAATTTTATAATATGTTATAAAAGACTTCTTAGGTGAACCCTATGTTTCCTTTCCAAAACTTTTTTATGTTGTTTAATCATCTATTTTTTCTTTGTAACATCATCGTCAATTGGAATTGGCCCGCCTTCAATGACAAGGTCGTGAGCATATGCTATGTAAGCTTCATTTTTTTTTTTGTGGTGGATGACTTTGTTACTCTCATGGGTAAATCTTCTTATCGCCTCTAAGCTAACATTCCACTCTTTTTTCTTTAGGTCAGAATGGGTTGTGATATTTTACATCTCTTTTGAGGAATGGGGAGAAATTATCTCAAGCAGTAAGCTCAACTAGCCTAGACAAATAAGCAATGCTTGAAGTTGTTGCAATGTATTTTACATCTCTTAATTTTGTGGATGGCTCCCCCTCATTTGTTATTTCAACGATGAAAATATTATTAAAACTAGCCAGAAGCTAGAAAATCCCATTACAAAAGAATAGAAGCTAAGGTTGGGTTATGAAGCCAGGCAATCCAAGTACTCTTAGCTTTACTACACTTACTGGAAATCCAAAATACGATTTATCTATGACACAATCTAAAATAAGAGATTTCCTAGGAGTACCAGAACAAAACAAAGAAGAATTACAAAAATTCCAAAGACTTCAAAAAGTACTCATAACTACATCATCAAATGCCTTCCTTTGTCCTCCCATTAGGGAAACCTGATTTGCCTAACAAAGTAAGGTCTGAATAGAGATACGATCTGGAAGAGGAACATCCCACCATATAGCAATACAAGTCCTACGATCTAGAAGAGGAACATCCCACCATATAGCAATACAAGTCCAAATATCATGCAAGTCACTACATCCAACAAAAGATGCTCAATAGTCTCTACAGCCAACAAAAAGACGCTTAATAGTCTCCACACCATTATGACAAATAGGGCATAAAATCAACTCCACCTCGATACCTCCATAAGATAATCTCTCTCGTGTAGGAATACTTTGTAAGGACAACCTCCAGATAAAAACATTGAGTTTGATGGTAAATTATTTATTCCGTCTAGTTTCTATGTCATACACTAAAAGAAATCTGTTGTCAAGAAGAGAACGAGCCGAAGCTACAGAAAACACATTTGACACATCATATAGTCACCATAATATGTTTGGAGTGTTAAGAAGATGCACACTCTACATCAACTACTTGAATTGGTCCCATTGAGCCTGCTCAATGCCACCCCTTGGCAATCGTCTTTAACTCTCCTCACCCCACCCTAAAGACATATGATCTCTAACAGACACGTGCTTGTGATGATCCAGAGAACAGATCATATGAAATGCCATCTGAAGAGGAACATCTCCTTTCCAAACATCCTACCAAAAAGAAGTAGCAGCCTCATCACCCACACGAATTGGAGAAAGAGAATGAAAGTCTAACCCACGATCACGGAGGTGGGCTAGCATCCGTATCATACTATTCCAAGGATCCATCCCAGACCTCAAAAGGGAATCAAATCGACACAACCCCATTAGAACCAAAAATAGCTTTCACAAATAGCACTCAAATAAGATTAGGAGAATGGAAAAAAGCTCCATCGCCATCGAAAAATCATTGGTATACGAAAAGGAAATTTATTTTATTTTACCATATATTAAAGTTTGATTTTCGTGAAGGATTGGCGGTCAAGCTATTAAAATACTAATTGCGAGTATATTTAGTTAAGATGTTTTATGAGTTCACCTTATACGGCAATTTGAGGATATTTATATAAGATGGTTACTAATTGAAATTTAAGCATTCAATAAAGAAGTTGTCTTTTGTTTGAATTCCATAGACTTCAACTTTGATTGACTCAACGTCAAACAAAATAAAATAATATTTAAGATCATCAAGATCATAGAAGTGGGTTCCGGACGCCGTCATAAAAATCGAGATAAAAGATATAAGTTTACGTATCTATGAAAATAGTTATAGATGTTTATGTTACAAAATATTTTACTCAACAACAAATGAATATGCATGTAATATGTGAAAATGTTGTCATTTCATTTGTGAATAAACTAGGGATCGGGATATTATGCTTTATAAACCTAAAAAATATAGTATATAAATTTTATATTTTGTATTTGCGTTTTTGCAACTGTACACCAACTCATCTTTAGACTCGCGCGGTAAGGCTCCTTGGTGACTTGTTACCTTTGTCAGCACATACGATATGAGTATATATATGTTTTGCAATTTTTCAAAATAATAGAACTAGGTGAAATATTTACGTAAATATTAATCAACATAATTCCATGCTATGCATGTTCTAACATAACGAATTCGTAATGGTTTAGACTAACGTCAAGATAAAATAAAAATGCATTTATATCTGAAGAAAAAAAACTTTTAAGCAAAAATAAAGAATGACAATAACTTGCAAGGTAATGATTTGCAATTATATATATACACCTTGAAAGTGTCTTACGACACTCAAAGTTTAAAGGAAAAAAGAGTAAGCAATCCCAGCCCCAGGAAGAAAGTATGAATAAAGACTTTTGTTTCAATAAAAGCGATGCAAAATGTATCTTATGATGTCTTAACTAGTTGTACGTGTTCTTTAGATAAAGAGACTCTTTCTTTGGTAAAGTTCCCATCTCCTAAAGACAGGCTAATACACAGAGAAATTGATAAAATACGTAAAGATGAATTTTCGGCATAAATTAAAAATCCGACATTAAAGTAAATAACTAGCGGCTAACAAAAAGTATTACAAAGACGAGCGATAAGGTCAGGAAATGTCAAGTATATACCAAACAATCGAATTGAAGATAACAAGTGATCAATACATGTACCCGTCGTTCACTTCAAACAACACATTTTTTTCTAAAACTTATATATATATATATATATATATATATATATATATATATATATATATATATATATATATATATATATATATATATATATATATATATACACGATTCATTCGAAAATGCAAATAATTTGCGAAACAAGAAAAAAAAAAACCAATGAGATTGTGTCCCCTCAACATTATCTTTTTGGGACAATAATTCACCAAAACTTTGAAATACATGATCATAATCGATAATAGATAAGAAATTGTGTCATATTAGCAAAGTATGATTTTTGACATTTTTATTATGAAAACGTGAATTTAAAAATGGTTAACGACGTGAAAAAAAAGTAATTATTAAAAACGTTTTTAAATATATATTATCATAGCACAATTCAATATAAAGTTATTATCTTTAATTTATTGCTAATAAATTTATTTTTTATAGTACATGTGTTTAATTTTTATAAGATAAAATATGTTTTCGTGTTTTCGCAAGACGCAAAATATTTATGTTTTCGCATTAACTTACTTATATATATATATATATATATATATATATATATATATATATATATATATATATATATATATATATATATATATATATATATATGAAAAATGAATATGTGGCTGTCATGTATGTAGTATTAGGTATAAAACCATCAAAATTGACTTTATTTTTATTAAAAAACAAAATTTATTTTTTCATTGTTAGCTTCTTCCTATTGTTTTTGAGCTCATATTATTTCTTATTTCATAATTTATCTCCAACATCTATGTATTTCGAATGTGTTGTTTATATTAGACCTCTAGTAGACTTCATAACTTCCGTTGACACCTACCATATATATACTTGCATCGTTCTTTTTGATGTGGTATGAGAAGAAGTCTATTGGGTTTTAATGAACAATTTCAGTCTTCCACTATAGTTTTCTATATTAAATTTAAATATGAAGATTTATGGGTAGTTGATAATTTATTTTTTATACATGATTTGTTTAAAATTCCATATATATATATATATATATATATATATATATATATATATATATATATATATATATATATATATATATATATATATATATATATATATATATATATATATATATATATATATATATATATATATATATATGGGTCGGATACATTATGATCACTAACTTTTATAGGATAAATATAATCACCTTTTCAACACTTATTTTAAAATTTATCCTATAATGATAAAAATAATATATATATATATATATATATATATATATATATATATATATATATATATATATATATATATATATATATATATATATATATATATACAAAATCATCATTTGTTAACTTCTTTCCATATTGATATTTCAAAAAAAATCATAACATGTGTATCACATGCACATTATTTAGAAAAATGTTTTTTAAAGCTTATTTTCTTTAAAAAAAAAACTAAAAATATTTAAATTCATCATTTTTTAACCTCTACCTATCTCTCTCTCTCTCTATATATATATATATATATATATATATATATATATATATATATATATATATATATATATATATATATATATATATAAAATGTGCACAATATGCACATAAGTTATAAATGTTTGTTTTCAAAATTTTTTTTCAAAAAAACACATTCTATAGCAGTTTTCTAACTTTTTAAGATGTTCTTCATCTATACATTATTATGCATATATGCAAATGTGTATATGTACATATTTTCATTTTGTGTATATGTGTATATAGTGCACATTTTATGTAAACTTTTTTTTTTTCGAATACCAATATGGAAGAGTTTAATAAATGATGAATTTTCATATTTTCTGTTTATTTTTCCATATAAGATAAGCTCTAAAACCAAGGTTGAAAGATCATGCACCTTTGAGTTTGTTCATATATAAACAATTTTTTTTAACTTTTTCGAGATTGTTTTAAAAAAATATCTTAATTGTTTAAGATGTTATTATAGAAGGTGATTCATTGAAAAAAAATAAAAAAAAGTAAATTTTTATTTAAAAAAAATATTTATATCGTGCACTTTTTTCGATTTTTTTTTCGATTATATGCAAAGAGTTTGAAAAACAATGAATTTAGATATTTTTTCAATATAAGATAAACTATAATTGAGGGTGGAAAAGTGATTCTATTACTCCTAAAAAAAGTTAGTGATGTCATTAGAACATACCCCCTCCCCTCTCTCTCTCTCTCACACACACACACACTCACTATATATATATATATATATATATATATATATATATATATATATATATATATATATATATATAGTGACATGCTCATCAGGGGATTGGCTACTTGTAGACGGGTTTGTCTTGGTGCTTTTCCTGTAAACACAACACTGAAGAATCGTTAAATAATGATCGGGGGTTCTCCCGGGACATCACTCAAATGATCAAGTTAGTCCTCACTTAAAGAGAGTTTTAGGGTAATTTATATAGAGAAGAAGATAGATCTATTCCTTAAGCAGGAAGAGATCTTTTTATACATGTTTCTAATGGAATGAAGCGACTCTCCCATGTGTGAGTGAGATGTGGCACCCTCTTGTTGGGAGGACTATGCTCATGACAACTAACTGCCAGGTGACATCAATTTTGGGTATCACCAGGCTCCTTGTCATGACCTGATTGGTTGTGAGAGAATGAGAAGATTACGAGGATTAATATTCTTTCCTCATGAGGGGAGGTGAGCTAGTAGCTTAATACTAGCCTACTCCAGCCAAGGTTGGGTCCCGACCAAGGTTCTGGCTTGATAACGCTCCGTTAGTGCTTTCCGTTAAGTTTAACGTTGCCACATATGTACATTAACAAGTCCCTTATACTAGTAGGCTTCTGCGTTTGTGACGTAGCAGAGTCGTTCTGGTCTACCTATAGACATGTGGCAGACTACTATTGCTAGTTTGTGTAGTTGTCAGGATGAAGTCGCCATTCTTCAGTGGTTTCATCATGAGACAGTTCGCTACTCCTTTAGTAGCATTTAAACCCTTGTTCCTCCAGGCTTTTCCTCCTCACTCTCTGCCATTCTCTTTCTGCTTTCTTGTCTCAAAGAACCCTTTCGACCTTTTCTTTGCATTCTTCCATGGCTACCACTCATCCTTCTTGAAGGGAACTTACTGCTTAGGAATGGGAGTCTTTTCAGTTACGATTTGGGTTTGTACCCTAACATGGGGTTCAAATTCCACTTCGTGATGCATCGCTTTATACTCCTCCTGAGGGCAAGGTTGGCATTCCGATTGTCTTGTTTGAGGCGGGTCTGCGTTTGCCCACTACAAAATTTTCTAACCTGATCATCCGTGAATATGGGTTTTTCGTGAGGGAACTGACCCCAATCGCCATAAACAAGATAGTGGGTTTTGAGCTTCTCTACCATGCCCTAGGCTATCAGTGAATTGTCCTATTGTTCAAACATTTTTCAATGCTTCCACCCAGTCTAGTACTCGAACCCTTTCTCGTAGGCGGGGAGTCCCTACCCTTATTCACCATAAAAAATCCAAGAAGAAGTGATAGGAAAAGTTTTTGTGGGTTAACAGCGACCTTGTGGTGCTTAGATATCCGAGGACTAAGGCATTTGTGGACCGTGCTCCAACAGTCTTTGGGGATGACAAAGAGTTGGTCGATGCCCTAGAGAAGGTCAGCATCATTGGTGAGGACTGGTTTGACTGCTTCTTGGCCGCTGGTGGGATGAGCACCGCTTGGAGGGCTCGTGGGAAAATGCCCGAGTTTTTCATCGAGAAAGAAGGTATGATGTTTCTTCTTCAGTATTCACTTGCCCTCCTCCCCTTTCGTTTACTCAGCAAAGCACGTTAAAATTAGTAATTTTGTTAACCGTTTTTGTCTTTGTTTTGTTGTTAGGTGTAGAGAAGGTTATCTCCTTAGAGAAAGCTCTTCAAGGTTTATTTGATGGTGATCTTGAGTGTCGCGACATCGATCTTGGAGAGACTCTTCCACCCCATGTTTCTGGTTGGGGAAGTGAGGTTATCGTCGATTCAGAAGGTGTTGTTAGCGCCGACGAGGACCCGAATCTGCAAGATGTTGTTGTTACTGGCACTTCTCAGAAGGATCATGCCCCTTCCGGGCCCCTAAGGAGTCTCCATCGTGTCAAGAGGTGATTTGATTTCTTGGAAGTCTCTTCCGACGGCAGCGTTGAGACGGATAGCACTGAGTCCCCTATTTGCAGGAAACGTAATATAAGTTTCTTGCTAGGGGGTTCAAAGGGTTCCACTAGTGCCCCCAATGAAAGTCCTCCGAAACTGTTGGAAGGGGAACACAACAAGGCAATTGAACTGCCTGGTCACACAAAGAAAGGAAACACCGACATGATCGGCCCTAATCCTACTGCTAAAGGAGCCAAGGCGAAGACTGGGTCTACCCCCTCTCATGGTCTTGTGCCAAATTCTTCCGTTAAAACAGTTTTTGTCCCCCCCCCCCCCCCCCCCTTCTGTAGGGTCTCATTCAGGCGCCTACATGCCATCTTAGAGGCTAACCCACAAAGACCTCATGTCCGACCACGAGACTGCTCTCTAGTAATGTCGACATGTTTTTCCACCCACCACAACTAAAGCTTTGTCTGTTTTGGCGGATCAGCACATGGCCGACGGTGTTCGCTATGTCGCCATCCAAGTGTCATTTTACCTGGTTTTAGCTGTTGAGCGTATTTCTGACATAGACACTATCCAGTATCGTGCGGACAAGATGACCATTGAATCTGCAGAGCTGAAGGCCCAGGTAACGAAGATGGAAGCCGAAAAGCGCAATTGGGAGGCCTAGCAAGAGTTGGCATTGTGCGAGAAGACAATCCTGAAAGAACATGTGGAAAAGCTAGACGGGGAGGTGAAGCGCTTGAATGATCGTGTGGGGGCCCTAACCTTGGAAAACACCAGCCTGAGCGAGCGAATGGAAGAGTAGGAGGCAGACCTGGTTGGGGAAAGTGTCGCAATAGGAGTGTTGGAGAAGGATATTTTGTGGATCCTTCATGATGAGCTCATCCAGGTTGTGGACAATGTGATCAAAAGCCCCCGGTTTCTCAAGGGCTTAGTTCATATGCAGGCAGCTTGCATTGTGGTAGGTGTGGATCAGGGGCAAAGGGATTCAAGACAACTGGTAGTTGCCGGGTTGTTTGATCTAGAGATAGAGGTGGATGTAGCCACCAAGACTCGGGACATGGAGGACGTTATTGCAGCGTTCACGGAGACATATTTTACTGGCTATCTCCGACTTGGCGACACAGATTTGGCCGGGCTCCGTGATCTTTGTCAAGATGCTCAGAATGATGGGTCGGGTCCTGGCCCATGCTCTCCAACCGGTGATGGTACTTCCCCTACCCACAAGTAATGTTATTTGTCTGGGATGTTTTAATGTAACTTCTACGAACAATATTTTCTCTCTCTCTCTTTTTTTTAATCTTTTCTGCCCTTAGTGGTAGTTCTAAAGTCCATGAGTCCGACGATTTGACAATGTTTGCTTTTAAATCATGGATGTGAATGTTTCCTATTATCGAATATATTCTTTTGTTTGGTTGCTTTGTAAATGGTTTATGTTGGCCATCACATAGTATTTATGCAGGGCTTGCTTAAATCCTAAGTCCGCGTCCTTTTACTTGTGGACTCTTTGTGCTTTACTCATGCTAGTCTTTGAGAAATCTATTCCGACTTGCTGCTTAAAGACCCTAGGTGTAGCCAAGATCATCATCTTGAGGCTTACCTGGCTGTGCTTTTTTCATTAGTGGAAGGTTATGAATCTTCTACACTTATGTTAGGTGTTCTTTTACATGTTTGTTTTCGGGAACGTTTGCTAGAATGTGAATGATGAACATGTTCTAGGGGAAAGGTTATGAACCTTTTTTTATATAAACCCCCTAGCTGCCTCCTTGTATCGATTTTGGTCATGTGACGTGGATGATCAATCCTTGTTATCACATGGTAAAAGTACAAAACCTCTTTATTTTATTTTTCAAGCTTTAAAATAAGGAGCATCTGAATTGCTCTGTCTCATTTTTCTAATTTTATTGTTGGAGTGTTATAAGACTGGAAGTAGTAAAGTCATTTTTGTTGGTTAAATTTAAAATCCAAAACTAATATACAATGCCTTTGCTAACATTCACTTTTTTGTTGGCACTTGTTTTAAGAATATAAGTGATGCAAGCTCTACACATTCCATGTTCTTGGGATTGCACGCCCATCCTAGGCTTCTAGTACATAAGCGCCATTCTTATGGGCTTCCGTAATTTTGTACGATCCCTCCCAAGTGACACTGAGTTTACCTAATGGCTCAGCATTATCTGACTCGTTTTCCTTAGCACCTATTCTCTAACTTTAAAATTCTTGACCTGGACTTGGCGGTTGTAATAGTTCTCGCTGCGCGATTTGTACAATGCTTGGCGCATCTGCGCAGCCTCGTGCTTTTCATCTAGCATGTCCAAGTCCTTGAGTCTCCCCGCTTCATTGTTTGTTTCCTTGAAACTCTCTATTCGCAATGAGCCATCCAATATTTCTAGTGGGAGGACTGCTTCCGTCCCATAGGTTAGGCTGAATGGTGTTTCTCCAGTGCTTGAACTTGTTGTGGTGCGATATGACTACATCACTATCGGGTGCTCATCCACCCAGAAAAACTTAGATCTGAGTATGCTTTTCTTCAAACCCTTGAATATGGTTTTGTTTGATATCTCAATTTCTCCATTAACCTAAGGGTGCGCCACGGACGTGAACCAGCGGTGAATTTTCTTGTCTTCACACCATTCCTTGAAGGGGCTTCCTTCAAATTGTGTGTCGTTGTCACTTATGAGAACTCTGGATTTACTGAAACGAACCAAAATATTTTTGACCAAGAACTTTATCATTTGTTTTCTTGTGACAGTGGTCAATGGTTCCACCTCTATCCACTTTGTAAAGTAATCCATGAGAACTAACATGAATTTCACACCCCCTGGCGTTGGTGGGAATGGCCCCACTATGTCAATTCCCTATTGATGAAAAGGCCATGGGATGTTGATGCTGGTCAACGGTATGGCCGGTTGATTTTGAAAAGGAGAGAATGTCTGACATTCTTTGCATTTCTTGTTTAGCTATGCTACCTCATTGTATATGTTTGGCCAATATACTCCTAGATGAAGTATTTTGCCCATGAGTTCTCGAGCACCTTTGTGTGCAGCAGCGTCTCCATAATGACTTTCTTCCAGGAGCGTCTGCCCTTATGTCTTAGAGATGCATTTTAGCTGTGGGCATAAATACCCACTTCGATACAGTTGGTTGTCTTTGATTGTGAAATGTAACACCATGATCCTGACTTTCCTCGTTTCTACTGGGTCGTCCGGGAGTATGCCATGGCACAAGTAATCGACATATGGTTTTGTCCATTCTGGGATAGTCGAGACTGTATTAAACTTTTGGTTACCAATGCTTCTTTCTGGAGCACTTTGAATAACACTTTCTTTGTTAGGTAATCGTAGGAAGTTGAGGCAAGCTTGCAGAGAGCATCTGCCCTCACATTTTTTCCACGTGAAATTTGTTTTATTGAAAAGTTTTGTAATGTGCTTGTTAAGCTGCAGCCTGCATCTAGGAATTTATGGATTCTTGGATATTTTGCTTCATACTTTCCATTTATCTAGTTTGTGATAAGTAATGAATCATTGAGAGCTACTAATTGCTTTGCATCAACCTCATTTGCCAACCTCAGGCCTGATAAAAGTGCTTCGTACTGCGATTCGTTATTGGATATCTAGAAATTGAATTGCAGTGCGTAAGTGATTTCTTCGCACTTAGGGCTTTGAAGGATCAGGCCTACTCCTGAGCCTTCCTTACTTGCCACACTGTCGATGTATAACTTCCAAAGTTCTTTGTCGACTTCAGGTTCCAATGGGTCGACAGAGATTGTCGTTGGTACTCCCTTGATAGTATATGGGATTTTGACTAGGAAGTCTGCAAGGGCTTGGGCCTTGATTCTAGTCCAGGGGTGATCATTGATACCGTGCTCGCCTAATTCGATCGCCCACTTGGCCAGGCATCCAGACTTTTCCGACCTTAGCAGAACTTGCTTTATCAGATAGTTGGTTAGGACACCCACTTTGTGGGCTTGAAAATACCACCATAACCGCCTGGCAGCATATACCAGGGCGAGGACCAGTTTCTCTATGTTTGGGTAATTAACCTCTGTCCCTTGCAAGGCCCTACTCAAAAAGTGGATGGGGACCTGTTTTCCTTCCTTTTCCACTACCAACACTAAGGAGATAGCTTTTTCCGAAGCAAATAAATATATCTATAGTGTTTACCCTATTAGTGGGCAAGCAAGAACTAGTAGTTGGTGTAAGGCGTCTTTCATTTGATACAATGCTTTGTCTTCTTTTTTTGTCCATTTGAACTGCTTTTTATCTAAACACCCTTTGAGGGTTTGGTACATAAGAAGCGCCTTTTCCGCCAATTTGGCGATGAATCTTCCTAATTTCGTTAGCCTACTGTTGATCTCTTGTACACCCTTGAGGTTATGGGGAGTTTTCGACTCGAGGAACTCTTGGATTTTGGTGGGATTGGGCAGAATCCCTTCCTTGGATATTTGATACCCAAGGAATTGACATTCCTTTACACCGAAGGTACACTTAGTCGCGTTTAACCTCATCTGCGCTTTAGCTAGCGTTTAAAAAGTTTCTTCCACAACATGGAGTAAAGATTCTTTGTTACGACTTTTGATTACCATGTCATCAACATAAACATCGACATTTCTGCCGATTTCATTAGCGAATATCTTGTACATTAGTCTCTGATATGTAGAGCCCGCCTTTTTTAGTCCAAATGGCATTTTCTGATAGCAGAAAGTTCCCTTCTTGGTTTGAAAGTTCGTTTCCACCTCGTCCTCTCGCTTCATGTGTACCTGATGATAACCTTTGTATGTGTCAACGAAACATTTGAACTGAAAACCTTCAAGCGATTGGACTTTCTGATCGATCTCTGGAAGAGGATAACAATTCTTTGGACAGACATTATTAAGATATGAGTAATAAATGCACATTCTCCATGATCCATTGGCTTTCTTTACCATAAGAAGATTTGATATCCATATCGGGAACATTACTTCCCTGAGTATGCTGACACTTACTTGGTCGACTACTTCTGCATTTATAGCCTTGTTCCGATCTTCCAGCTGGCCCCTCTTCTTTTATTTAACAGGATTGCTTCTAGGTGTGATATGAGACAATGCTCTATAACCTGTCGATCTACACCTGTTAAATTTGTTGGCTTCAGAAGCATTACCAGGCGTGCTTGGTCTCGCCTGATAGGTGAGCGCCAATTCGCACGGGCTACTCTGGGTATTCCATGTTAATCTAGTGTTGTTCGGTGGAACATCTTTTTTCGACTTCTTTGGTGCTCGCACCAACTCGGGAGCAACTATAATCTGATGGCAGTGCTGCGCCCTGGTGTTTGAGGCAATGATTATCGCTGATCCCTGGCATATACCAAATTTAACTATGTTGTGTATCGTTGATGGCACGAACTGCAGTAGGGAGATTGCTAACCGGACAAGCAGAATATTGTGTTCTGCTGGAAACCGGATCACAGAGAATTCGATTGTTCTTATGATTCTGTCCATTTCGTCATGACTAACAACTGTTAGTGGTAGCCGGATAGTGCGCAATGGCCATAGGCTATGACCGGTGAACCCTACCAGTGGTCCTCCAGTTGGGGGCCTTAGTCCCTCCTTCCATGCCACTGATAGTTTCCTGAAACAATGCTCATAGAGTACGTCGGAGGAACTACCACTGTCAATGTATATTCCATGGATTTTCATATGACAAATGAATCCAGATACAAGAAGTGGATCTCGCGGATCCCAGTTCAACGGTCTGGGATCGTTGCTTGAAAAACTAATATTGAGTAGATTTCTCGAGAATACCTCTATCTCGTCCTCCACTTGGTGAGTTGCGTTTATGTGACATCCACATTTTCACGGCCAAAAAAGACCGATTTTGTTTAAGCTTTATAAAAATCAGATTACCTGTTTTTAATAAAAATGTGAGGAATTTGTTCCCAGTGAAACATGATAAATACGTTATCAGGGCAATTCGGAAGAAAAGTATTTTTATTCATTTTAAAACATTTGAGATGTCATCGTCAATACAGAAACATAAGTATAAACAAAACTTACATTCATTATCACTAGTGATTTATATATCCTTAATCTCTCAATGTAATGTGACATCATATCAACACCTGTGATATAAATAAACTGAGTGGGTCAGGTTGGGAAACCTAGTGAGTACATAGGGTTTTTACCCACAAGAACATAATTATTATGTTTAATCATCAAACAGTTAACCTAATTACTCATCCCCAGATCTTCTTTATTCTTAAGGATCTACCCTAAGAATCAGCTATTTCTCATTCATTCATTCCTAAGGATTATCCTAAGGAATAGGTACGAAGTCCATCGTTGTCAATGACATAGCTATCAAGAACAGTTGCTAGTTCTATCACATAGGCGCAGCTGCAAGAATTGTGACATTCTATGTGAGGCGCAGCTGCCAGTATTGTCCTTCGAGCACAACTGCCAGGGTTATCTCGTTTATTGACAGTATCGTTTTCGAGATTCCACTCGCAATACACTTCCGTGGGTTTTTAGAGTACACCGGTGAACACGTCATTCACAACACCTACAGGTTGCGAGCCTGCTAGTGTTCCACTGGACTGTCTAGAATAGTCTGTGGTCGTCATCCATACTCTGCTAGATGACGGGGCCAACATTTGGGAACAAGGCTTCTCACATCATCCACCTCTCACCCTTACCTCATGGTCTATATCACCTCTCAACTCATCATCCAACTCATATTTCATCTACTCATGTTTTACCAAACATAGTACGTAGATATAAATACATATACATTTTAATCATATAAAACTTGTATAAAATCGTTCATCTAGCATAGATAGCAAGTATACAGATAATATGCACACATAACACATAATTTATATAAAATACTTAATATCTATGTTTAAGATGAAAGGGACCATGCACTCACTTAAAAAGGTGGTGATTCCCAACTCAGACAACGCTTTGCTTCTTAAAAATAATTTCCTTCGACGAAACCTAGTATTATTACCATTAGAGTTTAGTCTATAAGTCGCCGAGAGTAATTAATAGTCTAGCTATTATTACTATTATATAAGCGTTAAATAATACTTATATAACCCATAATAATAGCCCAAGTACTTATTATAAGTTCCTAATAACGTTACTATAATTAAATAAAATCTATATAAAAAATAGCGTAGGCGTAGCTCACTTACAACGGGTTTTATAGAAAACTGGGCTTTACTTGGAGCAACATTCCCGAGCTGAAAAGCTCTTCTTCTCGGAGCCGTCGAGCACTCCGGGGCTTCCTCCTCGTGCTAGTGAGGTTCCCTAGGCTTTTCGGGGGGTTTCGGGGCTAGAGAGAGGTGAGAGAGAGAGAGAGAGAGAGTAAAGAGAAGAAAGAATGGGAAATGTGTAAAACAAATGAGGGTGGGAGAGGTTCTATATATAGGGTCTAATATGGCTGAACTTGGTGCCACATATCACCATCTGTTGGTAAGACTTGGAGAGAAAGCAATGGCCAAGATTGTGCCAGGTCACCTATTTTAGCATAGCACACTTCCGAATTCTAAAATCCGTAACTTTCACATACGAGCTCCATTTTTGGCGTTATTTATATCCACACGTAGGTAAAAATAATATATAAAACTTTCATTTTGAGTCCATCGGCTAATTCTCGACCGATCTTAAATTTAACAGTACGAGAAGATTATACTGTTAAATGTCCGCGTAAAATTCATAACTTCTACATACGGACTCTATTTTCTTCTGTTGTTTTACCATTGAGTTCCTATTAATGAGATCTTCAATTCTCATTTAGGTTGCGTAGGCCAAAAACCGCTCGATCTAAAATTCGAGTTTCAGGTTGTGCACTGCTAAACCAAATCTTAGAATATTCATAATTTCCTCATATAAAGTAAGATTTGGGCGTTCTTTTTTGTATGTTCTTGGTTTAATGTATACTAAAACTTTTGTTTATATTTCTAAGGCTAAAAAGTCCACCATCGTAAATTATCTATTTACATCTCCCGGTGTCATGTCGGTTTTGCCGTAAAACTTCAACGGACCATAACTTCTTTGTTATAACTCTGATTTCGGTGTTCTTTATATGTACGGAACCCTCGAAAAGTATTCTAAAACTTGGTTAAGATTATTTATTCTAAATAATCTTTTGTCGAAAAGTCATTTTTGACCCCTATTATCTCTAAATTGACAAGCCCGGATCTACATGTGTTACAGTTTCTCTTACGGGACTTAAGGTTAGTGAGTACCTCAGTGCTATCATACAGAGGTTCCTACAACAATTCGGAATGTGGTATCACCGTCTAAGGCAGCGAACCTTCCCACAACGGCTGACGGAAACAACTCTGCAGTACTGGATCTGCTATTTCTATCGTAATCGGTGGGACCGATGCCATTAGCACTCGGATTGGGGCATGTGCTCTACACTCGCGGTGGTGGTCGTTGTTTATGGTCATCAGTATTCTAAACATATCTTCTACTGCAGTCGCAGATGCTGTTGGGTTTAGATCCCCCTTTTGTAGAGGATCGACATCGTTTATTGGTTGTATCACTGTAAGGATATGTTTGGATGGCGCCAAGTGGTGTGACAAGCTCATCAGGGGATTGATTACTTATATACGGGTTTGTACTGGTACATTTCTTGTGAATACAACACATTAGAATCGTTAAAGGACGACCGGGGGTACTCCCGGGACGTCATTCCAACAATCAAGTTAGTCCTCACTTAGAAAGAGTTTTAGGGTAAATTGTATAGAGAAGAAGATGAATCCTTTCCTTGGGAAGGAATAGATCATTTTATACCTGTTTCTAATAGAGTGAAGTGACTCTCTCATATGGGAGTGAGATGTGGTACTCTCTTATTGGGAGGAGTATGCCCATGATAACTAACTGGTAGGTGAAGTTAATTTTGGGCGTCACCAGGCTCGTTTTCATGACCTGATTGGTCGTGAGAGAATGAGAAGATTACAAGGAATATTCTTTCCTCACTAGGGAAGGCGAGCTACTAGCTTAACACTAGCCTACTCGAGCAGAGGTCAGGTCCCAACCAAGGCTCTGGCTTGATAATGCCTCGTTAGTGCTTTCCATTAAGTTTAATGTGGCAGCATACGGTAATGTTAACAATATATATATATATATATATATATATATATATATATATATATGTGTGTGTGTGTGTGTGTGTGTGTTTCGCTCTCTGTCTCTCTCTCTCTCTCTCACTATATATATATATATATACATATATATATATATATATATATATATATATATATATATATATATATATATATATATATAAGTTTAGTAGAAAACCATTATTAATCAAGAAATAAACGAACGAATCCAAAGCGTTGAAATTTAAAAAGATCAACAACAAAATGAAGAGTTGTAGACTTTTAGATTTGACGAGTATGCATCAGATTATACCAAAACTCACTTCTTTTTTTGGTTTAATTTTTTTAGATCTTGTTTTTTATTGAAAAAATAAAACCGAATATACCATTGTTCATGATATTTTGTCATTTTTCCATAGAGATTTATATTGATATATACATAACTAAGTGTGAGACTTGTATACTGAATGGTGTTGTGTTATGTTAGAGGCAGTAGTCCTGAGATTGCTGGTGGTTTTAGTGTAGATGCCCTCTCCTGATATCACAATACAAAAATAGAAAGTAAATTGTTATTCGACGTCCGAGAGGGATTCATGGGACGAAGCTTAGACGATCTAGTTAGTATTTGTTCTTAGAGAAGAGAAAAAAATATTCACTGGAAAGAGAGTCCTCTTTCTTCACAAGGAAGAAGGATCCTTTTATACCTGGTTCCAAAGGCATGCGGACCTCAACTGATTCTGTTGGACATTCCTTCATGGGGTGTGATGTGGCGGACTCCTACTGGAAGATCCTTTGTTACGTCCTTTTGCATCCTCTCCTCATTGGCTAGAGGAGGATCTTTCAGTTATTATAGAGATCGTCGCTATCGTCTGATGAGCATATGGGACGCTCTGAATGGTCCCACGCTAGTTGGGATGTTATCCCTTGTTGAGGAGATTATAGCGCTGCTATGCACCATAACTATCACATCTATGTCTTTCAGGTTGGCGAAGGCCCGACCTTTGCTTTAGACTTGGTCTGACTGACTTCAGCTCAGGCCAAGCTCGGTACTAAGTTTGACTTCTTTTTTTGACGTTTCCTCTGAGGGATACATTACCAAGTCCCTTAGGCTTGTAGGTGTTTTCGTTGGCCTTATAATATTGACGTTCTAGCCTATTTCTCAACACGTGTATGCGTGGGATTATTTCTAACTTGGAACGGGTTTTTTACAGTGCCACCATCATACTCCAGCCTCGTGAAAAGGGGGACGGTTCGTGCTGCCGGTTCTATCTTTAAAGTTCCCTCCTTCCAAGATCATTCATGCTTATCGTGTATCTCTGTTTCCTCTGCCTCATCTTGGGTATTCTACGAGTTTTCCTTCTATATCATTCGTTTTCTCTAGGCAATGGATCGTCATGGTAGAGTCCCTACTGTGGAGGAATTCTAGCTTCTATAGGATCGTTTCAGTTTCTTACCGGAGCACGGTGTAATGATTCCTGAAAAAGGGGTACCAATCCAGGACTGTCCTCAGGAGAAGGTGGGAGTTCCAATCCTTTTATTCGGAGCAGGGTTGCGCTTGCCATCATCTGATTTCTTCAACATGATCGTGGACCACCATGGCTTCTCCATCGACGAGTTGACTACGAGCAATATCAATAAAATCATGGGCTTTGAACTGATTTGTCGATCTTTGGGTTGTATCCCCACCATATGGGTTTTCAGTTACTTCTTTTGTTCGACTACGAATTCAGGTGTTCGTACTTTGGCAAAAAGGCGGGGCCTTCATCAGCTAATCTCTGAACAAGATGTCCCGAAGAAAATTTGGCAAAGGTAATGGCTCTGTGTTAACCGAGACCTTGTGGGCATGGGTATCGCAAAACACGATACTTCCCTGATCACATTCGCAAATTGTTCAGGAGCAACCTAACCCTTGGCAAGAGACTAAGCGGCATTACCGTTTTTAGAGAGAACTGGGAGGATTCCATTCTCGCTGCGGCTGGTATGAGTGTCGCCTGGCGAGCCGATGGGAAGATGGCTCAATTGTTCTTCGTGAGACGCATAATTCTTTTGTTTCTTTCTTCCTTCCCCCCCCCCCTTTTTTTTTAAAAAAAATAAAATAAAAAAGAAAGGGGAAGAGGAGCAAGGTATCTGATGAGTCCTTATATTCAATTATTATTTGTGTAGGAGCTGAAGCCGAGATTTCTTTGGAGATGACATTGTGCGGCCACTATCGGGGTAGGCTCTATCATCAGGAGCTCGATCTTTTAGAGGCTTTTGCCCTTCGCATATTTGAAAGGCATATTCGAGAGCTATATGGATTGCTCTCAGTGGAAGGGGGATATGTTGGTTCTAGCAGGCATGTATTGCCTTCCCGACCGGCCATTAGAGTCATTTACCTGGCTCATCCACTGAAGTATGTCCCTTCTTGTTCGTATGTGGGCGCACAAGCTGGGAGGGTTACGGCTCCTGTCCTGAAAAGGCGAAGTGTACGTGTTGTGCTGTCATCGAACGAGAAGACAGAATCCGATGATTTGGTTGTTCGTCCTCGTAAAGTGTGCAAGAATGTATCTATGAGGAGGCTTGTTAGAAGCATTAGGGGTGTTCTTGGCAACAAGTTCTCAGCGTCTGTGTAGAAAAATAAAGCGGTGATCCCTGATTTTGTGACGTCACCTCCTCTATCGTTTACTATAGCCTCCCCGATTGATCTTAGTTCTGACTCCACATTTGGGAGTACATTGGGTTGACCTGGGGGTTCCATTCAGTCAATAAATCCTTTAGCGGAGGGCGGAATTTGAACTGCGCCTAGCTCCTCACGTTCTAAAGCTTATGCCCCAGGTTGGACGATTACTTGGTGTTCTTTACTATCGGGTGATACCAATGCCTAGGAATAGAGTTTCTATGCTCATTCCCCAGCTACGATCAGATTTCTTGCGGGCAAAATTGGGGTTCAAGTTGTTCTTGACCTTTGTTATGCTACGACCTAGACTTCTACTCTGATGGTTGCAGCCGTCGACCGGGTTTGTCGTGTCGGGGTGACCGAATCGCGACTGAGACCTTTGTGCAATACCATTATAAGCTTAAAGGAGGAACTCCAGGATGCAGAGGCTGAGTGTCATATTCTCTCTGAATAGAATTGTGTTGTGGCCTGCAAGAAAGCCATTCTGGAGGAGCATGTGCTCACTTTGGAGGTCTGAACAGAGCGCCTTGAGGATCAAGTAAGCTTTTTGACCCGAGAAAAGAACGTGCTGGCGAATAAATTGGTCTGGTGCCAACGTCAACTGGCTCGAGCACTTGTTGATGGTGCCATTGCTCGGGGTGAATTGCAATGGGTGCTAGAGAAAGTAGAGGTTCGTGCGATCAAAAGAGTCATTGAGAGCACTAAATTCACCAAAAGGGTCCAGGATGTTTGTGAGGACTGTGAAGCGCTTGGTTTCGAGAAGGGGAGACAACAGAGTCAGTGCTCCACGTCTTCCTGTAAATCTTAAGTTTCGGGTCCCGGCCAAGTGGCGAGCAGATCCAAGGAAGTCAACACTGCCCTTACGTCTTTTTTAGAGACGTATTTTGTTGGCCTCTTCCGTTTAGGGGAGTTAGATTATGATGGCTTCCGTCAGTTTTGTGGCAAGCAGAGCCCAGAAGGTTCTTCCTCAGACTCTGAGGGCTGATTTGTATATGCCTGTTATTGGTTTTGAAATAGATGTGCCTTCCCATGCATTGTTTGTAAGGGAAGGGATTATACATTTTGTCATGCATTGTCATGGAAGTTCTCTCTTCCTTTTTACTTTTGTTGTACGTGCGTTTATGTACATTTTGATTTCTCCTATAATAAATTCAAGTTATGGATGTTTGACATTTCTACTGTGATTTGTTTTGTGTATACTTTCCCTTTTCTAGGGTTTACGTCGTATTGGCTAGTGTGCCACAAAAGTCACGTAGCTACTACTACTAAGATGTGTTTCGTTGATTCATGTGTTCAGTCGGGCTTAATGTGTTATGCCGCCAGATGTTAGCCACTACTGAGTACTATATTGTATGGTCTAGCTACCAATACATAGACAGAGATTGTCACCTCAAGGCCTTATATTGTTGTATTATCAGGGGAAAGGTTATGAACCTCTTAGAACCCTTTTTTCTTGTGCCTTTAATTGGAATTTGTATATTCTCAGGGGAAAGGTTATTGTCACACCCCGAAACCGACGGCGGAAACATTCCGGGGCGGAGGAAGTCATGCATAGTATCACAACCATTGTACATAGTAAGCATAGTAAACACAACCATTACATTACATAAGAATATTTACATTTGTTTAAAAGCATCGAAAACATAGTTTAGATACATCAACGTATAATCAAAAGTAAAGACGAGACTTCTATATGCTCCCTCTTCTCACAAAAGTAAGCGAGATACCTGTCTAACGTGAACCTGAGAATACAAGCAGTTTTAAAAATATCAGCATAAAGCTGGTGAGTTCATAAGCGGTTGATTCTGGTGAAAGAAAACATTCCTTTGATTTTATGAAAAGTTGTTTCCCAAGAAAATCCCATATTTTCTTATAAAGAAGTTTGATTATCCATTTGTTATATAGCATGTTTATGAAAAAGTTAAGTTATCCCAGGAAAAACCCTTATTTTCCTTTTAAAAGTTGATGATTGATTATCCATACATGAGTATCTACCATTCTCAAACAACAATTTTCTTTTCGAAGCTCTGGTTACACCCAGAGGAGTATATTGTCTGTATTTTCAAAGCTCTGGTTACACCCAGAGGAGTACATTAGCTGCGTTTTCGAAGCTCTAGTTACACCCAGAGGAGTATATTGGCCGTATTTTCGAAGATCTGGTTACACCCAGAGGTGTATGTTAGCCGTAGTTTAATAAGTAGTTTTAATATACGTATAAAATTAATAAGTAGGTAGTGAACTAATTCCTAAGGGTATTGTTGATACCCTCTAGTAATCAAAACAGTTATTACTTTGAGATTAGTTCACTAGGTTCATTATTACTAAAAGTAAATATCCATTATCAAAGTTTGTGAGTTCTGTAACCATACAATAAACTAGATATGGCTCGTAACGGGGGCCAATATCATTTTATGACTTTGTCACCCGTAGACCTGTCGGTCCCACTGTAGCTAGCAGCAACGCGCGGGGTATTCAGTCCCGTATAGATCTATACACAATGGTCACATTCTCCCTCCGAGAGATTCTGGTTATAGGGTTGGTCCTCCACTCGCGTATCTGTGTGGAGTGTTACCGAGGACGTGTCTCCAATCTTAAGATTAATAAATTTACAAGTAATACTACAGAAAATCCTTTTTTTATTGGTCTTTCACTCGCGTATCTCTGTAGAGTGTTACCAAGGACGTGTCTCGAATTCTAATATTAAGAAATTTACAAGTAATGTTATGGAAAATCCCATTTTATGATTGGTATAAATCCTTTGTAATTTATAAAGTACAACATAAAATATAACATTTTATGATGAGGTTCACAATTTCCTTGTTCTGGTTTTGAAAACTAACTCTACAAGTTAATTTCTTAATCGGTTGGTAAAGCGGTTTTTAGTGTTAAAAGCATGTTGAATATGTAAGTATTTCATACGAAATAATATGTTTTGAGTACAAGTTCCCTTGTACTTTTTCTTGTATTCCCCCTGAAAACATGAAAAAAAAAAACTCGGAAAAAGGTGTACGGGTATGAACTCACCTGACGTGGGTGTGCCGGGTAGGACGCTAGGTGTCAAATTAGGACTTGAACACACGCGAGGATCCTACGTAATATGAAGTGATACATAATTGTATCTAGTTAGTTATTTAATCACTAATTAAGTAAGCAAATACACTCTAATGCGTGAAAACACTTTATTTCAAGTGTTAGGAATGATACGGGTTGCATCTACGGGGTGTATGGCCTCGTTATGGAGTTTACTCTTCAAGTGGTAGTCCTTAGGGGTGTTTACGGCCTATAGACCACTTCCCCATGAGTTTACGGTCGTAAACTCATGGTAGTGGTGTTCTTGGTTGCTTAAAGATCTTATATCGCTTATGGAAATAAGCTAGACTCCATTCTAAGACATAGGAAGTGGCTAGCGCTCCAAATGGACCTTTGGGGGAGTTCACGGCTGTAAACATAGAGTTTACGGCCGTAAACTCATATTTTTCCCTTCATTTCATGATTTGGTGGTTCTAGGTTAAGCATAGTAATTTCTAGTCATTTATACAAGCCATAGGGGGAAGTTAGGGCACCATATGACCCCTTTAGGGAGTTTATGGCCAAATGAACATTTCCTTGGGGGTTTACGGCTGTAAACTCTATGAGGACTTGGTTTCTTTGATGTTTAAGGTCCCTAATTTGATGGTGGTTGATTCTATGTTGAGTTCTAGGCATAAGGAAGGAAGAACGTGCAAGTCTGCACCCTTAAAGGGAGTTAACGGCCCAAGAACATTCATTGGCCGTAAACTCTCATTCATCCATGATTCATGGTGTTTTCTAAGTCCAAAACATGTTAATCCTAGTGTACAATGAGTTAGGACTGGAATACTTACAATCTAGGAGCTTGAAATGGATGATTTAGGCCAAGAACTCCAGTGTGTTCTTGATGAATCAAGAACACTTGAATAGCAACTTAACTAGAATGAATTCATCACTAGAATAAGTGTTGAATGAGAAAATTAAGGAGTAAACACTTACACTTTGATGATTTCTTGATCCAAAACCGAGTTTGAAGGGAGATAGTACAGAGAGGAACTTCTAGGTGTGAAAAGAGTTTATATTTGGTCAAGACTCACCTTTATCGGTGTGAATTCACGGCCATAATGAGTTTACCGCCCGAAGTTTTACCGCCCGGAGTTTACGGCCGTAAACTCCATCTTATGGATTTTATGGCATGGTTTTTGATGTTAGGACTTTAGTGGGGGTTTTCTAACACTTGATCCTTAAGTGTAGTCGGCTCGAAATACTAATACAGACTTTAAATTGGGCTAAAAGATGGCAAGAATGAATTTGATTTTCAAAATGAAATGGGAGACCGCTGAAATTATATATATGAAATATTCGGGTTGTCACAATTATGAACCTCTTAGAACCTCTTCGAAGCCCTTTTTCTTGTGACTTTAAAGATTTTGCTCAAGTAGCGTAGGTGATCAAACATTGTTGCTACTTGGAAAATATGCACAACCTCTTTACTTTTTTCAACTTAAACAGAATTTCGGAAGACTATTTCGAAACGAAAATTTTAAAAGAAAGGATGCAAATCAATAGACACTTGGTATCTATGTACCAGGGGCATGCCTGACTTTCGTGTCATCACCGAGAGTATTGTGACAACCGACAAGTCTAGGTCAAACAAAGTGAACAAGTCAACCCAGTCAAGTCGACTTGCAATAATACATTAACGTTTAAGACTATGTTTCCTGGTGTATGTTTTACAATTATAATACAAAGTGTATATATATATATATATATATATATATATATATATATATATATATATATATATATATATACCATTCCCCCAAATCTCTCTATGTATCTGAAATCTATCCCAGATCTCTCTTAAACGTTTTCATAAACACCAACATGATACTATTCCTTCCTAAGTTGGAAAGCAGCTAAAAAGGGGATAGAAAACCCAAAAGGACTAGCCACTTCGGAATTAGAAGATTAAATCTGGAACTTTAAAACTGATTTGGACACCCTAAGGAAATGGACTAGATTGCATTCCGGATCCCCGCCGCTTGGTTTCGGAACTCCCTCACTCTCGAAGGTTCACTCCGGAAAGTTTCGCCCTAGAATCTTCAGTTTTGCTTCGGACAATCCCACCTCAGAAAATCTAGCAACACAAAAAGGCAGCCGCTCCGAACCCGCTGACCCCGCACACCGATTCCGAAAGTTGACTAAACGATTTCAGAACTCGCCCATTTGACTCCGGATCTTGCTAAACGACTCCAGAACCTCTTGACCACTTCGGACCCCTCGCAAATTCAAGACTCAACTCCGGATTTGTGTCCATTTCGGACCTTTTCTTCATCTTAAGGCATTTTGACGTCGGGAATCCCACCAAACTCGTATTTTTCAAAATTTAGACCCCTTAAACCCTTACTTTATGCAAAATTTGAATATTAAAACATATTTACATGAAGATAATGTCTATTATTTAAAAGGATATTATCTTAGATTATACAGTGATAAGAGGATTTAACGTTATGATGTGATGTAAATCCCCATTCTCCATGCATTTCATAGTAACCCATGAATTACCCACCAAATAACAATGTTTTAACCTTCAGATTACCAAGCACTTATCCCATCTCCCTTTTACTCCTTATCAACGGCAGTAGGTGAAAAAAATCACAAACCCCACCATTTCCTTCATTCTCTAACTTCTCTCATACTCTCTCTCTCTCTCTCTCTCTCTCTCTCTCTCTCTCTCTTTCTCTCTTTCTCTCTCTCTCTCTCTCAAATTTCCCTCTCAAAAACAAGAGTTAGGAATTGCTAAAAGCATAACTCGTCAAGCTTTCCTTAGAGTTTTTGATAAGTTATCCCATTAATCTAGTATTTTATATCACATACATGATGGATTTGTATTGTTTTACAATAAATAAAATGTGATAAAAAATCTTAGGAAAACATTCTTCCCAAGGAAGTTCATCAATTCATCCAAGAATCTAGGCTTGAGATCTTCACTCCATCACTCCAAACAACCCATAAAACAAATCAATGTGAGCTTCATACCCCCTATTTCCGAGTGTTAGTTTCTTTTGGTGGAGAATACAAGTCAACGTCTTGTCAAATCTTTGTATAATTGCTTGTATGGTGTGCTTTACACGTTATGTGTGTGTTAAAATGTGTAACCACTTGGGTTGTGGTGACTTGGTAAGGCATGTGGTAGATATGGTGGATAACCTATTGACCCATGTTCAAATCCTGACACCACTCAGCCCTTGTGGCCATGGAGGTTTGTCTGCAGTGACTCGAGGGCATGAGGCAAAGCTTTATAATTGCAGCGGGGGATTAGTCGGTGCGCAAAAGTTGGCCCAGAAACCCTCATTAGGGAAGTTCCCTTTGCAAAAAAAAAATTGTTGTGACATTATACTACAAGCTCCATAAACTCGATATTTATCCAAGTCTTGAACTTGTTGGAAGAAGTTACCTTAGGTAACTTCTTATGTTTTGTAGAATATGATAATTATGTTTAGAAACTCACCATGAAACTAAAGAAGAACCTAATAAAGAGCTTATTTGACAATAAAGTGAAAAAAGGGTATGTCATTTTGGTATTTTTGTACTAAAGATTGAATTTTTAGTAAAAATGAACCATTTATGATATTTCTAAAGTAAATGGGCCGAAAATGAAGCATATAACAAATTTGGGCCACATATGACATTTTTACTTAAAATGGGTCGAAAACGAACTATTTAGCAAATATGGGCCATTTTTAGCACTTCTATAAAAATGGGCCTTAAATGAGCATTTTAGTAGAAATGGACCGTTTTTAACAATTGGCACAATATTGGGCCATTTTCAACCACTTAATTGATATTTTATTGGGTCATTTTTTTGTCATGTTCAGTAATACTGGACCATCTTTGACAATATGATTAAAAATGGATTATCCTCGTCATACGTGATAAAAACGAAACGTCTTGGCAACATACACAATTAACGTTATTTATAATATTAAACAACGGGATCAACTATTTGAACAAATTTCTGTTAGGATTTTAGTGAGACGCACCTTTAGTCGTACCTACCTAGCGTACATGGTAACTCCTGTTATTTATAATCAGAGCCTCCTGGAGGGAGAGCATGAGTTTGTGTATAGATCTATACGGGGTTGACATCCCACACCTGAGCTGTTCGCCACAGCTAGACTACGTCAATCTAGGGTGACAAATATCTTTTAACGAATCTGATGCCTGTAAAACGGCAAGTCAAGCACTCCTTCACATTAGTGTGGTTATAAGGACTCACTTAGAATATAACAATATTTTTTAAAATTTACGCAAGACACACCTTTGAATTGTAACCAACTACGGTTTGAATACTTTAAACACAATTTCACCACGCAGGTCTTAGGGTTTTAAGACCACAACTTTTGTATAACATAAAAAATAGGATTTTATGGGGAAACACTTTTCTTACAAGATCTCAATATGGATAAACAAGAACACATACGTAACTATGCATAATTTGAAAACAAGACTCATAAACCATTTTTTCAGAAAATATTGGATTTTATGGGGTGTTAACTGTTACCAAGTTTTCATATAAAAAGTGCTTATGAAGTTACCAACATATTATATGTTGACGCTTTTCAAACGACTTGTGTTCTTAGGAACTCGTTAACCAAATCAGCAGCTAAGAGGCTTAGATGGTTTTGTATTTTGTTTTTCACCATACACTTGATATTTTTGGATGTAATTTTATCAACAATCACAATGATGTAAACTATGTATATTGTTATATTCTATACATGGTGATTTTGATGTCTATGTTTCATTTATACACACTTGTTATGATATTACAAGATGAAGTCATTCGCCCCGGACGTTTTCGCCATTTCCGGTTCGGGGGTGTGATAGATTGGTATCATTGCATTATTTATAGTGAACTAGCATATCTAACCATACAAGATTTGCAACTATAAATACAATGGGACTAAAAAACTCTAAACAAAGATAAGAAAACAATAAAAGCTTTTGGAGGAGTTGGACATCGTGATTAAATCTAGGCGGTTAGGTAATCGTATTGGGGACAAATATAGCCTCATCAACTATATTTATTCAAAATACGATAAACATGTGGTTGGAAGTGATCGTGGTGGGCAACAGATCTGAAATTTGTCAACCTAATACCCAAAGGATTGACGAACCAAATATAAAGAAATAAAATACTGTAGGAGTATTTTAACGGTAAGTGAAACCTTTATTGTATTTTCTTATATTTCCTTATTTGTGCTTATATTCTCGTGAAAACGCTATTGCCGGATTTCATCTTCCGGGAGATCCTTACTTCCCCAATCTGGGGACCGGAGGATGGCTCGAGCCCAAGCAAGAAGAGGATTTGGAGGAAGAACAAATGGAAGACCCCAAAGCACCAAAAGAGGAACCCATAGAGGACCCCTTAGAATAGGACGAGGGACTCGCAGAACCAGCGATAGACTTCGAGGAGGATGAGTTCGATGAGAGTGATGAGGATGACTATTACGCAGAGGCCGAAGTCATCAACCCCCCATACATGAGATGGGTGCCAGCACACAGGATGGGCCCCCATGGCCCGATGCCCCCATGGGCCCATGACATTTGAAGATGGAGTAGACAGCAAGGGGTGCGACCACTCTTTGGCATGGACTAGGGAATGTACGACATCTGACATGGAGGACCAGCCAACCGCACCCTCCTTATTATACTTAGGAGGACATGGGACATTGGGGAGCAGGCCCAAATGAATTCTGCTCAGATGGAGTCAATGAGAGCTGCGGTGGAGCACGCCGAGAGACAAACTCAGGAGGTAGTGAGGGACTACCAGGACAGGTAGGCAGCGTTGGAGGCCCGACTACGTGCCACTGAGCGCCATTTGGCCAGGCTTTAAGGCGCATCCACTTCATCATCAACACCACCAGAGACCTCCCGCCATGAGTAGGACCTATCCTACCCGCCACATGCTCTTGATGTTATCTCTTTTCCTTTTGTTTTGTGCATGTAGGGTTAACCCCTCAATTAAGTGATTACACTACTTGAGGGAGGTTGTTATGCTATTCATCTATTATGTCATGTGTTGTAGGCCTTATAAAGGCAAAATTTTCACGTAACAGGTACCAAACCTTTATCAGTAATTAAACAAGTGTGTGATTTATTTGTGACGTTGTTATCTGCTATGAGTTCTATTTTCATTATTTCTTGATATTGTATGATTTCACTTATAAGCACCACCGAATTGCCGCAACTGCAAGAAAATGAAATATATCCAAAACCATTATATACTCATCGTTCTTTTGTTCGATGACAAAAGATGCCTAAATGACCCATTCGCAGAAATAACAACACGGATGCACCACCACCACCACCGCCTCTACCGGAGGTAAACTCTGCTGCATTCCAGGCAGCAGTATCGGCCACAGTCATTGTGGCATTAGCACATATCCATAATGGAAACAATGGAGGCGGAAGTAGTCAGGGAACAGAAAGCTCCAACCGTGGAATGAATCAAGGGGCCACGAAAGTATGAACTTATAAAGATTTCTCTAATACAAAACCCCGAACGTTCAATGGAACCGATGGGGTGATAACTTTGAAGCGCTGGATTCAGAAGATCGAGTCAGTCTTCGAAATATGTGAATGACCTGAAGAGAGTAAAGTGAAGTTTGCAGCATGTACATTTGTTGATCGAGCACTATCATGGTGGAATGGCCATGTTGAGGCCTTAACACTTCCAGATAAAAAAATGTCATGCCGTGAGAGGAACCTCAAGGAGATGTTGTTGGCCAAATATTGCCCCAGTGGAGAAATACAGAAACTAGAACAGGAATTATGGAATCTTGCGGTGCAAAACTTGGATATTGAGGACTATATCGCTAGGTTCAGCGAACTAGCACTTCTGTGTCCGGGAATGATAACCTCGGAGGGAAATAAAATTGAACATTTCATTTGGGATTTAACTCCTCCAATTCAGGGGAACGTAATTCCTGCAAACCGTAAGACTTTCGATAGTGCAAAACGTCTAGCTCAAAAGTTGTATGATCATTAAAACAAGAAAGGCACCAAGACTACTGAGATAGAAGCCAAGAAGGAAGGAGGAAACAAGAAGAATTCAAGAAATAAAAGTAAAGGAGGACATTCTTCAGGGTCTTCTAAGAAACAACAAATGGTAGCAGTTCACGCAGCTACCGCTCAAACCACATCAACTCCCCGGAGGCGGGTAAGGCGATAGTGGGCGACGTGCTCGTGGTTCGAGAGTTTGCGTATGTATTCCCTGAGGAGTTTCCTGGGATACCTCTGGAGAGGCAGGTGGAGTTCAGGATCGGCCTAGTCCCTGGTGCGGCTCCGATAGCCAAGGCACCATATCTGTTGGCTCCTCCCGAGATGCAGGAGTTGTCTGGACAGCTACAGGAGCTGTTTAGACAAGGGATTCATTAGACCGAACAGTTCGCCCTGGGGATCCCCGATTCTGTTTGTAAAGAAAAAGGATGGGTCACATCGGATGTGTATAGACTACCAGGAGCTGAACACGGTAACAGTGAAGAACCGTTACCCACTCCCGAGGATTGATGATCTCTTTGACCAGTTACAGGGATCATCTTGGTTCTCAAAGATCGATTTGCGTTCAGGTTATCATCAGATGAGGGTTCTCAAAGATCGATTTGCGTTTGGACGCGCTATGGCCATTATGAGTTCGTGGTGATGCCGTTTGGGCTCACCAATGCTCCTACCGCGTTCATGGACCTCATGACCCGCATGTGCAGACCGGTGATGGATTGGTCTGTGATAGTTTTCATTGATGACATCTTGGTTTATTCCAAGACGCAGGAGGAGCACGAAGAGCATCTCCGAGAGGTGTTGGAGACCCTGAGGAGAGAGAGCTTATATGCTAAGTTCTCCAAGTGTGAGTTCTGGTTGCGCGAGGTGCAGTTTCTTGGGCACCATGTCAACTAGGATGGGATTTCAGTAGACCCGACCAAGGTGGAGGCCGTGATGAGATGGGAGGTTCTGAAGTCTCCATCCGAGATTCGGAGTTTCCTGGGTTTAGCGGGCTATTATCGAAGATTCATCCAGGATTTCTCCAAGATAGTCGTACCATTGACCAGGCTAACAAGGAAGGTCGTGGTCTTTCATTGGGGGCCTGAGCAGCAGGCAGCGTTCAAGACACTCAGACAAAGATTGTGCAAGGCGCCAATCCTAGCCCTGCCAGAGGGCATGGAGGATTTTGTTGTGTACTGCGATGCGTCCATCTCAGGTTTGGGGGTGGTATTGATGCAAAGAGGGCATGTCATCGCCTACGCGTCGAGGTAGTTGAAGCCTCACGAGGAGAATTACTTGACGCATGACTTGGAGTGGGGGCTGTTGTGTTCGCCCTCAAGATTTGGCGTCATTACCTCTGTGGGGTTCGCTGTACCATTTGCACAGACCATAATTGTTTAAGGTACCTCATGGATCAACCGAATCTAAACATGAGGCAGTGTCGGTGGTTGGATGTGGTAAAAGATTACGATTGCGAGATCCCTTATCACCCAAGGAAGGCCAATGTGCTGGCCGATGTGCTTAGCCGTAAGGTAGTGCCGATCCGAAGAGACTATGAAGGAGGAACATCGGAAGAGTCAGCGGATTGTGGGACAGGTTTGGGAGGCTCAGCAGGAGACTATGAAGGAGGAACATCGGAAGAGTCAGCGGATTGTGGGATAGGTTTCCTCCTTCGACTATGATAGCCGAGGGTTATTGACTCTTCACCGTAGGGTCTGGGTCCCTTATCATGGAGGCGTGCGTCAGGTACTAATGGAGGAGGCGCACAAATTCCGATTCTCTATTCATCCCGGGGCGACGAATATGTATAGGGATCTTCGTCTAGACTATTGGTGGCCCTACATGAAGCGGGATGTGGCTTGGTACATTGAGCGGTGTTTGAACTGAAGGAAGGTCAAGGCCGAGCATTAGAGACCGCACAGAAAAATGCAACCATTGGACATCCCGTTATGGAAATAGGAAGATATTACGATGGATTTTATAATGAAGCTTCCAAGGACTGCGCGAGAAGTGGATTCGATATGGGTCATCGTGGATCGATTGACGAAGAGCGCCCATTTTATTCCAATTCAGGAGAGCATATTGGTCGAAAAGTTGGTCGACATCTATATCAGGGAGATAGTGGCACGGCACGGGGTGCCAGTATCCGTGATTTCACATAGCAATGTGCGTTTTACTTCCAGGTTTTGGAAGAGATTTCATGACGAGTTGGGCACTCGTCTACATTTTAGCACCGCCTTTCACCCGCAGACAGATGGTCAGAGTGAGCAGACCATCCAGACTCTTGAGGATATGTTGCGGGCATGCGTGCTAGACTTCGGTGGTAGCTACGATACCTATCTTTCTGTAGCTGAGTTCTCGTACAATAACAACTACCACGCGAGTATTGATCGACCTCCCTTCGAAATGTTGTACGGAAGGAGGTGTCGGACCCCGATATGTTGGGGTAAGGTTGGCCAGAGGGTCATGTGGAGCATCGAAGTGGTGCTCAAGACAACCGAGAAGATTCAGCAAGTTCGGAGCAGGCTTCAGACTGCATAGAGTCGACAGAAAATTTAAGCCGACAAGCGTCGTCCAGACTTGGAATTCCAAGTCGGGGATATGGTTCTTTTGAAGGTGTCTCCATGGAAAGGCGTCATCCGATTCAGAAAACGAGGAAAGTTGGGGCCAAGGTACATCGGGCCATTCAGGGTTGTAGCCCAGTGGGCAAGGTAGCGTATAGGTTGGATCTGTCAGCCGAACTCAGCCAGATCCACAGCACCTTCCACGTCTCTCAGTTGCGAAAGTGTTTGGTGAACGACTCGGGCAGTGGTGCCTTTGGAGGATATTCAGGTCGATGACAGTCTGAATTACATCGAACGGCCTGTGGCAATCCTCGACAGGAAGTCAAAAGATCTGAGGAACAAGAGGGTGGAACTCATGAAGGTGCAATGGCAACACCAGAATGGATCAGAGTGGACTTGAGAGACGGTGGAAGAGATGATGGAGCACTACCCCGAGTTGTTTCAGGATCGAGCAGCAGACTTTGAGGACGAAGTCTAAAATAAATGGGGGAGATTTGTAGCACCTGGTTCCTGGTATGTATTCCTTGTAATTAATATTTCTTAATTAATACAATTTTCCTTGGACTCGGCGAGTTGAAGGACCAACTCGCTGAGTAGAAGCGGGATGAGACGCGGGGTCTGAGCCTCGAACTCGGCGATTCGGTTCCCGGACTGGGCGAGTAGGCCCTGTTTGAGAAAAAACCCTAACCTGGGTGTTTTCACCCTATTTAAGCACTCCAACTCGGCCTCCCTTGTCCCTAACACTTCCAGAAGAGCTGTAAAGCGAAACCCTAGCCCCTTTTTTGTCCTTGTGAGTGATTTTGGCCTTGTGAAGGAAGTTTGAAACTTAAGAGAAGAAGAAGGAGGTGGAAGAGTGCAAGGAGGAGAAGTAGATCCGACATCTACCCTGCAAGAGGCTTCCATTCAGGTAGAAAAGTCCCTACCTTGATCACTATTTCATTAGATCCCCCTTTTGTCCCTAAGTGGTGGATTTCAAGCCCTAAAACACCAAATTCCATGTGTTTGTACTCTATGATCCGAAAGGACTTCAGATCTAGACCTTATGGACATCTTAGAAGTGTAAAGTCTCTATGGTTGAAATGATTAAGGTCCTTATTGAGTGTATGACCTCATAAAGAGCATGGAATTGCCTTTTGGAGCTCATAGGGCCATGCATGCACGTAAAGTTTGCAACTTTATGGGATAAGAATGCCCTAGGAACATATATCTATGGTTTGGAAGCAATGCATGTCTCAGAATTGGTCAGTATGGGAAGTGGGTCGAGGGGACTCGGCGAGTCCCAAAGTGGAACTCACGAGTTTTATGAAGATGGTCTTAGACTCGACGAGTTGGATGAACAACACGGCAAGTCCTATGAAGATTGCCTGGAACTCGACGAGTTTTTCTTCAAACTCGGTGAGTCATATGAATTGTTACTGAGTAAGACGGGTTTACGTGTTGGAAGCGAGTAAGATATCTGCTCGCGTGGACTCGGTGAGTTTTTCTTGGACTCGGCGAGTCGGATCGCGAGACGGTTCTATCGTCCCAAGTACTGAGTTAAGGGTGACTCAATGAGTGAGAAGAGGGGCTTGTCGAGTAGGATCGGGTTAGTAGAAGAAGGACTCGACGAGTCTGTGCCATGACTCGGTGAGTCCAGTCAACTGGAAGTTGACTTTGACCAAGGAGTTGACCTTGCACCAGGGGTGGGTTAGTCATCTGACCTAAGGGTGTTTATGAGTGGCTAATCTATTTTTATGATTTATAGCTAGAGGATTACCAATTCAGCAGTCAGGCGCTTAGCAAGCAGACCTTCAACAGCTACTTTTCGAGGTGAGTTACCTTCCAGTAGCAGTGGGTCTAAGGCTACAATGTCGGCCCACTAGTAGGAGTTGTATGATTAGATGATTGTCTCTGTGATATTCATATAGGGTTGCTACTACCTATGTTATGTTTATGTGCTAGTATGATATGATGCTATGTGCTAGTGACAGTAGGGAGATAGTCCCAAGATTACCGGTCGACAGGACCGAAGGGGCAGTCATGCCCATCCATGCTAAATAGATTATGTGATACGTGTTATGTGGTAGTGGCAGGGGGTGAAATAGTCCCCAACATCCGGTCGAGGGGACGGAAGGAGAGACCATCACCCAGGTATGCTAGTCAGCATCCGGTCGAGAGGACCGAAGGGGAGACCAACACCCAGATATGCTAGTCAGTATCCGCTCGAGAGGACCGATGGGGTAGGTCGGGCACCCAGATATGCCTGAAAATATATGTATGTTATGTGGTTATTTGGTATGTGGTACAGTGGGGGAACTCGCCACACCCCGAAACCGAAGGCGGAAACGTTCTGGGGCAGAGGACGTCATGTAAAGTATCACAACCAATGTACATAACGAGCATAGTAAACACAACCATTACATTACATAGGAATGTTACATTTGTTTGAAAGCAATGTAATACATGTTTTATATATACATCAGTATATCAAAAGTATAGACGAGACTTCTATATGCACCATCATCTCCAAAAGAACGCGGGATACCTATCTAACGAGAATCTGAGAATACAAGCAGTTTTATAAATATCAGCATAAAGCTGGTGAGTTCATAAGCGATTTGTTTCTGTAAAAGAACAAGTTTCCATTGGTTTTCTGAAAAAGTTATTATCCAAGAAAATCCCATATTTTCTTATAAGAAAAGTTTAGTTATCCATTTGTTACACAACCTGGTTAAGAACAGTTAGGTTATCCCAGGAAAAACCCTTATTTTCCTTAAAAGTTGGTTATAAATCCAGAATGAAGTGTACAAGTATCTACCATACTTGTAGCATTAAGAGAAGTATCCTGAAAGCCTGGTTATCCTTGAAAAGTACATTAGTTTTAACACGTATATAAAACTAATAACTAGGTAGTAAACTAATTACTGAAGTAAATCTCCATAATCTAAGTTGCGAGTTCCATAACCATACAATAAACTAGATAACTCTCGTAACGGGGCCAGTATCATTTTATGACTTTTTTCACTTGTGTACCAGTTGGTCCCACTGTAGCTAGTAGCCAGGTGTGGGATAGTCACTCCCGTATAGATCTCTACACTCAAGTCATGTTCTCCCTCTAGGAGATTCTGGTTACAGGGGTAGTCCTACACTCTCGTATCAAGGGGGAGTGTTACCAAGGACGTGTCTCCAATCTTAAGATTAATGAAATTTTAAAAGAAATCATACGGAAAATCATGTTTTATTAGTCCTTCACTCTTGTATCTAGGGGGAGTGTTACCAAGGACGTTTTAAAAGTAATAATATGGAAAATTTTGTTTTATCGGTCCTTCAGTCTCGTATCTAGGGGGAGTGTTACCACGGACGTATCAAAAGTTCTAAGGTTAATGATTTTACAAGTAATGATGTGGAAAATCATTTGTGAAATATAAAATATAACATTTTATAATGAGTTTCACAATTAGTTTAAAAATTAACTCTGCAAGTTAAACGGTCGGTTAATACAGTTTTCAGTGTTAAAAGCATACAGATTATGAAACATTTCATACGCAATAATAAGTTTAAGCACAAGATTTCCTTGTACTTTTTCTTGTATTCTTCCCCTAAAAACATGAAAAACATGGAAAAAGGTGTAGGGGTATGAACTCACCAGACGAGAAATGTGCTGGATAGGATGCTATGTGTCGGTTTAGGGCTTGAACACGCGCGAGGTTCCTATGTAACATGAGGAGATACATAATTGTATTTAATTAGACATTGAACTACTAATTAAGTAAGATGATACACTCCGATGCGCGAAAACACCTTAACTCAAGTGTTAGGAATGATACGGGTTGCATCTAAGGGGGTTTAGGGCCTAGATATGGACTTTACTCTTCAAGAGTAAACTCTTAGAGGAGATTACGGCCCATAGACCATATCCCCATGAGTTTACAGTCATAAACTAATGGGTGGTGTGTTCTTGGATGCTCAAAGGCCTTATAACACTTGGGAAATTAAGCTAGGTTCAATTCAAGGCCATAGGAAGTGATTAAATCATCAAATGGACCATTTATGGGTGTTTACGACCATAAACATTGATTTTATGGCCGTAAACTCTTACTTGTCCCTTCCTTTTGTGTTTTGATGGTTCTAGGTTCAGCACAAATGATTCTAGTCCAATATACAAGTCATGGAAGGAAGTTAGGGCACCATTTGACTTCCTTAGAGGAGTTTACGGCCAAGGGACCAATCCTTGGGGGTTTACGGTCGTAATCTCCTAAGGTCAAGATTTCCTTGATGTTTAAGGTCCCTACTTCGATGGTGGTTGGTTCTAGACAATACTTCAAGCCATAGGAGGTGTTTAAGGGGAATTTAACACCTTAAATGGTGTTTACGGCCTATGAAAGGTTGTTTACGGTCCAAGAATGTTCTTGGGCCATAAACTCATGTTTACTCCCCAAATGATAAGATTTTTGTGTTCCAAACTCGTACATGCAAGTCCTTAAGTCATAGCTAAGCACTAGAAGTGATTTGGAAGGGTTTTGGGGCGTCAAAACCCCAATAAAGTGTATATATGGTTTGGGGATGTTCTTGGGCCGTAAACACAAGTTTTTGATACTTTTGGATGATTTAAACACGGATTTGCATGATAAACATGCTAAACTATAAGCTAGGATAGATCACTTACCAATTTGGAGCTTGAAAGGGGTGTTTTTGGATATTTTGGCTTCTAGAGAGAGAGTAGAGTGAGTGTGTTAAGACAGTGGAAAAGCTTCAAATGAAGTCCATTCAACCTTATATATGGTTTGAGTTTGTGGCTCGGTGGAAATCTACCCGATACCGACGTTAAACGGAGCTTATGGTCATACCCGATTAAGTATTCGTAACCCGACTTAGTTGTAACTAAAAATCTTTGAAATGAATATTGTGGGTGTTTTCACATGTTTCTAATGCGTTTGTACACTCATGAAGTCATAATTAAAGTCTCAATTTAAATAACCTAATCCAAAAGTTAACAGAAAATGTTTATAAAAACTAGTTTATTAACAGAAAAAGAGGTTACAATGACGGGATAAATTTCAGGTTGTGACATCATCCCCCCGTTAGAGGGAATTTTGTCCTGAAATTTAGAATTAAGATACAAATAATGGAATTGGAAAGAGATGCAGATATTTCTGTTTCATTGAGTCTTCACGTTCCCAAGTGAATTCGGCTCCCCGCTTGGCATTCCAGCGAACCTTCACTATCGGGATACGGCTTTGTTTCGTACGTTTGATCTATCGGTCCATGATTTTGATTCGTTCTTCCACAAAGTTCTGGTTTTCGTTGATCTCGATCTCATCAAGAGGGATCACAAGGGTTTCATCGGATAGGCACTTTTTAAGATTTGAGTCGTGGAAGATAGGATGGATGTTGCTAAGCTCTTGAGGTAGTAAGATTTTATAGGCAATGGGACCGATCCTAGCGAGGATCTCGAAAGGTCCTATGTACCTCGGGTTAATTTTCCCATGCTTTCCAAAGCGTATCATGCTTTTCTAGGGTGAGACCTTCAACAGGACATGATCTCCAACCTGGAACTCCAAGGGTTTCCATCGTTTATCGGCGTAACTCTTTTGTCTGTCTCGTGAAGCTTTCAGTCGATCTCGTATTTGAATGATATTTTTGGTGGTTTCGCGGATGATTTTAGGACCAGTGAGAGCACTATCGGGGACTCAACCCTTAGCTATTTGCGTGTCCCCTACCTCGGCCCAACACAGAGGGGATCTGCACTTGCGATCGTAGAGGGCTTCAAACGGGGCAACCTTGATACTGGTGTGGTAGCTATTGTTATACGAGAACTCGATTAAGGGTAAATGAGTGTCCCACGACTTTCCGAAATTGATGACACATGCTCTCAACATGTCTTCTAAGGTCTGGATAGTTCTCTTACTTTGTTCGTCAATCTGAGGATGATAAGTTGTATTCATATCCAGCTTAGTTCCAAGAGATTTCTGAAGGGACTGCCAAAATCGTGAAGTAAACCTGCAATCTCGATCGGAGATAATGGATACAGGTACACCGTGCAGTCGGACTATCTCTTGAATATAGATCCACGTGAGTCTTTCCATCTTGAATGTTTCTTTTATCGGAAGGAAGTGAGCGGATTTTGTCAATCGGTCGACAATTACCCAAATGGTATCGTACCCACTCAGAGACCTGGATAACTTGGTGATGAAATCCATGGTAATCATCTCCCATGTCCACTCAGGTATCTCGGGTTGCTGGAGCAGACCCGAGGGTTTCTGGTATTCAACCTTTACTTTAGCGCATGTCAGACACTTGCCCACGAAGGTAGCGATTTCGGCCTTCATGTTTGGCCACCAGTATAGCTTCTTGAGATCCAAGTACATCTTGTCCGAACCTAGGTGCACAGAGTATCTAGTCTTGTGAGCTTCGTTCATAACAACCTCCCATGAAACCTCCGAACTTTGGGGTCCAGATTCGATCCATGAAACAATAGACTCTGTCACCTCTGATCTCAAGATTCTTATCCATTCCCTTCAAGGCTTCGTTCAACACATTCTGTGGTTTTAGGGTTTCCAACTGAGCCTCTCGGATTTGTACGGATAAGTGGGAATGGATGGTCATTGTCGGTGTCTTCACTTTGCGACTTGAACTCTCCTTTCGGCTAAGGGCATCTGCCACCACATTGTCCTTGCCGGGATGGTAGCCGATTTCGCACTCATAATCACTGAGCACCTCTACCCATCGTCGTTGTCTCATGTTTAAGTCTTTCTGATCGAAGATATGTTGCAAGCTTTTATGGTTAGTGAAGATCGTGCACTTATTTCCGTAGAGATAATGTCTCCAAATCTTCAGTGCAAAGACCACTGCTCCTAACTCCAAGTCGTGAGTTGTGTAGTTGACTTCGTGTGATTTCAGCTGTCTCAAGGCATAAGCAATAACATTTCCTCTCTTCATAAGCACACAGCCTAAGCCCTAATTGGACGCATCGCAATAGACAACGAAATCCTCTGTTCCTTCGGGCAAGGATAGAATAGGTGCGCTGCACAAGGCTCACTTCAATGTTTGGAAGGTAGTGTCTTGCTTTTCACTCCAACAAAAGGGTACACCTTTCTGAGTCAGAGTGGTTAGGGGTTTGGCGATTCTGGAAAAATTCTGAATGAATCGACGATAGTAGCCAGCGAGACCCAAGAATTGACGGTTTTCTGTGGGTGTCTTCAGTGCCGACCAATTCTCTATCGCCTTGATTTTGGACGGGTCCACGTGTATACCCTCCTCGCTTATCACATGACCAAGGAATGTTACCTTCCTAATCCAGAATTCGCACTTGGAGAATTTCGCATACAAGTTTTCTGATCTAATAGTTTCCAACACTTCCCTCAAGTGTTGTTTGTGATCTTCTTCGCTTCTGGAATAGACAAGTATGTCGTCAATGAACACGATAAGAAACTTGTCCAGAAAGGGGCAACACACCCAGTTCATCAGGTCCATGAACACTATCGATGCATTGGTTAGACCGAAGGGCATCACTACGAACTCGTAGTGACCATATCGAGTCCTGAATGATGTCTTGGAAAAATCATTCTCATGAACTCGTAGCTGATGGTACCTTGATCTAAGGTCGATTTTGAGAAGTAGTTGTCTCCCAGAAGTTGATCGAAAAGGTCATCTATTCAAGGAAGAGGATAACGGTTTTTGAAGGTCAATTTGTTCAGCTCACGGTAGTCTATACACATCCGAAAGGATCCATCTTTCTTCTTCACAAGTAATACCGGGGCTCCCCAGGGTGAGGAACTCGGTCAGATCAACCCTTTACTAAGTAGCTCATTGAACTGACTAGATAACTCATGCATCTCTGTTGGCGCTAAGCGATATGGGGACTTAGCTACGGGGGTAGTTTCGGGAATTAGGTCGATGCGAAACTCGACTTGCCGTTCGGGAGGAATTCCTGGAAGCTCTTCGGGAATGACATCAGGAAAGTTGCAGACTTCGGGGATGCTATCGAGTTCTTTAACTTCCTATTTCTCGTTGATTACATGAGCTAGAAATGCATAGCACTCCTTTCGCAGAAGCTTTTGAGCTTTGATGCAGGAAATGATGCGAAGATTGGAGCTAAGTTTATCATTGTAGATTATGAGTGTCTGGCCAAAGGGGAGATTGAGACGGATGGCTTTTTCGTAACAAAGGATATCAACATGATTGGCACTCAACCAATCCATGCCAATGATAACATCAAATCTCTTTATGGAAACTGGAATTAGGTCAATGGGAAAACAATGATCATTCAGGGTAACGGTACAGCCTATGAATATATCGTTAGTGTTTTCTTTCTCACCGTTAGCCATCTTGACAGTAAACGTTTCGGTTAATGGTTGAGGATTATGTTTAAGAAGATGTTTGAATGAATGGCTAACAAAACTTCGTTCAGCACCAGAATCAAAAAGGATGCAAGCATAAGAGTTGTCAAGAAAGAACGTACCCGTGACGACGGTATGATCAGCGACGGCCTCATCTCGTCCCATAGTTAGAACTCTCCCGGTGTTACCAGTTGTTGTTGCCTTGGGGCAGTTTCGCTTGAAATGCCTGACTTCACCACAACCGTAGCAGGCCTGACCGACACCTGCTCCGGAAGCTTGATTGGTTGATTGGGTTGGTGCTTTGCAGAATCGAATCATATGCCCCTTTTTACCACAGTTGGAGCATGACAGTTCATGGCATGGACCGGGGTTATGGTGGAAGTTACACTTTTCACATCGAGGAAGGGTACCAACATACCTACTGGTAGGTGCTTGAGCTGTAGAAGCGACGACGGAAACAACAATAGGGGTAGTAGCAGTGTGGACTGCCACAGTTTGCTGCTTCTTTGAGGGCTCTTGGGAAGATTGATCCTTTTTCTGCTCCCAAAATTTTCTTTTCTCACCACTCCTTTTTTCCGGTTCAGGAGCGGTGGCCACTTCATCAAGGTTATCTCCATGGTCGATTAGGGTTTGCGCCAGACATTTAGCGCTGTCGAATGTGTTTGGCTTCGCAGCCAAAACATTACCCTTGGTTGGCTGGGTCAGCCCCCAGATTGAATCTTTCAATCTTTTTACTTTCTGGGGTAACCATTCCCGGACAGAGTAGTGCTAGGTCTTCAAATCTGGAGGTGTAAGCGGCGACATCGAAACCCTTCATCTTTAGATTCCAAAGTTCATGCTCTAGCTTCTGCATTTCGCCCTGCGGGCAATATTCAGCAAGTAGAATCTCCTTCATGCTCTCCCAACCCATAACATTAGCTACAGGCATGGTTAAGGATTTGACTCGGCCATTCCACCAAGTCAAGGCTTTATCGGTAAAGGTGCAGGCGGCGAACTTCACCTTGTCAGCTTCAGAACAGATACATATTTCAAAAATAGACTCGATCTTCTCAAACCATCAAGTCAGAGCAATAACACCTCCAATGCCATTGAAAGGTGTGGGTTTCGCGTTCATAAAATCTTTGTAGGAACACTTCTTTCGGTGTCCCTGACTACCTTCCTGATTTTGGGGCTGAGTACCACCTCCTGGCTTGCCTGAACCACCGGGGTTCATTTGTGACATGGCAGCAGCCACAATAGCAGTAACTGCTGCTTGGAACATGGCTGGGTCAAATGGAGAGGGAGGTAGTGGTGGAGGAGGATTATTGTTCTTTGAGTTGGGTCTTTTCTTTAGACGCATCTTGATCTAAAATGATTAGGAAAGAGAGGATGGGAAGTCATCTAGATAGAATCAAGAGATATGTAACAAGAGATATCTAATTATGGTAGATATAGTGTTCTAATAAGCGATAAAATAGGAAAGAGTTACTGAAGCAAGTAAACTATCGCTAAGGAAAGAATGAGTAGCAACACTTGGAATGAATTTCTACAACGTATTCGGCTTTGGCTAAAATACTCCTATAGTATTTTATGGTTTGTTGCGACGATGACTCATTGTTTGGATATTTGGTAAGTTTTAGGCCTGCTGCACACTACAGTCACTCCCAAGCACATGTTGGCCGTGTCTCGAATGAATATAGTTGATCAGGCTATATTGACCCTAGACACGACTACATAACTGCCCAGGTTTAACCACAGTGCACAACACCCAATTACTTATGTTTTGTTCTACTCAGGGTTACGGTTTCTGTTGTTTAGGTATTTTTGTATACTTGGAGTAAAATACTTATATATTTTTAAAGTATACTATTAGTTCAGAGTGCTTCGGCCCCTTAGTGTTTATAGTAATATACCATGTAAGGTCGGTATACTTAGTTCACTATAAAAAAAGGGCTCTGATACCAATCTGTCACACCCCGAAACCGAAGGCGGAAACGTTCCGGGGCGGAGGACATCATGTAAAGTATCCCAACCAATGTACATAGCAATCATAGTAAACACAACCATTACATTACATAGGAATATTTACATTTGTTTGAAAGCAAAGTAATACATGTTTTATATATACATCAGTATATCAAAAGTATAGACGAGACTTCTATATGCACCGTCTTCTCCAAAAGAACGTGGGATACCTGTCTAATGAGAACCTGAGAATACAAGTAGTTTTAGAAATATCAGCATAAAGCTGGTGAGTTCATAAGTGATTTGTTTCTGTAAAAGAACAAGTTTCCTTTGGTTTTCTGAAAAAGTTGTTATCCAATAAAATCCCATATTTTCTTATAAGAAAAGTTTAGTTATCCATTTGTTACATATCCTGGTTAAGAACAGTTAAGTTATCCCAGGAAAAACTCTTATTTTCCTTAAAAGTTGGTTATAAATCCGGAATGAAGTGTACAAGTATCTACCATACTTGTAGCGTTAAGAGAAGTATCCTGAAAGCATGGTTATCCTTGAAAAGTACATTAGTTTTAACACGTATATAAAACTAATAAGTAGGTAGTAAACTAATTACTGAAGTAAATCTCCATAATCTAAGTTGCGAGTTACATACCCGTACAATAAACTAGATAAGTCTCGTAACGGGGCCAGTATCATTTTATGACTTTTGTCACCTGTGGACCAGTCGGTCCCACTATAGCTAGCAGCCAGGTGTGGGGTAGTCAATCCCGTATAGATCTCTACACTCAAGTCACGTTCTCCTTCCAGGAGATTCTGGTTACAGGGGTAGTCCTACACTCTCGTATCAAGGGGGAGTGTTACCAAGGACGTGTCTCCAATCTTAAGATTAATGAAATTTTAAAAGAAATCATACAGAAAATCATGTTTTATCAGTCCTTCACTCTCGTATCTAGGGGGAGTGTTACCAAGGACGTTTTAAAAGTAATAATATGGAAAATTTTGTTTTATCGGTCCTTCACTCTCGTATCTAGGGGGAGTGTTACCACGGATGTATCAAAAGTTCTAAGGTTAATGATTTTACAAGTAATGATGTGGAAAATCATTTGTGAAATATAAAATATAACATTTTATAATGAGTTTCACAATTAGTTTAAAAATTAACTCTGCAAGTTAAACGGTCGGTTAATACGGTTTTCAGTGTTAAAAGCATACAGATATGAAACATTTCATACGCAATAATAAGTTTAAGTACTTGATTGCCTTGTACTTTTTCTTGTATTCTTCCCCTGAAAACATGAAAAACATGGAAAAAGGTGTAGGGGTATGAACTCACCAGACGAGAAATGTGCCGGATAGGATGCTAAGTGTCAGTTTAGGGCTTGAACACGCACGAGGTTCCTATGTAACATGAGGAGATACAAAATTGTATTTAATTAGACATTGAAATACTAATTACGTAAGATGATACACTCCGATGACCAAAAACACCTTAACTCAAGTGTTAGGAATGATACAAGTTGCATCTAAGGGGGTGTAGGGCCTAGATATGGACTTTACTCTTCAAGAGTAAACTCTTAGAGGAGATTACGGCCCATAGACCATATCCCCATGAGTTTACAGTCATAAACTAATGGGTGGTGTGTTCTTGGATGCTCAAAGGCCTTATAACACTTGGGAAATTAAGCTAGGTTCAATTCTAGGGAATACGAGGTGATTAAATCATCAAATGGACCATTTATGGGAGTTTACGGCGGTAAACATAGAGTTTACAGCCATAAACTCTTACTTGTCCCTTCCTTTTGTGTTTTGATGGTTCTAGGTTAAGCACAAATGATTCTAGTCCAATATACAAGTCATGGAAGGAAGTTAAGGCACCATTTGACCTCCTTAGAGGAGTTTACGGCCAAGGGACCAATCCTTGGGGGGTTTATGGCCATAATCTCCTAAGGTCAAGATTTCCTTGATGTTTAAGGTCCCTACATCGATGGTGGTTGGTTGTAGACAATATTCCAAGCCATAGGAGGTGTTTAAGGGGAAATTTAACACCTTAAATGGTGTTTACGGCCTATGAAGGGGTGTTTACGGTCCAAGAATGTTCTTGGGCCATAAACTCATGTTTACTCCCCAAATGACAAGATTTTTGTGTTCCAAACTCGTACATGCAAGTCCTTAAGTCATAGATAAGCACTAGAAGTGATTTGGAAGGGTTTTGGGGCTTCAAAACCCCGTTTAAGTCTTTTTACAGTTTGGGGATGTTCTTGGGCCGTAAACACAAGTTTTTGATACTTTTGGATGATTTAAACACGGATTTGCATGCTAAACAAGCTAAACTATAAGCAAGGATAGATCACTTACCAATTTGGAACTTGAAAGGGGTGTTTTTGGATAAAATTGGCTTGTAGAGAAAGAGAGAGAGAGAGAGAGAGAGAGTAGAGAGAGAGAGTGTGTGTTAAGAGAGTGGAAAAGCTTCAAATGAAGTCCATTAAATTTTATATAGGGTTTGAGTTTGTGGCTCGGTGGAAATCTACCCGATACCGACGTTAAACGGAGCTTATGGTCGTACCCGATTAAGTATTCGTAACCCGACTTAGTTGTAACTAAAAATCTTTCAAATGAATATTGTGGGTGTTCTCACATGTTTCTAATGCGTTTGTACACTCATGAAGTCATAATAAAAGTCTCAATTTAAATAACCTAATCCAAAAGTTAACGGAAAAAGTTAATAAAAACTAGTTTATTAACGGAAAAAGAGGTTACAATGACGGGATAAATTTCAGGTTGTCACAGAACTCACTAAGCTTCGTGCTTACGATTTATAGTTTTCTTTTCAGGTACCTCTTCAGCGAAGGGGAAGGAGCTGGCGTGGTAGCGGCACATCATACACGCACATTGTTTTCCGTACCATGAGTCATTCTGGGATTTTGTACTCTGATATTTGATTGTTTTCATATTTCGGTTTTCAAACATGATGTATGTTATGAAATGGTTTGATCAGACAATGTTTTATTTACAAATGTTTTCTAAAGTATTGATTTAAAAACAAAATTTTTGGACATGAAATTTGGGTCGTTACGGATGCGCTTTGTAGGACTGTCTTTTGGATTGATCGGTTGAATTGGTCCATGGTTCTTAACATGGGTCTGGATGAGCTAGCCCACATCTATGATCTTTTAACTTTTAGGTCTTCTTGTTTCCGGTGTAAAGTCAAAACCAACAAAACACACCTAATTTTGAAAACAAAACAAAATGATGGTGCTTGGAAAGAGAAATTTTTCTTTGTGAAACGCAAGTCCATCCCCAATGGTGATCTTCTGCCAACGAACTGGTTCAGAAATGGTAGGATTTGATTTATTATGTTAAGGATCACAAAAATTCATAGTTTCTTATTTTTATTTTATTTTATGCAACCACCAAGTTCGAGGAACTTACTCCTGCCATCTAAGAGACTGAAGAGAACATCGAGCTTTTTCTCGCTTTGCCTGAAACTGAAAGAACCTTCAAGTCTGAGCAACCCAGCTTCCAAGAGAGTTCATTCACTACCTTACCGTTGTCTACTGATGGATCCTTTGTTTATATATTCTACTTTTAGATCCTATGTAATTTTTAGGATCCAAGGCCACACACTCTAGCACTCGCTTCGACCTCTTTAACCCTGAGGAGGTCATCTCAGGTGGCCAACTTATGGTAAAAAAGGAAAAGACTTCCTATTCTCTTCCTCCAAAGAGGGCTTCGATCGATCTGACTATCAAGACTCCTGGGTCCAAGAAGTGAAAATCTTATGAGATCTCTAATCTTAACCTGGAGGGCCTAGGGGCAGATGAGGCTATGAAAAAGCTAATCTCCTTCTCTCAGACCGTTAGTATTCTTAGGTTCTTTTTTTCTTGATTGTATTATACTAACTATTTCCTTTCTTAGGTTTTGGACCATGTCTCCTGATCAACCGAGGATCTAAGGTTTCGAGTTGTGGAGGCAAAGCGCACCCTAAAGAAACACGAGATGATCTAGGAAGCGACCAACAAGGATCTCTTGATGAGAGTGGAGAATACGAGCAAGGAGAATGAAGAGAATGATGAGGAGCATAACCCAAGAGGTTGATGATGTGATTGCAGAGCTCAAGAGTAGCATCGTTGAAGCTATTTGGAAGGCGAAGATTAAGTTTGTATAGGACGTGGAGAAAGGAAACACTGGATCCTGGAATGTGGCTGGTTGGCATGATGGCTTGGTTAAGTTAAATGGTAAAGTATTTAGTGTCAGTGGGGATCCCGCGGGGCCAATGGAGAAGAAGAAGGAAGGAGAAGATGAAGAGAAGAAGGAGGAGGCAAAGGTGACTCTAGCATGTGTTGATCAATCCTTGGGTAGTAATTAAATTTGATTAGTTAAAAACTGGGGTAAAAGAGCTTTTACACTTGGTCTGTGAACAGTTTAATTTCTTGATGGGTTGATGGGTTGGTTGTCGAAATACATACAATTTAGGCTTTACAAAAATCATTAGGATCTTAAAATCTAAGGTAGATAGTCTCAAGATGGGATCCTAAGGATTAGGAGAGATAAACTTTGGTTCAAAAATACTAAGAGTTGTAGGATAAGAAGATTAAGATAGGTAGAATCTGAGAGGAGTTATTAAACATAACCTCCTCTCTAGGCGTATTGTCTTAGTAGACATAGATTAAAAGTTAAACATAGATAGAACCTAGTGATAGATTTTGAAATCCTTTCCACAAATTTCAATCATCTTTTCAGTTGTCTTCTTGAACGTTTCCTCAGGATCTTAGCCTTGGAGAAGACCTGAGCATTTCGTAATCTGTGGATTTGATCTATGGAAGATCCTTCTGAATATATTCTTGGGTAAATCCCAACTCAAATTATACTAGGGAAAATTTCAACTTAAAATACTAGGGAAGATCCTAGCTTAGAATACTAGGGAAGATCCCAACTTATAATATTGGGGAAGATCCCAACTTATAATATTGGGAAAGAACCCAACTTAGAGTACTAGGGAAGATCCAAATCGTAAAATAACATGATAATGTTATAAATTGTAGACTAACACTTAGTATCTTAACATATGTTTAGAGATAAGTGGGTTGCCAAGTCATTAAAGCATGAAAGGATAGCCTTATCCACTTCCATAGTTAGATATTGTGCATCCAAGCAGGGTGTGGAGACCCAAACACGGATTAAAGAGGTCATTAATCTTTAAACCTTAGATGGGATTAGGTACCCTTGATCGGAGGAGAGATCATTAATCTCGATTCATGGTTGGTAAGATCCTTGAGTCTCTGCATGTTGAAAACATTAGCTTGGGTGGGAGTTAGCTTGGCTAACACCCCTTCTATGTTTAAGCCAGTAATGATCTTGAGAAAAAGACAATAATCAAAGGGAAAATTGAGGGTAAGGAGCAGGTGTGTACGTTGACTTTGTTATAATGAAGTACAATGAATTTGACTTATATGAAGCATGCTTTAAGGTGTATATCATTCCATGATCTTAACAAGATACTTCCTTCTAGAGTAGCCATCCAATATTCCCCCTTTCTTGATTTTGAATCAATGAGGTAGGGTCCTTCCTACTTGGATTCTATTTTACCTACCTTAGGATCATTGGTATTTTGAAATGCATTTATGAGGGCTAAGTCTCCTATTTGGAATATTCTAATCTTCCTATTTTTATTGTAAGCTTTGGTAATCCTTTGTCGATTAGCAACGATGTGGATCTTCGCAAGATCCCTTAATTCATTAATCGTGTCAAGATCATGAGCTAGGATCCTATCGTTATTGTCTTGAGTCTGAAGTTAGTATCTTGCCATCGGAATCACCACTCCAGTTGCGATCACTTCCTCTACTCTAAATAATAAAAAGTATGGGGTTTGACATATTACTACCTCTGTTGTAGCTATATTTTCCCATAGAATGAAAAGAAGTTCTTCAGCCCACCTCCCCTTCTTTTCATCTAATTTCCTTGTTAGTTTATTGACTATGATCTTATTACTGGATTATGATTATCTATCAGCTTGAGGGTGAACTGGGGTGGACATTATCATTTTGATTCCCCAACAAGTGAAAATGTCCCTAGTTCTTTTGCTGATGAACTGGAATCCATTTTCACATATGACTTCTTACGGGATCCCAAATCTAGTCAGGATATTGCATTTGATGAATGAGACTACTTCTTTATCCCTCACTTGAACAAAAGCCTCAGCTTCGATCCATTTTGAGAAGTAGTATTTCATTGCCAGCATGAAGACCTTTCCACCTATTGCCTTGGGCAATTTATCTACTATGTCCATTCCCATTTCATGAACGGACAAGAAGAAATGATGGGGTGTAAAGGTTATGTTGGCTGATGAACGATATTGATATGTATTTGGAAAGCATCACACTTTTGAGTGTGTAAGAAGTCGTCTTTCTTCATGGTTAGACAATAGTATCATGTTCTTAATACTTTGGAGTATAAAGATATGCCTCCATTGTGTTTTCCATAATCCCCTTCATATATATATTTTAAGACTTTAATAGCTTCATGATCCTCTAAGCATCTTAGATATGGCCCTCCACAGATTTCTTGTATAATATTCCTTGGATCATCACAAAGCGTGAGGCCCTTATCTTGAATGCTTTGTCACTCTTTACTTCTGTTGGGATCGTACCATTCTGGAGGTATTCTATGATGGGTTGGATCCAGGATCTTGTATGAAGTTGCGAATCCTGAATGTTTGGACCAGGATCTTAAACATCAGGATCCTGGTGGGGGATTGGAGAAAGTGATATTCGATTGTTGTGATGTTAGTTGCTTGATCGGGCTTATAGGTGGTGTGATCTTTTGGCATCTTGGTTGGATCTTATATTGTTGGGTTCACTACGTGAACTATTGGGATCTTGGTCTCCGGTGGGATCCTAAGGGAAGATCCTAGATTGGCTAGTGCATTTGCATCAACATTATCTTCTCTAGGAACTTGGTTTAAGCTGAAGCTTGTAAATTATAAGGTTAATTTTGTATGTATTTGAATGTATAATGCTAATGTTTCACCTTTGACTACATATGATCCATTAAAATAGTTAGTTATTAATAGTGAATCCACATATACCTGAGATCCTTGATTTGAAGATACTTAGCTACTTGTAGCCTCATGATTAGTGCATCATATTCTCCATTGTTAGTTGCATTGAAATTTCAACTAATTGTCTGGGGTAGGATGTCCTCCTGTGGCGATTTTAGTATGATCCCAAGGCTTGTTCCACTAAAGTTAGAGGCTCCATATGTTAAGAGTATCCACTTCCCTATGCTTTCTTCTTTCTGAAGTTGTTGAATTTCTAATTATACCTCAGGTTGTAGGTCATCACTAAAATCAGCCACAAAATTTGCTAGCGGTTATGACTTTATTGCCGATATTGGCTTGTATTGAATGTTATAAGTGATGAGCTTCACCGACCACTTAGCCATTCTACCTGGCATTTCTGGTTTTCTCATGACATTCTTAATAGGATAGGTGTTTTGATGTGAATAGTATGAGTTTCAAAATAATGTTTTAGTTTTGTAGAAACTATTGTTAGGTTTTAAGCACTATAAGACTCCTATGGTGCACATGCAACCCTAGATGATTTGGATCTATGTTTTCTCTAATTATACATGCACTTTTAATTTTCCAAAGCACACATCCTAACTAGCATACAATAGAGGATATGCAACATAAAACTCATAGTTAGATGAATACCTCTTATGTAGTTTGAAGTTCTTGGCCTTTGAAAGCTGTATCAAACTTGTGTTAAGTTTAAAACACTTTAGACAGTATACAGATGGATTCATGACAGTCTTACCTCAATACCTACTTCCAAAGTATGATCGGTTGTGGATAGCTTGAATAACCTAGTTACTTGGGAAGTCAAAACATGCAAAGTGAAACACAAGAATAATCGAATCCAATATGGTCTCAAAACTTTTGAATATAAATAAAACACCTTTTATTTAACCACTATATTGATTACACATTATTCATTGTATAATGTTTCGATTTATCAACTAAATACTTGAATTAAAACAATAGTTATCGCATGCTCCAAGCATGTACACTATGTTTATCTATGGTCCTTACTATGTGAAAAAGATCAATTGTAAACATTTCCAAGGACACTCATTTCACAATTCCAAATCCTTATCGTAAGTTTAAGAAGATCAAATCCTTGCCACTTACTGTAATCTGTTAGATTCTAAGCTTATATGTAGTGATCCTTTTGTAATTACTATGTACACAAGTCACAATGACTTTTTCAATTACAAAACTTTTCATTGGAGATTGTTACAAGAAAATTCCATAGATATGAAGTCTCATATTCAAAGCGCATTCCTTTGAACATCCTTCTAGCATAAAAGTTTCTAACTTACTCATAGATTCTTGATATCCAAATTGCATTATGGAAACTTTTCGATAATTGCCATACGACTATCCATTCTTCATAGAATCCTATCTATTCAAAATCATATTAATATGGTCCATTCATTACTATACTTCCAACATTCCTTAAGCAACCAATCCTTAGCAAACCTCGGATCGTCCTTGAAAGTTGTTTAATAACTTTAGTCTTATCCGGTTCTAGTGCTTTTTCCCTCTTAATGCCCTAGACATTTGGAAATTTTGAACAAGAGAATATTATAGCACATGTAATCGATCCTATATCTGAAGCATATGGGACATGATTTATAATGTCTTACATAAAGACCCGATACTTTACTAGTCTCTTTCTATAACATTTCCATGTATAGAATTTCTTTATGTCGAATCTTTTCAACATAACATTCATATATGTCCTTGACTAAATTTGATTAAAATCTCAATCTAAACTTTTAGAATTGAAATGAAGTATAAGTTCCTCTCCCTTAATTATAGCAAAACTGTGACATCCCCATTTTCACGGCCAGAAAAGACCGATTTAGTTTATGCTTTATAAAAATCAAAGTACTTCTTTTAATAAAAATGTTGCGGAATTTGTTCCCAGAAAAAAACATGATAAATACGTTATTAAAACATTTTTGAAGAAACATATTTTATTCATTTCAAAACGTTTGGGATGTCATCGTTAATACAGAAACATAAGCATAAATAGAACTTACATTTACTACACTAATGATCTACATCTCTTTAAATCTCTCAGTGTAAAGTGACTTCGTATCAACACTTGTGATATAAATAAATTGAGTGGGTCAGGTTGGGAAACCTGGTGAGTACATAAGGTTTTCAACCCACAATAATATAATTATTATGTTTAAACAATCAAACAATCAACCCAATTACCCATCCCCATTATCTTCTTTAGTCTTAAGGAACCCTAAGAATCAGCTATTCCTCGTTTATTTATTCCTAAGGATCATCCTAAGGAATCGACACGAAGTCCATCATTACCAAGGCTTATAGAATATATATGGTGAACACGCAGTCCAAAACATCTGGTAAACACTTAGTTCAATAGTAACCAGTGAACACACTTAGTTCAAAATACCTAGTGAACACACTCAGTTCAAAGATACCTAGTGAACACACTCAGTTCAAAAAATACATAATCAACACCTAGTTCAAAAATACCTACAGGTTACGAGCCTGCTATCGTTCCACTGGACCGTCTAGTATCGTCCATAGTCGTCATCTATACTCCACTAGATGACAGGATCACTGACAACACTGATGTCTCCCATCGTGTTATCACAAAACAACTATTTCATCTACCCATGTTTTACCCAACACCTTTTGTAGATATAAAATATGTATACAGTTTAAATCATTTAAAACATGTATAAAAATCTTTCACCCAACATAGATAGCAAGTATTCAAACAATATGCACACATAGCACGTAATTTATATTAAAATACTTCATATCTATGTGTAAGATGAAAGGGACTATGCACTCACTTGAAAGGTGGTGACTTAGTATTCGAACAACGCTTCGATACTCTCAAAACGATATTCCTTCGATAAAACCTAGTATCGATACCACTAGGGTTTAGTCTAACGATAACCGCGACAAATTAATAGTCTGACTATTATTATTATTATATAAGCGTTAATAACACTCAATATAACTCATAATAATAACTCAAATAATTATTTTAAGGACCTAATAACATTCCTATAATTATTTGAAAGCTATATTAAAAATTGCGTAAGGGTAGCACACTTACAGTGAATTTTATTGAAAACCGGAACTTAATTGGAGCAGCGTTTCGAAACCGAAAGGCTCTTTTCTCGGGACTCCGGGAGCCTTGGGGCTTCCCTCGGATGCTACGAGGTTTATCTAGGGTTTATAAGGCTTAACGAGCTAGAGAGAGTGTAGAGAGAGAGAGAGAGAGAAGACTTGAGTTGGTGTGGAAGAAGGCTGCACCTCGCAACCTTTTATAGCCGTGGAACCTCGGTTACGCTGAGCGTAATTCCGAGGTACGTTGGGCGTACTCTCGCATCGTACAACACGCATCGCAATTCGGATGGTGGTGCGTAGCTCATTTGGGTTCGCAGAGCACAGCTGTATGTTGGGTGTTCTTAGCTCGGATGCTGGGCGTATGCGAAGGACGACGTGTCATCATCTGAAGAAGTCCTGATCATCATCGAACGGCTGGAATTCATCGATCCCACATCAGATTTCGCAAATGCCCTTTCCGACTTCTAAAAATCATAACTTTCGCATACGAGCTCCATTTTTTACGTTCTTTATATCCACACGAAGGTGGGAACATACTCTACAACTGTCGATTAGACTCCGTCAGCTAATTTTGGCTCGATTTTAAATTTTATATTATTAACATGCCGTGACAGGATTGGTCCGTTAAATTTTCATAACTTCTTCATCCGATGTCCATTTTCGCCGATCGTTTTCTCGTTAAGCTACTCTTAACGACATCTTCGATTATCGTTTAGGTCGGGTCGGCTAAAAATCACCCGATCTAACATTCGAATTTCGGGGGCTGTACAGTTCTAATCCGAAACTTCGAAAAATCATAACTTCTTCATACGAAGTCAGATTTAGGCGTTCTTTTTATCGATGTTCTTAGTTTAACATATTCTACGACTTTTGTTTAGATTGCTAAGGCTAAATCTCGCTCTATCGTAAATTCACTATTTACGATTCCCGGTGGCGTGTCGGTTCCATCGCAAAACTTCGACGGGTCATAACTTCTTCGTTATAACTCAAATTTCATCGTTCTTTATATGTACGGAAACCTTGTGAATTATACTAAAACTTGGTTGAAATTATTTATTCTAAATAATCTTTTGTTGAAAAGTTGTTTTCGGCACTTATTGCCTCTAAATTGACTAGCCCGGATCTACGGGCGTTACAATTATCTCCCCCTTAGGATGATTACGTCCCGAAATCATCAATGTAACAGGGTCGTATGGTGACTCCATACGTTATCTCTTCATCTTAGGTAATAATTATAAATTCTATATTCCTTCTTAGACTTATTGACTGTAATCAGTACTTGATCGTGCGCCTCGTCTCTACCTCAGGTTTGACTCCAAATAATGACCTATCATCATGTGATGAACTTTTAGACCCATGTCTTTTAGTGTTAAATTCTGGAATGGAATATGCCTTCCTTCATGGTCTAATGTGATATAATCACATTTTAACATGTAGCATTTCTAGCTACCAACTTTTTTTTTAACGAGTGCGATACTTCTATTGATCGCTTTGATTTCAATCTTTTGGTTTAAGTCGGACACTAAATCATACTTGGTGCTCTGAACTACATAACCTACTCATCGTAGTCGGACTCAATGTGATATGACCACTAGGGTCGGGATAATAACAATCTTCTTAGTCTTTATCGAAACAATGGTAACGACATACCTTGAATAAAACGAAATCAATTACTAGCTTCTTGGTAACCTTATGACTTTACCTGATCCAAGTGTGAGTCCTGTGGTTCCGGTAGTATAGGCCTCTACTACCATTCACACCTACTCATACTCGTCCCAAGTATTGTCTCGCAGTTTTCCAAGTTATTATCACAAAAACATTTTTTTTAACACATAAAAATGTGTCCAAACAGTCACAAAAGTTTCCCTAGACTCTACTAGGACTTCTTTTATGCGTATCTTCAATCATCAATTCTGCTTCAGCTCGGTGGAAATGTCATACGATGTGTCAACTTCATGAATTACGCTAATCATTCCATTATCATGCCAATCGAAGGTGTACTTCGGACGTACTGTACTCCTCTAAACGTACTGCATGACATATTCTAAAGGCAAGATACCACTCTTATGATATCTTCCGATAGGTGTCATTCACTATCGTAAGCCTTTTCATTTCCTCCACTTACTTAATTCTCTATGAGTCCTTATCATGACATTCTATTCTCCAAAGCAAGCGTTTGGTGTATCGATACGAGAACATAGATAGAGGATGAATTAGACGCGTATTCCTCCTTATTACTCCAAAAAGTTACATGCCAGTTCTAATATCGTAATTAAACGTTTAGAAACCTGAGCACATAAAATTTCCAGATCCGGTTGGCAAAACACCATAGATCCGATCATATAATGCATATCATAAATCATTTAGCACATAAAAGCATGTTAGGAATTTTCCCTAAATAAGCTAGTGTTTGTATCTATTTAGGTGTATTACCTAAATTTTATTAGACACATTCATCATAATCATTGCTTAGCATTCTAAGTTTAAGTCTAGAAATAAATGCATATTCCTAGTTCACTTAAACTAATGCTCTGATCCCAACTGTGACATCCCCATTTTCACGGCCAGAAAAGACCGATTTTGTTTATGCTTTATAAAAATAATAGTACTTCTTTGAATAAAAATGTTGCGGAATTTGTTCCCAGAAAAAACATGATAAATACGTTATTAAAACATTTTCAAAGAAACGTATTTTATTCATTTCAAAATGTTTGGGATGTCATCGTTAATACAGAAACATAAGCATAAATAGAACTTACATTTATTAAACTAGTGATCTACATCTCTTTAAATCTCTCAGTGTAAAATGACTTCGTATCAACACCTGTGATATAAATAAACTGAGTGGGTCAGGTTGGGAAACCTGGTGAGTACATAAGGTTTTCAACCCACAATAATATAATTATTATGTTTAAACAATCAAACAATCAACCCAATTACCCATCCCCATTATCTTCTTTAGTCTTAAGGATCGACCCTAAGAATCAGCTATTCCTCATTTATTTATTCCTAAGGATCATCCTAAGGAATCGACACGAAGTCCATCATTACCAAGGCTTATAGAATATATATGGTGAACACGCAGTCCAAAACATCTGGTAAACACTTAATTCAATAGTAACCAGTGAACACACTTAGTTCAAAATACCTAGTGAACACACTCAGTTCTAAGATACCTAGTGAACACACTCAGTTCAAAAAATACATAATCAGCACCTAGTTCAAAAATACCTACAGGTTACGAGCCTGCTATCGTTCCACTGGACCGTCTAGTATCGTCCATAGTCGTCATCTATACTCCACTAGATGACTGGATCAGTGACAACACTGATGTCTCCCATCGTGTTCTCACAAAAAAACTATTTCATCTACCCATGTTTTACCCAACACATTTTGTAGATATAAAATATGTATACAGTTTAAATCATTTAAAACATGTATAAAAATCTTTCACCCAACATAGACAGCAAGTATTCAAACAATATGCACACATAGCACGTAATTTATATTAAAATACTTCATATCTATGTGTAAGATGAAAGGGACTATGCACTCACTTGAAAGGTGGTGACTTAGTATTCGAACAGCGCTTCGATACTCTCAAAACGATATTCCTTCGATAAAACCTAGTATCGATACCACTAGGGTTTAGTCTAACGATAATTGCGACAAATTAATAGTCTGACTATTATTATTATTATATAAGCATTAATAACACTCAATATAACTCATAATAATAACTCAAATGATTAGTTTAAGGACCTAATAACATTCCTATAATTATTTGAAAGCTATATTAAAAATTGCGTAAGCGTAGCACACTTACAGCGAATTTTATCGAAAACCGGAACTTAATTGGAGCAGCGTTTCGAAACCGAAAGGCTCTTTTTCTCGGGACTCCGGGAGCCTCGTTGCTTCCCTCGGATGCTACGAGGTTTATCTAGGGTTTATAGGGCTTAACGAGCTAGAGAGAGAGTGTAGAGAGAGAGAGAGAAGACTTGAATTGGTGTGGAAAGAAGGCTGCACCTTGCACCCTTTTATAGCCGTGGAACCTCGGTTACGCTGGGCGTAATTCCGAGGTACGTTGGGCGTACTCTCGCATCGTACAACACGCATCGCGCTTCGGATGGTGGTGCGTGGCTCATTTGGGTTCGCAGAGCACAGCTGTACGTTGGGCGTTCTTAGCTCGGACGCTGGGCGTATGCGAAGGACGACGTGTCATCATCTGAAGAAGTCCTAATCATCATCGAACGGCTGGAATTCATCGATCCCACATCAGATATCGCAAAATCCCTTTCCGACTTCTAAAAATCATAACTTTCGCATACGAGCTCCGTTTTTGACGTTCTTTATATCCACGCGAAGGTAGGAGCGTACTCTACAACTTTCGTTTAGACTCTGTCAGCTAATTTTTCTCGATTTTAAATTTTATATTATTAACATGCCGGGACAGGATTGGTCCGTTAAATTCTCATAACTTCTTCATCCGATGTCCGTTTTCGCCCTTCTTTTTCTCTTTACGCTACTCTTAACGAGATCTTCGATTCATGTTTAGGTCGTGTCGGCTAAAAATCACCCGATCTAACATTCGAATTTCGGGGGCTGTACAGTTCTAATCCGAAACTTCGAAAAATCATAACTTCTTCATACGAAGTCAGATTTAGGCGTTCTTTTTATCGATGTTCTTAGTTTAACATATTCTACGACTTTTGTTTAGATTGCTAAGGCTAAATCTCGCTCTATCGTAAATTCACTATTTACGCTTCCCGGTGTCGTGTCGGTTCCATCGCGAAACTTCGACGGGTCATAACTTCTTCGTTATAACTCAAATTTCGTCGTTCTTTATATGTACGGAAACCTTGTGAATTATACTAAAACTTGGTTGAAATTATTTATTCTAAATAATCTTTTGTTGAAAAGTTGTTTTCGGCACTAATTGCCTCTAAATTGACTAGCCCGGATCTACGGGCGTTACAATTATCTCCCCCTTAGGATGATTACGTCCCGAAATCATCAATGTAACAGGGTCGTATGGTGACTCCATACGTTATCTCTTCATCTTAGGTAATAATTATAAATTCTATATTCCTTCTTAGACTTATTGACTGTAATCAGTACTTGATCGTGCACCTCGTCTCTACCTCAGGTTTGACTCCAAATAATGACCTATCATCATGTGATGCACTTTTAGACACATGTCTTTTAGTGTTAAATTCTGGAATGGAATATGCCTTCCTTCATGGTCTAATGTGATATAATCACATTTTAACATGTAGCATTTCTAGCTACCAACTTTTTTTTTAACAACGAGCGCGATACTTCTATTGATCGCTTTGATTTCAATATTTTGGTTTAAGTCGGACACTACATCAAACTTGGTTCTCTGAACTACGTAACCTACTCATCGTAGTCGGACTCAATGTGACATGACCACTAGGGTCGGGATAATAACAATCTTCTTAGTCTTTATCGAAACAATGGTAACGACATACCTTGAATAAAACGAAATCAATTACTAGCTTCTTGGTAACTTTGTGACTTTCCCTGATCCAAGTGTGAGTCATGTGCTTCCGGTAGTATAGGCCTCTACTACCATTCACACCTACTCATACTCATCCCAAGTATTGTCTCGCAGTTTTCCAAGTTATTATCACAAAAACATTTTTTTTAACACATAAAAATGTGTCCACACAGTCACAAAAGTTTCCCTAGACTCTACTAGGACTTCTTTTATGCGTATCTTCAATCATCAATTCTGCTTCAGCTCGGTGGAAATGTCATACGATGTGTCAACTTCATGAATTAAGCCAATCATTCCATTATCCTACCAATCGAAGGTGTACTTCGGACGTACTGTACTCCTCTAAACGTACTGCATGACATATTCTAAAGGCAAGATACCACTCTTATGATATCTTCCGATAGGTGTCATTCACTATCGTAAGCCTTTTCATTTCCTCCACTTACTCAATTCTCTATGAGTCCTTATCATGACATTTTATTCTCCAAAGCAAGCGTTTGGTGTATCGAGACGAGAATATAGATAGAGGATGAATTAGACGCGTATTCCTCCTTATTACTCCAAAAAGTTACATGCCAGTCCTAATATCGTAATTAAACGTTTAGAAACCCGAGCACATAAAATTTCCTGATCCGGTCGGCAAAACACCATAGATCCGATCATATAATGCATATCATAAATCATTTAGCACATAAAAGCATGTTAGGAACTTTCCCTAAATAAGCTAGTGCTTGTGTCTATTCAGGTGTATTACCTAAATTTTATTAGACACACTCCTCACAATCATTGCTTAGCATTCTAAGTTTAAGTCTAGAAATAAATTCATATTCCTAGCTCGCTTAAACTAATGCTCTGATACCAACTGTGACATCCCCATTTTCACGGCCAGAAAAGACCGATTTTGTTTATTCTTATAAAAATCAGAGTACTTCTTTCAATAAAAATGTAGCGGAATTTGTTCCCATAAAAAATCATTATAAATATGTTATTAAAACATTTTCGAAGAAACGTATTTTATTCATTTCAAAACGTTTGGGATGTCATCATTAATACAGAAACATAAGCATAAACAGAACTTACATTTATTTACACTAGTGATCTACATCTCTTTAAATCTCTCAGTGTAAAGTGACTTCGTATCAACACCTTGATATAAATAAATTGAGTGGGTCAGGTTGGGAAACCTGGTCAGCACATAGGGTTTTCAACCCACAATAATACAATTATTATGTTTAAACAATCAAATAATCAACCCAATTACCCATCCCCATTATCTTCTTTAGTCTTAAGGATCTACCCTAAGAATCGGCTATTCCTCGTTTATTTATTCCTAAGGATCATCCTAAGGAATCGACACGAAGTCCATCATTACCAAGGCCTATAGAATATATCTGGTGAACACGTAGTCCAAAACATCTGGTAAACACTTAGTTCAAAAGTAACCAGTGAACACACTTAGTTCAAAATACCTAGTGAACATACTCAGTTCAAAGATACCTAGTGAACACACTCAGTTCAAAAATACATAATGAGCACCTAGTTCAAAAACACGTACAGGTTACGAGCCTGCTATCGTTCCACTGGATCGTCTAGTATTGTCCATAGTCGTCATCTATACTCCACTAGTTGACTGGATCACTGACAACACTGATGTCTTCCATCGTGTTATCACAAAACAACTATTTCATCTACCCATGTTTTACCCAACATATTTTTTAGATATAAAATACATATATAGTTTAAATCATTTAAAACATGTATAAAAATCTTTCACCCAGCATAGACAGCAAGTATTCAAACAATATGCACACATAGCACGTAATTTATATTAAGATACTTCATATCTATGGGTAAGATGAAAGGGACTATGCACTCACTTGAAAGGTGGTGACTTAGTATTCGAACAGCGCTTCGATACTCTCAAAATGATATTCCTTCGATAAAACCTAGTATCGATACCACTAGGGTTTAGTCTAACGATAATCGTGACAAATTAATAGTCTGACTATTATTATTATTATATAAGCGTCAACAACACTCAATATAACTCATAATAATAGCTCAAAAAATTATTTGAAGGACCTAATAACATTCTTATAATTATTTGAAAGCTATATTAAAAATTGTGGAAGCGTAGCACACTTACAACGAATTATATCGAAAACCGGAACTTAATTGGAGCAGCGTTTCGAAACCGAACGACTCTTTTTCTCGGGATTCCGGGAGCCTTGGGGCTTCCCTCGGATGCCACGAGGTTTATCTAGGTTTTATAGGGCTTAAGGAGGTAGAGAGAGAGAGAGAGAGAGAGAGAGAGAGAGAGAATACTTGAATTGGTGTGGAAAGAAGGCTGCACCTCGCACCCTTTTATAGCCCTGGAACCTCGGTTACGTTGGGCGTACTCTCACATCGTACAACATGCATTGCTCTTTGGATGGTGGTGCATGGCTCATTTGGGTTCACAGAGCATAGTTGTACGATGGGCGTTCTTAGCTCGGACGTTGGGTGTATGCGAAGGACGACATGTCATCATCTAAAGAAGTCCTGATCATCATCGAACGGCTGGAATTCATCGATCCCACATCAGATTTCGCAAATTCCCTTTCCGAATTCTAAAAATCATAACTTTCGCATAAGAGCTCCATTTTTTGCGTTCTTTATATCCACGCGAATATGGGAACGTACTCTACAACTTTCGTTTACATTCCGTCGGCTAATTTTTGCTCGATTTTAAATTTTATATTATTAACATGCCGAGACAGGATTGGTCCGTTAAATTCTCATAACTTCTTCATCCGATGTCCGTTTTTGCCCATCTTTTTCTCGTTACGCTACTCTTAACGAGATATTCGATTCTCTTTTAGGTCGTATTGGCTAAAAATCACCCGATCTAACATTCGAATTTCAGGCTGTACACTGCTAATCCGAAACTTCGAAAAATCATAACTTCTTCATACAAAGTCAGATTTGGGCGTTGTTTTTATCGATGTTCTTAGTTTAACATATTCTACGACTTTTGATTTAGATGTCTAAGGCTAAACTTCTTGCTCTATCGTAAATTCACTATTTACGCTTCCCAGTGTCGTGCCGGTTTCGTTGCGAAACTTCGACGGGTCATAACTTCTTCGTTATAACTTGGATTTCGTCATTCTTTATATGTACGGAAACCTTGTGACATATACTACAACTTGGTTCAAATTATTTATTCTAAATAATCTTTTGTTGAAAAGTCGTTTTCGGCACTTATTGCCTCTAAATTGACTAGCGCGGATCTACGGGCGTTACAAAAACAACTTTTCAAACCCTACAACTTTGCGAATTGAAACCTTTGTTTTCTATAATTAACATTGCTAACTCGCAACACTTACCATAATAAATACGCTCCCACTAGCAGAGTAATTATTATCTTACTAGCATAACACTTATGCTCCCACTAGCTTTGGCAAGTACTCAGAAATCAGTTGGACTTCTAGAAATCAATACTTATTGACTTTCTTATAAAAATTTAGATTTCTGATACGAGATGCTTCAATAAGCCTTTATCTAAGCTCATACACCTTTTATTAGAAAGCTCACATGTGTGTCTAAACTATTCAGAACCTACAACAATAAGTTCCAAATGTTCAAACTATTTTCCATTTCTCACAATTCAAACTATGAAGAGGGATGTTGTAATCATAATTGAATTTGAGAATGCAAATATCACAATTGCTAACTCTTTAAAATCTACTAAGTGAAATCGTTTCCTCACAATAATTTTCATGAATTACAGAGAAACCTTATGACACCTAGATTTTATGATGTATGTGCTCTTATCCATGTGACTTTGTCATAACCATAATCACAAGAAAAGGTTAGTGACAAGTCCAAAAATCATATGGACTGAACTTGTTCTATCTTAATTTCTTGCCATCTGGCAGCTCAAAGGCCTACCATTACTTCCAAGTTGTTATGAAAATAATTGAGCACTTGTAGAACTCACAAGCATAGTCAACTTTAACTGGAATCAGATCAAAAACAAGAATATGTCAACACAATAGGTTACAAACCTCAAGTTGTGTTCTAGTGATTAACAATAATTTTATTCTTGATTAGTTCTTGAAGCTTTTGAAGATCTTTAAGACTCCTACTAACCTATTGAAATATAAGACTCTCTTTGTCAAGAAACATTACTTGACAAACAAATATTCAAGAGTTAGTGCAGTTTCTTATCAAGAAAAACGCTTCAAGAATTGGTCTTAGTTGGTCTTTGTCTTATCAAATACATCACAACTTACCAATTTCAAAAGTACAAGAGTAAGAAACATTTTACTCTACATTTGATAAGTGTTATAAACCTTTCTTAAGATTATCTCACTAAACTTACAATCATGGAGTATGACTCTAAGACTTGATTTTGGAACGAAGTATGATTTAACCATTTCAACAATTCCCTATTCCTCTTCTTAGCCATAAAAGTGCACTTTAGATGATCAATTGTGATATGGTTCAATAATCACTAAGATGATCATAAAACACGATACTCAAGCACTCTCCTTTCCTTTCATATTGGAGAAACTCTTATCTTTTTTCCTAATTGATTCTTCTTATTCATTCTGCTATACAATAAAACTTTTCCAATTGTTCAGAATTACACTTAATCTTGTAAGTACAACCATATTTACTAAACTTTATTAAATCATAACGAATAGTTTTATCGTTCTTTTTGGTTGACCTCACCAGTGCACAACCAAGTGTACCCGATCCCCTAGTCATTCACTTGACTCACATATACATATGAACAAGGAGTTAGTCTTGGTTTTCCAAAGACGAAGGTTCTTATCCATCACACAATACGAGTTGCACGATTCCAAGTTTCTGGACAATTGAAACTTGAGTGATGATAATCTTTCCTTATTTGGTAAATTATGACACTACCACAAACGAAAGAATCAAATCCATATTGCTAAAATTAGAAACATACAAACATCAATTTTCACAAATGTCATTACAAGTAAATACAAACAAGATATAATCAAAATTACTCTTTATTTATAAAATGTAGAAAACCTTTCCTTATAATGCAAGTACATATGAAACTATGTTTTTAAATATTCATAAACAATCTATCATAACTCCAAGCATCAGCTCAAAAATAGAATCATCGAACCATGCGATCGAAATACATCTCTTCGCGATCTGACTCAACATGCTTTTCCTTTAGGGTTCCTTTGATCCTACAAAACATCAAAATTTAATCTTATCACATCATGTATTAAGAATCTACAAATAGGAAATTAATAGAGTTAGATAGTGGACTTACCTGAAGCAGAGTCAAACTTTTTGACTTTACCATCCTTATGATCCTTCAGGTAGATACGGTAGCTTCGTAACCAATGCCCTTTCTTTTGGAAATAGAAACACATGTACTCTTTAGGAATGGTACACATGAAAATCTCAGACTTAGCCCTTCCCTTTCCTTTGAAAAGTGAAATATTCTCTGGACTTCCAATGTTTCCATTGTCAATATCCATGGAAGTTTGGGAAGTAGATCTTCCAATCAAATTTGCTTTACCAGTGCGCCAAATTATTGTTGATTCAGAAGTAATTAGCAAATGGGTAAGATCAATACGGGTCACGTCGTGGTCTGTCATATCAGTAGTCTTTAATAAACTGACTATGCGACTCGGGAAGTGACTGAAGAACCAAGTCAACAGCCAGTTTCGTTGACAAAACGACTCCTAATATTCCTAGATTTTCAATGTGTGACTTCATCTCCAAGACATCTGCACACACATACCTTCCATCATGGTGTTTTCTAGCCAATAGGGCTTAAGTGACCTTAAACTTTTCAAATCTTTAAACTTTTGGGTTAGGGAGAACTACTGGAGGAGGTGGAGGAAGTGAAGTTCCACTACAACACAAGATTAATCTTTCATCTTGATTGTCTTGTGGAATATCATCTTCATGGGGAATACTTTTCCATAAGATTTGGGAAGACCATAGTTGTCTGACCTAAACATCTATAATGGGAGATATTAAACTTAGTTGATTTAAGTCCTTAATATAACACCTAAATGAAATATTAAGGCTCGGATCCAACACAATATTGTACAATTTGGAAGAGGGATGTCGTAATCCAATTATAAGATATTTGAAAGTAGGTAAATGATAATTTACCAATTTCCATCATTAAAAACAAAATTGATTATTAAGTTTTAAATGAATTGAAATTCCTAGATTCTTTTGAGATTCATTGAACTTTTCAATGGCATATTTAAATACCGATTGTGCCCTTCAAGTTTGTGACTATGATGTCGATGATCACAAACAAGGTGTGAATAACCATGCGAATGTGCTTGGTACTCTTAATGTTACAGATCACCTAATCAATGTGCCAGTTAACCACACATGCTCCATTGATCTATGATTAAAATCAAGCTACCCTTTGCCACTCTTACCAGTCCCAGATTAGTGTGTCGGTTAACCACACAAGTTCCACTAACGACTTAGCAAGGTGAAAAGTGTAATTTCATGGGTTAGCACCAAATTCACATTTTTCCTAAGTAACTAATGTTGTGAATTTATAAGTGTATAGTTACTTGGTATTTTCATTATACTTTTAATGAGAATTAATGTCTTATCCTACCCGTTCGGATAACGACCCTCCACCAGTCAAGGAAGCGGTGGGAGAGAGTGGATACCTATTAAACCACCATTTTATAGGCAATAACCTTATACCCCCTTATAGACTGGCATTGTGAATGAGGCCTCCTAACGGTAAGACTAACCTTTTACTTATACATATATAATATATTAGACTTTTAATTTTATATATTATAAGGGTGTGTTTTAAACTTTTAAAATACTAGATGGTTTAGTCTATTAATAAATTATACTCTTAATTTAATTAATCTTAAACCATGTTATTATGGATTTATTAAACTTCTCTTTTAATTAAATACTTTAATTAATTTAATAAAGTCCATAAGGTGTAATTGAACTATTCAAGGCATCTAGATTATTAAAAATTCAAGATTAAAACTATTTAATTAATTTTTAAGTTATGAACCCAAGAGATGCAACTTTTGAAACCTTTAAATTACTAGAGTTAATGTTTGCATAATTTGAGACTTTTCAAATACCAAAAGTTGAGGACCAGTTTTGTAACTCTTGAAAACCTTTTCATTTCCATAACATATGAGTTTAATGTGATTGTAATGGATGAGACATTTCATGTTCCATAACCTGAGGACAAATTATGGAAGTCATTAAAAACATTTAGATCCATTTTAACAAATAAAAATATCATATAATCTAGGATTGATCTAATTTAACTCATAAGGCAAGATAATTCATATCAACAATTTACAAGTAAATTTGTTTATCATATAACCAACAGTTATCTTAAAAATTTGACAATTATCTTTCATTGGATGAGTAAAATCATTACTATATCAACACAATCAAATTTTATGAAATAAAACATTTTGTGTTAATGATCCTAATCCAAAACAGGTCAAAAATCCTGAAACGCTGCCATCAGAAGCATCAACTCGACGAGTACATGAACTAGACTCATCGAGTTTCCCTTTTACTAAGTGGACTCGTCAAGTCAGGCATTGGACTCGGTGAGTTCATCATTCAGAGGCCAGAAAATTGATTTTTTTCTGCTTTGAAAATTAGCAAGCATCAAATATAACAGAAAACAATCCTAAACTCTAATACCACTGTTGGGTTTTAGGTACTATAACACTCATATGGTACACATGTAACCCTAGATTATTTGGATCTATGTTTTCTCTCATTATACATGTATTTTCAATTCTCCAAAGCACACGTCCTAACTAGCATACAATAGAGGATATGCACCATAAAACTCATAGTTAGATGAACACCTCTTATGTAGTTTGAAGTTCTTGGTCTTTGAAAGCATTAGCACCTCAAGTGTGATGCCTCTAATGTGTCACAAAGACCAAATGCAAGAGGAGACTTGAGAGAATAGGCTAGTTAGCATAAAATAAATTATCATTCTCTTAGAATGAATGGGCAACCGATTTTGGCTCCAGATGATTGCTTTTATAGTGTGACAAATGATAGGTTTTCATCCATGCAAACCCTAATGCACCATGACCCTTCATATTACTTAGGCACCATGGGTTAAACCTCCATGGAATAACCATGAACTAACACATTGGTTTAGCACATCCTAATTAACCATTGATCATTAGCCCACACTATAAGAATCATTGATTTACTTAATTAGTCCATGTATATTTAATTAGTCTCTTTTGATGAATAAATTCATTCCAAATTAATTTTTGATCAATACTAACTAAATAATGTGATTTCTCAATAAATATATTATACTTATAATATATTAATAAATCACAAATAGTCTCATTCTCAAAATTCCATCCTATCAAATTGCACTGGTGAAGGCAACCCAAAAGGACCATGCTACAATCGGGTCAAGTACACCCTAGTTATAGTTATGCGCCTAGACACCAAATCCAATAACTGTAACTAGTGAAAGTATTAATTTTTTAGGATGAGAGTACCTGGTTTCAGGATCCAATAGACTTCTTCTTACATAGTATATAGGGTCTTGGTATCTATCAAGATCCTTGGCTAGGAATGTACTAACAGCGTTCGATGAAACTGAAAGATAATGGAGAAGAGGTTCCCCAACTAGTGGTTTCACCAACATTGGAGCTGAGCTTAGATATTTTTTAAGTTCTTGGAAGGCATCTTCTTGTTCATTGTTCCATTCAAACTTCTTGTTTGTCTTCAAAATATCATAGAAAGATTTGCACCTCTTTGAGGATCTTGAGATGAATCTATTTAAATCTGCCACTGTAACATATACGTTTTGAAATCATGTTTTATAAATGTTAAAAGTAAATAAAATTATGAAATATTATGTGATTTTAGTATTAAGTTCTAACAGATAGTTTTTACTAGAAGTGAAGTAAAACTATGTTTAGATTCAATCAGAAAATATTGGAAGTCTTATGAGATTCCAATCAAAAGACAAATATCGAAATTTAACGAAAATATAAAATTTGAAATAAGTAAAATTTTAATATTGAAAGTTGTAAACAATCTCGTTAGAAACATTTAGGCGAAAACCTCATCGAAATTCGAGTTATAACGAATAAGTTATGACCAATCGAAGATCTGCGACAAAACCGGCACGACGCCGAATGACGTAAAAAGTGAGTTTTTGATAAACTACTTTTTAGCCTTAGTGATCTAAATTAAAGTCGTAGTATTTGTTAAACCGAGAATTTTCATAAAAAGAATGTCCCAAATCTGACTTCGTATGAGGAAGTTATGATTTTTCTAAGTTTTAGAATAGTAGTAGACAACTAAACACTCGAAATAAAGATCGACTGATTTTTAGCCGACACAACCTAAACGAGAATCGAAGGTCTCATCAATAGTAGTACAACGGTAAAAAGAATGACAAAAACGGACATCGAATGAAGAAGTTATGAATTTTTAACGGATTTTCCTGTCCCGATCTGTTAAAAATAATATTATTAAAAATAAAGTCAAATTTAGCCGACTGAGTCTAAACGAAAGTTGTAGCATAATTTTACCTATGTGTGCATATAAAGAATGTCAAAAACGGAGCCTGTATACGAAAGTTATGGATTTTAGGAGTTTGGGACTCAATTTTTGAGGAATCTCGCATGGATATGGTCGAATCTCGCACACGTCACCCGCCCCGTGTCCGATCTCGGTGAGTCATGTGTCCGATCCGGAGAGTCGTCCGAAGCGCAGTCCATTTGGCGTCTGACACGTACCCTCCTCGCGTGTTCGAGCCTCGCACCCACCACCTGCCTCCCTCGCATGCACACCATCTGGATCCCCTTGCTGCTGTTGCATGTTCCCTTTTGGCTGAAGACATCCGAGGCTCTCCTTTATAAATAGTAGTTGCGAGATCTCTCGGCTAGATTTGGTAATTTGGCATTTTTCACCCTTAAACTCATATTTTCACTATTTTGACTTCCCCTGGAATCATTTCCAAAAATCTGAATTACATTACGAAGTGCCCGAAGACCCCAAGAAGCTTTCTTTTCGATTTTAAAGCTCAACCCTGCAGGGCCCGGTTATCAATAAATCTCCCGGTTTTCAACGAAGAAAGCTATTTATTATAACAAAGTGCTACACAAATTACTATTTTAACCCCCGATTAATTCACGGTAAGTTCAATATAGGAACAATTGTATGTTATGTGTTATATGTGCTATGTGTTTTTCAGTGTTATTATTCCGGGTTATTTTCCCGTGTTATTTTTATTCACTATTTGAATAGCAAAGTAATACCTTTGACCATGTGATCAGTCAAAGGACTTAGATTCACATTGGTACTGGTATGTAGCCTCTGGCCACGAAGAGCATGTCTCCGTAAGAGGATGACTTCTATTCTATGGCATTGGCAGAAGGTTAGATAGGGCTATAAGCCTAAAATCTACCAAAATGTTAATTAGAAGTTGTATGTCTTCTGTGCCATTTGGGCCAAAGCTTTATTGATGTATATCAAGTATGGAAATTGTTATGTCTCATTGATTGTATATCTTCGAATCAAATCATTGATTGATATGGAAAGCTTGTCACATTATTCGCGTACACCTTTGTTGTTCCTTGTTCCTCTTTACTTCTGCCATATTAAAGTATACATATGTAATAACATTATATTGTATCTATTATTGAACTCACTAAGCATCACTGCTTACCCGCTCAATGTTTAACAAATTTGCAGGAGATAAGTAACCAGTATAGTCGTATACTGTTGGAAGGTTTAGAATAGTTGTAATATTATTTTTTGTATTTTGTACTCCCGTATGTATAAAACTATAGTATCCTAGGAAGTTATGTAATATATAAAACTTTGAAATAGTCGGTTTGTATCCTGTCTTATGTAAACAAGTTATTAATATAAAATATTATTTATGAATATGCACGTAGCATGTTTTGGAGTAACAGTTGTCATGTATGAAAGTTTGGGTCGTTCAGAAATACGAAGGTGTGGGTTTTTTAGTCACTCTTTGTCTCAATATTTGGATATAATTGGTTGAATTTGGGGATTTTAGATTGACTATGGCTTTGATTAACTCCATATTCTCTTTTATTTCTCTCTTAGTGACCATGTAACCGAGGAACTTTCCTACCTTAATTCCAAAGTGGCACATGGATAGGTTTAGCTTTTTGTTATATTCATCCAGTATGTTGAAAGCCTATTCAAGATGCCTAAGGCGGTCTTTAGCTTTTTTGGATTTGACCATCATATCATCAATGTACACTTCCATGGTGTCCCCCAAATTGTCTTTGAACATACAATTAACTAGTCTTTGATATGCTACACCTACATTTTTTAAACCAAATAGCATATCGATATAGCAATATATACCTATGGGGTTTATGAAGGAAGTATCTTCTTGATTGGATGGCTCCATTTGTATTTGTTGAAATCTAGCTGAGTCATCCATGAATGTTATCAATTAATGGCATGTTATAGCATCTACCATAGATTTGATGTTTGGCAAAGGGAAAGGATCCTTAGGGCAAGCCTTATTAAGATCCATGTAGTACATACATACCCGCCATTTGCCATTTTTCGTTTGTGATACCACCATGTTGGCCAAACACCTTAGGAATTTGACTTCTTTATGATGAGATATATATCTCTTAGATCGTTTAGATCTTACACAGGTTTGGCAAAACGATTCAAACAAAGTAATAAACAAGAGATGGAATCAACAGTATGCTTAATGATTCAAATGATTCAAGCCTCAGCAGAGCTCGACAAAGAACTTCCGCTGTAGAGGCTTTAGGGTTTACAATCGATAGGAACAATGAACGCTATTAAATTATCTCTAAAATCTTACGTACTAAGATGCATGCAAGCATCTATAAATACTCAAACCCTAACAAATAAATCACGGATGGACAGGCCCAATCCGGATACAAAACAGGGCTAAGAGCCGAGCCCAAGATGCAACACATTCTAGACCTAACAATCTCCCCCTTTGCGTCAATTGGAGCGAGACTATCACTTCTTCTTGCTGGGTCCAACTACAGGAACTTTTGTAGTGGTTTCAAACAGACGTGGGATAAGAGCGAGGATAGTCTGTCTGAAGCGAATATACCACTGGATCATGTCATCGAAGTACTTCTTGTCGTCTGCTGAATTCTGCTTGCAACGATGAATGATTCCTAGAACATGTTCCAGGCATGCAGTGGTGTAAAGATGTTTGCCAGCCAAGGCGAACATGAATTTTTGGCCTTCGTTCCTTGTAAACATGACATAATTTCTTTTCGGGTCAATCTTACCCATCTGCATCATGTTCAAGTCACTGGCAGAGCCAACAGGAGAAATAGTGAGCTATTTCTTGAAAATGCTAGCGATCTCCTGATCCATCTTGCCAACTTCCATGATGTAGCAAACAAGCATCCTCTTGAAATGATCAATAATCGGATCATACTCAGGTTCGTTAGTAAGGAGGATGTTGTGCAAAATAATCCAATCATGTGGATTCAGATTGGGAAGATCAGCAAGCGATAAGGCATGTTCGGTCTTATCAGAACCCCTCATCACCTTGAACCGAACGTTCGTGAAGTTTCCCTATCGAAACGGCTTGAGGACCCGAACGTTGACTATCTTCTGAGTGCTCCAAGTTTGATACTGTGGTTGGGCAGACTTCAGATAGAATTCGACTAGATCCCTATCAACCTTTGGATGAGGATGAGGGATTTCAGCAACGTTATCAAAGGCATGGAAGATGAAGGCCTTTCGGGTCAGTGGCATGTCAAACTATGAATCGACAGAATTGATACGATCCAATGAGATCACTGGTTCGAGCCACAAAATGCTAGGAGTTTCAGTCGCTTCTTTCAAAAGCGTCTCAAGAGTCCACGGAGGAAAAAGGGTTTTCCTACTCTCAAGAAGGTCATGAGCCTCTTTCATTTTTCTTTCAGTCGCCCCAGCCTCTCTGGTAACTCGAGCGCTCATATCAGCATCTTTATCACGACCTTGCTTCTTTAAGAGATCTGCAATCATCTCTTTATCGTCATCACTCTCTTCAGCAATTTTCTTCCCTTTGTCTTTGACACCCGAACCTGAGGCTTGACCTGTTGAAGGAGGTTCGGTTGTTTTTGTTGCTGTAGAAGTGGGAGGCGGTTGAGATACATCCTCTCCCCCTTGCTTCGGAATGGACACGAACTCAAGGAGCCCTTCAATTTTGATTAGGAGAGAAAAGGCAGGAGCAAGCTTCTCTGCGAGAGTACGCCTCACCGAATAATTCAGAATCGGATCATGGGCTTCAAGGATGTTTGAAAGGGCGGCGTGGACATCCGAAACACTTTAAGAGACAACCTCTCGCTCAGATCGAAGAGATTCAATTTCCTTTTGAGACTGAAAAAGTTGAATACTCTTGACCTTAAGAGCAGTAGTTTTACGAGCGAGAGTATCCATGAGTGAGTTCTATGCAGCAAGGTCTTCATGCAGCTTAGACAGTCGCTCCTCAATAGTCGCTTTAAACGAGGAGTTGTCATCACTGAGAGCTTGAAGAAGACTGGTGAATGACTGCAGTTCAAAGGAAATTGATGTAGCAAGTTGGTTGACAAGAGATTGAAGCCTCTCTGCATTAGAGTCAGCAGTGCCCTGTAAAGACTGCAAAAGAGAAGAAGCATCAACAAATAGTTCTTTGACTTTTTCGGTCGCAGCAGCACATGCCTTGGTAGAGGCATCAATAGTGGCAGTGGCAGAGTTGATAGAGGCTTCTTGGGCCTTAGTAAGCTTATCAACAATCCCATGATTAGCAGCCTCTGAGAGGGTAGACTGTGAGGAAGAAGAGGAGGAAGCAATGAGAGAATCAATCTTCTCATGGAGCTCCTTGAGAAGCTTCTTGGTAACTGGAGCGTCATCATCATCGTCACTTTGCATCTGATACGGACTATAATAGACCGAGTCAAATTTCATGTTCTCTCCGCCAAGAAAAGGTTCTTCGTCATCTGCTGAGTGAGCAAGAGATGAAGGAGGAGGCTCGGTTGTGGAAGTGGTTTCGGGTGCGGATGTATGTTCGGTAGTGGGAGTGGTTTCGGGTGCTTTAGTAGGAACCCCCGTATCAGATACGTTGGTTCTAACTTCAGCGGTGGTTGTGGTAGCTTCAGTGAAGATAGGAGGGTGTACTGGGATAGAGGTAGGCGGTATTTGAGTGGTGGAGGTTATGGGGGGGAATGAAAATAGAAACGGAGATTGGTGGAGGAGAGACAGGTCTAGGAGAAACATATACCTCAGGGGTAGGCGAACTTGGAGGAGTGTTACCACGTAGGGACTCTTCGGAGGCTGAGCTCTCTTCCTTAGATTCGCTGGAGGAGGAGGCAAGAATTAACTTTCGCCTAGGTTGGGTCTTCCTCTTCTTCACTGGAGGAGATTGAGCCTCTTTTGTAGGTTTGCGTTTCTTTGGAGAGGGACCTTTCGCAACTTTGGCAACCCTCTTACATTTTCTCGTGTCATTCTTCTTTCCCCTTGGAGCGGGCCTATCAGCATCATGGATGGATTTAGTCATGTCAGGAGTGAGCTCTCTAGGACCAGAGCGACGAAACTCCTTGTAGGTTCTGATGATGCGGCTGTCGCTTGGAACGTCTCCAAACATCAACTCAGGGATGGAGCCAACGAACTGAAACTTAGATGAATCAGAGACAACAATCTTCGTAGTGTGAAAAGTACCTATCAAAAAGAGTGGAGAATCAGCAACAATTGGAACGTGGTACTTGTCCATCACCCACTTTGTTATCAGCGTCCAGAAGCGGGCGTAGGAGATCTCTGAATGATGAAATGTAGATGCTAGCCTCTGAATCAGCTGCTGCCATAGAACCGACCCATAATCGAGGTTGATGCCGTGGTAAACCCCATAGATAATAGTCATAAACAGACGACTCGCCCCGTCTGACCCGGCACTACGTTCCGATAACCCCTTGACCAATACGGTGAAGAACCTGTTCCATTGAGGAGGCAAGCACGATTTCTTGAATTTAGTTACCGTCATCAGAATCTCAGTGTATCCCATGTTATAGAACATGGAAAATAACTCTCCCACTGGGATAGATTCAGGATTAACCCTAGATTCATCATGTTGAAACCCTAAAAGCGAACAGAATCGCTGCTTGGAGATAGAGGCCTTGTGATCAAGAATGTCGAAGAAGATTCTCTCGACAGACTTATCATAGTGAGCGGTGGAGAAGATTTGCGATAGACACTCCATGGGAACAGTTTCGACTTTGGTGAGAGCGGGAACCAGCGGCGAATATTTGAGACATTCGATGATCGGAAACATGAATGCATCGTAAGCTTGTGGAGTGAGATCGATGATCAAGCTTTTATACCGTGGTGAGAAGTGAGAGAAGAATCTGTCCCATATCTTCGAGAAAAATACGAAGAGTTTCCTTAAGTAATGGACGCGTGACAGGTTGGAGCCTCGATGATTACGCAGGAAAGAGAAAACTGTCCCGTTCCACACGCCTTCCCATCCGATGCCGTTTGAAAAAAAAACGGTTCCACTTCGCACGCCTTCCCATCAGGCGCCGTTTGAAAATCAAAGCGATTTGACTTCCCTCTGAGTCAGCAACTTATCCCTTTAGAGTGAGCATCATCTTAAAGCATACCACGTGTAACATTGAGAGCCACAACTCTTTTATAACTTCAAATTCTATGCAAAACATAGCTTGTAAGTATTGAAACCAGAATTAGGGAAAACCAAAAAGATTTTCGTGCATAGTGTGTAAAAGAAAAAAAAATAAAGCAACACATATGTGGGAATTTGTGATGTCAATAAAGACACGAAACAATGGATCCTGGGCACGAATCTCTTCCTTCAAAGTCAAGAGAGACCTTAAAGTGTTTGCTTGGTTTCCCGTTGAATTACGATCAGACACTTATTGAGAAGTGTTGAAAGGCTTCTTTTAATTAGTCTAATTTGGGTGGCTTTCGCTTCAGTGCATAATTCCTGATCTTGACAGAAGATAGAAATCGACTGAAGCACTTGTGAGACCAATGTGGTATGTTGAACAAGTAGGTTGGGATGCATTTGTGGTGACTTGTTGGAAATGTTTGTTTGTGAAATCTCAAAATATTAAAACTGGATTCTATGGGAAGAAATGTCATGGTTAGTAACAATTTCATAAGAATCACACAAAAGAAAGAGATTTCATGATACAACTACAAATGTAATGGTTTACCGTCAATTCATGGTAGGTATTGAATTGTGGGTTTCACTTAGCACGTAGTGTCACGAAGCTAAGATCATGAACACAGAAATTGTATAACCATAAACCTCAGTGGTAATTTCTGAGAGTCTCAAGGGTTACGTTTATGAAGCGAATAGGATGGAGAAAATTATTGGAGATGGTGTAAAGAAACAAAAGTACCTCTGCTGTTAAAATAAGGACCAAGCAGATAACTCTTATCTCATGTGAGAAGAGAGTAAGGTAGCTCATGATTAGAATAAATATAAAAGCCTAATTGGGAAGATAAGGTTTGTATATACCAAGTCAGTAAGGATATTATTCAGAATCAAGTGAGTCTTTGGACACATACAACATGCTTCTAGGGACACTTAACTAATAAAAATGTGAGAACCCGAATTTCCCCATAGATATCCACACATGAAACTTAACGAACACAAATAATAATAATAATTTTTTTTTGGAGTTTTTGATTTAAAGAAAGTGAAAAAAAACAAACACACAAAAAAAAATTTAGAATTTTTGATTTAAAGAAAGAAAAATAAAAAAACAAACACACACAAAAAAATTTTGGAATTTTTGATTTAAAGAAAGAAAAATAAAAAACAAACACACAATTTTTTTTTGGAATTTTTGATTTACAGAAAGAAAAATAAAAAACAAACACACAAATTTTTTTTGGGAATTTTTGATTTAAAGAAAGAAAAATAAAAAACAAACACACAAAATTTTTTTTGGAAATTTTGATTTAAAGAAAGAAAAATAAAAAACAAACACACAACAAAAATTTTGGAATTTTTGATTTAAAGAAAGAAAAATAAAAAACAAACACACAAAAAAAAAATTTGGAATTTTTGATTTAAAGAAAGAAAAATAAAAAACAAACACACAAAAAAATTTTGGAACTTTTGATTAAAAGAAAGAAAAATAAAAATAAAAACACACAAAAAAAAAATTTTGGAACCGAACCCGAGCGTTCGGTCTATTTTGGTTGCAAAAAAAATGAATTTGAAAAAGAAAAAGTTTTCGAAAGTAAGAGAGATGTAATTGAGAAGAAATGATACAAAAAGTTTACAACCAAAGAAACTACCTTTAAGTGATAAGCGAAGACAAGAGAATAGGACCGAACCCGAGCGCTCGGTTCATTTCGGCACTAACGTGAACCGAACCCGAACGTTCGGTTCATTTCACTTCCAACTTTTAGTCTTGAGAAGTAGTTTTTGGTACTGACTCCGATTCCATCATACCTAGCCCTTGTAGAATTTTATTGAAACTTGCTTCAGGAAGAGCTTTGGTGAAGATGTCAGCCAGTTGATCAGTAGTGCGTACAAAATGAATCTCTACGTTTCCGTCTTCAACGTGATCTTTAACGAAGTGATACCTTAGTGCAATGTGTTTGGTTTTGGAATGTTGCACTGGGTTATGATAGATTCTAATTACACTTTCTGAGTCACAATATAGTGGGATCTTTTTCATATTGAGTCCATAGTCCTGGAGTTGGCTTTGGATCCAAATCACTAGAGATGTGCAAGAGGCGGCTGCAATGTATTCTGCTTCGGCTGTAGACAGTGAAACACATGTTCGTTTCTTAGATTGCCAGCTCACCAACTTCCTGTCGAGGAATTGACATCCTCCTGTAGTGCTTTTCCTGTCTAAACCACATCCTCCAAGGTCTGCATCTGAGTAGGCTTGAACAAAGAAACCTGAGTTTGATGGATACCAGAGACCGAGAGAGGTGGTTCGCTTCAAATACCGGAGTATATTCTTCACTGCTAGCATGTGTGGTTCACGAGAATTTGCTTGAAACCTGGCACAATAACACACAGAAAACATTATATCGGGCCTGCTAGCTGTGAGGTACATCAAGGATCCAATCATATGGCGGTATAACGTTATATCGATTGCCGGTTTATCCAAGGATGGTGTGAGCTTGGTGCCAAACGCCATTGGAACTTTGACTTTTAAATCTCCCATCATGCCGAATTTAGCAAGAAGATTCTTGGTGTATGCTTCCTGATTGATAAAGATGCCTTCAGGTCCCTATCTAATGTTTAAACCAAGGAAAAAGTTAATCAGACCCATTGAGCTCATTTCAAATTTAGTCTCCATCAGCTTTCTGAATTTAGCTGTTAAGCTAGGATTCGTTGAGCCAAAGATGATATCATCGACATAGATTTGAACTATCATAAGGTGGTTACCTTCCTTCTTTCGAAATAAGGCTGGGTCAACTGAACCTTGTTTGAATTTATACATCTTTAAGAACTTAGTTATTGTTTCATACCAAGCCCTAGGCGCTTGTTTCAAACCGTAAACTGCCTTGTCCAGAATATAACAGTGATTTATATGCTTTTCATTTACAAAACCAGGAGGTTCCTCCACGTAAACCATTTCTTCAAGTTCTCCATTCAAAAAGGCGCATTTTACATCCATTTGGTAGACCTTGAAGTTCTTGTGTGCAGCGCAGGCAAGAACTATTCTAACAGATTCCAGCCTTGCTATCGGAGCAAAAGTTTCTTCGTAATCAATTCCTTCTTCCTGGCCGTATCCTTTCACCATGAGACGAGCTTTATTTTGAATTACATTACCTTCCTTGTCCATTTTGTTTCTGAATACCCATTTGAGACCAACGACTGATGCATCTTTAGGTGTTGGAATAAGGCGCCAAACCTTGTTGCGTTCAAACTCATTGAGTTCATCTTGCATATCCTGAACCCAATCAGAATGATCAAGAGCCTTATTAACTGTCTTCGGCTCAACTTTGGACACGAAAGAATTATACATGCAGAACTTGTTAGCTTTTGAGCAATCTAACACTCCTAAGTGTACATGCAACCCTAAATACCTTGGATCTATTTTTTCTCTATTATACATGCAAATATCAACTTTCCAAGGTATTGTACTATTCTAGCATACAAAACTTTGAATAACACAAGTTAGAATAACATACCTTTTGTTGGTGCTTGTCTTCATGAAGCTTGAGTGCCTAGTGCCCCAAGTGTGACACCTCAAATGGTTCACACAACACCATAAGCACTTGGAATAACTTAGAGAGAAATTAGAACACTTCATGAAATTGTTTTGCCCTCACCCTCACACATAGTGTACGATTTCTTGAGCCATGGGATTCTTTTATATGGTGGCTATTAGGGTTACACCATGTAACTCGTGAATTTACCCATTCCTTATGCTCCATGGATTTTAACCTCCATGGAGCATCCATGGGTCACCCCATGGACTTGGTCCAACATAAGGAATCTTGGATCACAAGCCCACATATATAAGAATGAATGATTTACACAATCAACCCATATATTTAATTAGTCTCCTTTTGATCACTTAATTAATTCCAAATTAATTCTTGATCAATACTAATTAAATAACCTTATTAATATATTAGAACTTATAATATATTAATAAACCTTAAGTGTTCTTTCTCTCATTTCAGTCTATCCAACTGCATGATGCCATGCAACCCAAATGGACCATGCCGGGTCGGGTCAAGTTTTACCAATTATAGTTATGGACTTAGACATTAATCCAACAGTCTCCCACTTGGATAAGTCTAAAACTATTATTGCAAGTATGACTTCAAAACCCGACTAGCAATCGTAGCTCTCAAAAGCTTCTGTCGAACTCTGACCTTGTAGATGAACTCTGACCTTTGTCAATGACTTGTCCATTAGATAAGGGATCATATATTCCTCCATTCTAGATATCATATGGACTGAGACATGGATTATAATCATTCTCTCTGTCCATTTGTTGTTTCCCGATTTCTGATTTATGACGACTGACTGATTGAACAAATCAAATCAGTCCTGGCTCGGCCGAGCACTTCCATTTGTCATCATCAAATCATCGATGGGCCCACAGATATCACTTTTATCCCGAAGGTAAAAGGAATGGATAAACTTCGACTCATATGCTTGTACTAACTATTTGTTGAATCATACACAAAGGCACGTTTTATAACATCGAGTTACCAATGCGTTTACGTGCAATCAATGTATAACCAACTCATAGTCAACAACTCATATCTCTAGGTTTGAAGAATATAAGATATTATCGTCTCATGATTCACTCGTGATAAAATCCATGAAGTGAATCCAAATGAGTGTGGGTTGAATCCAATACTCAGCCCTTATGAGTACTCATGAATGTTGTAGCAACTATTGCATTGTCTAAAGCACTTTAGACAAATCATACAAGCCAAATTCACGACAGTCTTGATTCATATCTACTTCCAACATATGACCGACTGTGGATGGTTTGAATAACTTGTTCATTCGGGAGAATTACCTAGTTATTCTAGAAGTTAAAACATGCAAAGTGAAACACAAAATAATACTAATCCTATATGGCCTCAACACTTTGAGCGTAAATAAAACATCTTTTATCTAGGCACCATATTGATCACTCATTATTCATGTTTCGATTAATCAACTTAATACTTGAATTGAAACATTAGTGATGCCATGCTCCAAGCATGCATACTATGTTTCTCTAAACAATACTTATGCCATACTCCAAGTATGCACACTATGTTTACATGTGGTCATCTCTTTGTGAAATGTATATCAATTGAACATAACTTCAATGATCCTCATCTAACAATCCCAATCCTTATTGTAAATGTAAGAATACCAAGTTCTTGTCATTTACCGTAATCTATGCAATGATCCTCTTGTAATGATATTCACACAAGTGACAAAGACTTGGCAACAAAAATTACAAAGTATTCCAATGGAAAGCAATTCCTTGGAGATGAAGTCTCAAATTCAAAGTACATTCCTTTGAACATCCTTCTTTGCATTTAGTTCTTTAATCTTACACAGATTCAAAGAATAACCTCCACCTATGGAAAAAATTCCATATTCCCATCTTGACCATCACTTTTGAACAAGAGTTGCCTCTTTCCAAAATATGTCAATATGATCCTTACTCTATACTTCCAATTGTCCATGAGTAACCAAACTTTGGAGAACCCCAAATTGTTCTCGACAATTGCTTAATCATCTTAGTCATATCCAGTTCTAATCCATTTTCCCTTCTTAACGCCCTAAGCATTAGGAAAATTTAGAATGGATGAATATTATAACACATGCAACCGATCCTATATCCGAAGCATATGGGATACGATTCATGCTATAATATTTTTTATTTGCCATGTTCTCATAATTCGAACTATGAGGAGGGATGCCGTAATCATAATCGAATTTTGAGAAAGCAACATATATAGAAATTCCTTATGTTGAACCATTCCAACATAACATTCATATATATTCTTGACTAAAGTTGATTACAATCTCAATCTAAGCTTGTAGAATTGGAATGAAGTATAAATTTCTCTCCCTTAATTATAGTAAAACAACTTTTTCAAAGCAAGTTGAAACTTTTGTTTTCTATAATTAACATTGCTAACTTGCAACATAATCATCATTCTCCCACTAGCATAATGACTATTATCTATCTAGCATAACACTTTATGCTCCCACTAGCTTTGACATGTACCTAGAAATCAGTCAGATTTCTGATACTAGATTGTCTTGATAAGACTTTATCAAATCATACACCTGGAGTCTAACCCTTTCCTTAGATAGCTCACATGTGAGTCAAAACCTTTGCCATTCTCATTAGTTACTGTGCCGGTTAACCACACACGCTCCACTAACGACATGAGAATGCAAACTTCACACTTGCTATCCACTTAAATCTACTTAGTGAAAGAGTTTCCTCACTATCATTTTCATGAATCGGAGAGAAACCTTATGACACTTAGATTTTGATGGTGTATGTGTTCCTATCCATGTGAATTTGACATAACCATAATCACACGACAAGGTTAATGACAAATCCAAACTCATATGGACTGAACTTGTGCAGTCATAAGTTCTTGCCACCTGGTGGCACAAGGGCCTGCCATTGCTTCCAAGTTGTTATGCAACCAGTTGAGAACTCTTAGAACTCCAATGCAAAACCAACTTTAACTGGAATGGGCACAAAATATGTCAACACGATAGGTTACAAACCTCAAGTCGTGGTCTAGTGATTAACAAAACTCTTGATTAGTTCTTGAATCTATCTTAAGATCCTTTTAAGGCTCCCACTGACCTCTTTACATATAAGATTCTCTTTGTCAAGAACCATTCCTTGACAAAAACGAATATTCAAGAGTTAGTGCAGATTCTTATCAAGTTAAACACTTCTCACAATTGGTCTTAGTTGGTCTTTGTTTTATCCAAAACATTACAACTTACCAATTTCAAATGTACAAGAGTAAGAACACATTTTACTCTACATTTAACAAGTGTTATAAACCTTTCTTAAGATTATGTCACTCAAGGCTTAATCTTGGAGTATGACTCTAAGATTTAATTTTGGAACGAAGTATAATTTATCTTTTGATCTAACCATTTCAACAATTCACGATTCCTCTCCTTAGTCAAACAAAATGAACTAAGGTGTCCTCAGAGGATCAATTGTGACATGGTTTCATAATCACTAAGATAATCATAACACAAAATACACAAGTACTCTCCCATCTCTTTATATTGGAGAAACTTTTATCTTTCTACCTTATTTGATTCTTTTTTTTTCATTCTGCCATACATTGAAACTTTTCCAATGTTTCAGAATTACACTTAAACTTGTAAGCATAATCATATTTACTAAGCTTTAGTAAATCTTATCAACCTTTGTGGTGGACCTGACCATCACACAACTAAGTGTACCCAATCCTTTAGTCCTTCACTTGACTCACATGCGAATGTGAACAAGGAATTAGTCTTAATTTACCAAAGATGAAAATTCTCATTCATCACACAATACAACTTGCTTGATTCCAAGTTTCTATCCAACTGAAACTTGGGTGATGAGAATCTTTCCTTATTTGGTAAATTATGACACTACCACAAATGAAAGAATCAAGTCCATTTCCTATATTGCTTATCAATAGAAACATATAATCAACAAATTTTCACAAATAACATTGTAAGGATACTTAAAATAAATAAAATCAAAACCATTTTTCTTTTATTTTAAAACTTTGCGGAAAAATTATTACTTACAATCCATATGGAAAACTTATTGTTATCTATTCCTAAGCAATATATCATAACTCTTAAGTAACAGCTCAAAATTCTGATCACCGAACCATGCGATCGAAATCCATCTTCGCGATCAGAATTAGCATATACTTCCTTTGAGTTTCTTCACTTTTTCTGTGATTCTTAAAACATCAACATGTGACCTCGTCACATTATGCAATACGAATCTCAGAATAGAAACTTAATAGAGTTAGACAATGGACTTTACCTGAAGTAGAGTCAAACCTATTGACTTTACCATCCTTAAGATGTTTCAGGTAAATTTAGCAGCTTCGCAACCAAAATCTTTCCTTTGGCAACAGAATCATATGGAATCTTTGGAAACGGTACATGGAACTATCACAGACTTAACCTTTCTCTTTACCATTTGGTCAACCGAGTTGACTATGGCCGATCCCTTTCCATTGGGAAGAGAAAGTTTTTCCTGGACCTCCAATGTTACCATTTTCAATGTCCAAATAGGTTTGGAAAGTAGATCTTCCAATCCAATTTGCTTTACTAATGCTCCAAATCATTGCTGATTTAGCATCATCGAGCAAATAGGTAAGATCATTAAGGGTCTTTTCGCGACCTGTTATTAGGGAGTGACTGAAGAACCAAGTCAGCAGCCAGCTACCTCGAGACTTCGACACCCGACTCTCCCGACTTGTCAATATGTGGCTTAATCCCCAAGATCTAAGAACATATAAACTTTGCTTGCCAATAAGGATTGAGTGACTTAGAACTTATCAAGTCTTAAAACCTGTGGAATAGGGAGATTTATTGGTGGAGGTGGATTAAGTGAAGTATGTTTTCTAGTCCCACAAATGCCCAACAAAGGATTGATCTTTCACCTTGATTGCCATTTGGGATATCATCTTCATTAGGAAGCTTGTTCCTAAAGATTTGGGAAGACCATAGCTATCTAAACTAGACATCTATAATGGGAGAAATTCAAGTTAGTTGATTTAAAGTCCTTAATATAACACCCAATATGAAATATTAAGGCTAGGACCCAACAACCTATTTATAACTGGAAGAGGGATGTCGTAATCCAAATTATAAAATAGTTAAAGGTAGGAAAATAACGATTTACCAATTTCCACCATGAAAACGAAATATGTTTATTATTAGGTTTTATTGGTTTTGAAACTCCTAGATCTTTTGAGATACATTGAACTTTTCAATGGCATGTTTGAATCTCGATTGTGCCCTTTCAAATTTGTGATTGGGATGCCGAGGATCACAAACAAGGTGTGAATAATCATACAAATTGACTTGGTACCCTTAACAATATTACCTAATCGATGTGCCGGTTAACCACACATGCTCCACCGATCTATAATAAAGGCAAGTTACCCTTTGCCACTCTTACTAGTCCATATTAGTGTGCCGGTTAACCACACACGCTCCACTAACGACTTGGTAAGGTACAAAGTGTAATTTTATGGGCTAGCACCTTTTCACATTTTCCTAAGTAACTAAGATTGGGAATTTATAAGTGTTTAGTTACTTAGTATTTTTCATTATACTTTTAATGAATATTTAAAGTCATATCCTACCCGTTCGGCTAACGACCCTCCACCAGTCAAGGAAGCGGTGAGTGAGAGTGGACACCCATTAAGTCACCATTTTATAGGCAACAACCTTATACCCCCCTTATAAACCGGCTTCGTGAATGAGGCCTATTAACGGTAAGAATGACTTATTCTTATACATATCTATATAATTAAAATTATAATAATAGTATAACGGTTGAATTTTAAACCTTTTAAAATTTTAATGTTCAATTTGGAATTAAAGTATACATGAGGAGTAACTTTTCAAATTCCAAAACTTGAGGGCAAGTTTTGAAACTATTTCAAGACTTTTTAAATCATAACTTATGAGTTTAATGGTTCATTAAAATGAAGACTCTTCATTTTAATGTAACCCCTTATTCTTTAAAAACACTTTAAAGAAGTGTCTCTTCAACATCCATAACTTGAGGACAAGTTATAGAGTCATTAAAGTATTTAATGGAAAAAACTCTTACATTTTATGTAACCTACAAAACTTTTATGAGTTTTTAATATTCATAAATATGACTTTTCACATAACTTGAAGACAAGTTACAAAAACATATTTTATGAACTTCTTTTAGACTAATATGGATTGAAAACAACTAAAACATAATTTTTCATTATCAATCTAAACTAACTCATAAATCAAGGAAACATAAAATTCTTGAAAATTCATAACTTGAGGACAAGTTACGAACTCCATACAATTTTCAACAAAATCATGAATTATATCAACAAACAATTTGCACACAATTCCTATGATCTAGCAAAACTCATAAGCATGATTATTCATAATCAACAATTTTCAAGAATAACATGAACACATATAAACTTGAAACTTTTATTATGGCATTGAAATTGGTTTAACATAATCATTACCACATTCAAAACAAATTTTATAAGCCCAAAACAGTCAAAGGTAATGATTCTAGACCAATTCCAGCACCAAAACTCGAAAATATGTTGTCTGGGGGTCCAACTCGTCGAGTGCATGAACAAACTCGGCGAGTTGGATGCATTTTGCCTTGGACTCATCGAGTCCCTTCATGGACTCGGCCAGTCTGCTGGGCTGACAGCACCAAAAGTCGATTTTTAAGTAGTTTAAGCAAGTACAACAAGAAAACAAGCCTTGGCTCTGATACCACTGTTGGGTTTTGAGCAATCTAACACTCCTAAGTGTACATGCAACCCTAAATACCTTGGATCTATGTTTTCTCTATTATACAAGCAAATATCAACTTTCCAAGGTATTGTACTATTCTAGCATACAAAACTTTGAATAACACAAGTTAGAATAACATACCTTTTGTTGGTGCTTGTCTTCATGAAGCTTGAGTGCCTAGTGCCCCAAGTGTGACACCTCAAATGGTTCACACAACACCATAAGCACTTGGAATAACTTAGAGAGAAATTAGAACACTTCATGAAATCGTTTTGCTCTCACCCTCACACATAGTGTACGATTTCTTGAGCCATGGGATTCTTTTATATGGTGGCTATTAGGGTTACACCATGTAACTCGTGACTTTACCCATTCCTTATGCTCCATGGATTTTAACCTCCATGGAGCATCCATGGGTCACCCCATGGACTTAGTCCAACATAAGGAATCTTGGATCACAAGCCCACATATATAAGAATGAATGATTTACACAATCAACCCATATATTTAATTAGTCTCCTTTTGATCACTTAATTAATTCCAAATTAATTCTTGATCAATACTAATTAAATAACCTTATTAATATATTAGAACTTATAATATATTAATAAACCTTAAGTGTTATTTCTCTCATTTTAGTCTATCCAAGTGCATGATGCCATGCAACCCAAATGGACCATGCCGGGTCGGGTCAAGTTTTACCAATTATAGTTATGGACTTAGACATTAATCTAACAGAACTCTACTTTGGAGAATAGAGAGGCTTGCTTTGCCTTCACTTGGGATCGGGTCAGGACCTTTTCAGATACATTACCCACTATCTGAGATATAGGATGATCTCTGGTCCATTTAATGAGAGGAGGAAAGTTTGGATCATAGGATGGACCCAATTCGGCGTTGATCATTTCTTCCAATTCAGATTGCCTATCGTCATCATAGAACATATCGGAATTCTCCCCCTCGACTGATGATCAATCATTTGGTTTTTCAGGTTGGTTCAGACCTTCAAGTGCAACAGAAATCTCAGGTGTAGCTGGACTTTCTGGTGGTTCTAGACTTTCGGGTGTAGCTGGACGTTCGGGTGCTACAGGACCTTCGGGTGATGCAGGACCTTCGGGTGATGCAGGACTTCCGGGTAATGCAGGACCTTCAGGTGCCACTGGGATAGAGTTCTCCCCCTTAAAGTGTGTGTTCGGTTGATTTGAAGAGAATGGATTCTCCCCCTCAACTAAAGCACCATGCTAAGGAGGTTCGTTTGGAACATGCTCTCCGTCACCCATTTTGTTGTCTGCCGCCTTGGCTTCCGAGAGAGTGGCTTTCTCAGGTTCATCGAATAAGTCTACAAACTGATCAAATAAATTGACAATCGTGGCTGTGACTTGACCTGTTTGAGAGAAAATCTCTTCAATTGCTCCTTTAGTAGTCTTTAGCTTCTTGACGTAGCTGTCATCGAAAGTCACATAATAGGTTTCTTCAATCTTTCTAGAATGCTTGTTTAAAACCCGATATGCTTTTGAAGTGAGAGAATATCCCAGAAAAATTCCTTCATCTGCTTTAACATCAAACTTGTTACGATGTTCTTTGGAGTTGAAGATGAAGCATCGTGAACCGAACACATGAAAGAATTTTACGTTTGGCTTCCTGTTATTGATGATCTCATAAGAAGTGAGAGAGAAACGCCTGTTGAGATAAGACCTGTTCTGCGTAAAGCATGCTGCAGCAATAGCATCAGCCCAGAAATATAAGGGAAGAGAAGCGAAACTTGGCATAGTTCGGGCTGCCTCACACAAGGATTGGTTTCACCTTTCGACAGTACCATTCTGTTGAGGCGTGTAAGGGGATGAGAAGTTGTGATTGGTTCCTTTTTCTGCCAAAAAGTCTTCAAATTCTTTGTTCTTGAACTCCAGTGCATTGTCGCTCCTAATGTTTCGAACGACTTTTCTCAGTTGCATTTCAACCTGCTTGATAAACATCTTTAGCTTAGGAGTGGCCTCAGATTTGTGCTTCAGAAAGAACACCCATATAAAACGTGAGAAATCATCAACAATAACAAGAATATACTTGCTACCGCCAATGCTTTCGATTGATGATGGACCACACAAGTCGATGTGAAGCAACTCAAGTGGTTCAACAACTTTTGTGTTTATAATTGATGGGTGACTTTGACGACTTTGTTTCCCCATTTCTCATACAGCGCACAAGTGTTCTCGATCAAACTTGAGTAATGGAAGACCCCGAACATGACCTCCAGTGACAAGCTTGTTGATGTCTTTGAAGTTGAGATGTGAGAGCCTTCGGTGCCACAACCAGCTTTCATCAGAATGAGCTTTGGACAAAAGACATATAGCTGGATTTCCTTTGATTGGTTTGAGATTTAGAGGAAAAATTTCACCTTTTTGGTCTGATTTGAGGATGACCTTGTTGGATTTCTTCTCTATAATCTCTGAACCTTCGTCGTCGAAAGAAACTTTAAGACCGGTACCTCCCACCAGTTGAGATACACTGATGAGATTATGCTGCAACCCTTTAATGTACGCCACCTTTCTTATTGTGAAGTCTCCATTAGTTATCATCCTATAACCCTTTATCATTCCGTAGGAGTTGTTACCGAACTTGACATTGCCACCATTTTGAAGAGATTGAAAGTCCCTTAGCTCTTCCTTTCTTCCCGTCATGTGACGTAAGCAGCCACTGTCAATGTACCATTCTTCGTCAAACTGCTCATCACTAATAACCTGCAAAAATTAAGCAGATTTAGGAACCCAAATTTTCTTGGGTTCAACGTGAGCCTTTTATAGGAACAGGAATAGTAATAGAAACATCAACAAGATATGTTCGTTTTACTAAGGTTGTTTCATATTTTCTCATAATAGTAAACACTTTGATTTTGTTAGAGTTAGCTACAGACGTTTTGGTTTCAGATTATGGTGTTTGGGCATTATTCTGCTTTTGGTCTTCCTTGACTTAAGAAATCTTCGACTTTCCTTTTAAGTTCATTGATGATTTTGAATTTTGTGCAGGAACAGAATTAGGTTTAGAAGAGAATTGAGAATGAGAAGAATTAGAAAAACAGAATTTAGAATGGGAATTTATCCTGACTTGTGGTTCAAAATGACCTTTTTGTTTATCGTCATTAGAGGGACCGAACCTGGACCTTCGGTAGCTACTTGCTGATGAGCCGAAGTTAGATTTTTGAGTGTTGTTGGTCGGACCGAACCTATCCTTTCGGTTGCTGTTGCTATCGGGACCGAACCTCTCCTTTCGGTTCTGTTCTTCATGTGGCCCGAAAGTCTTTTTCCCTGACTTTGAATCTTTATTAGGATAAGAGAAGTGAGCATTTTGAGAGCGCTAAAACTGCTTTCGCTCTGAGAGATTCTTTTTGTATCTCAGGTTTCTCTGCTGCTTTTGATTTTTCACCTGTTTCGGTTGTCTATGGATATTAGCTTTTTGTTTCAGCTTCTTGGCAGTCGGTTCACTCTTCATAGATGAGGTTTTGCTTGTGGAGGTGACTTCTTCTACAGGTATTTCTTTTGTGCCACTTGTACTTGGTAAGTCAAAGTTGTCAAGCTTATTCAGTGGCTCTGGTACATATCTTCCTTTGGTTTTCCAGGACGTTCGCTCTGACAGACCAACTGTTTTGTCTGCATTGTCTATAGGAGCTGACCAGAAAAACCCATCACAGCCATCTGCATTGTCTTCGTTCACCATGGCAGTGAGTTCAGCAGTTTGAGTTTCGGTTACTCTTGTGACTTTATATACCTGATTTGGAGTAGTTCTAACCTTCTGAAACACAACAACTTTTTCTTTAAGGACTGGGGACTTAGATTTGGACAAGCGAACGAATTCTACAGAATTTTCAGAAATTAGGTTTTTGTGGTTTGCAGGTTCGCTCTTGACAAATTCCGAACAGTCGACTTCATCCTCTACAGAAATTTCACTCATATCATCATCCTCATTAAGTTCAGATGCGTTTTCAACATCGATATTGTATTATGAACTTAAGTTGCCACTCAATGAGTCGAATTTTTGTATGGTTTTGGTCTTGATTTTCAGCTTATCATTTTCATCCAGAAGATCTTTAAGCATGTCCTTATGGTCTTTGGACTTTATAAAAGATTCTATTTTGTCCAGACCATACATATAAGTAAGATTCACATCATCGGAAGATACAACACTTTCACAGTTGTATGCTTCTGCATCGATTTCATCCTCCTTAAATTCAAGGAAGGGTAAAATCATGCGATGTATCTTCTGCCATATTTCACAATTCAGATGCAGTTGAGTAATGTTAGCATAAAGCCTTTTAGCGATTAAACAAAAAACATTCCTTTGTTTTAACAATTTCAAATTGTCTCTTTGCAAATAAATGTTTTCATCTCTAGTCTTAATGATCTCCAACTCCTTCTGCTCAATCCACATCATTCGCTCCTCACTCTTGGATGACACCCTGCTTATTTGGTTAGTCAGGTTAGAATTTCTGACCCGTGTTTGAGTTAAACTATCTAGATTTGAGATTCTTGAATTCAAGTTATTTAATTCCTTTTCATATGATTTCTATGGAATTTTGAACGAAACAAAAAGAGATTGTACCTTCTTGATCAGTTCATCAAGTTCACTGATCTGCACACTGAGAGGTTTTGCTGTGAAGCATAAGTCCTCTCGCTCCTTGGCGTCTTCATTTCCACCATCAGTATTATATCCCTCATGTGAGATACGTCAGTCACCATCAGACACTTTCCACTGCTTTCACCACCTCTTGCGACATAAGCCTTTCCGTGAGAAGGCTTTCTCACTTCATCATCTTCTGAGTCGGTCGAACACACCTATACACCACCGAACTCGTCACCCTCTACCGAACCCTGTACAATAAGAGCATTCATAGAAGGATTAGTAGCAGCTTTCTTCCTTTTAATCTCCTCCAGCTTTTTCATAAGGATTGCCTCTTCATCTTTCTCCTCATCTTTCTCAGTCATTTTCTTCAAAACACAATCTTTGGCGTAATGATTCTTTCCTCCACAGTAATAATAGCTGACACCAGAATCCGCTTCAACCTTTGCCTCTTTCTTTGGTTCTTCAGTCTTCGGCTCCTCCCTTACTTTTTCAGAACTGTAGCTTCCCTGCCAATTTTGGTTCTTATTGGTAGGAAACTTCTTCTTGATGAACCTTTTGCTATTGGACACCATCATAGCATAATCTTCTGAAGTTAGATTGTAGTCCTCCAGGTTCAGATCTTCATCTTCTACTGCATTCTTACTTTTAGACAGGAGGGCCAAGGACCCCAAGTTTGAGACCACACTTTTCTCTTGCATCACTATCTTTTCTTGGGATTTCAGAATTCCCACCAGTTTTGCCAGCGAATATGATTTGAACTGCTCGTGTGCTTTAACTGTAGACACAACAGCTCTCCATTTGGATCTTAAGCCATTCAGATGAGTGACCTTCTGTTCAATAAGCTTCCTTTCAATATCATGTTTGATCATCTTGCTGAGAAGATGATTGAAGCAATCAAACATCTGTGTAACAGAATCATCAGGATTTTGCTTGAACTCTCCAAACTCAAACAAAAGTAAGGTCTGAATTGAGTGTTCCAAATCTTCATCTGTGGAATACAGCTCTCGCAGCCGATCCCAGATTTCTTTAGCAGTACTGCAGGAACTCACCAATCTAAACGTGTCAGATTGAAGAGCGAATCGAATCAGTCTCAATGCTTTGATGTTGCACTGAAACTTCTCCTTTTCGTCCTGAGCGACGTCTTTCACATCTTTTAACAAATCATTATACTCCTTTTGAGTTTTAATAATTCTGGATGTTCCTGAATGAGCAAATGGTCCAGACACAATAGCTTCCCATATTAGATACCCATTATCTTCAGATCCAATAATGTAGTCTTCGAAATGATGCGCCCAAACCTCATAATCTTGAGTGTAAATAATTGGAATCTTTGTTGTTGATCCAATACTGTTTGAGATGTTGATAGGATTGGATTGAGAATCGTCCATGCTTGATCGTTTAACCAGTTACAAGATCAGACTTGTAATATGTAATATTAGGGCAAAACGAATAAATAATGAGATATGTCAATTATGGAGTGACGGCTCAATAAATATCAGTTAATGCGGAATAAACCCTAATCACTTCTTTCACAGAAGAGATGTGTATGAATTACACAACCTCCTGCTCTGATACCAATTGATGAGATATAAATCTCTTAGATCGTTTAGATCTTACACAGGTTTGGCAAAACGATTCAAACAAAGTAATAAACAAGAGATGGAATCAACAGTATGCTTAATGATTCAAATAATTCAAGCCTCAGTAGAGCTCAACAAAGAACTTCCGCTGTAGAGGCTTTAGGGTTTACAATCGATAAGAACAATGAACGCTATTAAATTATCTCTAAAATCTTACGTACTAAGATGCATGCAAGCATCTATAAATACTCAAACCCTAACAAATTCATCACGGTTGGACAGGCCCAATTCGGATACAAAACAGGGCTAAGAGTCGAGCCCAAGACGCAACACCTTCTGGACTTAACACTTTAATTATTCATGTATTAAGAAGTTTTTCCACTTCCTCCTGGATGATTTGGTTCCTTTCAGGTGTGAACTTCCTTCTATTTTTGTGTATAGATCTGAAATAAGGATTTATATTAAGCTTGTGAGTTATAATGTTTTTTGCTTATACCTGTCATATCTTCATCTTTCCACGAGAAGGTATTTCTTCTGTCCTTTAGTAACTTCATTAGGTCTTGCTCAAGTATTGAGGATCGTATAAGTAGTTTTATGTCGGGATCCTCAAGATTTAAGGGCACTTATTTTATATTATTTTCGTCTGCTTTTAATATGTCTCGTACCCATTGCTTTAATTGTTATAATTTTCTTGGTATTGTGGAAGGCTTCATTGAGGTTTTACCGCATTCTTTGGACTCTTGTTGATCATCGATGATATTCACTATCCCGTAAGGGGTAGGCATTTTGATGCATTGGTGGTATGTCAATGGTACGAATTTCATGTCATGGATCCAGGGCCTACCTAATATCACATTGTAGGAAGACAAATCATCAATAACAAAAAAGCATTGCATAGAGTTTACCCCTTCAATGTAGATATATAGTTTAATCTCTCCAACTGTATGCTTCGTTTCACCACTAAATCATATCAATACCGAGGATGTTTTGATTATCTCATATTCTAGGATGTTTATCCTGGTCAAAGCATCTAAGAGTATGAGGTTCACTAAGGATCTTCCATCTATGAGAATCCTTTTAACAAAGTGATTGGTGATGTAGAGAGTTATCACTAATCCATTATGATGAGGATCTTAGATGTTCTCTCTATCCTGATCATCGAATGCGATTTCTTTCTCACCTATTATTGATGTGTTTTTTTCGGGGTATTTCTTATTTCTATGCCTCAGATACCTTAGTGTGTCGTTTCGCTATAGAGTAAGAAGTTCCACAGATATCGGAACCCCCATAAATAATGTTAATTACCTTGGCATATGACGAAGGGGATCCTGGTTTTTCCAGGAGCTTCGAATGATATTGAACATTCTCTTTGAATATTTCTTTCATCCTTCATAGGATCTCTTTAATATATCCTTTGCTTAAGATATAGCTAATTTCCTTCCTGAGGGCTATACAATCTTCAGTTATGTGGCCGAAATATTCATGGTACGCACACCACTTAGGTTTTTCTTTCCATTCACTTGATTTTAATCCTTTCCTTGGCCACCTTGCACTACAAAAAAATTACATTTAATTGCACAAGTATTTAGTCGCACTATGTGTTTTGTGCCAGTATATCTCATATATTTTCATTTTCCCATTTTCCGCTCTTGATTTCTAAAGAATAAAAGTATTCCGTCACCCAAACTTCTCATTTATTTTTCATATTTCGTTTTCCTTCTATCTCCAAAATTTTGACATAATTTCCCCCCACCCCAAAATTGACACCATCATTTTCCCCTCTAATATTTTCCTTAATCGCAGTCTTAATCCCCTTCTTCCTTCATCGCCAACAAAAAAGTAACCTACTTCTTTGTCGTTATCTCCTATCACCCCTTTCTCTAAAGCATATTGAAATCCTTCCTAAATCCGACGCCATTGTTTCCCCTATGTGTTTGTACAATTTCCTTCTTCCTTGTGAAATCGAAGCAATAGGCTTATGCCTCGTGTGTATATATGTTCTTCTTCTACCCTATATATTTTTGTGCCTTGCAATCACCTTCTACATTGTAAAATCGATGAAGTATGCTTATGTCTCGTGTGTATATATGTTCTCCTTCTACCTTATATATGTTTGTGTTTGTGTAATTATACCAAGTTGTATAGAATGAAATTGCACACAAGGTGTTTACTTTTTTTCCAATACCACATGATCAAGGAATTTAGTTTGAGGAATATCATTAGTCGCGACCTAGTATAACGGTGGGATAGTGTTTACCAGATTATTCTCATCACTTTTTGGAAACAAAGAAGCTTGAATCTGTGTTCTTGATCTCAACAGTGTTATGAAAGCCACTATCCTCTATTTGATCCATTCTAATTTGTTTCCAGATTTTTATTTCAATAGGTTTTATGGGTATTTTCCATATTTTAATTGATGATATATTTTTTTTAATCGAGTTCAGATGGGTGAAGTTGTTTCCACTATCAAAGTTGGTACTATTTTTATGAATTGTTATTTTTGTTAGTTTAACTTGTGTGGTAGATCATGCATTATTTATAAATATCATATATTCAAATTAAGTTAAAATTATGTATTTTATTACATAAAGGAGTTATAAATTGCAAGTTAATTTTTTCCTGGTATTACATTAATGTTATTTATGTTGCAGCAATTGGATGTAATGTGTAGAGTGTGCAATACAACAATATAAAGTTTTAAGGTTTGGATCTAGTACATAGTATAAGATTTTCCTGTGTTTTCTTGTTGGTAATTAGTAGCTTCTTTTTCATTAAGTAATATAATGTATTGACCATAACTTTGTTTCACACAGTTTCCATTTTCAACCTTCTTTGTTGCACAAACACTTCAAAGAAAATACAGGTTCCCAAACACAGAATGAGAAAATTTATTTCTGTTTTATTTTTTTAGTAGATGTGTTTTAATTTCAAAGCCTATGAAGTGTACTTGAAGAGGTAGCAGACGAAAGAGTGCAATGTGAAAGATCAATGACACGATGAAAAGGTATTCACTCCATGACAAGTTAAAATGGCATATTTGTTGGTTTCTTGGTAATAGATATCTTTAAAGTATATGTACGTTTATTGAAGTAAAATCAACTATTTAGGTCTCTTATCTTATTTATGTTTTTATGTTAGAGGAATTGCTTTTATTTGTTACTCTTGTTTTTTGTTGTTTGTTTTGAAAGTGTAATTCCTTTATTTCTTTATCCAACATGAAGGACGGTTATAATAGGTGATTCTACATGTATTTTTATATTGTTGATTTTCATATATCATTCTTGTTAATTTAATAAATCATAAATATATTTATATGTTTTTAAATATCATTTTATAGCTTATGTTTTATAGCAAAACTAGGGTTAATTGGGTTATGGGTAAAATTTCAAAGTACAATGCTATTATGGGTTGATTTTCAAAGTACAATGTTATTACTCGTGATAACACCTTGTCCTTGTTATTATGATTACTTAATTTTTGAGTTAGCTATGAGATGGTCAATTTTACCCATTGATTTTTCTTTTGGTTTGTTTGTTGCTGCTTTTAAAGTGATTTGCCTTTGATGGTTCATATTTGATTAGTTATTACTAGTAGTGAAAAGTGATTCAAACTTTGGGTTGATTTGGTGTGTTCTGGACCATTTTATCCTTGTTTTGGTTTATGTTTTCTCTCTATAGCCTTACGATAGTCTGACTTTTGGTTGCTTCCAGATTTCGCATTGCTATAGTTGGGTACCTCTCGTTTAGTCTTTTTTTATTGTTTATTGTTGTATTCTATTTTTTTTAGCTGACTTACTCTTTTATGAATATAACTGCTTTACTGTTAAAAGTTTGATTTAACCATATCTTCAGATGATGAGTTGGTACATAACCACTTATTTTTATTTTTTTTATTATCAATATCACATGCTAAACTTTATTATTATTTTTGTCCCTTTTTTTTTGCAGTATCAAGTTGGAACATCAACTGCAAAGTCGGTAAGAATCTTTGGAACTATGATTGGATCTATGAGTTCTTCATCTGATAAAAGTCTAACACGATTTATAAACACATAATTATTATTATTATTATTATTATTATTATTATTATTATTATTATTATTATATTTTGGTTCACAATGGAGCACAATCACATGGACTTGATACAAAATCTCGTAATCCGTTTGATTTTCCTAGCGATGCTAATCTTGAAGCTAGGAACATTATGTTTTGAGTACTAGTACAATTTAGACTTATTATTTTTTTCAAGATATTTGCGTTTTAGTTATTGGTAATATTGTTATAGGAAAAGTTTGAATTAAAATAAAAATGATGTGTTTTATATTTATTATCTTAATTGTTTTATTGTTGTTTTATATTTCATTTAAAATATAAGAAAACGGATTTAATATATTAATTTAATTTTTTCTATTAAAAATATCACAAAAAGCATGAAAATAATCATTATTTTACAGTTAAATAGTGGCATAAAAGTATTGCCACTAAAACCTACAAATGTTTTAGTGGCATAATCGAAAAGTGCCATTAAAACCCAATTAACCTGCAGTGGCACAACCAAAAAGTGCCACTAAAGGTCTTTAGTGGCAGCTCTTTTATTAACATTTTTTTTGTGCTGTTGATTGCTAGGAGGGTCTATAGTGGCACTTTTTTGGTTTTTAGTGACACCTTTTTATGTCACTAAATTTCATTTTATTTGTAGTGTTGCTTTTTCACCAAGATCAAGCATAGCAAAGATCAGACCTGAAACATCCATATAAAAACAATAGTTAGTGATCTTAGAGAATTTGTCCTCCTCTCCCTCATTATCAAGGGCATTAACCAGGGTTATTATCAGGTTTTGATGAATTTGGCTTATAGGGTCTTTGGGCCGAGGAATCGGGCTTCCTATTAGGATTGCCATATGAATTCAGAGTGCTGGTCCTTTTCTGAATTTCCTTGTCGTCTTTCACTATCATGAATCTCAACGCTCTATTTCTGACTTCATCCATCCTCTTGCATGGGGTCATCACAAGATCTGCATGGAAAAGAGAATATTTCTTTAGGACCATCTTGAAAGCCTCTATGACAGTGACCATATAAATATTGGGGATGTTTAATGCTTCACTGCCAAACCAATTTACAAAATCTCTAAGGGTTTCATTAGGATCCTTGACTAATCGATACAGATTATTGGTGATCATCTCGAATGTCCTACTATAAGAGAACTGGTTATTAAAAAAGTTAAATAAATGAGCAAAAGAAGTAATAGAACAAGGATGAACTTTAAGAGGCCATTTTAAGGCTGGTCCTATAAGGGTTGAACCACAAGGATTTAGTTCCACCATAAGGTTTCATGTTGGGAGTTTGGAAGTGTTTTGGGACTTCAGTGTCAACTATTGAGGGAGCAAATCTTTAGATCCTGTAGCTGGTGGGGGATATTTCAGGTATAGATTGAACTACTCCTGGTACACTCGAGATCATTTGACTTGGTTGTTGTAGTTCCTAGCCATGATTGGACTTATCCCTTTATCAAAATCCATGTAATTATTATTAAAGGTGTTATTTTCCAAGAAGTTACCAGTATCTTTGTTTTTAGAAGTAATGAAAGTTTCGTCAAAATATGGATCATAGGAGTTCAATTGTTTGGGGTTACACCCCCAGTCGGAACAACGAAAAATGTTGGGCCTATAGTCTCCCGATGATTCCTTAAGGATCTTTCGCTATCAAATTTTAGGATATTTGGTTGCAAGGTCGATGGTGCTTCTTCGTGAGGTTTGCGGATTTCTATTCTTATTCTTTCCATTTTTTGAGCAACATCCTCTTGTCCTTCGCTTATTGACTCACTTGTTGCCTTAACATCTTCACAATGGAGAAGAGTACTTAAAGTTTAACCAAAAATACAAACAAACTTGTTTAAATTGACGTCCAACCCAAAAGTTTAATTGTTTGGATCTTTTTCTTGAAAAATGCATATCCCAGTGATCATTTTTGTAAATTTGTTTAATTTTAATTTCGCTAATAACTTTCATTTGTTAACCTAAAAAATAATTTTTTTACATGCTTATGTTTCAACATGCATTTAAAGCTTTCGTTCAAAAAAAAAAAAAAAAAAAAAAAACTTGCGTAATTTTTTATGTTTCCGTCATAACTTAAGTACATTTCTTACCTATAAACCAGATCACATATAACAATCATTTTTTAATAAAAAACCCCAACTTACTATTAGATTTAATACAAACAATTAAGGAATAAAAAACAGCAGTTTTTCTTTAGATGTATTTCCTCCATACAAAAACAAAATACTTTGCAGAATAGCTTTCGGGTTTGACCGCGGACTCTTAACTGAAACTCAGTTGAGGTCTTTATTTCATTTTATTATTCAATAATAAACTATTGAAAATTTGAAATGGTCAAAACAGAAATGGGCTTAGGGTATGAACAGCAGCGGATCTAGCCCTTTTAAGTGAGGTGTATGGACCCCCACTGAAGGTGGGCCCCATAATTTTTACACCCATAATTTTTACAGTTAAATAGTCCTTCAAAAATCTAATTTTTACTAAAAATCTTCTCTTTGCACCCACTTTTACATTAAATACCCTCATTATTTATTATTATTATTATTATTATTATTATTATTATTATTATTATTTAAAGTTATGAAAGATTTTAACAGTCAAGTGGCAACTATTTAATCAATTTTGGTCCTCCAACTTACAACATTGACCCTTCATCTTTATGCTTTTATTCACAAACAACCATTTCACTTTGGTTTTAAGTTTTCATAACTCTCACATTTTATTACATATTATTAGTATTTAGTTTTTTGGCAGAAATGGTCCTTCATCATTATTATTATTATTGTTAGACAAAATTACACGATTTGTCTGTGTTATACCAGATGTAACATTCTTTTTTTGGTTTTAAATTAATGTTTTATTTATTAGAAAATACTCACCCAATATCATAAACCCACCCACCATCTGCCATCACCACCACCACCACCACCACCAAAATTACATAAATGGTCCATATGGTTTACCCATGGTGACAAATTCAGTCCCTACTACCTGAAAAGATCAAATTACCCTCACATTAACGGACAAAAAACAACGGTATATATTTTCTGGATTGGTTTTCTGACCGCTGCCATACATGGCAATAAAGTTCAATTTGTGAAACCATTTCTTTATTTTCCTTATTTATTGCAAGAAGTAATGATTTAGATTTTTTTACTTATATAATTAGATGACATTGTTTATCTTCATTTACTAGATTATCTCAATGAAATTCAACATGCTACTTTATTGTATAAAGCAGTACCTTCCGACCCCGACAACGCCGGAGAATCTTTTCTAGTTATTATTATTATTATTATTATTATTATTATTATTTTTACTTCAAAAACCCATTGTGTTTTGTTTTTTGTATGGAGGAAATAGATCATCTTTAGTAATTTAAGTTTAAGTGGGGTGCATGGACCCCACTTGCTTACCCGATCGGAAAGTAAATTATGTCGAGGTTAGTAATTTAACTATTAGAAATTTGGAAACAAAATAAGAATTTCAATTCGCAGGTACCATAATGTCAATTGATAATTCAACAAACCATAAACATAAAAGTGAGCTTTTTCGTGAATGAAAAAATGCATGCTTATTTCAAATGTTGTTCTCGAAGTCTAACTTCATCAAGAATTTATTGACAGCACACCAGATAATGCTTTTAAACACAAACAATCAATAATCAGTAATGCAAAAAGGAACAATATAAAATACAGTAATTTAGCCAAAGAAAATAATCAAGCATTAAGAAAATTGTGCTTTCAAATAATCAAAAGACTCAATGAATAGCATCAAACTAAAGAAAATGGATCTAACCCAGATCTGTTTCGTGATCTAAAAACCCCCTATCTATACGCACCACACCATTCATATCTAATGGATCTTTTCTAGATCTATTTCAAGGAGGGAGGGAGAGAGCTTGTGGTGCTTGTTAAAGAATATATATATATATATATATATATATATATATATATATATATATATATATATATATATATATATATATATATATATATATATATATATATATATATATATTGTTGGGTCTATTAGGTTGCGTAATGGGCTCAGTCCTTAACTCAGTTTGATTGCAGGTATTGGGCTGTCCAACCGTGCATATTTTTGTACTAGGGTTTAGTATATAAGTTGCATGCATGCAAACTTAGTGGTTACGCTTTTCATTGTTTATTTTATTTCACAGTTTTGTAAACCCTAGCTCGCCTCTACAGCGGAAGTTCTTCATCGAGCTCTGCTGAGGCGTGACTCTGTTTTGAATCATAAGCATACATTTGATTCAGATCTGTGTTGATTCTCATATTGTTTTGAATTGTTTGATTTCTTTAATCGTTCTTGTGAAAGATCTAATCGATCTAAGAGTTTTTAAACTCATCAATTGGTATCAGAGCAGGAGACTGTGTAATTCATACACATCTCTTCTGTCGAAGAATTTCTTAGGGTTTTTAATTCCGCATTGATTGATATTTATTGAGTCGTCACTCTACATTGACGTATCTCATTAATTGTTGATCTAACCCTAACGATAAATTACATGTCTGATCTTTTACAGGTTATCGATCAAAAGTATTTGCAATGTCCATGGATGATTCACAAACCAATCCGATTAATAACTCCAACAGCATCAAGTCTACAACAAGAATACCGATCTTGTATACACAAGACTATGAAGTTTGGACGCATCACTTTGAAGACTACATGATTGGATCGGAGGATAATGGTTATTTAATCTGGGAAGCTATTACTGCAGGCCCATTCGCCCACTCAAGCACATCTAGGATTGTTAAAACACAGAAAGAATACAATCAGCTTGTCAATGATGTAAAAGATATTCCTCAGGATGAAAAGGAGAAGTTTCAATGCAATATCAAGGCCCTGAGAATGATAAGGTTTGTGCTGCAATCGGATACGTTTCGTTTAGTGAGTTCTTGTACTACTACCAACGAGATCTGGGATAGATTGAAAGAATTGTATTCCATAGATGAAGACTTGGAACATTCTATCCGAACTCTCTTGATGTCTGAATTTGGTGACTTTAAGCAGAAGCCTGAAGAAAAGCCTATTCAAACTTTTGATCGATTTAATCATCTTTTAAGTAAGATGATAAAGCATGGGATTGAAAAGAAAGTTATCGAACAAAAGGTTACCTTCCTGAATGGTCTCAGACCCGAATGGATGGTTGTTGTGTCAACAATCAAAGCTCATGAACAGTTCAAGTCTTATTCTCTGGCAAAAATAGTGGGTATTTTAAAATCCCATGAGAAGTCTTTATCTAAAGAAACGAATGTGGTTTCTAGTATGGGTTCTTTAGTTCTTGTCTCCAAGGGAAAAAGTTCGGTTGAAGAAGAAGAGGAATTAGATCTTGCAAATTATGATCTAACCGGTGAAGAATACGCCATGATGGTGTCCAATCCTAGAAAATTCATTAAGAAGAAATTCCCAGCCAATAAGAACCGAAACTGGCAGGGTAGTTACAGTGCTGAAAGGATCAAGGAGGAATCGAAGATGGGGTCAATGTCTGAAGAGACAAAGAAGGAAGCAAAAGTTGGAGGAGACTCAGGACTCGACTGCCATTACTGTGGAGGCAAAAATCATTTTGCTAAAGACTGTATGTTGAGAAAGAAAGAAGAAAAGTCAAACGAAGAAGATGAGGAAGCGAGCCTCCTAAGAAGATTGGAGGAAATAAAGAAAAGAAAGTATGTTGTTAATAACTCTACCATGAATACTTTAATTGTGCAGGATACAAACAACAGTGATGAATTTGGTGGTGTGGAGGTCTGGTCCACAGATTCGGAGGATGATGAAGTCAGGAAGCCCAATCATGGAAAGGCTATGCTGGCAAAAGAAAAACATGCTACAGGAAGATGCTTTGTAGTGATCGAGGGTGTGTCCCACATGAGAGGATACACAACTGATGGGGAATTGAAGAGGAAAGGGAGCGAGAGGATAGATGTTTTGCTGCCAAGCCTGTCAGTGCTCAGATCAATGAATGTGATGAGTTGATCAAAAAGGTACAAAATATTCTTGCTTCTCTAAAAATACATGTTAATAATTATGAAAAGGAATTAAATAACTTGAAATCAAAATTCTCAAGCATAAGTAGCAGTCTCACTCAAACCCGTGTCACAAATTCTAACCTAATTGCTCAAATCAGCAGGATTTCTTCAAAGAGTGAGGAACGAAGGATGTGGATCGAGCAAAACGAAAAGGAGTTAATTAGATCTAAAGATGATTCTATTTATTTGCAAAGAGACAATCTTAAACTTCTTAAACAGCGAAATGTGTTTTGTTTAATTGCTAAAAGACTCTATTTTAACATCACTCAGTTGCATCTTGATTGTGAAATAGGGAAGAAGATACATCGTATGATTTTAACCTTCCTTGAATTAAAGGAGGATGAAATCGATGTTGAAGCCTACAACTATGAAAGTGTTGTATCTTCTGATGAAGTGTCTCCGTCGTATAAAATAGGTCTGGACAAAATTGAATCCTATATAAAGTCCAAGGACCACAAGGACATGCTCAAAAATCTGTTAGACGAAAATGATAGATTGAAATTGAAAGCCGAAACCATACAGAAATTTGACTCTTTGAATGCCAATTTAAGTTTAGAAAATAAAATTTATGATGAAAATACATCTGAACTTAATGAGGATGATGATATGAGTGAAATCTCTGCAGAGGATCTGGTGAACTGTTCTGAATTAGCCAAAAACGAACCAAAGTCACACAAGAACCTAATCTCTGAAAACTCCGTTGATTTTGCTCGTTCGTCTACCGACAAAACCAAAGTTCTCAAAGCTAAAGCTGTTGTATACCAAAAGGTTCAAACTACCCCAAACCAAGTCTACACAGTACCATGAGTTACTCCACAACAAACTGCAGAGTTAACAGCTATGGTAGAAGAAGACAACACTGGAGGATGTGACGAATTCTTTTGGTCAGCCCCAATAGATAACGCAGATGAGACGAAGGGTCTTTCTCAGAAAACATCATGGAGAGTAAAAGGTAAATACATACCTAAACCACTAAATGAGCCTACAAAGTATGATGTACTGATCACAAGTGGAACTAAAACACCTTTGGACGAACCGATGCAAACCACCAGTGATACTTCTTTAGCAAAAAGTGAATGTTGTGCCCATACTTCGAAACGAAAGGCCAACATTCACAAAAATCCAAAACAGGTGGTTGATCGAAAGCATCAAAGAAATCTGAGATATAAGAAGAATCTATCAGAGAGAAAACATTTGTGGAATTCTCAAAATCCTGATTTTGTAACGATAGAAAGGAAGCACAAATCTCAAGAAGACTCAAGGAATTGAAAGGGAAGTTTCGGTCCCTTGTCAAGAATAAAACAAAAGAGCAGTTTCGGTCCTCATCACAACACCAACCGAAAGGGTGGTTTCGTTCCATTGACTGAAAACAACCGAAAGGATGGTTTCGATCCTTCGACCAATAGGAACCGAAAGGTTGGCTTTGGTCCTTCGACCAATAGGAGCCGAAAGGGTGGTTTTGGTCCATCAACTGAAAACAACCGAAAGGAGAGTTTCGTTCCTTCACCCATTGACAACAAAAAGAACAATTTCGGTCCCTTCTACAATAACAACCGAAAGGAGAGTTTCGGTCCTTCACCCATTAACAACCGAAAGAACGGTTCCGGTCCCTCGTCCAATAACAACCGAAAGGAGAGTTTCGGTCCTTCATCCCATGGCAACCGAAATAGAGGTTTCAGTCCCTATCCATACAAGTCTAATTAGAAAAACCTGGATTCTAAAGTCACTCCTAATTTAATTCTTCTTATCCGAATTCCTGTCCCCCAATTACTTCCAAGGGAAAAGAAAAACTCTACCCTGAAGATAACATCGAAAACTCCAGTCCTATTAAATCAACAAAAATTAAAGTTTTCACCATTAAAAGAAAAGATTAAACAACTTTAATTAAACGCACATACATGGTTGATATTTCTCTTACTATTGCCTTTCCTGTAAAAGGCTCACAAGGACCCAAGAAACTTTGGGTTCCTAAATATGCTTAATTTTTTGCAGGTTATAAGTGACGAGCAATTTGACGAAGAATGGTACACATCGATAGTGGTTGCTCGCGTCACATGACAGGAAGGAAGGAGAAACTGAGAGAATTTCGTTCTCTGAAAGATGGTGGCATTGTAAAGTACGGCAACAACTCTTTTGGAACTATCAAAGGCTATGGAATGATCACTAATGACAATTTCTCTATAAGGAAGGTAGCTTATGTTGAAGGACTCCAACACAATCTCATCAGCGTATCACAACTGGTGGTTGGTACTGGATTAAAAGTGTCATTCGACGATGAAGGCCCAGAATTTGTCGAGAAGAGATCAAACAACATTCCGTTCAAATCAAAGCGAAAAGGGAAAATGTATCCTTTGAACCTCAATCCAATTAGAGGTAAACCATCTGTATGCTTACTGACAAAGGCTCACTCTGATGAAAGCTGGTTATGGCATAGATCATACTTGAATAAGAAAATTGAAGAAACGTACTATGTCACTTTTGATGATAGTTATGTTAAGAAAATGAAATCAACAGAAGATGCATTGCAAGACATATTTCCAAAGAATAGTCAGGTTACTGTTTCTATCTCAAATCTTTTCGACCAATTCATGCTCCTGTTTGATGAGCCTCAAAAGGCAATTGACTCTGAATCAACTGCAAAAGACAACAAAGTTGATAATCTGAAACAAGTTATAGATGATGCTGCTAAGAAGACGACTGATGATCAATCCAAAGAAATCGAAGGTGCAGACACAAGAGAACCTTCTGGTGACTATCCTAATGTCCAGGGGGAGGGTTCCTCTATTCATCACGATCAAGGATCTTCATTCTAGGGGGAGAACTCATCGCCAAATACATCAAGTTCTACTGAAATTCCAGCCAATGAAGGGGATACAAATGCGGGTCTTGAACAGGAATCATTCTTCGAGGGGGAGAACACCAATATTGGTGATGGCGACATTCTTTCTAAACAAGAGGAAGAAATCAATGATGAATTGGATCTTATCTATGATCCAAACTTTCCTCCACTTATCAAATGGACCAAAGATCATCCTCAAAGTCAAATTATAGGGGAATCCTCAGAAAAAGTTGATGAAATCATCTTTGGCTCCACGAATCCTAGCTTAACAGCTGAATTCAGAAAGTTGATGGAAACTAAATTTGAGATGAGCTCAATAGGTCCAATTAACGTTTTTCTTGGATTGAACATTAGACAGGGACCCGAAGGCATTTTTATTAATCAAGAAGTATATACCAAGACTTTGCTAAACAAGTTTGGAATGATGGGCGACTCCAAAGTGAAAGGGCCTATGGCTTTTAGAACTAAACTCACACCATCATTGGAGAAACCAGCAGCTGATATAACACTTTATCGACAGATGATTGGGTCTCTGATGTATCTTACAACTAGTAGACCTGATATCATGTTCTCTTTCTACAACTGTGCGCGATTTCAAGCCAATCCACGAGAACCCCATCTTCAATCCGTGAAGAATATCTTTTGCTATCTGAAGCGAACCTCCTCTCTCGGTCTGTGGTATCCAGCCAACTCAGGATGCTTTGTTCAAGCATTTTCAGATGCTGATTTAGGTGGCTGTGGATTAGATCGTAAAATCACCACAGGAGGATGTCAATTTCTAAATGGTAAATTAGTCATTTGGCAATTGAAGAAACAAACCTGTGTTTTGCTATCCACTGCAGATGCCGAATATATCGCTGCAGCATCCTGTACATCTCAAGTTGTGTGGATACAAAATCAACTCAGGGATTATGGGCTAAACATGAAGAAAATCCCGCTGTATTGTGACTCTGAAAGCGCAATTAGGATTTGTCACAACCCCGTGCAACATTTGAAGACTTAGCATATCGCACTGAGGTATCATTTCATTAAGGATCATGTCGAAGATGGTAATGTAGAAATTCACTTCATCAGAACAACTGATCAATTGGTAGACATATTCACGAAGGCCTTACATGATGCAAGCTTCAATAAGATTCTACAAGGCCTAGGAATGATGCAAGCCGAATCTGTACCGAAATCGCCTTCACTTCCATAAAGGTAACAAGCGAAATAGAGCGAACCGAAATGACCCGAAATGAACCGAACATTCGGTCTATTTCGGGTGAAGTTCGACATGAACCGAAATGAATCGAACGTTCGGTCTATTTCAGGCTCGGTCCTTCTGAACTCGTACATTTTTTTAAGGCATTTCAATTGTTTTCCTATGTACATCTTTTCATTACTTCTTTTCTACTTATAAAATCCCAAAAATATATTTTTTTATTTTTATAAAAATCCTGAAGAAATCCAAAAATATTTTTCTCTTTTGTTCAATTTGTCTAAATATGATTCTCGATGGAAATGCTAAGGCAGGTAAATGATTTTACTAGTTAGGTGTCCCTAGAAGCATCCTGCTGTATGTTGACTAAAGCCTCGATAGATTTTGAGTGAAGCCTTAATAACATGATATATACCAATCGTGTTTTCCTAATCCAGGCTATCCAATTCACTCTAATCATGAGCTAGCTTACTCTACTCAAAATTGAGTTTAGGGTATTCTGCTTGGTCCTTCTTTTCTTTAAAGTAGAGGTACATTCGCTTCTTATACCATCTTCATCATCTTTCTCCACTATAACTCGTTTCATCAATATAACCCCTATGACTCTCAGTATTAACCACTGAGGTTTATGGTTATACCAAGTCTGTGTTCATGATCTTAGTTTCATGCCACTATGTACTAAGTGAAACCCAAAGTTCAACACCACTAATGAATTGACGGTGAATTCACAAATTCAAGATCTTACTTGTTACCCTATGAAATGTCTTTTTTTAGATATCTTTATGAGTTTGCCTTTCACCAAGGTTTCTCTAACCCTAAAAGATCCAGTTTAATATTTTTTTTTGAGATTTCTTCCTTCCCTCGTCACTATAAAGTCTATCATACCTACTTGTTCAACAGATCACAATGATCTCACAAGTACTTCATTCAGTTTCAGTCTTATGTTATGTATCGAAATTATGAATTGAAGTGAAAGCCACCCTCCTTAACCTTCAAAAGATGCCTTTCAAAACTTCTCAACAAGTTTTTGATCGTTATTCAATGGGAAACCAAGCAAGCACTTTAATGTATTTCTTGACTTTGAAGGAAGTGATTTTTGCCTAGAATCAACTGTCTTATGTCTTCTTACGACATCACAGATTATCCCTAAAATTTTGTTTTATTTCTTTATCTTTTACACCCTATGCGCAAAAATTCTTAATTTTCCAAATTCTAGCTTTGTTCAGTATGATCATTAAAATGCTAAGGGCAACAAAAATTCAAATGTTATATGGAGAAACGATTAGGATAAAGTGGAAGCTGACTCAGTGGCTATCCAAACGGTTTGGCGATTTGAAAAAGTACATTTATGAAAGAACGTGTAAAAGGGAAACGTCTTTTCTCTTTCCTGCCTCATCTTCGGCATTCCAACTGTTCACCTGTCACGTCAACCGCTATTTTTGAAAGAATCCAAGATTTCAGCCGGAGTTTTCTCTCTCTTCCTTGTACGTATAAAAGGAATTCGAACGATACTCTCTCAACCGTTATCACTTCTCAAAATATCTCAAAGAACACTGGTGATTCTCTGCAACTGTTCATCATCTTCTTCAAGCTACAACAATGGCAGACTCATCATCAGTTCACGATACTTCAGTTCGTCAACCTCTTCTCACCATCAAACCCCAACATAATCTGATCATCGATCTCACCCCATTCATCTATGAGCCCTATATGATGTATGTGGTTGAGTCTCTCAAATACTTACCACTCATCGACGTACTGACTAAAGTTGAAGTTGTTCCCATGTCGTGCTTGTCTCTTGTCTACTCTACTGCTTTCTATGACATGATTAATGAACGCATTCACTTTGAACTCCATGATGAGAAGACCTCCATCTCCAAGCATCGATTATGTGCCCTAATCGGTCTTTCTCAAGATTCATCTCTGGTAAACCATGAATCCATTACAATTGTTCAATTGTTTTCCATGTTCTATCAGATGGGGTATACTGAAACCCTAACCATCATTACGAAGTTCAAGAAGTCCTGCCTTCCTCCTCAATGGAATGGCCTTTTTATGTTGTTGTTCAAGGAACTGAGGAACTGTCTGAGCGAAGCGCTGGCTCCGATGGCGCAATAAATCCTTCATGACGGTATTGTATGGGTTGTACCATGGAATTGGCCTAGATTATGGGTCCATTATCTGACAACAGTTGGTCCAAAGCTTGGTCTCTTCATCAAGGCATTCTAAAATATCATGTGGGCATTTCTGGTCTATCATTACCAACTGGGCAATGGACCGCCTTCGTGTTCCAATAATGACAGACTCCTTGCTCTCATCCATTGCTACCATTCATACGACAAAAATCATCGTTACTGATCCATCAAAATTTTTGTTTATTGGATCCATTCCTGAACCAATGCGCAGTCGTATTTCTGACTCGAGTAACGTTCTACAACAATACAGGAAGCATCCATCTGTTGGCCCAAGAGAGCTTACACAGGCAATGGTTCGGTCCATTGAAGAGACTGGCAAGCCAACCAAGAGGGGCAAGAAGCCTAAAACACAGAAGGAAGAACCGATCACTAAGCAAACCAAGGGGTAAACCCCCAAGAAGCGACAATCTGATAAAGCTGCCCCTTCTCAGGCTCAACCGAAAAGGCAAAAGAAGCCCACTCGGAGACTTATTCTTCAATCTTCAAGCGATTCAGAATATGTCCCTCCTAAGCACAAGAACGCTCCTCCATCGGAATCTAAGAGCGAAAGCTCAGAAGAAGAGGCTTCGGGACAAGGTGATACTCCGCCTCGCTCCCCTACCCCATAAATTCCAATTCGCTCCAATCCTCCTTCACCTCCACCTGTAACAATCCCAGTTTCCATCTCTCCTTTCACTCCAATTACCACCACTCAACCATCCACTACAATTCCTATTCCCACTCCCATTTTCATAGATACCACCACTATCACAAAAACTCACTCTATTGTTCCTAATCCACCTGCAACCGAACCTCAGGTTACAACCGAACCTCCACCTTCTTCCAAACCCTTATCTCCGACTCAATCTGCTGAAACAACCCCTATTCTGGGTGGTGAGGATTTGGAATTCGATTCTATCTATTTCAGTCCTTATCGAGTGCAGAGCGATGATGATGACGATGAGCCTGTTACAAAACGTCATCTAAAGGCAGTAAACGAAAAGCTTGATCAACTGCTTTCATCCTCTTCCTCTGGTGCCTATTCTGAAGCTGCCTTGAAGGCCTTGTTCTCCTCAATCGTCACAGAACACAATGCTACTTTATCTGTTGCGGCCAAGGCAATAGAAGCCTCCACTTCCCAATGTCAACAGGCATCTCTTGCTGTTGATGCCTCCACTAAGGAATGCAAGGATGCGACCGCAAAAGTTGATAAACTAGTCTCCGAAGCTCACCTATTTCTAGATTCCTTGCAGGCAGCAGCTGCTGCCAAAAATGCTCAAACTGTCAACGCTTCAGTCAAAAACCTTTAAAAGTCTCTTCAATCTGAGCGCTCGAACCTCGAATCAGCACGCCAATCCATTCAACAAGCCAACGAAAAGCTCCATGCTAATGTCAACGACCGCTTAACTCAACTGTAAGCGGAGTTAGCTGTGGAGAATCGAATTATGGATGAGCTCGACCGACGTACTGCCCAGCTTAAATTGCAAACTCACAAGCTGCGTACTGTTGATGCTGAGCTTAATGACCTCAAGTGAGAAAGGGAAGTCATTAGGAGTTCTGTTGCAGATGTTCACTCCATCCTTCTTCATGTTATTGAGGCTCATGATCCGGTCATCACTATAACTGTCAGGCGTCATCTGGCAAACAAGCTCAGACCGACATTGGATATTCTTAGCCATCTAGAGGGTGTTCCGGTTACCGGGGTCCAACAGAAACAAGGGGGAGAGAGAGTTACATCGCAACCTCCTCCTTCTGGATCAAAACCATCTGCTGGACCGAAGGTTAATTAAGCTTCGGTCAGCAAGAAAGACAAAAAGAAGAAGAAAATCGGCGATGATGACACAGACAATGAAGAAGATGTATATGCCGAGAATCCCAAGAATCCCTTCCAGAAGGTTAAGACTTATGAAAAAGAAATGGAAGAAAACATCAAGAAACAACAAGCTGAGCTGGAGCTGAAGCGAAAGGAGGCAGAGCTACTAGAAAAGAAAAAGTCCATGTTTCCTGTGTGGACAATAGACTCGCTTCAAAGATGTGAAATTGATGAGCCAAGCATTCTCTGGCTTGAGCCGATAATGTTCTTTGGTCTTGAAAATTCCAAGGATGCACAGTTCGATATTCCAATTACTCGAAAGGCATTTATCTTCCACTGCTTCAACTCAACTGCTGCTATTCCTTCCCTAGACCCGAAGGTAGATAGGGATCTTCTAGAATTTTACTTGGAGTTTGCTCAACCCCAATACCTGACTTGGAGCTCAAAGAAAATAACCACAGTCAAGGTAATGAAGCCCTATTCAGCAGGGAAATTTATTAATGTCAAATTCAGGGTGACTCGAGGAACCGAAGGCTTAGTCTACCATTTTACCCTAGCTGACCTACCAAATCTTAACCCTCATGACTGGATACTCCTCATTAACATTCTTCTGTCAAATCCTCAAGAGTATCAACCAATAATTGATCATATCAAGCGTATGCTTCTTTGCTACATATATGAGGTAGCGAAGATGGATCAGGAAATTGCGACTGCCATACACAAGCAAACTATGATCAAGATTATGGGCAGAGCTGGCAATGTCAATACCATGATCAAGGGGAAAATCGACTCAACGTATCACACAATTATGTTCCATAGGGGCGAAGGTCAAAAATGTATGTTCGCTCTTGTCGACAAACACCTCTTCTCAACGACTTGTCTTGAGCATATTTTGGAGATCATTCAGAGGTGCGATCAGAATAGTGCTGCTGATAAGAAATTACTTACTGACATGCTGAGGTGGTACATACAATTTAGACAGACTCTTCTCGCCGTAATTCCTCGATTGTTTAAAATAGTAAAGCCGGTGAAGCCTACTCAGAGGAAGTAATCTCTCGCCTCATTTGACGCAAAAGGGGAGATTGTTGGGTCTGTTAGATTGCATCATGGGCTCAGTCCTTAGCCCAGTTTGATTGCCGGTATTGAGCTTGTCCAACCGTGCATATTTTTGTACTAGGGTTTAGTATATAAGCTGCATGCATGCAAACTTAGTGGTTATGCTTTTCATTGTTTATTTTATTTCACAGTTTTCTAAGCCCTAGCTCGCCTCTACAGCGGAAGTTCTTCATCGAGCTCTGCTGAGGCGTGACTCCGTTTTGAATCATAAGCATACATTTGATTCAGATCTGTGTTGATTCTCATATTGTCTTGAATTGTTTGATTTCTTTAATCGTTCTTGTGAAAGATCTAATCGATCTAAGAGTTTTTAAACTCATCATATATATATATATATATATATATATATATATATATATATATATATATATATATATATATATATATATATATATATATATATATATATATATATATATATATATATATATAGATTCGATGAATTAACAATCGACTGTTTAAGTTTTGAAAGAATATCTAAAGCGATGGTGTTAGGGTATCAACTAGTATTTGAGTCACAAAGTTGGGTCTGGAGAGTATTTTCGATGCATCTCTCATGTGTTTCCCGATTTCAAAAAAGTTTGAATCGTCCGCTTCGAAGGACTCCACTACTTCACTAAACCTGATGAATGACGATCTCATCCCTACCAAAACGTTCAAGTACTGTCCCCACATCCTCCCTAAACCCATAACTAACATCCCCTCCCCTGCACCTCAACCAGTTCATTGTCCTTTTCATTAATGGTGATAAGGATTTTGAATTATTATTTTTTTATTTGAACTTTCACGGTCACTTGTTTGTTTTTTGTTTTTTTTAAACTTAGTTACCATCGTACAATGAGGTGAGATCACAAACGAGCAATAAGTTGCATTGCTAACAGTATGAACATATGTTGATTTTCCATACACGATTTCTCATATTTAGTGACCTTGTCTGTAGCAACAGTGCCGGTCCTGAAAATTTAAAATCTTCAAATATCCATGACGAGCCATAAGAAAATGGTCCTTAGACTATCCCGATTCACAACCCAATTCAACCCAATCATATATTAAAAAACAAATTTCTCTCTCTTCTATATCTACAACTCAATTAGACCAAATCTTTTACTCTCATTAGCAATCCAACCCAATCTAATTTTATATTAAAAAAATATATTAATATTGGTATTATATCGTAGAAAAAAATTAATTCAGTATTTTGATATAATTTTTTTTACTCCAAACATCAAGTTAAGTTCTCACAGATATAATATTTTGGGGTCCTTATATATATATATATATATATATATATATATATATATATATATATATATATATATATATATATATATACATATATATATTAAATGGGCCCCAAAAAAAGTTTGGTTGTGGAAAACTGTTTTTATTTTCTATGAAAATGTTTTCAGAAAATAGGGTTGAGTTTTTATTTTCAATTTTCAATGAAAACGCGTTTGGTTGGAATATGTGGAGTTTTCATTTTCCATTTTAGAAATTTGGAAAATTTTGGAAAACTGTAAAAATCACTTTTCTAATTTACATACAAATTGGAAAACTAAAAATTTTCATTTTCTTAGAAAACTTTGAAAAACTAAATGAACCAAACGCGTTTTCATAATTTTCGTTTTTCATGGAAAATTTTCCACGACCAAACGCACCATATTCTCTCCAACTTTTGCAACTTATTTTTTCTATTTTTTTCTCACTTTTTATTTACTTAAAACTAAAAATCCTAAAAAAACATATGCTTAAGCAATGGAACTTAACTTCTACCCTTATTGGTTAAATATATTAGTCTGAAGTGCAATGACTACATAAACTTTCCTAGATAGATTAATGGTACACGATGCTAAATATATTATGTCCCTCACACTAAGCAAGATCGTGTTTTTGTTCCATTATTTCACTAGGACAGGAAAACCACAAATACACTACAACATATGTTGGCTCAAATAAACATTGAAACTCGTATCAGATCATACCACACAACACTAGGAACCTAGATCTCAACACAACAATACAAGAATTTTTTTTTAACTAGATTCAATTCAAAAACATTATTTCAAATCTTTTTATTTTTGTAAAATCTTAGTCATTTTTAATCATTTCTATTAGCATGTTTGCGTTCCTAAATTCAACCCCTTATGCCACACTTAATTGATGCAATGTCCCCATGGCATATTTAAACAATTAATGAACATAACACTAAAAAGGAGAAATTGGAAAAAAACTCCCGTTGGATTGTAGTGATGAGATCGATTTCTTGAGAGCTTGTGGAAAGGTTGAACATCTTGAATTTGTACTCGAACTGGACTTGGGCAGCTACTCATAAATTCGCCGAATAAAAGTGTGAAACAAAAACTCACATTTTCAAAAATTGTGGTGCAAGAAACTTCAAAGTAATGCATCGTAATATGGGAAAGCATACCCCACATTTTATGGTCGAAAGCAAGAGTAGAAACATGCTTTTTTGATTCCTCACATCGTGAGCATAGAGAGCCACGTCGTGAATCTGGAATAAATATCTGGATAGCTATTTATCGAACGAATTACGTGATGGATATATCACTAGAACTGGGTGTGAACATAATGTTTTTCTTATTTAAAGTCTTCATGTTGTGCAAACTCTTTTGCCCTCTTAAGTTGTTAAAACACATTTAAAGATCATAATTTGTGTAACTCTTTCATTTCTTCTCTAAATTTGCACACGATGGCCACCCACACTTATTAAAAAGTGTGGTCTTTGGTTCTTTTCTCTCTCTCTCTCTCTCACGATAAGTTATCAATTCTGCAAACAAAACAAACTCCTAGGTTTCAAAAAGAAAACAACATTCATCATTCGGTTACATCGTTCAAAACAAACCAAATTAAAATAAACACGAAAAATAAACTAACAATCAAAAACTCAAATAAAATAAAAAGATAAGTCATCAAGCATCATCATCATCGTCTCCATGCACTCCACTAGAACCGGCCCAAAATCACGTGTGTCCCATATCACCAGCCAAGTCGGAATGTAGGGACCATGTGGCAGCATGTCGGGTTGTTGCTCAATCTGAAAATGCGCATAAATCCCATCAATAGTCTAGTTTCGATAATGGATTGCCCCTTATATGTTTTCCAAATAGTGCTCGAGCCTATTTTGAAAGGGTCAGTGGGTATACCTCTAATGGGAACATCCTGAAGTTGTTGAGGTTGACCCCATTCTCCCCGTCCTTTTACATTCCTATGCCCTCGTTGTCTCAGTTTCTCTTTGGGTTGTCCCAATGACACTACTTCATCTTTTGGGGGTATGAGTTGTTGGGTTTTGTATACTAAAACATTCTATGGTGCACATACAACCCTAAATACCTTGGATCTATGTTTTCACAAATTATACATGTAAATGGTTTCCAGGGCATTAAACCTATAACTAGCATGCATTTGACATAAACCATATAAGATGCTAGTTAGGTTAAAATACATTTTATGTAGCTTGAAGTCTTGATGTATTTGGCCTTAAGAGCTTAGCCCCAATAGTGTGGAAGCCTCAAATGAAGTCACAACACATCATGGACAAATTTAGACATTTAAGAGAGAATCTTCATACACCAAAAACCATCCATATGAACTCCAAGAACATCATTCACGTTTTTGCATGGCTATGTACTCATCTATTTATATGTAGGATTGCAAGGGTCATCGGTATAACCCAAATCCATACCCATGGGTGTTATGATCCATGGTTCATGTGGCCCAACTCTTTATATATCCATACATAAACTTAGTCCAACATGGATCATAAGGCCAACACATATAAATATAACTAATTAGCATAATTAGTCCCCATAGTTTTAATTAGTCTCCTTTGATCACTAAATTAATTCAAATTAATTCTTGATCAATACTAATTAAAACATATGATTTCATATTAATATATTATAAATTATAATACATTCATAAATCATATATCCTTCTCTCAAGAGTCTATCCTAACAAATTGTTGTGATAATATGTAACCCAAATGAACCATGCTACTCTCGGGTCAAGTACATACCAATAATAGTTATGAGCTTAGACATCTAATCCAACAGTCTCCCACTTGGATAATTCTAAAACTATTACTGCAAGTATGACTCCAAAACCCGACTAGCAATTGTAGCTCTTAAAAGCCGCTGTCGAACTCTGACCTAGTCAATGACACGTCCATTATATAAGGGATCATATATTCCTCCATTCTAGATATCATATGGACTGAGAGATGTATTATAATCATTCTCTCAGTGCATTTGTTGTTTCCCGATTTCTGATTTATGATGACCGACTAATTGAACAAATTCAAATCAGTCCAGGTGTGGATGAGCACTTACGTTTGTCATCACTAAATCATCGAGGGGCCAACAGATATCGCTTTTATCCCTCCAAGGGTAAAAGGAATGGATAAACTTCGACCCAAAAGTTTGCTTGTATTTACTCATCAAATTACACAAAACAATATGTTTTATAACAACCAAGTTACTGGTTGCGTTTACATATCTCAATCTGCAACCGACGCGTAACTACAAATCACACGTCTCCGTTTGAAGAATATAAGATATTATCGTCTCATGATCACTCATGATAAAATCCATGAAGTGATTCAAATGAGCATGGGTTTACTCCAATACTCGAATCTCATTCTAGGAGCACTCATGAAAGTTGCGACAACTTTTGCTATTTATAAACACATTAGACATATACAAGCCCAATTCGTAACAATCTTGATCCATACCTACTTCCAACGTATGATTTACTATGGAGAGTTTGAATAACCTAGTTATCTGGGAAGTCAAAACATGCAAAGTGAAACACAAGAATAATCGAATCCAATATGGTCTCAAAACTTACGAATATAAATAAAACATCTTTTATTTAATCACCATATTGATTACACATTATTTATTACATAATGTTTCAAATAATCAACTTAATACATGAACTGAAACAATAGTCATGCCATGCTCCAAGCATGCACATTATGTTTCTCCAAACAATAGTTATGCCATACTCCAAGTATGCACACTATGTTTGTCTATGATCCTTACTATGTTTTGTCTATGATCCTTACTTTGTGAAATAGACCAATTGAACATGATTCCAATGATGCTCATTTCACAATCCCAAATCCTTACGACAAATGTAAGAATACATTCCTTTGAACATCCTTCTTGCACACTACTAGAAAAATAGTCTTTTACGACGCACAATTTATGATACGCATTTATTTATGATACGTAAAAGTGTGTGACCTAAAAAGAATGTCATCTCTCTATAAATTTTAAGGATTTAGGTTGCACATTTTTACGTACCCTTAAATTAGTGTTTAAAAAAACACGGAGGGTACCTATAATAAAATGTGCGTCGTCTGAGGGTGTCGCTTTATAAATTTTAATGGAAACACGCGTTCCATCCATTAATTACACGGGGGAAATGAAATCCTAAATTAATTAAAAACCCTGCCTTCCTTTTTTCCCCTTTCCCTCTTGCCCTAATTATTAACGCTCTACCTTTCCCCTCCCAAGATTGACTGCCGCCTGCTTCTTCCCTCACACTTCAACCATCGTTCCTTTCCATTCCTAGTCGTCAACATCTATCAAGGCGACATTAGGGCATGACATCGAGGGGTGTTTGCGATCAGTGGGGTGCTTGGCAGCAAGGATCGATGGAAGGAAGAAAAGGTTCGATGATAGATTGTTTGGTTCTTGGAGTTCAACGTAGAAGGTATTTTCGTTTCTTTTTTTTCCTGGTTTGATGGAAGGAAGAAAAGGTTCGATTGCTATCAACTCACGAAAGAGGAGGAAGGACTTTTGGTCCTCTACCTTTGTCTGATCAAGAAGAGGAAATCACTGAAGCAGAAAAGCTACAATTCAAAGAGCAAGCACGTTGCAGAAAATCAAGCCCATCTTCTTCTTTTTTTGTTATTTTTGAATAAGAATGTTGAAGATAAAGGGGCATTTTTTGTTTAATATTTGACTAAAAAAATAGATTTAATCAATAAATTTTGATGGTGTTTTTGGTTTTGCTATTTTACAGGGAATGAAAGAAAAGAATCACTAGTGCTTTACAAGAAGAACACCTCCAATGGAGGTGTTCTTGACTTGAATGAAGAAGAAGAAGAATGAAGGAAATGGGTGTTGTGTTTTTCATGATTCATTGATAGCTCTACTTGAGGAAAGAAAACACGTTTCCTTTCAATTTGAGTGTTTACTTTAGCATTGTATTGGTTTTCTTTTGAGTGTTGTTTTCATTGAGTCTGAAATTTATTTTCGTTTACAATTATTTGTCACAATATTCTTTTTAGAATTTGCATCTACACAAACCATTGTCCCATTGTTGATATTTTAATGCCAGATTTTTATTACTATCTTCTGTTGTTTATTATCTTACTCATACAGTGAGTAATATGCGCTTTCCATTTTAACAAGTGAATTTGAAACACAAAGTCCCTACTAAAGCTGTTTGTGCAGAGCATATAGAATTGCGAAAGGAGATACTGACTCTTCTAAATCTTCAGAAACCGGTATAGTCGACCACCTTTAGAAAAAGTTTTGGAGGCCAGAAAGAAAAATGTTAGTATTTATTTTATAATTGGTTGTTTAATTTATCAACATCTAGTAATAGAGTTTTGAAATTAATTTACATGTTTAAAATTGGCAGGATGAAATTTGCAATGACAAGGGTAATATGGGAAAATTAATTTACATGTTCAAAATTTGGTTGTATGATACACATCCACTTCATTCAAGTACTTTAGACAATGGTAATATGGGAAATCAGTAAATAAAGTGAATCTTCTTAGTGGAGGGGCAAATTAGGTATTTTGCTCAATACATTTTGTTATGAGAGAAAAAGAAAGCTCAAGCTGAAAGAGATAAGATGCTGCAAATGCAAGCATTGCATTCTTCATTTCAATTGTTAGTATGAAACACAAAGTAGATTAGATTAATACAAATTTATATATTGTAAAAAATAGAATTTTATGACATTAGATTTTATGCAATGGATTGTATTTTTTGTATATGGTATTTTATTTATATTATGAGACATTAAATGCAAATTTAATTTAAAATTTAATAAATATATAAATATTATTTTTAAACATTTAGATTTACGATACGCAAAAATATGTGTCATCTTCATTTATGACATGGCCTTTCTTGAAAGAGGTTTTAACGATACGCATTGCGTGTCATAAATGCGCGTCGTCTATACATGATGTGCAAAAGTGGGTCGTCTCTCGTTATGACAGCGCCTTCCTTGCCGCGCATTTGCGCGTCGTCTGAGCGTTTTATGACACGCATTGCACGTTGTAAAATGCTATTTTTCTAGTAGTGGCATTAAGTTTGCTAATCTTGCACAGATTTAATGAACAACTTCCACCTATGGAAACATTTCCACATTCCCATTTTGACTATCACTTTTGAACAAGAGTTGCCTCCTTTCAGAATATGTCAATATGATCTTTCCAAAATTAACACTATACTTCCAATTGTCCATGAGCAACCAATCTTTGGTAAACCTTGGATTATCCTCGACAATTGGTTAATCATTTTAGTCATACCTAGTTCTAGTACTTTTTCCCTCTTAATGCCCCATGCATTTGGAAAAATTTAGAACAAATGAATATTACAGAACTTGTAATCGATCCTATATCCGAAGCATATGGGACACGATTCATGATGTCTCACACAAAGACATGATACTAGACCAGTCTTTTGCTATAATATTTCTATTTCTATTTGCCATGTTCTTATAATTTAGATTATAAAAAGGGATGTCATAATCATAATAGAATTTTAGAACACAAATAATGTAATTATGATTAAATTTTATTAAAAACTCACAATCTAAGATTTTAGAATTGGAATGAAGTATAATTTCCTCTCCCTTAATTATAGCAAACAACTTTTCAACCCCCGTAACTTCACGAATTGAAACCCTTTTGTTTTCTATAATTAACATTGCTAACCTGCAATACTAACATAATAATAATGCTCCCACTAACATGATAATTATTAGCATAACACTTATGCTCCCACTAGCTTTTACATGTATCCAGAAATTAGCTGGACTTCTAGAAATCAATACTTTATTGACTTTCTTACCAAAGTTCAGATTTCTGATACGAGATGCTTTGATAAGCCTTTATCAAAATCATACACTTTTTCTTAGATAGCTCACATGTGTGTCTAAAAAAATTTTAGAACTATGAAAAGGGATGTCGTAATCATAGTCTCAATTGTTTAGACCTTTTCCATTTCTCACAAGTCGATGTTAGTGTGTCGGTTAACCACACGCGCTCCACTAACGACTTTAAGAATGCAAATATCACAATTGCTATCCACTTAAAACCTATTTAGCGAAAGCGTTTCCTTACTATCATTTTCATGAATTGGAGAGAAACCTTATGACACTTAGATTTTATGGTGTATATGTTCCTATCCATATGAATTTGTCATAACCACAAGATGGGGTTAGTGACAAATCCAAACTCATATGGACTGAACTTGTTCAATCTTTACTTCTTGCCACCTAGCAGCACAAGGGCCTAACATTGCTTCCATGTAGTTATGCAAACAACTGAGAACTCATAGAACTCATATGCATAGTAAACTTTTAACTAGAATAGGCATAAAAACAAGAATATGCAACACGATAGGTTACAAACCTCAAGTTCTGTGCTAGTGATAAACAACAGGTTTTATTCTTGATCAGTTCTTGAAACTTTTCAAGATCTTTAAGACTGCTACTGACCTCTTGACATATAAGATTCACTTTTTCAAGGACCATTCCTTGACAAAGAAAATATTCAAGAGTTAGTGCGGATTCTTATCAAGACAACCACTTCAGATAATTAGACTTAATTGGTCTTTGTTTTATGCAAAACATCATAACTTACAAATTTCAAATGTACAAGAGTAAGAAAACATTTTACCCTACATTTGACAAGTGTTATAAACCTTCTTTAGATATGTCACTAGAGTTACAATCTTGGAGTCATACTCTATGAATTGTTTTTGAACGAAGTATGAGTCATCTTCTTGATTTAACCACTTCAACAATTCATGACTCCTCTTCTTAGCCATAAGAATGCACTAAGATTTCCTTAGAGGATCAATTAAGATATGGTTTCATAATCATTAAGATGATCATAATACACGATACTAAAGTACTCTCCCATCTTTTCAAATTTGAGAAACTTTTATCTTTCTGCCTAATTTGATTCTTCTTATTCGTTATGTCATACATTGAAACTCTTCCAATGTTTTAGAATTATACTTAAACTTTTAAGCACAACCATATTTACTAAACTTTAGTAAATCATGACGAATAGCTTTATCGTTCTTTGTAGTGGACCTGATCAGTGCACAACCAAGTGTACCCGATCTCCTAGTCCTTCACTTGACTCATATATACATGTGAATAAGGAATTAATCTTAATTTCCCAAAGATGAAAAATTCTCATTTATCATACAATACAAGTTGCACGACTCCAAGTTTCTATCCAACTGAAAGTTGGGTGATGAGAATATTTCCTCATTTGGTAAATTATGACACTACCACAAACGAAAGAATCAAATCCATTTTCCAATATTGCTATCAATAGAATCATATAAAAAACAATTTTCACAAATGCCATTGTAAGGATACTTAAAAATAAATAAAATCAAAACTTTTCTTTTATTTTAAAACTTGCGGAAAAACTTATCCTTACAACGCAAACACATATGAAAACTATGTTGTTATCTATTCCTAAGCAATCTATCATAACTCTTAAGCACCAGCTCAAAATTCTAATCTTCATGATCAGAATCAACTTACTCTTCTTTTAAGCTTCCTTTGATTCTCCAAAACATCAACATGTAATTACATTAAATCATGTATTAAGGATCTCCAAAAGGAATTTAATTGATTTAGATAGTGGACTTTTCCTGAAGTAGAGTCAAACATTTTGACTTTACCATCCTTATCATCTCTCGGGTATATAGGGCAGCTTCGCAACGAATGCCCCTTCTCTTAGCAAAAGAAACATATGGACTCTTTGGTAATTGTACATGGGAATATCTCAGACTTAGCCTTTCACTTTACAATTGGGTCAATTCGACTTGACCATGGTCGATCCCTTTCCATTGGGAAGATAAGACTTTTATGGACTTCCAATGTTTCCATTGTCAATGTCCATGTAAGTTTGGGAAGTAGATCTTCCAATCAAATTTGCTCTACAAGCACTCCAAGTCATTGGTGATTTAGAAACAACAAGAAAATAGGTAATATCATTAAGGGTCATGTCGTGGTCTGTCACATAGTAGTCCTTAATGAACTCACTATATGACTCGGAAAGTGACTGAAGAACCCCGTCAATAGTCAACTTCCTTGAGACTTCGACAACGAACTCCCCCAACTTGTCAATATGAGACTTCATCTCGAAGATGTAAGCACATATAGACTTTGCTTGCCAATAGGGATGAGTGACCTTGAACTTTTCAAGAACTTGTGGGTTAGGAGAATAATTGGAGGAGGTGGAGGAAGAGAAGTATGATTTCCATGATCCAATCGTGGGACATCATCTTCATAGGAAAGCTTGTTCCAATAGATTTGGGAAGATCATAGTTGCCTGAACAAGATATCTACAATGGGAGAAATTCAGGTTAGTTGATTTAAGTCCTTAATATAACACCCAATATGAAATATTAAGGCTAGGACCTAACACAATATTTTATAACTTCGAAGAGGGATGCTGTAATCCAAGCTATAAAATATTTGAAGGTAGTTGAATGACGATTCACTAATTTCCACCATGAAAACCTAAAAGGGTATTGGGTTTTATTTGGATTGAAACTCTTAGAACTTTTGAGATTCATTGAAATTTTCAATGGCATGTTTAAATGTTGGTTGTGACTGGGATGCTGAGGATCACAAACAAGGTGTGAATAACCATGCGAATTAACTTGATACCCTTAACTTTATCACCTAATCGATGCGTCGGTTAACCACATGCGCTCCACCAATCTATGATAAACATTAAGTTACCCTTTGCCAGTCTTACTAGTCCATGTTAGTCTGTCGGTTAACCACACACGCTCGACCAACAACTTGGTAAGGTACAAAGTGTAATTTCATGGGTTAGTACCAAATTCACATTTTTCTAAAGCAACTAAGATTGAGAATTTATAAGTGTTTAGTTACATTATATTTATAATTATACTTTTAATGAAGGGAGAATTAGAGTCATGTCCTACCCGTTCGGCTAACGACCATCCACAAGTCAAGGAAGCAGTGGGTGAGAGTGGACACCCATTAAACTGCCATTTTATAGGTAGTAAGCTTATGCCCCCTTAAAGACCGGCTTCGTGGATGAGGCCTACAAACAGTAAGATTGACTTTTACTCTTATACATACATATATATATATATATATATATATATATATATATATATATATATATATATATATATATATATAAATATTAAACCTATAATATTATAATAGTTTAAAGGTTGAACTTTATAGGTTTTGGAACTAAAGTATACATGTGGGGGTAACTTTACAAATTCCAAAACTCGAGGGCATGTTTTGAACAATTCAAAAAACTTTTGGAATCTATAACATATGATTTTAATATGGCTTTTAATGGAAAGACTCTTGAAAATCCATAACTTGAGGACAAGTTATGGATGTCATAAAATAATTTATGGGAACAAATTCTTCAAAAACATAACTCATGACTTTTAAAGGCTCATTAACAAGAAGGACTTTTGGTTTTTGATAACTTGAGGACAAGTTATGGAATCCATTAAAGGCCGTTTAGATCATCTAATAAACAAAAAAAAAACATGTCAAGAAAAACTATGATCTAGATTACACTCACATGAACAAGACAATTCAAACCAAACAATTTTCATGTAATTAGCCTAACCATTAAACAAATAAAAAACATGAAACGTTTGACAATTATCTTTTGAATTGGATTAGAATGATCATTATCACATTAAAAACAGATTTATTAGTTCAAAATAGCTTAGGGCAATGATTCTAGTCCAATTCCAGCCTTAAAAGTCAAAAATTTGCACTCTGAGCCTCCTCCTCGTCGAGCGTATGAACCTACTTGACGAGTATGATGATTTTACTCTTGGACTCAGTGAGTCCCCAAGGACTTACACTCTTAAGCCAAATTCAGTCCTAGCGAAGACATCAACTTCTTCATCTACGGAGAACTCGAAAGGTACTTTATTCCTAAAGATAAATATATGTTTGGTCCTATCGGATAGCTTCCTTTTCATATACTAACTGAATTAGGACTCATTGACCCTGTAGTATCTGAACACATGGAGGCTACGAATGATACAACACCATATCTTTCTACCTGGGCCTAGCCCTACAATGCAACCCATTGGTCCTATTCCAAAACCACATTCCTCTAGACATAAAACAAGTACAAGAGATAGAATCCAGTAAAATAGTCATAAAAGGTGCCACAGTCTCAAAAAAATAAAAAGTCAATATTGTTGAGCCCATACATACCGAAGACCAGATGCATAGCAAAGAGATTAGTCCCACTGGATAACAAAATCACACTACATATCCTGAAGAAATCTTTATAATCTCTAGTGATTCGAAAAACAAGACAAAAAAGTACCACAAAATGAAACCCGCATATACGAGAGTCTGTGACTTTCTCAAAGCAATAGTGTGTGACTTTGCAAAAATTGATGCCGAGATACATTTTGTCCATGCTAAAAAGTTAAATTTTTCATCCATTTGAATATGATCTAAAAATTACCAAACAAATTCACGATCTAAGCCTTGGAGCCACAAACTTCCCTAAACTTGTTATTGTTTTTAAAATCTCTAGAGATAGTGAAAAATTATTCATTCCATCCACTGTGTTGGTGCTCAAAGAAACAACTTCAAGACATTATCTCTTATGTTGAGAACTCTAAGTTCACCATTGATGAGGAGAATTTTGAATTAAAAACAAGAATCAAATGGATTTTTTGAGTCAGGAAGTTTTGGTGGCTCATCATCAAGTTTATCAAACTTAATCGATGAAGAGGATAACTATGAAGTCACTTCGGGGGAAATTGTTGATACACAAAAGTGACCTTCGATGACTATGGAATGTATCAATAATGTGAAGACTTGATTGACTTAATAGCGAAGTGCTATGATGATAAGTGATAGCGAGGAGTTGTATCATGTGGAATGAAGACTTATAAAGACCGGAGATAAGGAAGGAAGTGCAAAGTGAAGAAATTTTTTTTTTCTGTTTTAGATGCTGCAGTGTGAAAAAAGTAATGATAACCTTTTATGACTTTGTGTGTTCGGTGGATTTTGCCAGTCCCAAAGGTAGGAAGCATGGCCATCTAAATTAGGATTACTTTTTTATTATCTTATTTATAGACTTGTACTATTTCCTTCTATAAATAGATAGTCTTGTAATCATTAATATGGGTGTCTGATTACACCTTCTTTGTAACCTTATCTTCTTGAAATACAAGTCTCCTCACCATTGATGATTATTTGTTCATGTTGTGTTTTTCATCATTTAATAACTTGTGTTTGACTTTAAACCAAGTTATGATTCAACAAATATCTTTTAACTTTTTTATATTTAATGATGTAGTTTTTATGATTCCTTTATGATTCCGCTATCTTTTATTGTTCAGTTGTATCAAAGATCCATGAGATTAACTTAGATTCCACACCATAATCTTTTTTTCATTATGTTCTTCTCTCAACACAAGTATGTATATTTTGGAAGATCACTTTACTTGAGCTCTGGTTGACTGTACACATCGTATCTTCCTTCCACCATTTTTTAGTTCATTCCCCAAAGCACTTATCGCCTGCCTAGAACCCCTTAATCCACTTTTTAACTAGAGGAAGCACCTTAAAGGAAACAAATTGCTAGAATGTTGATCATATGGAGTAGTTTGAACCTGGCACCAAAACCTTTTTTTAAAAGAACTTCAAATCCTTACTTGGAGTTTAGAATCGAATGAAAGTTCATCCAAATACCTCAAACTAAGGCTCTCATACCAACTTGTAACATTCCAATTTTCAAAACAAAATTTACACTTTTTTTATTTAGATAGAGGAAGCCATTTTCAGAAAGCAACATCATAAAAACCATTTGTTCCAAAAGTTTACATCCCAAAATCAGAGTATAATCATACATATGGAATCACAAAATACGTAAGCTACTGATGTGTGTACAGTCATGCCTTCACCTTCCCACAAACATCTGAAGTACATGGAACATTTAAATCCACAACTATAAGCCAAAGCTAAGTGAGTTCCCCAAAATACTAGATAAAACAATGTACATAAAACCATGCCTGCAACGGGCCCGTACTGACCCAATGAGTATCTACGCCCACAACACTTTAGTTGATATTGCCATCAATTCAACCCTTTTGAATGCTTAGACTCACAACTCACCCAATGATCTTCAACACAAAGATGGTATGACTACATGTTGGCCATCCACACAAGATTGGACGCCTCAACCCATCACAAATGGGTCGACATATACATAATATAGATAAACATTCAACTCAACATCACATGTAACAGTCTAAAAGTCTAGCTGTCTAAAAATATACTAACACATAAGGATATATACTACAATATATAGTATATTGAGACAACTCACCTCACGGTTGAGTAGACAAACACCACAACTTGCAGAAAAGTAAAGGCTAGTACTACGAACCACCTAATGATTAATTAGAGATGAACAATCAAAGTCAACGATCAATGGTTAAAGCCAGCAGTTGAGTCATCAAATCGTGGCCAACACCATTGCCACCATATGGTGGCTAGAAGACAGAATACTTGTGAATAAATCCACAATCGTGCCATTGTCTACACATCACCGCGTTATGGCCAGAACCCAAAATAACATAATAAATTAAGCGCTTAACCTTTAATCTCTAGAGCTCAAAAGCTCATAGCTCATTCTTCTAAAGGTGTTAATGGATAAATCTTCCAAATTTATCCATTAGGAAATCCCAATAGACAAGATCTACACCCCTAAGTCCAAAATTATTATTCTAATTGCATGGATTCAAGGATAGCACATATAACCACCTTTCCCTTCAATCAAACAAGTCTAGAAGCCATTAAATGCACTAATGGTTCTGGATTTGATTCCAACTCCAAGAACATAGAGGTTTTAGGAAACAAAAAGCTCACAAAAGGTATATAAACCATATCTAATAAAATGATGATCAAGTTAGGAGCTTTATACCTCAAATGGACTAGAAACACGCTGGAAATTTTGGATCGTATTTACACCTTTACTTCCTTGCACAAATAGGAAGCTTCTTCTACCCTAACCTTAATAAAAAAAGGTCAATAAGTTCAAAACTTAATAATGCATGCTTAGGTTTGATGGGAATCTACTAGAGGAGATAGAGGCAGGGGTTGGGGAAACCGTAGCTCTGTCATATTTTAAATAGGGCACATAATTTGAGGCCTAGGGCTTTGAGCCTATTGTAGCACCACGTCGTGGCCTTAATGAATGTATCACCATGGAAACGTGGCATTACCACATTGTGGTAAGCTAACTACCATTATTCGGGGGCTAAACAAACTCAAAACCCAACTCATAAACTCAAACATACTAAGTCCTGAATTGGGTCTTACATCTTCTCATTGTTTCTTTTTTGTTACTCCTGTTTGTTCACTGCATATTCTAGAAAACGTTAGTAATTTATCCTTTGTAAAATACTTGAGAATTGGAAGTAGTGATCTAATGGTGAGAATGAGTTGTTGTTTGATCTTGTGGATGGTAGCATGGGATCTTAATCCATGATCAAATTATCTTCTCAATGTTTCAATCTTATCCATCAGAGTTAATGGGCATGTATTTTTTCTAAGTCCTTTTCTTATTTTGAAAATGAATAGTTTAGCTAAAAAACTCTCTCTATAAGCCATCCTAATGTCCTTGGCGTTTTTGGGACTAAATTAGGTATATCATCACTAATCGCCTTTTACACATGGGCAACTGACTTTCTTCTTCTTTATGCTTCAACTCATGATAGTAAATGTAGGAGTATTTTTATTTGAAGTTTCTTTGATTGGCCATGTTAGCCCTTTATTGACATTTCCAAGTTGTTCATCTCAAAATTAGAGTGACGTGATTATATATACATGTTAGCTTTTTGATAACCACAACCAATTCCCAACTAAATAAAATTCTACTTTATTTCAACAAATTTATTTGATAACTAATCTTACGATTTTAGAATGCATTGGTAGGAGGAATGTCAAGAAGAGCTTTATCTAAGGCACGATCTCTCTATTTGTAAATGATAAACCTTTCCCAAACTACAAATTTGTAACAACCGAAAAATCCAGCCAATTTAAATTTTTCAAAAACAATCCACTTTAATAACACTATTACAAAAGGTTTTCAATACATTATTCATCAGAGTATTCCCAGGTTCATTTTATAAACATAAACGCGAGGAACGGTACGATCACACCTGTGCCTTGCCACTGCTCCCTGAAGAACCTGAAAAACATTAAACCACAACTGTAAGCCCGAAAGCTTAGTGAGATACCCCCAAAATACCAACCTCATATACCATACACATATCGTACTATCTCATAACGAATCACAGAACAGTCATGCATAACGGGTCTACTGTGGGACTGGTCAACCATGACGGGCCTTCACTCCACCTGGTCCACCCTCCAAGTCCAATCAAGTACCTCGAGTCTACAGTGTGGTTGGTCCGCCCGCACTGGGCCTTCAACTCACCTGGTCCACTCTCTGAGTCTACAGTATGACTCGTCCGCCCGCATCGGGCCTTCAGTCGGCCTGGTCCACTCTCCGAGCCTCGGCACGTCTGGTCCGCCCGCGTGGGGCCTACAGCATATCCGGACCGCTCGCTGGGCCTTCGGAACAACCGGTCCTCCCTGAGTATCTTGGCCTACAGCACAAAGCAGGACCGCCTCAACCCATCTCCAGTCCAAACAACCATGTACACATAAACATATAATCATATAACAGTTCACATTCAAACAAGCAGATCTAGCAGATCACATAGCATAACATACTCTAAGCAGGATACCGACCTAACAGGTCATTAGCATAGCATCTCCCTATCTCTCAGGATACCGATCTCAATCAGGTCTCTAACATATACCGTCCTAACTCTCAGGATGCAAGCATAACACAACAACAAAATAACAACAACTACCCGGATCTCAATCCGATAAGGGTCGGCCTTGGTGCCTTAGACCCTGTTGATATAGTGAGGATAACTCACCTCGAAACTGCCGGCTGAAAGGATAAGATCCCGCTGCTCCAACTCTGACACGAACTCCTCCACTGAACACCAAAACATTCAATTCAATAAATACCCTTAATTACCAAAATACCCCTGGAAGACAACTGGTCAACTTTGGACAAAGTCAAAGTCAACCCCCGACTGAACCTACTCGCCGAGTCAACCCGATGACTCGCCGAGTCCCTATGCTCAGAACTTCCCTCCATCCGCGACCCAACTCGCCGAGTCACCCCAAGACTCGCCGAGTTCAACAACTCTGAGTCCACTCGCACCCAACTCACCGAGTCATCCCTTGACTCACCGATTCTCGACTCAACCAGAAAATATTGGGACTCTTCGACAAGACTCGCCGAGTCCAATAACAGACTCACCGAGTCTGAGGCTATCTTCAACCTACTGGTCGAGTTGTTCTTCCAACTCGCCGAGTTCCAGGCCATCTTCAAGCAACTCGTCGAGTCCACCCATATGACTCGCCGAGTATCACCCTTCTGAATCAATTCAGAAGCACTCCAGGCCATGCAATTGATCCAAAACATAGATCTAACCTCCTACAATCTATCCATCACGTAAAGTGGCAAACTTTACGTGAATCCAAAGAGATCTAGGCCTTATTCACCTTAGAACTAAGGTTTGGGACATGATATCTCCATTAACAACACAAGAACAGGGGCTTTAATGCTCTTAAGATCTTCTCCACTCCAGATCTGAGGTAGCAACCTCAGATCCATCCTTCAAACTCAAGATGCCACACAACTAAGCTTCCCACACAACCCCAAAATGAGAATCTAAGAGAACACAGCCCATGAACGAAATATTACCTCCAAAGAATCCCCCAGCAGCAATGAAACTCGAATCCAAGCAAACCCTTTTATCCAAGCCTCTTCTCCTTCAAGATTTCTTCAACAAACACCTCTCCAAGGTCCAATTTGCTCAACAATAGGGTTTCTGGGACTCAAGGGGGATCAAGGAGGCTGTGTAGGAAACATAATGATCTTTATATAGGGCTCATTCCCCGGATTTAGAGTTTTCTTCGCCCAGCACCTACTCGTCGAGTCCATCTTTGGAATTGCCGAGTAGGTCGCTTGACACACGACCAAAGTCGCGACTCTACTCGCCGAGTCCTTCCATGGACTCGCTGAGTTGCCCTTCAAGATTTACACTTCTAGCCCTGCAACTCTACTCTTGCTATTCCGGGATGTTACAATTCTCCCCCACTTAAATTAGGCTTCATCCTCGAAGCTTACGACAATTCAACTCCAAAATACTCCCACGACGCGCCACCTGGCTTTAACCGGACCAGGTCCCTCAAGGCATACCCCACGAAACTCAACTCATTCTCTCTTTCCTTACGGTGTCCTAACCACCGTCTCAAACCGGGCACCGGCTATACCCTCCGATAGTCGCACTCACAACCGAGAATTACCCATGATGCCTTACTGCTCCAATTCTCATCATTCACTTGACTCATATGGCTAGAAAATCATGAACCATCAGATCCCCAATCCGAATCCCACTCTATCCATTCCATGACGACAGAAAGACCCATTCTTCAATCCCGGAGTAACTCCCATGAGTTCTCCTATTGCAATCACACACACATGCTGAACTAGCTCTAGCACCCTCAGGTTTGGAAAACCCGATACACTGATGATATCCTCAAACATCCCTCCAGGATGAACCACTAATACATGCCCAAAACCCTGATTAGAATCTTGCTGAGAGTCCAAGACTCTCTCCCTGCATCCCTTCCGAACCCCTTGTTGGCTCTACGCCTGCGGAATTCCCTCCGCGCCCTGAGCAGACATCTCAAGTCAGATGAGCTTTTATTCCATTGCCGCAAACACGCTACTCAAAAACCACCGTCGGACCACTCCAATCATAACTCTACACTGCCGCTTTCACTTCCGTGAATTCGCACTCCCTTTCGGAATTTCATTCCTCCCTCTTTCCTTACCAAGGAAACCACTCGCCCGCCCTGTCACCATGACAGGTACTATGGTGCTCACCCCACGCTACACTACCTCTTTAAAGCACACCCGATATCCATTCGACACAACTACTCTGACTCTCATCGCAGGGACTCTTAAGTCCATGCACTATCTTCACTGGTCAAGATCACTACCCGGGGCCAAACCTTCCAATGCAATCACACTGTAACATACGCAATCCATAACCTCGAACCGATCCAACGGTACTCGCAGAGTCTTCAGCATGACTAGACCGCCTCACCAGGCCTTCAGCCAATTTGGACCACTCTCAGAACCTTCAGCCAATCTGGACCGCTCTCAGTGCCTTCAGTCTGGCTGGACCGTCCTCCGAGCCTTCGGCCTGACTGGTACTCCTACCGGCCTTCTGTCTATCTGGACCGCTCAACTAGAATTCATCATTTCGAGCTATCTCTTCGGGGAGTCCTCCCGTGCATACCGTTCTAGCCCTCTAGGGGTTCCGAACTCTAACTCCATCATACATACTCGATCCCGGCCTGCTCCCAGGCCTTCCATAATCAAATGCCCTAGGTCTGTATTCCGCCCCGCACGCCTGCTACTCACCCATACGAGCCTGCTCTCGGCTGATCGAAATACCGCTGAATTCCCAAAGCAGCTAAACAACCTCTCAAGCCTAACGACCATCCAGAGAATTTCCAATTCTCCCCCACTTAAGACACCGAAAATTAACCACCGGTCGCGGTGATCTCCCAAAACAACCTTGCAGAGAACCAACACTTACATGCAAATTGTTTCTCACGAGCGCTAACAACTTTCCTAAAAATCATATTTCCACACTGAACAACCCGCTCGAAAGGCTACCCGACATTCAACCCAACGCCTCAGCCGTCACTAATCCTCACAGAGATAATCCACGATAGCTCGAAGCACTAATCCCTAACCATATCGATCCTTCAGGGGACAAAGGATACCAAAATGAAATCTCGAACACAACTCGCCCAACCCTCACGGAACAATGGATACCACACAAAAACCCGAAACGCGAACCCATAACCATCCAACGAGACTAGCAGATAAACGATATTCCACAATAATCATAAATAATCAAGACAACAGGAAAGAAACATACCCGCAACAGCAAACCGAAAAGCACGACCCTAAGCCCTTGGGGGCTCCGCTCCATCCTGACCTCCACCGGTGATCCTCAACGTGGCCGGTGCTGGAGCCCGCACCGGTCTTGCAGCAAGCTGTGGACAGTTGACCCTCAAATGTCCAACCTGATGACAATGATAACAGATCCTCAAATCCCGAACCGACACTGATTGCCGACAATCCCTCGCATAATGCCCATCCTTTCCGCACTTGCGGCATGTACCACCAGACCGACAGACTCTGGCGTGACCCCTTCCACACTTTCCATAGACGTGGCTACTCTGCTCTCCCATCCTGAAATCAACGGTTTTAGACCGTTTCGTTGCTGGCTGCGACTGAACCGGAGCTTGCCTCAGCTCACGCATCTGCAACTCAATCTCTAACTCATGCCGCCTGGCGGCCTCCTGCAACTCTAACAAGGTCTCGCACCTCTGCGCAGACACAAACTGCCTGATGTCCCTCTTTAGCATACTCAGATATCGGGACATCTGAGCCTGCTCTGAAGCGAACTCAGGGCAAAACATCGCCCTCTCAGTAAACATCCTGGTGATTTCCGTCACCGACTCCGAATCCTGTTTCAGCTCCAAGAACTCCTGAGCCAACCTCTCCCTCTCGACCTGCGGAACATAACGAGTGCTGAACATCTCTCTGAACTGATCCCATGAAATCGCAGCCATCTGTGCATCCGAGTACGACCCCGTGGTCAATCTCCACCAATCCTTTGCCCCAAGCCTCAACAGGTTCAGAGCACACCTCACCCTCTGATCAGCAGGGCATGAACACGTGAAGAAACATCCCTCCACATCTGATAACCATCTCATAGCAACGATCGGATCCTGAAGTCCATCAAAGGTGGGAGGCTTCGTATTATCGAAGTCCCGATACTGAAAACCTCTACTAGCTCCTCCCCCTGCCACTGCTACAGCTGCGGTAGCCGCCGCGGCAGCCGTCTCCGTGAGAGCCGCATAGCGCTCATCAAAATACTCCACCATGGCGGTCTTGATCAACCCAAACAACTCCGGCAGCTCATCCCGAAACAATGCAGCAACCTCATCATGCAGGATCTCACAAATCCTCGCATCCAAATCGTGCGTACTCATCTAACTGACAACCTCGGGCTGTAAAGACCCACCTGGAACTCCCTCTACTGCTCCCGATCCTGACCCGGATCCACTCCCAGCGTGTCCTAAAGTCTCCATACTGAAAATAAACCAACAGAAATCTCAGACACTTCCCACTATCCCTGGAACCAACTCCCAACCCAACCCTAGAGGTCATGGTTTCCCTAATACGTGTATGGGTCCTGTGCTTTCAGTAGTACGGGCCCATACTACCTTCCACACCTACCCATATTTGTATGAAGTACTTCTACAACACCCTAGCGAAAACATACATAACAACGCTCTATCTTCACAATTAGAGGAACACTAGAAATCTCTCACAAGAAAACCCTAGGCTAGCAGGCATCATAAATCAGGCAACACATCGAGAAATCCTGAAGATCGCTAGCCTAACTCTAGCATGTTGTTCTATCAAAGCTCAATAAAACAAATATCATGTATGGTATTTTATGGGGGGGGGGGGGGGTTACTTACTGGCTCCGGCTGATCGTACCTCCGCGTCCTCCTTTACTTATTTTGAAAACCATTTTAAATTTTCCTTTTTAAAAACTCTCCTCGATTTGAGACTGGAGTTACACAAGTGTTCCTCCAATTCGCTCAAACCAAGGCTCTGATACCAACTTGTAACGACCGAAAAATTCAGCCAATTTAAATTTTTCAAAAACAATCCACTTTAATAACACTATTACAAAAGGTTTTTAATACATTATTCATCAGAGTATTCCCAGGTTCGTTTTATAAACATAAACGCGAGGAACGGTACGATCACGCCTTTGCCTTGCCACTGCTCCCCGAAGAACCTGAAAAACATTAAACCACAACTGTAAGCCTGAAAGCTTAGTGAGATACCCCCAAAATAACAACCTCATATACCATACACATATCGTACTATCTCATAACGAATCACAGAACAGTCATGCATAACGGGTCTACTGTGGGACTGGTCCGCCATGACGGGCCTTCAGTCCACCTGGTCCACCCTCCGAGTCCAATCAAGTACCTCGAGTCTACAGTGTGGTTGGTTCGCCCGCACTGGGCCTTCAACTCACCTGGTCCACTCTCTGAGTCTACAGTATGACTGGTCCGCCCGCATCGGGCCTTCAGTCGGCCTGGTCCACTCTCCGAGCCTCGGCACGTCTGGTCCGCCCGCGTGGGGCCTACAGCATATCCGGACCGCTCGATGGGCCTTCGGAACAACCGGTCCTCCCTGAGTATCTTGGCCTACAGCACAAAGCAGGACCGCCTCAACCCATCTCCAGTCCAAACAACCATGTACACATAAACATATAATCATATAACAGTTCACATTCAAACAAGCAGATCTAGCAGATCACATAGCATAACATACTCTAAGCAGGATACCGACCTAACAGGTCATTAGCATAGCATCTCCCTATCTCTCAGGATACCGATCTCAATCAGGTCTCTAACATATACCGTCCTAACTCTCAGGATGCAAGCATAACACAACAACAAAATAACAACAACTACCCGGATCTCAATCCGATAAGGGTCGGCCTTGGTGCCTTAGACCCTGTTGATATAGTGAGGATAACTCACCTCGAAACTGCCGGCTGAAAGGATAAGATCCCGCTGCTCCAACTCTGACACGAACTCCTCCACTGAACACCAAAACATTCAATTCAATAAATACCCTTAATTACCAAAATACCCCTGGAAGACAACTGGTCAAATTTGGACAAAGTCAAAGTCAACCCCCGACTGACCCTACTCGCCGAGTCAACCCGATGACTCGCCGAGTCCCTATGCTCAGAACTTCCCTCCATCCGCGACCCAACTCGCCGAGTCACCCCAAGACTTGCCGAGTTCAACAACTCTGAGTCCACTCGCACCCAACTCACCGAGTCATCCCTTGACTCACCGATTCTCGACTCAACCAGAAAATATTGGGACTCTTCGACAAGACTCGCCGAGTCCAAGAACAGACTCGTCGAGTCTGAGGCTATCTTCAACCTACTGGCCAAGTTGTTCTTCCAACTCGCTGAGTTCCAGGCCATCTTCAAGCAACTCGTCGAGTCCACCCATGTGACTCGCCGAGTATCACCCTTCTGAATCAATTCAGAAGCACTCCAGGCCATGCAATTGATCCAAAACATAGATCTAACCTCCTACAATCCATCCATCATGTAAAGTGGCAAACTTTACGTGAATTCAAAGATATCTAGGCCTTATTCACTTTAGAACTAGGGTTTGGGACATGATAGCTCCATTAACAACACAAGAACAGGGGCATTAATGCTCTTAAGATCTTCTCCACTCCAGATCTGAGGTAGCAACCTCAGATCCATCCTTCAAACTCAAGATGCCACACAACTAAGCTTCCCACACAATCCCAAAATGAGAATCTAAGAGAACACAGCCCAAGAACGAAATATTACCTCCAAAGAATGCCCCAACAACAATGAAACTCGAATCCAAGCAAAGCCCTTTGATCCAAGCCTCTTCTCCTTCAAGATTTCTTCAACAAACATCTCTCCAAGGTCCAATTTGCTCAACAATGGGGTTCCTCCACGAAATTACGGTTTCTGGGACTCAAGGGGGATCAAGGAGGCTGTGGAGGAAACATAATGATCTTTATATAGGGCTCATTCCCCGGATTTAGGGTTTTCTCCGCCCAGCACCTACTCACCGAGTCCATCTTTGGACTCGCCGAGTAGGTCGCTTGACACAAGACCAAAGTCGCGACTCTACTCGCCGAGTCCATCCATGGACTCGCCGAGTCGCCCTTCAAGATTTACACTTCTAGCCCTTCAACTTTACTCTTGCTATTCCGGGATGTTACAAAATTGTTACTGGATCGATTATCCTACCACCTAATCCCTATTGAGTGGTCTTATATCACACCCCGCTAAAGCGGAAACGCAAGATATGACAACGATAAAGGTTTCATTGCAAAAGAAAAAGATACATCACCATAGTAGTAGTTAAAAGTTTACAACCCATAATTTAAAAAAAAACAAAATACAAGTTTTCCAAAATGACATTGTTCAAAAGATAACATCATAAAATAACTTTCACACGATGCAGCATGCTCTATGATGATGAATATTTATATCCACTTAATAATTATTTCTTGAAAAAGCATGTAAAACGAGAGTCAACTATGAAAACGGTTGGTGAGTTCACAAGTTTACTAAATCAAGATTTGGTATAAAAGTTTCCACAAATACAAGTACATGGCTATAATGAGAAACAAAGTTCACTGCTATAATGAGAAACAAAGTTCATTGCCATAGTGAGAAACAAATTTCATTGTTATAATAAGAAACAAAGTTCATTGCTATAATTAATAAAGAAGTTTGTATGTATATGAGCAAAAAATGAGTTCACACCCAATCCTATGATTGATCCCCTATCAAGATCTATGCTTATCATTCCATAGATGAATTTGGTATTATGCACTCAAGCAATCGGGCAAGTGAAGAGTTGTCAATTCCTAATAGCACTATCCATAATGACCATTATCTCAAAGAGTTAATCGTTGGAGTAAAGTGTAAAGGAATGGAATTAAGATGATAAGGCCTCATGTTTAAAGTTGCATAAACATACATAGAAAAATATAGCAATCAAGTTTGATACAAATCAATTTAAATACAACGAACAATAAATAGTTTTTCAGACATGCTTTTCCACCTCAAAACATAAAAACCGAAAATATAGGGAGACATGAATACTTACAATGTTTCAAGTTGCTACAAGTTCTGCCTCAGAACACACCAATTCCTTACTACCAAGATCCTATGACATCAAACAAACGCTAGTGGGTTTCTATGTCGAAATCTAAAGCTAATATACTAAATTCTACATACAGAGAAATGCCAAAGTGTTTCGCTATGAAGGACCTCGGGGAAGCTACTTACATTCTAGGGATTAGGATATTGAGAAATAGGAGTAAAAGACTAAAAGGACTTAGTCAAAGTACCTCCTTGGACAAGGTGTTGAAATGTTTCAACATGGATAACTCCAAGAAAGAAGAATTACCTATCCAAAGCAATACGAAATTGAGTAAGACTCAAAGCCCGAGTACCGATGCCGAGATAGCAGAGATGAGCCGAGTACCATATGCTTTTGTAGTTGGCTCGATCATGTATGTTATGACATGTACTCGCCCTGATACAACCTTTTCTTTGAACATGATCAACAGATATTAAGGGAATCCTGGTAGAGCTCACTGGACTGCAGAAAAGAACATTCTCAAGTACCTCCGAAGGACAAAGGACTGGGTCCTTACCCTCAGTGGGAGTAATGACTTGAGAGTGACAAGGTATAGTGACGCCATCTTTCAGATCGACAGAGATAATTTCCTCTCTCATTCGGGTTGGGTATTTACCCTAAATGGAGGAGCAATAACATGGAAAAGTTCCAAACAGGAGATTGTAGCTGATTCAACATGCGGATCAAAGTACATAGCAGCAAGTGAAGCATTGAACGAAGCCATATGGCTAAAGAACTTCATCGGAGACCTTGGAGTTGTACCAACTGTAAAGGAGCCTATAGACATTTTATGTGATGGCGAGAGTGTTGTCGCCTTAACCAAGGAACCAAGGGATCATGGTAGATCCAGGCACATGGACAGAATATATCACTTCATAAGACATTGGGTAGAAGAATGACTCCTCGTAGTAAAGAGGGTATCATCAGAAGAGAACCCAACAGATCCTCTTACAAAGGGACTAAGTAGGGTTAAGCACTTGCAGCATGCTAGGAGAATTAGGCTGAAGGACGATATTAGTTTTAATGATTAGATAGTTGTTTAGAAAGTTGTAACAGATAAAATGTAATTGAAATTTGATGATTGAATAACAGGAGTTTTATTTATGAGTAAAGTTGCTATCTTGTGTCAATTGTTTACTATTTTTTTGATTTACATGTTTTGGCTTCCAGAATAATAAGATTATTCAAACTATCTATAGTCGATCATACTTTGGAAGTAGGATATGAGGTTAGACTATCATGAATTGGCTTGTTGATTGTCTAAGGTGTATAGAAATAGCAAAAGTTTGCTACAATGTTCATCAGTGCTCCTGAAATAAGATTTGAGTATTGGATTAAACCCACACTCACATTAATAACTTCATGGAATTTTATCATGAGTGATTATGAGACGATAATATCATATAATCATCAAACCGAGATATATGAGTTGTTGATTACGAGTTGGGTGTATATTGATAGTGCGTAAACGCATCAATAACTTGATGTTATAAAACATGCTATTGTGTATAATTTAACAAGTAGTTAGTACAAGCATATAAGTCGAAGTTTATCTATTCCTTTTATCCTAAGAAGAACAAAAGCGATATCTTAATGATTTTGTTTTAACTTATGTGATAGGCCCGGTCGGGACTCAATTGATGTGTTCAATTAAGTTCTATGTCAAACAAATCCAAAATTGGGAAAAAAGTTGTTGGACAATGAGTATGACTTCATTCCATGTCTTTGTCCACATGGTATCTTGAAGAACAGAGGATTATATGATCCCGTATCTAAAGGACATGTTATTAATCAGAGTTTACAATGGCTTTTGAGAGCTACATTTACTAGTCGGTTTTTGAAGTCGTACTTGCAGTTATAGTTATTACACTTATCCAAGTGGGAGACTGTTGGATTAGGTGTATAAGCCCATAACTATAATTGGTATGTACTTGACCCGATAGTAGCATGGTCCACTTAGGTTGCATTCACAGGAACAATTTGATAGGAAGGATATTTGAGAAAAAAGTTATTTGTGATTTATTAATATATTAAGAGAATAATATATTAATTGAGAAATCATATTATTTAATTGGTATTGATCAAGAATTAATTTGGAATTAATTTAGTGATCAAAAAGGACTAAGTTAAATTAATAGGGGTTGATTATGTAAATCAGTGATACATATAGTTTGGGCCAATAATCCATGATTGATTAGTGGTGGACTAAGCTTATATTAGAGTCCATGAAGTGTTAGTCCAAATGAATTATTGGATCAAAATCCTAAGTGAATGGATTAGGGTTTACAAGTGAGCCTTGGAATTCTACACTATATATGTAACCCATAAGCCCCTAAAATCAACACACAAGTATTCTAAGAAGAGTATAGACGATTTTGGTGCCTCTTAAACCTCTCTCATAAGCCTCCATTTGTTCTTGGCCTTTTGTGACTTACTTGAGGAGTCACATTTGAGGTGCTAAGCTCTTGTAAGGCCATGTTCTACAAGCTACAACAAAGAGAAAATCATCTAACTCATTTTTATGTTTCAAATATCAATGTTGTATTCTAGTTAGGCTTCATGCTTTGGAAAATGAAAATTACGTGTATAACTAGAGAAAAATTAGATCCAAAGCATTAGGGTTGTATGTGCACCATAGGGATGTTATAGTGCTCAAAACCCATCATTAATCAGTTAATAGAATCTGTAATTGTTCTTGTGAACTGGTAATAAGTAACAAGTATCAGTTTGGTTCCGTGTTTGGGATTTAACTCTAAAATAAACTGAAATTTCATATATTTACGCTTCCGAACTTGTGAGAATTATTGGGTATTGCTAGGAATTGTACATAGAAGTTAATGTAACTTTTTTGATTGTTAGAATGTGGTTCTTTCAGGATCAATTGATTCTAAACATGCAAACAAATAAGTACGTAAAGTAAACAAAAATATGGCTTGAATACGTTGAATGATTAATACTTCAAAACCTCAGAAGAGCTCGATTAAGAACTTTGACTGTAGAGGTGTATTAGGGTTACAAAGCTCAAGCGTATTTAAAAGAACGTCTAAACATAATGCATACATGCATGCATATATATAGACTAAACCTAAGAGATAATCACGGATGGACATGCCCAATCCGAATATATACAAAAGACCTAAGACGCAACACAATAAGCCCAACAATCTCCCCATTTGCGTCTTCGGGGCCGAGCCTTCAAACCTGTTTAACAACTGAGGGCTTCTTCACCATCTTGAACACTCTCGTTATGATTGATAACAAATGGTACCGAAAGGTAATGTACCACTGAAGCATATCAGTAGAAAATTTCTTATCAGCATCCGAGTTCTGCTTGCACCGATGTATCAAATTAATAATGTGCTCCAAGCAGTCAGTAGAAAACATATGTTTATCTACTAAAGCGAACAAGAACTTGTTAACTTCCCCCTTCGTAAACATCACAGTATGCTTAGAATCAATTTGACCGATCTTCATCTTTTTCACATCCCCCGGCTTTTGAGTGGTCTTGACTGTCGACTTCTTATTCATCACTCTTGTTATCTCCTGATCCATTGTTGCAACTTCATAGATATAGGAGACCAACACTCTTTTCAAGTGCTCCAAAATTGTCTCATACTCCTTAGAATTGTTGAGCAGAATGTTGTATATCAATATCCAATCATGTGGATTGAGATTGGGAACATCTGCCAAGGATATCATCGAGACAGAGTTTGCAGATCCTCTTGTGATCTTGAAATTTACATTCACAATTTTGTCGGAGGGAGTCGGTTTCAATACCATGACAGTTGTAATTTTCTATGCACTCCATGTAAAGTATTGAGGTTGGCCATACTTCAAGTAAAAGTCTATGAGCTCTCGGTCAACCTTCGGGTTTGGAAATGGAACCTCAATAGTTGAGTCAAAACAATGAAATGTTAATGCATTTCTTGTAATCGGCATATCAAACTGTGAGTCCTTTGAGTTATCGCAGTCAAAAGAAGCAATCGGTTCCAACCAATAGATACTTGGTGATTCAATTGCTTGACTGATCAACACATCCTTCGTCCATTCAGGGAACAGTGGATTCTTACATTGCAAGATGTCTTCTTGTTCTTTATTGCGTTTCTCTATCTCCTCAACCTCCTTTGTGACTTTTAAATTTTCATCTAATTCTTTGTCTCTCTTCTTTCTTTTAAGCGCATCAGCGATAGTTTCTTCTTCTTCACTATAAGAGACGTCAATAATTTGTTTCAGTTTTTCAGTTGGACCAGAACCTGAAGCTACATTATCCTTCAGTTCTTTTGTGACAATGACTCTCTGCGGTCCCTCTCCCCCTTGTTTTGGAGTAACGAAATGCTCCGAAACACCTTTTGTGACATCCCCAAAATCTCGGCCAGAAAAGAACGGTTTCATTGGCCTGGTGAGCATATAGGGTTTTCAACCAACAATAAGTAATTATATTTAATTTCAACAATCAACAATAACCCAATTACCCATTCCCGTTATCCTCACTTTACATCCCTAAAAACAACATCTATTATTAGGAACCTAATTTAGGATTTGGGTAAATTACACCAATCGTCCCTTGTGCACATGCCAAAAAGCGTGTTTAGTCCCTATTTTCAAAAATTAACTCGGACCGTCCCTGATTTGTTTTTTTCTTGCATGCGTAGTCCCTATTGACATGAAATGACCATTTTACCCTTAATAATTTCTTTTTTCATTTCTTTTATTTATTTATCAGTTTTAAATTAAAAAAACAAAATAATCTCTCAAGAAATCAAATCCATTACTCCACGACTCCAAATCCTCTTCAAGAACATACACCAAGAAATCGATACATCCACAACCAAAATAATCTCTCAAAAAATTGATACATCATCAGCGATCATTCGTATCTCAAACCAACCAAAAATTTCCACCGGTGAATCGTAGGAGCCGGTTTCCATCCATGTAATATGTGATTTTATAAATGTCACATAAATTGTCTGATCTAGACTCTCCAATCACCATCCATGGTCTAAACTCGCCGATTGCTAAAGAACAACGACCACCACCAACGTATGATTTAGATGTCGACTTCAATTTCTGGAACTATCCCACTCTTTCCTCCATACAGATCCGACGAGACCCCAAACCTACAAATCGGAAAAATCAAACCTCAAAGATCAAACCCTAAACCTACAAATCAAAACTTACTAAACCCTAAACCTGCAAATTGGAACTAACGAGTTGCAGGAGAAGAAATAGGATTTCGATCGACAGAATCATATCGACGAACGTGATGTCCACCGCCACCAAATCGAGGAGGATTCCATCCACCACCGCTTCATCTTCCTCATAGATGGTGTAAGTCGACAATGGTTAATTTACCTCGTGATGTAGATTATAGCTTCATTGACGATTCAGTTTGTAGTCTGATGGCTTCTTCAAGTTAGAGTGAAGTGATTCGAGGTTCTTCAAGTCAATGTGATGGCTTCTTGTGTGTGTGTTTGTTTCGTATTGAAGAAGAATGGAGAGAGAGAGAGAGAGAGGTGGGGGGGGGAGAGAGACATTGGAGGTGGTGGTGGTATTTTCAATTTTTCATACGTGTGAGAGAGATAGATATTAGAGAGTTGTTTTTTTAATTGTTATTAATAATAAATAATATTAAAATTAATTAAAAATAAATATCCAAGGGCATAACGGTCATTTCAAATGTGGAGTGGACTAAATTCGCAACAAAAACACATCAGGGACGAAGTTAGCAAGTTTTAAGCAAACGAGGGACGGTCGGAGTTAATTTTTGAAAATAGGGACTAAACACGCTTTCTGGCATGTGCACAAGGGACGATTGGTGTAATTTACCCTTAGGATTTTCATCGGGACGGACATTACTGCAAAGGGGCTTCCTCAACAATAATTATCCTAGAGGCAACCATGTGGGGGATAGAGTACCCCGGTGAACACATCGTTCACAAAACCTACAGGTAATGAGCCTGCTAGCGTTCTACAGGACTGTCTAGAATAATATGTGGTTGTCATCCATACTCTGCTGAATGACTAGAATAACACCAACAACGAGGTCTCTCATCAATTTATTTCATTGCACACCAACTGTCTACCCATGTTCTACCCAACATATTAGTAGATAAAAATCTACATGTTTTATACATAATTTTTAAAAGAAAAACTGTATAACATGCTCTTTTAATACTCCATCCAAATAGCAAGTAATACATAAACACATAACAAGAAATTTCAAGGAGAGTCATATAAGTCTATGTGTTAGAAGGTAATAATAATACCCTCACACAATCTGTATTCTTAAATACATTCAACGATTACTTGTATAATCTCGTGTATTGAAAGGGGCTATACACTCACTTGATCAGAAGATGATCGGGCAGCACTACGACTTGCAGAAGTAGTATTCTTCCGTAGATCTAGAAGATCTTTACAAAAACTAGGCTCCTTGCGGGCAGGGCTTTGGCTCGGAAATGTCACTTCTTGGGATCCTCGGGGCTTCGGAACTTGCTTCGGGGCTCGGGAATGATACCGGGGCTTCGATATATGATTGGCACGCAAAACAATGCAAACCTTAGAGAGAAAGGAAGAAAAAACGCAAGGAAAATGGCTTATCTCGGGTTCTATTTATAGGTTGTTGGGTCTGGGATTACGCTGGGCGTAATTTCCAAGTACGTTGGGCATAATTTGGTTACGTTGGGCGTACTTCGACGTCACTGCATGCGTCATTTGGTGGCACTCGAGTATTGGTCAGACAACTTGCACTCCTCTGAGTACGCTGGGCATACTCAAATTACGCTCAGCGTAATTTGACTCGTCAAACTTCTAAATTGCGTAACTTTCGCATACAAACTCCTTTTTTGACGTCCTTTATATCCACGTGTAGGTCAGACCATAATCTACAACATTGATTTAGACTCCATCAGCTAATTTTGACTTTATTTTTATTATTTATTTTTAGTATGCCGGGACAGAAAAACTTCGTTAGAAATTCATAACTTCTTCGTTTGACGTCTGTTTTCGTCTGTCTTTTCACCAATGCACTAATATCAACGAGATCTTCGATTCTTGTTTAGAAAGTTTTGGCTAAAAGTCGCTCAATCATAATTCGAACTTTTGGACTGTCTACTGCTAAGTTGAAACTTCGAAAAATCATAACTTCCTCATACGAAGTCAGATTTAGGCGTTCTTTTTATGCACGCTCTCGGTTCAACATTATCTACATCTTTCGTGTTGATCACAAAGGCTAAATATCACTCCTTCGTAAATTCACTATTTACGTCACGCTGTGCCACACTGGTTTTATCGCGAAACTTCAACGGGTCATAACTTCTTTGTTATAACTCGGATTTTGGCATTCTTTATATTTTCGAAAACCTCGCCTCAACCACTATATCTTCGTGCAAAGATATCGGGAATATCTCACACTTTAATTTTTGACGCTTATTTTATTCTTAATTCATTAAATTATAATAATTAAGAAAATAAACATATAATTCACATAATTCACAAATAATACATTCTTATTATTTCAAATTTGGGTTACAAAGGTTAACCTAGAGTATTACATTGTTAAAAATGGCAAGCCCAGAAACACGGGCGTTACACCTTTCATCTCATGAAGCATTGCAAGGGCAGGGAGCAGTTTGCTTGTTAAATGATTGCGAATGGTGAGAGTAAGAATCGGATCATGAGCACCAAGGAGATTGGTCAACATGTCCTTAACATCACTTGCACAGCTGCGAAAGATAGCTCTCTCTGTTTTTAATAATGAAATCTCCTTCTCTGATTGAACAAGTTGAACTTGTTGAACTACAATTGTAGAGGCTTGACGAGCTATCTCCTCTTTCAAGGCACTCTCTTTGGCAATGTCGGCATGCAGTGAGTCCAGTCGAGAAGAGACTGAACCGATCAGAGAAGCGTTGTCAGCTTTGATAGAAGAATGAACTTCATTAAACTTTTGTTGTTCTTCCTTTAATGACTGGGAAAGAGATTCAATCGTTTCATGAATTTTGGCAGCATTCGTATCAGCATGTCCTTTTAAGGAATCTAAGAATATCTGCATGGTGTGAATAACTTCAGCAACATCATCGGATGCTTTCTTGCAAGTTGAAGTGGATTCCTTGATGGCATCCGCTGATTTATCCATAGCTTGTGTATATTGCTCTATAGCTGTCTCCACAAAAGCTTTTAGAACAACCCCTCCATAAGCTTTATTATCCGCAAGAAGCTTATCCAACTTCTTGTGAATACTCTATAAATGTTGGCGATTGATAGCTGCATCTGTGTCTTCATCAGACTGAAGCGGATAGGGGCTAAAGTACGTAGAGTCAAACTCATCATTATCACCTCCGAGAGTAGCACCAAACTTTGTTGAGTGGGTTGGAAAGATAGGCTTAGTGATGACAGGGTTTTCAGTTTCAGTAGGTGCCCCTATATCAGATAGGTTGACCCTTGCTGATTGGTCTGGAAGTGTAGTTGTAATGGGTTGCATAATGATTGGAGTTGACAAAGTTGGTAGAGAAATGGGAACAGAAGAAACTGGTGGAGGCAGTAGCAAAGTTTCTGTTGGTGTAATGGGAACAATCGAAACTGAGACTTTCGGTATCGGATTTGGTGGTGTCTGTTTCGGTGATGGATGTGGGGTTGGAATTTTATGAGGTGGAGATCGGTTTGTGGAGGTAAACAAGGAGGAGTATTACCTCGTGGAGATTATGGATGAACGTTATCCTCTTCATCATGTTCAGAATGATCAGGACTTGGAGGAATTTTTTGTTTTGATCTCTTTCTGACTTTCGCTTTATCGATTTGGAGGGTTTAGGTTATTCCTCCTCGGTTGTTTCCTTCTTTGAAGCCACTCGTTTCGCCCTATTGCTCAGCTTATCAATAGCTTCTAAGGCAACATGCTGTTCAGGAGTAAGAACTTGCGGCTCCTTGGGTGGAAGTTTTCTATAATCAGCCATCACTTTGCTTTGAGCTGTTACACCCCCGGTACATGGTTTCTGGTATGGAACCATAATGAGTAAACTTTGTGGGGTCTGAGATGATGATCATCTTGATATGAAAAGTGGCAATGGAAGCAATGAGAGCATCCTTCATCGTTGGAACTTCCAGAGTATCGATTTCCCTTCGAGTGATGAGAGTCCAAAACCTTCCACATGAAATTTCTAATTGACGAGTGGAAGTGTTAAGGCTCTGCACAACCTGATACCATATGATAGAGCCATAGTCCAGGTTGATACCATTATACAGACCATAGAGAATGGTCAGAAACCCTTTACTCGTGCCATCCGATCCAGCACTTCTTTCCGCCAAGCCTTTAATGAGTAAAGTAAGAAGACCGTTCCACTGAGAAGGTAGACATGACTTCTTCACTTTAGAAATGGTTGTCAGCACGTCTGTATATCCTATTTCATACAGCATTGAGAAGATCTGTGCTGTTGTGATAAAGTCTGGAGAAATCACCGAAGAATCTACTTTGAGATGAAGTAAGGAACAAAACCTCCCTTTGGAAATAGTGGCTTTCTTCGAGTGTATTTGAAAATATATTCGTTCCTTGTTCTTGTCATATGATGCAGAAGAATAAACTTGAGATAATAAGGACATCGGAACAGCCTCGAACTGGGTTAGGGCAAAAACCAAAGGAGAATACTTCAAGCATTCAATAACTTGTAACATATAAGAATCATATAGAAACGGATTAAGTTCTATAATCATATTCTGATTTGGTTTGATGGTCAGAAAAGTAGATAAAGTAATTTGATCTTGTGCAGAAGATGAGGTCGCCATTGTTGAACAAGTAAATTAGATGAACAGTTGAAATCGCCGTACAGTGTAGAAATATTGTGACTGGTAGAAGACAATGAATTATGCAAGCCATTTATATACCGTTTCCAGGAGAGAGAAAATCGTGACAATTGTGACGTTATAGCTAAACTGTAGCCTGGAAAAGCAGGATTTGACAGGTTGGGTGTTCCTAGGTATGCGGCAGCACGCGTGCGTAGAGAGACCGTTCAAATTCACGCACCCAAAAATATTTCAACGGTCTGCTTTTGAAATAGACTGCACCATCCAAACCTAAATTGCCCTTGATTCACTAGAGGACAAATAAACTTAAACATACCATCAACAGAATGTGGGAAAATTAAAAATTTTCGTGCATTATAGTGACAAATGATAAAGTAATAAAGCAAGTGTGTATAGGATGTGAGTGATGTCAAATTATCAGACACGAAACAGTGAATTCCGGGCAAGAATCACTTCCTTCGAAGTCAAGAATGACTTGAAGTGCTTGTGTGGATTCCTGAGAATACGATCAAGTGTTTGAAAATAAACATTGAAAGGCTTCTTTTCATGACATAGGCTCAGGGTGGCTTAGCTTCAATCGAACATCGATTCTCAAAATAAGACCGAGTGTTGGAAGAAGTACTTGTGAGACCGATGTGGTCTGTTGAACAAGTAGGCAGGTTATATTGTGTTATGACAGAAGAGTATATAGAAATCTCAAAAAAAAAAAATTAAACTGGATCTTTGTGGGAAGAATAGTCTTGGTTTTAGACAAATCATAAAAGACCACGCAAAGAAAAGAGATTTCATTCGGTAACAAGTAAGATCTTGAATATAGAAATTCACCGTTAATTCATTATGGGTGTTGAATTTTGGATTTCACTCAGCACATGGTATACGCATCTAAGATCATAAACAAAGATTTTGTGCAACCATAAAACTCAGTGGTAAGAACCAAGAATCTCAAGGGTTACAATTGTGAACCGAGAGTAGATGGAGAATGATTTGAGGATGGCGAAAGAAACGAAAGTACCTTCTGCTATAAAACAGGACAAAGCAAAGAAACTCTTAACTCATGTGAGAAGAGTAAGGTGGCTCTAGACCAAGTAAATAAAAATAGCCTTATTAGGAAGAAACGATAGGTATTGATCGAATCATTAAGGCCTTGCTCTAGGTCGTATCGGATTAGGTTAACATGCAACAGCGTGCTTCTAACTAATTCATTAAATAAACATTATACCTTTCCCGAATCCAAATTCTATGATTCGTGTACCCTTGTTACTGATTATTCTGAAAAATAATAAAAAACAAACATGCCACACAAACAAAACGAAGAATATTTTCACGAGATTGAGTATTCTGAAAAATAATAAAAACAGAAAGACAAAATATTTTTGGATTTTTGAAGTTTTCTGAAAAATAATAAAAACAGAAAAAGAAAATATTTTTGAAATTTTAAAGTTTTTTGAAAAACAATAAAAACAAAAAAAGAAAGTATTTTGAATTAGCATAAAGCAAATGAAAGTCGTGAAAAGAAACAAAAATTAATTTACAACCGAAACCTAATCTTAGTTGAGTGAAGCGAAATAGACCGAGCGATCGGTTCATTTCGGTTCCCGAATTTTAAGGAGCCGAAATAGACCGAGCAGTCGGTTCATTTCGGTTCTCAAAATTTGAGGAGCCAAAATCGACCGAGCGGTCGCTCCATTTCGCTTGTATATTTTTAGTGAAAGGATTTAGGATTCGGTACCGACTCAGCTTCCATCATACCCAAGCCTTGTAAGATTCTGTTAAAGAGTGCTTCAGGTAATGCCTTAGTGAATATATCGGCCAATTGATCACTAGATCAAACAAAATGTACTTATACGTTCCCATCTTCTACATGATCTTTAATAAAGTGATATCCAGGTGCAATGTGCTTAGTCTTCGAGTGTTGCATCAGATTGTGACAAATCCTTATTGCACTTTATGAATCACAATAGAGTGGTATCTTCTTCATCCTTAGCCCATAATCTCTCAGTTGATTTTGAATCCAGATTACTTGAGAAGTACAAGAGGCTGCAACAATATACTCTACTTCGGCTGTAGACAATGACACACAAGTTTGCTTCTTGGACTGTCAACTAACAATTTTTCCATCAAGGAATTAGCGTCCACCCGTAGTGCTCTTTTTTTCTAGTCCACATCCTCCTAGATCAGCATCAAAATAAGATTGAATGAAGAATCCAGTTCTTGCAGGATATCAGAGACCGAGAGATGAAGTACGCTTTAGATAACGGAATATGTTCTTCATAGCAATCATGTGAGGTTCTCTTGGATTAGCTTGAAACCTAGCACAATAACACACAGAAAACATAATGTCCGGTCTACTAGCTATTAAATACATAAGTGACCCTATCATTTGACGATATTGTGTTATGTCAACAACAGGTTTATCCAGAGATGGTGTTAATTTAGTGCCAAACGCCATTGAAACCTTCACTTTTGAGTCGCTTGTCATACCAAATTTTGTTAGTGATGTCTTTGTATAAGCCTCCTGGTTGATAAATATGCTTTATGTTCCCTATCTAATGTTCAAGCCAAGAAAAAAGTTAATTGGACCCATTGCGCTCATTTCAAATTTAGTCTCCATCAACTTTCTAAATTCAGCAGTTAAGCTTGGATTCGTCGAGCCGAAGATGATATATCAACATAAATTTGAACAATCATTAGATGTTCGCCTTCTTTCTTTTGAAAGAAGGTAGGTTCAACCGAACCTTGCTTAAATTTTGTCATTTTTAGAAAACAAGTTAACGTTTCATACCAAGCTCTCGGTGCTTGCTTTAATCCATAGACTGCTTTATCTAGCACATAATAGTGATCAGGGAATTTCTCGTTCACAAAACCAGGTGGTTTCTCAACATAAACTGTTTCTTCTAATTCTCCATTCAAGAAGGCACATTTGACATCCATTTGGAAAACTTTGAAGTTTTTATCAGCAGCATATGCCAAGAAGATCCTTACTGGTTCCAACCTAGCTACCAGAGCAAATGTTTCCTCATAATCTATCCCTTCTTCTTGACAATATCCTTTCACCACCAATCATGCCTTGTTGCGAATTACATTCCCTTCTTTAACCAACTTATTTCTGAAAACCCACTTCAAGCCAACGACAGACGCATCCTTTGGTGTAGGTATCAACCTCCAAACTCGGTTCTGCTCAAACTTATGGAGCTCATCTTGAATTGCTTGGACCCAATCTGAATGATCATGTGCAACATTTACAGTTTTTGGTTCAATCTTGGAAACAAACAAATTAAACATGCAAAATTCGACTTTAGAGAATAATGCAGTTTGTTTCGCTTTTAACTGAGACCGAGTAAGGACTTTTTTTCGAAGTTTCACCAATAACCTGTTCTTTGGTATGGTCTTCAGTCCATTTCACCAATGGAGGATAATTTGGGTCATATGTTAGATCCAATTCAGCATTCACTTCGATTTCACCTTCAGATAGATCACCTTCACCTTCGCTAGTTTTACTTTCGGTCTCTTTCTCCCCCTTGACTGGCGAAGTATAATCAGTGTCTTCACTGACGGTTACATTCGGTGTAGGAGTAGAACCCTCCCCCTCGGATGTACCGATCGGTGGATTTTGAGCAGAACCATCTATTGAGCCTTTATGAGATTGAGTCGAAAGTGAATCCTCCCCCTCTAGAGATGCTTTCTTTGTTTCTGATGCTTGTGAGCTTTCCCCTTGACATGGTGGATTACTCTTAGCAATTGGAGGTTGATCTTCCATCTCTTTAGCAGCTTCATCAATAATCTTCTTAAGACTTTCAATTTTCTTGTCTGTGGCTTTCGCTTCTGAGGTTGCTGCTTTCTCTGGTTCATCAAACAGGCGCATGTATTCTTCAAACAGGTTGGCTATTGGAACCGAGACTTGTCCTGATTCTGGAAAAATGTCTCCAGGTCACTTTCACTTCTTTGAACTTTCTTCATGTAATTATCATCGAAGGTGACAAAATAGGTTTCTTCAATTCTTTTTGAGCGTTTATTCAACACTCTGTATGCTTTCGATGTGAGTGAGTAACCTAGAAAAATTCCTTCATCGGCTTTGACATCGAACTTATTTCGGTTCTCTTTGGAGTTGAAAATAAAACACCTTGAACCGAATATGTGGAAAATTTTGACATTTGGATTTTGGTTTTTCAAGATCTCATATGGAGTGATTGAGAATCTTTTATTTAGCAAGGACCGATTCTGAGTATAGCATGCAGTTGCAATAGAATCAGCCCAGAAATATAATGGAAGTGAAGTGAAAATGAGCATGGTTCTAGCAGCTTCACACAAAGAACGGTTTCGTCTTTCAACGATTCCATTCTGTTGTGTTGTATAAGGGGCCGAAAAATTATGAGTTATTCCCTAGTCAGCCAGAAAGCTCTCAAAATCATTATTCTTGAATTCCAGACCATTGTCATTTATGATATTCCGCACTGTTTTCCTCAGCTGTACTTCCACTTGCTTGATGAATGTTTTCAGATTAGGAGTTGCATCTGATTTCTGTTTAGGAAAGAAAACCCAAGTGAATCGCGAAAAGTCATCTACAATTACAACAATATACTTACTTCCACCAAAGCTTTCAATAGCTGAAGGTCCACATAAGTCGATGTGAAAGAGTTTAAGAGGTTCAATTATCTTCATGTTGATTCGAGTAGGGTGGCTCTTTCTGCTTTGTTTGCCCATTTCACATGTTCCACACAAATGGTCCTTGTTGAACTTGAGAAGAGGAAGTCCATGAACATGATCACCAGGCACCAACTTATTATTATCTTTAAAGTCCAAGTGTGATAGTCGTCTATGCCACAACCAGCTATCATCTGTATTTGCCTTTGTCAGCAAACATATTTCTAGTTTTCCTCGTATGGGATTTAGATTTAAAGGATAAATCTCTCCCTTATGTTTAGATTTTAATAGAACCTTCTTGGATTGTTTCTCAATTATCTTAGAGCCCTCATCATTATACGATACTTTCAGATTTATGCCCACAACTAATTATGACACACTAATGAGGTTGTGTTGTAAACATTCTACATAAGCCACTTTCCGAATCGTGAACTCACTATTTGTTATCATGCCATATCCCTTGATTGTTCCATATGAGTTATTTCCATATTTCACACAGCCACCATCTTTTAGAGATCGAAACTCCCTTAGTTCTTCCTTCCTACCTGTCATGTGACACGAGCAGCCACTATCTATATACCATTCTTCATCGAACTGCTCGTCACTTATTACCTGCGTATTTAAGCAGATTTAGGAACTCAAAGTCGCTTGGGTACTTGTGAGTTTTTCACAGTAAAAGGAATTACAGTAGAAATATCAACCAAGTATGTTCGTTTTGCTAAGGTGGTTTGATCTTTTCTTTTAATTGTATAAACTTTGATTTTGGTTTTATCTTGTTTAAATTTTCATTCGTTGGTTAGTTTGTTTGATGGCATTTGACACCTAGGATCAGCTGATGACTTCTTATTATTGATCTTAAAATCAGACGTTATCTTTCCTTTTCCTTTGATGTGTTCCCTGGAATATGTTTTGCCTTGGGACTTGGTGTGACCGAAAATTAACTTAGGACCTAAACTAGTCTGCTGACCGAAAGTGGACTTTCGGTTTTTGTTTTGAGTGACGTTCAGACCGAATCTGGTCTGTGGACCGAAAGCGGACTTTCGGTTTTGAGATTTTGAATAATACGATCTTGGGCTAAAATTTTCCTTCACCTTTTCCTTTCCCTTGTCCGTTGATATCTTCTTAGGAGGAATATAGTTGCGATTTTGGGAATGCCAGTAAATCTTTCGCTCATTCAGATTCTTTACATATCTTTGATTTCTTAAGCGTTTATGTTCAGCTAGCTCCTTCTGCGATTTGTGGATATTGTAACTGGCCTTTGAATTCTCTCTTGGAGTTTCGGTTGTATTGACTTGAGCTTTCGGTTTTTATATTGGTTCCACAGGGATTTCTTTAGTTCCGCTTGTGCTCGGTTTGTCAAAACTTGAGGGTTTGTTTATAGGTTCAGCTACGTACCTTCCTTTAACTCTGCTCAGATAGGCCTACAGTTTTGTCTGCATTATCAATAGGAGCAGACCAAAAGAAATCTTCACACCCTTCGGCATTGTCTTTTTCTACCAAGACTCTTAGCTCTGCCATTTGTCTGGAAGTGAATCCTTTTTTCGCATATACCTGGTTAGGCACAGTTTGAACCTTTTGATAAACTACAACATTTTCTTTGAGCTTCTTTTCCTTATCCTTTTCTAGATGAGCAAATTCCACTTAATTTTCTGAGATTAGTGGTTGCTCATTCTCAGTTTCGCTCTTCATAAACTCATAGCAATCAAATACTTCTTCTACAGATATCTTGCTCATCTCACTTTCTTCATCAAATTCAGATGTATGTTCTAAGTCTAATTTATTTTCAGAAGCTAGTTTGGCATTGGATTGGTCGAATGAGTGAATAGTGTCCAACTTAATTTTCAATCTATCATTTTCATCTAAAATGTCTTTTAACACGCATTTTTGTTCCTTTGAATCAATGAAGGTTTCGATTTTATCCAGTCCAACTTTGTATGACATGGACGTCTCTTCCGATGAAACTTCTGATTCAGATTCTGTTATTACCTCGTCTTCCTTAAATTCAAGGAATGGCAAAATCATCTTATGAATTTTCTTTCCTACCTCACAACTTAAATGTAATTGAGCTATATTTGTATATAAACGCTTAGCAATTAAACAAAAAACATTTCTCTGTTTTAAAAACTTTAAATTGTCTTTTTGCAAATAAAAACTTTCATCCCTAGCTCTAATTAACTCCTCCTTCTTCAGCTCAATCCACATTCTTCTCTCCTTACTCTTCGAAGACACCCTGCTGAGTTGGTCAGTTAGGTTAGAATTTGCTAAGCGAGTTTGCATGAGACTACCACTTAAGTTGGTGAATTTAAATTTTAATTCATTTAATTCTTATTCATAATTGGTTATTGGAACTTTAAGTGATTCAAGAATGGATTGTACCTTTTTGATCAAACGATCGTAGTCGTTGATCTACTCACTGACTGGCTTTGCAGCAAAACATTTGTTTTCAGTCAGATTCGGTTCTTCAATTGTACTTTCGGTTGATGATCCAGCAGTGACCATAAAGCACTTCTCAGCCGAACCTCCTTCCTTTGCTACATAAGCCTTTCCATGAGAGGGCTTTCTCACCTCTTCATCTTCATAGTCGGTTGACCAAACTTCCACTCCACCGAACTCATCTTCATCAGCATCTTCCTGCACAATTAAAGCATTCATTGCACCTTTTGCTCCGTTAGCTGTTTTCTTGTTCTTGATTTCTTCCAGCTTGCGCTTGTAGTACACCTCATGATCTTCATCATCTCTTTTCTCAGCCATCTTTCTGAGCATGCAATCCTTGGCAAAGTGGTTCTTGCCATGACAGTAATCGCAGTCGTATCCAGAGTCTCCTGCAAATTTGCTCTCCCTCTTGTCTTCATCCTTTTGAGAAGAGACCTTCGCTTCATCCTTCATCTTTTCAGAGCTATAACTTCCTTGCCAGTTTCGGTTCTTGCTGACCAAAATTTTCTTCTTGCAAACTTCTTCGAATTGGTGACCATCATAGCATACTCTTCACTTGTAAGGTCACACTCAGACAAATCCGACTCTTCTTCTTCTTCTGCAACACCTTTTGGTTTTGAGACAAGAGCCAACGATCCCACAGCAGAAACCACCTTTGCTTCTTTGGTTACGACGCTTTCATGGGACTTGAGTATTCTGACTAGTTTCGCTAGCGAGTAAGACTTGAATTGTTCATGCGCTTTTACAGTAGAAACCACAACCATCCATTCTGGTCTGAGTCCGTTCATGAATGTTACTTTCTGCTCAATCAACTTCCTCTCTATTCCATGCTTTATCATCTTACTTAAGAGATGATTAAATCGATCAAAGGTCTGAATTAGCTTCTCTTCAGGTTTTTGTTCGAAAACTCCAAATTCTGACAGCAGCAAGGTTTGAATGGAGTGTTCTAAATCTTCATCAGTCGAGTAAAGCTCCTTCAACCTATCCCAGATTTCTTTAGCCGTCGTGCATGAACTTACCAATCGAAAAGTGTCAGATTGCAAAGCGAATATTATCATTCTCACGGCCTTCACATTATACAATGGCTTGTCCTTTTCATCCTGTGGCATCTTCTGTTCATCAGCAATCAACTTGTTGTATTCCTTTTGCGTCTTGACAGTGGTGCTTGTTCTTGAATGAACAAACAGCCCAAGAGTGATAGCTTCCCAGATGAGGTAGCCATTTTCTTCAGATCCAACCACATAGTCTTCAAAGTGATGTGCCCATATTTCGTAGTCTTGAGTGTAGAGAATGGGTATCCAGGTTGTAGATCCAATGTTGTTTGAGATGTTGATGGGATTTGTTTGCGAATCTTCGTGAGACATGGTCAGATTTTAGAATCAAACCTGTAAACTTGAGATTAGGGTTTTATCTAAAACAAAGTGGCCATCGAAACAAAGAATACGACTTGTTATTTATATGATAAAAACGGAAACCCTAACGAATTCTGAATACAGAAGGAATGTGTATTGATCACACAATCTCCTGCTTTGATACCAATTGTTAGAACGTAGTTCTTTCAGGATCGATTGATTCTAAACATGCAAACAAATAAGTACATAAAGTAAACACAAATATGGCTTGAATATGTTGAATAATTAATACTTCAAAACCTCAGAAGAGCTTGATTAAGAACTTCGACTGTAGAGGTGTATTAGGGTTACAAAAATCAAGCGTATTTAAAAGAACGTCTAAACATAATGCATACATGCATGCATATATATAGACTAACCCTAAGAGATAATCATAGATGGACAGGCCCAATCCGGATATATACAAAAGACCTAAGACGCAACACGATAAGCCCAACACTGATCTTAATTAAGAGCTTATTTAACTAGATAGTAAAAACTTAGGGTTAAATGAAGAGCTTGTTTTGGTTAAATTAACTAGCTAAAAGCGATTATACTAGATAGAACACATTATGATTAACCAGATCTGGGTTGATTGCATGATTAGGAAAGTCACACTAGAACTGAAATCATTTTTATTACTGGGTTTTATTTATTTTCAGTGCAATTTTTAGTTTTTAGTTTAATTCAACCACCCCCCCCCCCCTATAATATCTATTTTATTGACTAGAATGTGCCTGATGCATAAAGCCATTGACCGTTAGGTTGTATCCCTGAGGATTCAACCATACTTCCCTCTGTTATATTATTAGTGCAACCATCAGTGAAATTTTATTTGCTTAATACGCCCGCGACATCGTGTTAACAATCTTTTTCCTACGTTCAGAGGCTTAAAAATCAAAGACCCACATAAATTCCTTAAGGAATTTCGTGTGGTATGTTCTAGAATGAAGCCACATGTTGTAACGAAAGATCAGATAATGTTAACGATATTCCCCTTCTTACGTAAAGACTCAACGAGAGAATGACTATACGATCTCCCATCTGGGTCGATAACCACATGGATTGTACTTGCGGAATTATTTTTATAAAAATACTTTCTAGAAATGTGAGTTTTGAGTTTTCGCAAAGAGATCCTTGGTATCAAAGAAGGAAGGAAAGAAGCTCTACAAACTTATTTGGTGAGATTCAAAAAGTTGTTGGTTCATTTCCCGTAATATGGGATATGTGATTATGAATTGTACAACTGTTTCTACAAAGGCCTGACACCCATGGAGCAACAACTGATAAATGCTTCAAGCGGCGGATCTCTAGCCGATATGACACTAACAAAAATCCGGGAGCTGATTGAGAAGTTGGCTATTGAGACAAAAAAATTCTAGTAATGAAGACGAATGGTATATTGATTAGTTACGAGGTGTCAAAGAATTCAACTCACATCATTTGGAAGCTCAAATATCATAATTAATGAAAGCTATTCTCTTGTTGACGAAGGAAAAAAACAGCTGCGAAAAAACAATGTAGAATCTGCTTGAAGATAGACCATCCTACTGATATGTGTCCATTACTACAAGAAGACACTTATATGGTAAAAGCTGTTAGAGGGTAGCAACAGAATTTTTTTAATAGAAAAGTAATCAAGGTTGGAATGGAAATTTTCAGCAGAAACAACAATTTTACCATCCGCGTGGATTTCAGCAGCAGTCGAATTTTCAGCATCAATAAAATTTTCTAAATCATCATAGTTTTCAAAATCAGAATTTGCACCAGCAGTTTGTACATTCTAGCATAGCCATAAAAGATATAGTAAAGAGTCTTTTCATGATCACCCCCATGAGTTTTAGAATGAAACCAGAGCTAGTATCAAGAATCTGGAACAACAAGTGTCTCAACTTGCCACTTCCGTGGGTTAGCTGGAATCTCAAGGAATGTAATTGGGGCACAATGAAAAAGAATCTGAACCAGAAAAAGAATCTGAAGAAGTTTTGGGTAGAAAGGGAGTTGAAAAGATGGAAGAAAATGAGATTCCCAAGCAACCCAAGCCGAATCTGAAAGAGTACATGCCTTTACCGCCATTCCCAGCATGACTGAGAAGCATGTAACGCAAGCAAGAGGATGAGGATATCATGGACACCTTTCTTAAGGTGGAGGTAAATATTTCTCTTTTAGATGTAATTAAACAAATTCCTCGTTTTGCCAAATTTCTGAAAGATTTATGCATTTCAAAGGAAAAACTAAAAATTAAAGAAACCATAAAATTTGGTGAGAATATTTTTGACATTTTGCAAAAAGGATTGCCCCAAAAATGCAAGGATTCAGGAATTTTCGTGATTTGTTGTAAGTTGGGAAACCTTTCTTTTTCAAATGTCATGCTTGATTTAGGTGTATAAGTTAATGTCTTCTTACTCTCAGTTTTTGAAAAATTAAAGTTGTGAACTTTACAAAAGATCGGGACACTCATTCAATTGGCAGATCACTCGACAGTACACCCAAAAGGTGTATTGGATGATGTTCTTGTCCAAGTGGGTGAACTTATTCTTCCCGCTGATTTTTATATTTCGGACATGGGTGATTTAGACATATAAAATAAAAACTCAATTACTTTGGTTAGACCTTTTCTAAAATTGCAAAAACAAATATTGATGTTTTTGTTTGTACACTTTTAATGGAGTTTCATGGGGATGTGGTAAATTTTAAAATAAATGATGTTGATATTTCTGATAAATTTTTTGTTAATTATCTAGGTACCAGCAGTCCTATATCTGAGGACTGCTATCTTTTAGCATTGTTTAGGGTCTGTTTGATTGTTCTAAGCCTAGTGCCTTCAAGGAAGGAGTGTTAGGAAGTATCGTGTAGAGTTCAGTGTGCAACATACAAGCCGGAAAAATCCAAGTATTGGAGTTTACGACCGTAAACTAGGGTTTACGGCTGTAAACACCTTTGTGGCTGTGAACTCTTCCCTTCATATAAGATATTCCTTGATTTTTCACCTTTTTCTCACACTCCCACCTCAAGAACTCGAATTCCTCTCAAGTATCATCAAGAACTTTCACCTTGATCTTCAATCATGTAAGTAATATTTCCATTTTCGAGTTGATATCCTTCTATATCTAGTGAAGATTCATGTTTTCATCCATGAAATATCTCTTTTTGGGTAGATCTTCAAGTTTTCTTTACTTTCACCAAGAACACCTACTTGTTCTTAGGCCGTGAACTCATTAGAAGCCTTCAAAAGTGTGAGTATCTCTTCTATCTTCTAGTTAGGCTTGATAAGCACATGTTTCCTAGTCTTAAAACATCATATATTGCATGAACATTAAGACTTTATGGCTGTAAGCCCTTGCATGGCCGTAAACCCTTTTCTTGGTGCTTATCTTGGCCACAAACTCGTTTTAAGTCCAAGCCTAGGGCCGTGAACACTTAGTGAATGCTAGTTAGGGCCCTAAACACCTGTTAAAGTCATACTCTATTATTGTAGACTCCCCTTAGCCGTAAACACCAAAGGTGCGGCCGTAAACTCGAAGGTGTGACCATAAACTCAATTTGGTTCAATCATATATGATTAACACACTTCAATCCAAGTGTTTCCTAGTCCCTAAAGTGGTTTCCTTGCATGATTAGTTGTAAATACACTAATTATATCCATATATGTATCATTATATGCTTATTAGGATCCATTTGTGTTCGAGGCTTTACTTGACACTTAGTATCCTATATCGATCTTACATTCGTATCACTCACTACAGGTGAGTTCATACCCCTTAACTTATCTTTTAAATGATTTTAAATGGATTTATGGGGGTACAAGTAGAACTATTATAGTTATTATATCAATCACATGTGATTAATAACTATCAAACAAGTGGATTTTCTTATACTTCAAACTGTTTTATCAAGCAAACTATTTCAAAACATTTGATAGACTGACATCAAGTCATCAATAGCCATTAAAATGGTTTAAAACTCTTTTATATGCAAAAATCTTTATTTAATTCTTTTTTAATTATATTTTGTCAAAAATCATGTCTATATAGATATAGTTATACAAGTAAGGTTGAAAGGGCTTAGGACTTATAACTCACTTTAGTTCATGTTCCTTGTTTGGTTGTGGACTTAGGGTATTCAGCTATTTGTCCAAGTGTCGTTTGAATCTTAGTTATATTATATATATGTATATATATATATATATATATATATATATATATATATATATATATATATATATATATATAAGTTGTTACATCAGTTCAGCACCTTGGGTAGCAAAGGTGTACAAACATACTAAGTCATTTAAACAACATTACTAATAAACTATAATAGGTATAGCTTATAGGTTTACTACTCACTATTTCTAGTACACTGAAACATACAAGAGTCAGTTCATTCATGAGTCAATACAAACATACTATTATGAGACACAGAAAGAACATACTATGATGAGAAACTAAGAGAACATACACTACACTATACAAGAGAAGATATTATACACTAGAACAGAGAGAACATACAATACACTAGAACATACTATACAAACATTAGAATACTATAACATTAATGTGACCCACTACTTCATTGCATGGCAATCTACTGTTGTCTCACGTTTTGTAACCAGAGTCTCGTGGAGGGAGAGCGTGAATTTGTGTATAGATCTATACGGGACTGACCGTCCTACACCTTGGTGCTAGCTACAGTGGGACCTGCAGGTCTACGGGTGACGAATGTCATACCATTTCGACGTCTTTGATCGTCCTAGTCAATCAAGTATGGTTACAACCTCATCACATTTTACCTTAATTAACAAACTGGTTTAAGGTAGTTAGTACATTGGTAGTTACTTATATACAATACTACAGTACATCGTTATTTTCCCACTGCATTCACATTGTGATCTTCTCACATAAATGGTAATGTAAAATATATTTTGGTAATGATAGTCACACTTGGGAAAGATACACACTTTTACAAACAAACAACATACAAAACATTCGGGCCTTGGTAGAAGGCAACTTTTTTAGTAGAAAATATAAGATTTTCTAGGAGATACAAACATTTACTATAAACACTTACAAACATTTTCAAACACTTTCATACAAACAATGATACTAAAATACTTATGAACTCACTAGCTTTAATGTTAATCTACTCTTTCAAAATAACTTGTATTCTCAAGTCACAAGTAGACAGGTACCGATAACAAGGTTTTTGAGAAGACGGAGCTTTCAAGACTCGTCTTTATTTTGATTATTCATTTTTGGTGTCTTATAAACTATACACAGAACACACTTGTATTAAATTATATTATTAATACAATGGATGATGTTTTTGCTTTTTTACTATTATGCATTGTTGTGATACTGTACATGACGTCCTCCGCCCCAAAACGTTTCCGCCGTTCCGGTTTTGGGGCGTGACAGCAACCCACGTAATTTTAGTTTATTGTTCTTCTTGGTAGTTCCAAGCAAGCTTGGGGAAATCATAGGATCTTCCAAGTTGTTGAAATTCATATTTTCGCCAACATCTTTGTCAAAATCAGATTTTCTGCAAATTTATCAGGTACATTCTTTCCTAGCTACACCCCTTCTGCTTTTATATGTTTTATTGAGCGGTTCATTCCTCTTTCTAAACATTGAGGACAATGCATCATTTTAATTTAACGAGAGGTTTAGTGTGAAAATTTGAATTTTTAGTTAAAAATTTTAAAATTTTCAGTTTTTCAGTTAAATTTTCAATTTATTTTTTTGCACTATATTTTTTGAATTGCATTTGTGTATAAAATTCAAAAATCCAAACAAAAATATTTTATGTTTATGTTTTTATTTTTCTGCATTCATAAAAAAAACCCCAAAAAAAGTATTTTTATTTTATTTTTTGCATACATATAAAAAATTCTGAAAATCCAAAAATTAAGAAAAAGTTACATGAGATGAGGACATTCTTGCATTCAATAGTTATGTATAAATGGAAAATGAAAGTCCGAAGCAATCAGATCAATAATGTTAAGTTCAGTAATAGTTCTCATAACTACGAGTCGCAAAATACTATGATCTGAGATGCTAGATGTAAAAAATAAAAAGAACGGCGTACCGAAACACTGTGTGGGTGGTAATATCCATTCATAATTATTTAATTTGGAATGTTTAAAAAGAACCTTGCTTGACAAGTCTTGACCCACATCACATAGACCTATTTTTTGGATGCATTACCTTTGCGGTAACATAGAACTTTATATCAGATCCACACAGTCAAAAAATGAAAAGAAGTGTACTAATTGTCATATCTGATACCCAAGTTAAAGTTCAAATACTTAATTGAAGAAATTGAAAGAAATTCTAAAAGGACGATTGAAGAACTCGAAGTCGAAGGCAAAAATACAAAAATTCAATCTCAAACAATTCAGAAGCCATATGAAAGTCAAATATGGCGCGGATGAAGAATTGTGTGATATGATATTTGTCGTTCTCAGAAAAGTGAAATCATCGGAGTTGGGCCCCTACGGGTGGGCTCACTGCTTCAACAAAATTTCATTTGACGTGATTGGTTCTTAAGGATGCGTCGAGTTTGGTTCTTAATTATCCAGTCTTGAGGACATGAAATTCTTAAATGTGTTATTTTCGCTTGGAAATTCAATTAAGGTATAACATTTAAATAAAAGTTACAATTGGTTTACTAGTTCACACCGTCAAGCTTCTTCCTGACTTTGAGAATCTATGGAAGATGAAAGGTATTGTGATAATCGTCTAGGTAATAATTCCATTGGAGCTTTTCCTCGGTGTAAATTCTGATCACGTGAAAAAAAAAAGAGTGAAGTATTCTTACTTCAAGTTTGTAGTTTCCTTTATTTTGTTCTAAGTTCTTTTTAGCTCATCTACATCTTTCCATTTTAGTTATAATGTTTAACCTTTTTATTACTTGAGGGCAAGTAAGGTTCAAGCTTGAGAAGATTTAATAGATGCCATTTTATACATCTTTTAGGGTAAATTTTATTAACATGAAACATCATATTTTATACATTTGCATGTTATTAGTTTTAATAATGTTCATCTCATGTCATTCGTTAGAATTCCCTTACTGCTCATGCTTTTATGTTGTTTTCAGAGAATTCCCTTACTACTCAGTGTTTTTATGTTAGTTGGAGCTTGGAACCTATGAAGGATTCTAAGGAATGATTGGAAGTTGTTTTGGTCAAGAAAAATTCGATCGAATTGATCCTAGGAAGATAGATTGCTACATTCTAAAGCCTAAAGGATGTTATAGTCAGCTTTGACCTCTTGTTAATATTTTGACCATATCTCATGACCGTAATTCTAATTGACGAGATTCAAAATATTTCGGAAACTAGACAAATTTTCAGATGAATTTTGTGTTTGAGAAAAAATTATAAAAATGTGATCGGATAAATGATCGCATTTTTTGTGTCGAGGTTCAAAAAATGTTAGAAATAGCATCACACTTCATTAAATGACAATTAGGAAAAATTTGAACAAAAATGTGATCACACTTTTGAATATATATGATCACATTTTTCGTAATCCTACTCTAAAAGTTACCTACTTGCATATCAATATGAGCCCTATTATCAGTTTGAAGCACATTCGATTCTTGAAGCTCCAGACGACGAAAAAGACGATTTTGGAGGCAGTTTCTTTCTAATTTTAGAAATTTCTAAAGATTTGAAAGCTGAGGATTACCTCCTACGTTTAGCTATCAAGATTAATCTGTTAGTTTATCTTTTTATTAGCTTTAATTTGTTTTTAGCCATGAATGGCTAAAGCCTAATTTTTAGTTTTGCATTAGACCAGTACTTTTCATGTGATCAGTTATCAGATTTGGTTTTCATTGGATGCTTCTATATAGTTGTTTCACTTTTGAGCTTAATGAATGCTTGATTTTTAATGCTTGTTATTTTGATCACCTAGCTAGGGTTTAATCATTCCACTTAATCAGTTAATAGAATATGTAATTGTTCTTCTCAACTAATAATAAGTAACAAGTATCAGATTGGTTATGTGTTGGGATTTAACTATGATATTGTAACATTTCGGGAATTATAAGATTTATATTGCATGCATAAGCTTGATCTAATTAAGTATGGAGGTTTTTCAAGCCTAGAACCTTTAATTGCTAGATTGGTGTTGGAGGCAAGGCTCGAACGCGGGGCATTTATATCTTGAACGCTGAATGTTTAATGCATGAATTTGGATGCGGAGGCCAACACGAACATGCGGAGTTCTAGGGAGGAATGCAGGGCGTTTTCCGTCTGCACTCAAAAACCCTAAGTGCGCACTATTTAAACAACTTAAGACCTAAGGCTCTTCATTCTCCCAGCCTCTACTATACCTTAAGCCTCTTTTCGAAACCCTAATACTAATTATGAGTGTGTGAACTTGGAAGATCATCCTTGAGTACCCAAAGGGCTTACGACCATTCAAATCAAAGCTTGGAATAAGGAGCACATCGTGATAAGTATCCAAAGGGGACTTACCCATTTTTTAGCCTAGAAATTGCTTTCTAAATGGAGTTATGAACAATTTTGTTATTTTCCTATAATTTGTTGGGTTTTGTTTTGGCCCATGGACCTCTACGGTTCCGTTTTAATTTATGCTTCTTATTTAACTGTTGTTGATGTAATTTCATGGTCGATGATCAGTTTTATGAACTTTCACTTTTCTCCCAAAATGTTATGTATTAAATCAGATTTTGAAGCCAATTCCACGGTATCGGTAGAATCAACGTGGTTTTGAAGGGATTGTGATGGGAATTCTATCATAATCAACAGGTCCACTCTGATTAATCTTTGTTATGTTTTGCATGCTGCATCAAAACTATATTTAAGTATACAAACTAATGTTTTACTTGTATTTAAATCTTATAATATTTAGACATTTTGTAATCCTTTCTTTTGTAGCACTATTTTTTATAGTGATGCTTTTTGAGACGCACCTTATTAGAATAAAATGATTCAAGGAATCGAGACCGATTGTAGATCAAGTTATAAGAATTAGAAAGGAAAGTTCAAAGAACATTTTAATATAGTTGGAGGGGGTTATGAGGTTTTAGACTTAGCAAGGAAAAATCCCCACCTAGACAGTCTAAAGAAGTGTGGGGGAAAATTGTCAACAAGCTTTCCACCAAAGAAATTTGAAAGGGGTGCTCTGTACAAAATGGTTTTAATAGAGGAAATCAACTTTATACAAGTTAACATAGGAGTGAACCCTATACCCAAAAAGGACATAAGTAATAATTGTTTTTATTATTATTTAAGGATTTAATAACAATTATATCAAATCTTAATAATAATTTTTTCAAATTTTTATAGATAAAAGAAAGAGGAAATGTGAACTATATTGAGGTTTGGACGAAGAACACTTTAAAGAAGGCAATGGATTGTGCAATACGATAGCACAACAAGATTAGGTAAGTAAAAACTCGCTTTTGTATGATTTACTATGTTGTTATTTTGTGTAAAGTATTGATATGGTGTTTAAAGTGCAATATTGATATGGTGTTTAAAGTGCAGTGCCTATATTGCTTATATTGCTACTTAATTTAGATTGCATATATTGTAAGTAAGTTGTATATATTGTAGGTATATTTAAATTTTATTGTAACACCCCAAAAATACGAGCCAAAAATTTCATTTTTGAAAACATATACTTAGCAAAACATTCGAATTAAAACGTTTACCGATCACAACATTTTATAAAGATATCGCATGTCTGGAAAAAACATTTCAAAAAATATAATAATGTCAGAGTATAAATTCCCAGGAAGATCTCATGGTGCGGAATACGGAGCATGTGTGTGATGGGCTGCTATCGCGCCAGCTCTTTCCCCTTCGAAGAAGAGGTACCTGAAACCAAAACTGAAAATTGTAAACATGAAGCTTAGTGAGTTCCCCCATCATACCGCATACCATACAATTGCATATCATACATATTGCCAGGCATTTCTGGGGTGCCCGAACTACCCGGTACGGCCATTCTGGGGTGCCGACCTACCCGTGTCAAGTCGTTCTGGGGTGCTGACTACCCATGTCAAGCCATTCTGGGGTGCTGACTACCCTTCGGTCCTAACGACCGAACCTCGGGGACTATTTCACCCCTACTGCTACTATAACATATATCATAACATAACATATTATCAAACATATCTGGGGTGCCTGAACTACCCTTCGGTCCTATCAACCAAATTCGGGGACTGGTCCCCTCCTACTACCTCTATCACATATAATACAACAAGCCAGCATGTAAACATATAGTCACACGTTGTCAGACGTGTCTGGGGTGTCTGACTACCCTTCGGTCCTAACAACCGAACTTTACTACTATCACATACAACATATCATGCTAGCATATAACATATCAAATAGTAGGAAGCCTAGATGATATCACAAAGACAATCATCTATCATACGTCTCCTACTGGTGGGCCAGCATTGTGGCCTTAGACCTACCGCTACTGGAAGGTAACTCACCTCGTAGTAGCTGCTGATCAGTGTGGGAATGGTTTGTCTGCTGCTGCTGCTCCGGAAATCCTCCGGCTGCAATTCCCACCAAACACTTAGTCAAATACTGCTAACCGCCTTCAAGGTAAATTGTCCATTTACCCTTAACAAGTCATGACTCAAGTCACAGTCAACTGCCAGTTGACCAGACTCGCAGTGTTGCCTTGCCAACTCGCCGAGTCCCTTTCACTATACCCAAGGCCAATAGTCCTTCATCCTACTCGCCGAGTTTTATGAACAACTCACCGAGTTCACCTTCATCCGAAGAACACTCTAGGTTGTGACTCGCCGAGTTGTATGAACAACTCGCCGAGTTGTTCTTGAGACAAGAAGATTGCCATGAACTCGCCGATTCATGGCATTGACTCGCCGAATGACTTCATGAGTGAGTCTAGCTTCCGACCCACTGAGTCACACCCAATGACTCATTACTCCCAACCCGCCAATGCGAAAAAGGGGAAACTCGGGGACTCGCAACTTGACTCGCCGAGTCGGCCACATGCAATTACTATACACTCGATTTTTCTTGAATCCAGCTCATGCCATTCACAGAACTGGGTTTCTAGGGCATGGATTACACGTAAAGTTTCCAACTTTACGTGTAGATAATCACCAATGAACGTTTTAGGGCTCAAAGTGCACCAAACGGGGTAGATCTAGGGCTTTCATGCAATATGACTCCATAAAGGCAGTAGATCCAAGGTCTAGGGACTCAATCATGCCTAGATATAGAGGCTAACAACTTATTACAACACACAATGCACAAACAAGCTTAGGGAATGGCTCAAGAAGGACTTTCATGTAAATAATAGAGACTACAAGCATGAAAACAGAGGGGAAACGAGCTATACCTCAAGGCAAACGTTGAGATGACACAAAGATGCCTAGCCTCCTTCTCCTCTTCTTGATCTACTCTTCTTTCTCCTCAAAATCTTCAAAAACACACCAAAACACTTCAATCTCACAAGGAATAAGGGTATAAACGATGTTGGGAGCTTTGAGGGTGAAGGGGGCGAGCTTAGGGGCGGATAAGAGGGTTTAAATAGGGTGCAAACCCTTGAAATTTAGGGTTTCAACAGACAACGGTGACTCGCCGAGCCCAGAATATGGACTCGCCGAGTCGCCAACTTAAACGTGCCCCTGGACCCCATCCCTACTCGGCGAGTCGGACCTACAACTCGCCGAGTCCATGGCTAAAAATGACAAATACTTAGATAAATTTTACGTACCAAGAACCAGGTGCTACAAATCTCCCCCACTTATTTTAGACTTCGTCCTCGAAGTCTGCCGCTCGATCCTAAAACATCTCGGGGTAATGCTCCATCATTTCTTCCACCGGCTCGCAAGTCCATTCTGAACCCTTGCGGTGCTGCCATTGCACTTTCACTAGCTCCACCCTCTTGTTCCTTAGATCCTTCGACTTCCGGGCGAGGATTGCGACTGGGCGCTCAATGTAATTCAGGTTGTCATCAATCTGTATATCCTCTAATGGCACCACCATTGAATCATCCACGAGACACTTCCGCAGCTGGGAGACATGGAAGGTGTTGTGGATTTGGCTGAGCTCGGCTGGCAGATCCAGCCTCTATGCTACCTTGCTCACCCGGGCTACAACCCTGAACGGTTCGATGAATATCGGGCCCAACTTGCCCCACTTCCATAATCGAATGACGCCTTTCCAAGGCGACACCTTCAAAAGAACCATATCCCGAACCTGGAACTCCAGGTCTGATCGACGCTTGTCGGCGTAACTTTTCTATCGACTCTGCGCAGTCTGAAGCCTGCTCCGAACCTGCTGGATTCTCTCAGTCGTCTTGAGCACCACCTCGGTGCTCCCCATGACCCTCTGGCCAACTTCACCCCAGCATATCGGGGTCCTGCACCTCTAATCGTACAATATCTCGAATGGGGGATGGTTAATACTTGCGTGGTAGTTGTTGTTTTACGAGAACTCAACCAAGGGAATATAGGTATCCTAGCTACCACCGAAATCTAGCACGCATGCCCGCAACATATCCTCCAAAGTATGGATAGTCCGCTCACTCTGACCATCCGTCTGCAGGTGAAAGGCGGTGCTAAAATGCAGACGAGTGCCCAACTCATCATGAAACCTCTTCCAAAACCTGGAAGTGAACCGCACATCTCGATCTGATATCACTGACACTGGCACCCTGTGCCGTGCCACTATCTCCCTGATATAGATATCGGCCAACTTTTCGGACGAGATACTCTCCGGAATAGGAATAAAATGGGTGCTCTTGGTCAACCGATCAATGATGACCCAAATCGAATCTACTCCTCGCGTCGTTCGTGGAAGCTTAGTGATAAAATCCATCATAATATCCTCCCATTTCCACAACGGGATATCCAACGGCTGCATCTTGCCGTGCGGTCTCTGATGCTCGGCCTTGACCTTCTTGCAGGTCAAACACCGCTCGACGTACCACGCCACATCCCGCTTCATGCAAGGCCACCAATAGTCTAGGCAAAGATCCCGATACATCTTTGTCGCCCCTGGATGAATAGAGAATCGGGATTTGTGCGCCTCCTCCATCAAGATCTGGCGCACGCCTCCATGATACAGCACCCACACCCTACGGTGTAGTGTCAATAAACCCCGGTTATCATAATCAAAGGAGGTGACTTGACCCACTATTCGCTCACTCTTCCGATGCTCCTCCTTCATAGCCTCCTGTTGAGCCTCTCAAATCTGCTCCAACAGGGGAGTCACCACAGTCATCCTCATGCAAATTCCCCTGATCGGCGCTGCTTTGCGGCTAAGCTCATCGGTCACCACATTGGCCTTCCACGGGTGGTAAAGGATCTCGCAATCATAATCCTTCACCACGTCCAACCACCGATGCTGCCTCATGTTCAGATTCGGCTGATCCATGAGGTACCTCAAACTCTTGTGGTCCGTGTAAATGGTATATCGAACCCCATAGAGATAATGCCGCCATATCTTGAGGGCGAAGACCACCACCGCCAACTCTAAATCATGCGTCGTGTAGTTCTCCTCGTGAGGCTTCAGCTGCCTCGAGGCATAAGCAATGACATGCCCCCTCTGCATCACAATATACCACAAAATCCTCCACGCCCTCGGGCAGGGCTAAGATCAGCGCCTCGCACAATCTCTGCCTCAGAGTCTCAAACGATGCCTGCTGCTCAGACCCCCATCGAAAGACCACGACTTTCCTAGTCAACCGTGTCAGGGGTACGACTATCTTGGAGAAATCCTGAATGAACCTCCGATAGTAGCCTGCTAATCCTAGGAAACTCCGAATCTCAGATGGAGACTTCGGAACCTCCCACCTCATCACGGCCTCCACCTTGGCCAGGTCTTCTGAAATCTTGTTCTGGTTGACGAGATGCCCAAGAAACTGCACCTCGCGCAACCAAAACTTACATTTGGAGAACTTGGCGTACAAGCTCTCCCTCCTCAAGGTCTCCAAAACCTCTCTCAGATGCTCCTCATGCTCCTCCTGAGTCTTGGAATAAACCAAGATGTCATCAATGAAAACAATCACAGACCGATCCAGCATCGGCCTGCACACGTGGTTCATGAGGTCCATGAACGCAGCAGGAGCATTGTTGAGCCCAAACGACATCACCATGAACTCATAATGGCCATAACGCGTCCGAAACGCGGTCTTCTATATATCCTCCTCTCTAACACTCATCTGATGATAGCCTGAACGCAAATCGATCTTGGAGAACCAGGATGCTCCCTGTAACTGATCAAAGAGGTTATCAATCCTCGGGAGTGGGTAACGGTTCTTCACCGTCACCTATTCAGCTCCCGGTAATCTATGCACATCCGATGCGACCCGTCCTTCTTCTTCACAAACAGGATTGGGGCTCCCCAGGGTGAACTTCTCGGACGAATAAATCCCTTGTCTAGCAGCTCATGCAGCTGCGTAGACAACTCCTGCATCTCAGGAGGAGCCAACCGATAGGGTGCCTTGGCTATTGGAGCCGCACCAGGAACTAGGTCGATGCTGAACTCTATCTGACGCTCCGGTGGTATTCCAGGAAGCTCCTCCGGGAACACATCAACGTAGTCTCGCACCACTGGAACCTCGCTCACCGTCGCCTTACCCATCTCCCGGGTATCCATAACATACGCGACATACCCCGCGCATCCCTGCTGAAGGTAGCGCCTAGCTCTCACTGCTGAACATATTATAGGTCCACGCTGTGGCCTCTCGCCGTGGATCACCAACTCTCCCCCGCACTAGTTGTTGTGCGCAATCTATCACCGCTCCATTAGGGCTCAACCAATCCATGCCTATAATCACCTTGTTCCCCCGCAAAGGAATGGGAACTAAATCCACCAAATAGCGCTCCTCAAATAACCTCAAAACACAATCCCTGAACACTGCTGATGCTCGCACCAATGGATCATCGGCAATCTCCACCTCTAAAGGGCAATCCAACATGTCTGAGGACTCAGTAAACCTCTTGCTAAGCACAAGGGGAAACAAATGATCGGGTGGCACTCGAGTCGAACAACACCTGAATCGGAATACCGTTCACATGGAACAATCCTAATGCATATACACAGAGCACATATCAATAACATAACATCATAACATAAAGTAGAGGGAAAGAATCATACCTATCACCACGTCGGATGCGGCGCGTGCCTCTTCTGCAGTCAGCTGAAAGGCCCGGCTCCTCACCACTAGAGCCTCTGCCTTGCCCTGCCGGCCATCTATAACCCGCAGGGTAGCTGGAGTTGGCGCCTTAACCGGCGTTGGTGATGTCAACTGGGGGTAATTGGCCTTCTTGTGGCCCCTCTGGTTGCAATGGAAACACAGCAACTCAGACGTCTGTATCACAGGTACAGGGGCAGTACAATCCCTACTAAAATGCCCCGACTTGCCGCACTTATAGCAGCCCAACGATCCCAGTCTACATGCCCCCTCATGAGGCCTTCCGCATTGCCTGCAGCGGCTCGGTCCTGACTGGCCTTTCGGCCTAACATTTGATCCCTTGGGCTTCTTCCCCGAAGCCCCTCCTGTCTGTCCCTCATCTGTCTTCCTCTTCCGGACGTGCTCCTGATCTATCTCTCTCTCCCTCGCCCTGGTAATCATAGAGTCCAAGGTAGGGCAAGCTGAAAAATTGACATGCTCTCGAATATCAACTCGGAGCATGTCATGGTAGCGGGTCCTCCTCATGTACTCATCACCCGCATACTGGGGCACTAATAATGCCCTCTCCTGGAACTTGGCGGTGATCTCCACCATAGTGTCCGTCATCTGCCTCATATCCAAAAACTCCCTGGTCAGCTGCTGAAGCTCGACAGCCGGCGCAAACTCTGTCATGAACCTGGTAGCAAAGTCCGACCATGTCATAGCCTCGACAACCGAGGCTCCCAACGAGTCGCTCACGGACTCCCACCAATCCCTCGCTCGATCTCGTAAACACCTTGCCGCAAGCCTCACCTTCGACCTCTTAGGGCAGAGGCTAATCGTCTGTGCGGACTCAATGTCTGCAATTCATCGCCTGGAAGCTATGGGGTCCTTTGCCCCATGAAAATCCGGCGCACCACTGCACCCGAAGTCCTTGAAGGACAGTGTGCGGGATCCTGACTAGCCAGATGCCATGTCGCTCCTGAATGCCCTGAGGCGATCCTCCATCATCTCCAATATCCTTTCCTTGATCGACCCGAAGATAATGGGGGTCGACTCAAGGATGCCTCTGGTGATCTCTGACACAATGAACTCGCGTAGCCCCTCATCTACTGGCTCGGAACCTGGTCCCGAACCTGATCCCTCTCCTGTACTGCCAACTGCTGGCCTCGGGCGTAGTACCACCATTCTCAAAATACAAAAGAAATAACAACTGTTAGCGATACTGATACCTATAGAGGGATCACACCTACTACAAGTTCCCTGGTCTTATCTTGGCCAACCTCGGTTCGGGTACGGATCCTCTGCTTTCAGTAGTACGGTCCCATACTACCTTCCACATCTATCCGTACCTTCTCCAAAGACTGCCTTGAATTTACCAGGTCCCTTCCACTACCGTTGATCGCTGCTACTCTTATCCTAGGCTTTCCCTAGGAAACCTCTGACTCCACCCAACCCAGTCCTCAGCTGATGAAGGCCTCTTGGTGATGCCAATTAACTATTACCTGAATACAATCACATGTGACGAGGCTCGGATAATCCTTCGAGTAAGGGACTCATCTCTACAACGGTTAGGACTCAAACAAGAACTACGCAATAGAGTCAAATCCAACACTCTGATATTATTCAACCCTGATCACATGTGACTTTAACGTATTCACCTAACAGCTAACTCCCATCACTTCAAAGCCCACATAGCACAAAGCAAACAACATTTGGACACAAAGAAAACAATCTCAAGCAACTCTATCCTCATAGATAAAAGCTGAACTAGCATACAATGATAAACTCGTACTATCAGGAATAACCTAAACAGGCTACCCTACTGCTGTCTACTCAATTCTAGCATGCAACTTTTCGTATATTAAAGCACATAAAGCAGGCACATAAGGCATCACTCCTAGATCCTTAGTCCTATTCTATCATGTTGTTCTACAGAAACTGATAAACATATATAAACTTGTATGGGTACATTGGGGAATACTTACTTGAGCTTGGCCGGTCACGCACATCACACACTTTGTTCTTTCTTGAAACCCTTTACTTATCCTTTTAGAAAACATTTTCTCTTTCCAAAATCTTTTAATCCCTCGATTTAAGTTCAAGCACCCCCCCCCCCCCGAAGGTGTGTCCGAATCCCTCAAACCAGGGCTCTGATACCAACTTGTAACACCCCAAAAATACGAGCCAAAAATTTCATTTTTGAAAACATATACTTAGCAAAACATTCGAATTAAAACGTTTACCATCATAACATTTTATAAAGATATCTCATGTCTGTAATTTTTTTTTCATAAAACATAATAATGTCAGAGTACACATTCCCAGGAAGATCTCATGGTGCAGAATACGGAGCATGTGTGTGATGGGCCGCTACCGTGCCAGCTTTTTCCCCTTCGAAGAAGAGGTACCTGAAACCAAAATTGAAAACTATAAGCACGAAGCTTAGTGAGTTCCCCCATTGTACCGCATACCATACAATCGCATATCATACATATTGCCAGGCATTCTGGGGTGCCCGACCTACCCTGTACAGTCATTCTGGGGTGCCGACCTACCCGTGTCAAGCCGTTATGGGGTGCTGACTACCCATGTCAAGCCATTATGGGGTGTTGACTACCCTTCGGTCCTGACGACCGAACCTCGGGGACTATTTCACCCCTACTGCTACTATCACATATATCATAACATAACATATTATCAGACATATCTGGGGTGCCTGAACTACCCTTCGGTCCTATCAACCGAATTCGGGGACTGGTCCCCTGCTACTACCTCTATCTCATATAATACAACAAGCCAGCATGCAAACATATAATCACACGCTGTCAGACGTGTCTGGGGTGTCTGACTACCCTTCGGTCCTAACAACCAAACTTTACTACTATCACATACAACATATCATGCTAGCATATAACATATCAGGTAGTAGCAAGCCTAGATGATATCACAAAGACAATCATCTATCATATGTCTCCTACTGGTGGGTCGGCATTGTGGCCTTAGACCCACCGCTACTGGAAGGTAACTCACCTCGTAGTAGCTGCTGATCTCTGTGGGAATGGTCTGTCTGCTGCTGCTGCTTCGGAAATCCTCCGGCTACAATTCCCACCAAACACTTAGTCAAATACTGCTAACCGCCTTCAAGGTAAATTGTCCATTTACCCTTAACAAGTCATGAGTCAAGTCACAGTCAACTGCCAGTTGACCAGACTCGCCGAGTTGGCTTGCCAACTCATCGAGTCCCTTTCTCTATACCCAAGGCCAATAGTCCTTCATCCTACTCGCCGAGTTTTATGAACAACTCACCGAGTTCACCTTCATCCGAAGAACACTCTAGGCTGTGACTCGCCGAGTTGTATGAACAACTCGCCGAGTTGTATGAACAACTCGCCGAGTTGTTCTTGAGACAAGAAGATTGCCATGAACTCGCCGAGTCATGGCATTGACTCGCCGAGTGACTTCATGAGTGAGTCTAGCTTCCGGCCCACTGAGTCACACCCAATGACTCATTACTCCCAACCCGCCAATGCGAAAAAGGGGAAACTCGGGGACTCGCGACTTGACTCGCCGAGTCCGAGGGACGACTCGCCGAGTCGGCCACATGCAATTACTATACACTCGATTTTTCTTGAATCCAGCTCATGCCATTCACAGACCTGGGTTTCTAAGGCATGGATTACACGTAAAGTTTCCAACTTTACGTGTAGATAATCACCAATGAACGTTTTAGGGCTCAAAGTGCACCAAACGGGGTAGATCTAGGGCTTTCATGCAAAATGACTCCATAAAGGCAGTAGATCCAAGGTCCAGGGACTCAATCATGCCTAGATATAGAGGCTAACAACTTATTACAACACACAATGCACAAATAAGCTTGGGGAATGGCTCAAGAAGGACTTTCATGTAAATAATAGAGACTACAAGCATGAAAACAGAGGGGAAACGAGCTATACCTCAAGGAAAACGTTGAGATGACACAAAGATGGTTGGCCTCCTTCTCCTCTTCTTGATCTACTCTTCTTTCTCCTCAAAATCTTCAAGAACACACCAAAACACTTCAATCTCACAAGGAATAAGGGTATAAACGATGTTGGGAGCTTTGAGGGTGAAGGGGGCGAGCTTAGGGGCGGATAAGAGGGTTTAAATAGGGTGCAAACCCTTGAAATTTAGGGTTTCAACAGACAGTGGTGACTCGCCGAGTCTAGAATATGGACTCGCCGAGTCGCCAACTTAAACATGCCCCCAAACCCCGTCCCTACTCGGCAAGTCGGACCTACAACTCGTCGAGTCCAAGGCTAAAAATGACAAATACTTAGACAAATTTTATGTACCAGGAACCAGGTGCTACATTTATAGTTGAACATGTTGGTTATCTTCTTTATAGTTGTTATGCTCGTTATGCTGTTGAATTTTAGTTAAAAAAAAAACTATGTACGATTATTGTTTTGTTTGTTGTAGGTTAAGATTAAGAGGATATAAGACTAGGTTGGATGATTTTGGCGGTGATGAATCACTAGTCGATCAGTTGGAACACTAGAGACACGCACTTGGAGAAAGAAGACTCCATACACATGATGTTGGTCATAAAGTGAAAAATATAGCACCTTATAACATGTCGACTTCCTCAACAAATATTGTGGACTTAAATGTGTTTTCTATTAAGTTGAATAAGTAATTAAGTCAACAACTTAATTAACAGATGAAAAAAAAAATTCATGACTCAAAATCCAAACTCTTAAACCACTACCAGTTTAATTCAGTTTTAATCCATTACAACTACAACACCCAAACTAGCAGGTGATGAATAAAGATGATCAATATGATCATGCGCAAAGTTCTAATGAATCCTATTAAATTAGGTAGTATGTGTAATTTGTGTGGAACTCTTAAATATTTTCAAATTAGGTGAAATGTTTTGATAAACAACTTTTATACGAATTTTTAAATGTTTTGAGATTATATCATATTTTAATGATTTTACTGTTAAATTTATTGTTTTAACTATTTTGTATTTGAGAAAAGTGGGAAAATAAACAAAAAAAACACAGTAGTATGTATGCATGGAGGTATAGCTATAGAGACGATACATCGTCCACATAGATAAACTTATAGAGATGAATGGACGTTTCTATAGATTTGTCTATGGGGACGATATGGCATCTCTAAAGCTACCTTGTAGAGGCAACATGTTGCTACTATAGTTCAAGGTATGGGGACAATAATCCGTCTCTATAGTTACAAATATGGATACGACATGTCGTCTCTATAGGTTAATCTAAGTCATTTTTGTAATATTTTAATTATTTTTTTTTTATTTATTCGGAAACGTATAGCGATGAACCAACATATACAATATGTCGTCTCTAAAGGTCACATATTCCGACGATATCTATGATGAAGACAATAGTAGCTATTGGGAGGAAGCTATGGCGACTAAGGTCATAGCCTACAGGCACAACTTTTCATCACAACCATTTATAGGATCGGCTTTAGAACCTACAGAGATGACAATTGTTGTCTCTGTAAGTCCTGTTTCTTGTGGTGTAAACACCTAAAAATGTAACGAGGTAAAATAGCAACCTTTCCCACTTTGGGTATCTACCCTGTAAGGAACCATTTTCAACATATGAAAACGAGAGCAAGACGTCAACTATGAGGTATATATCTTTTTCAAGAGTGATAAGTGCTCAAAGACAAATGCTTAATATGATATATCATCAAATAAATTTGTAAGGCAAGTGATTGGTGCATTAAAGACACAAACATTATTAACTAAAATTGTAATCATAGGTGTTTTGTGTTGGAAAATTAGTTTTACTAACTTTCAAAAATTGTTTTTTTTTTTTTCATTTTTGAGCATGAATTTTGGACTCCAAATATAATCAAAATGTACAAAATATTATATGTTCATATTCTTCTTCATGATACCTTCATTTTGATAAATCACACGTCCAAAACAGATTAAAATTAAATGAGATATAATATGTTAAAATGAGGCCTTTGGAAGTGGAATAATTAGTAGGGCTGTCAAATCGGGCAGTCATGTCGTGTTTTTGTCTGACATGACACGATACGACAAGGTTTTGGATGACACGAACACGACACGACACGATGTCGTGTTTTTTTTCATTAACACGAAAACGAACTAATTAAAACACGACAACACGACACGACACGACAAAGATAATATTACATAACTATTAGTGTATTTCATTCATAATTAAATATATATAACACGATAAAAACGACAAACACGAAAAACACGACAATCATATGCTTAGTCGTGTCAATTTCGTGTCGATTTATGAACACGAACACGACACGACACGACATCGTGTTTTTTAATTTTGACACGAACACGACACGAACACGAATTCAAATTTTGATTTCGTTTTGTTTCGTGTATTTTTGTCGTGTCATGTCATAAATTGACACCCCTAATAATTAGGTTTTTTGCTTTATCCCATATAGGTGAGGAAGAAGAAAAGAAAATAAGTTTATAACTAGGACTTTTTTCCTTGTAAGAATTATATAACTAAGGGTCCTCTTCTAGGCACACAGGGGGTGCAATTATGAGCTAGTTTGGCTCACTACTTGTATGCGAGCGTGCGTCTTGCGAGTATCAATGCACCACTGGTTGACCAAAAAAGTTAAAGGATCTTTTTGCATTTATTATTATTTATTTATTTTGCAATTGTATAAGTTATAAACCCGAAATTAAAAGCCATTACTCATATATTTCAGTATGATTTCTTGATTAATTGCATTATTTAATTTTGATAATTACGATTTCGTATTAATCACATCAATTACGTTTTGCAATATAATTATTGTACCTCCTTCATTGATTGAGTTACACCAGATGATCGAAATGTCTCTTTCTCTCTTCCAATTCTACTTCTGCTTCTTCCTCATGTTGGAACCATGGTATGATCCAGGCAAGTGAGGGTTCTGACAATCTAGAAAAATTGTTTTATATTGTTGTATCCTCGGAGAGACGAATTTGTTTTAAAGATACTATATTAAACATAGACCTCAATAAACAATTACTACTTTTGTTCTTTCATGCATTTTGTAGGTTATATTTTCCTAACATTTCAAAGACATATATATTCTAAAACTAAAAACTAATTAAGGCAAGTCAATTTACATCAATTACATGAGTATGCACACATGTTTAATTCAATATATCAAGTTTTTTATTTTCTATTTAAGAAAAAGTATATATAAAAAAATACAAACACAACGTCTCTTTTAGCCCGCCTCTTAAAGCAATCTTAGATTTAATATTGATCCGGATGTTCGTAATCATTACAAACCCAACAGGGAAACAAAAGTTTCGTAACATATTTATATTAATATTTGTATGATAGACTCTCAAACCTTTACAAAAAGTTCTTACAATCAACAATATCCCCATTCCCTTGTAAACAAAGTCAATAAACACTTTAGCAAAACTATTGCCTTTAATTTAACCCCATCAACTGTCGGGGTCTTTCCAAACTCACAACCTTTTGCTTCAATCAAGCAACAAATTTAGCAAAAAGAATAAGCGTACGACACTTTAAATAACTCGGCATCCTTTCTTCCTTACCAACACAAAATAGTATTACTATTAATCTCGGTAGGATTAAACCCTTAATATGCTTAACAAAAAGACAAAGGCTTCCACCGGGACATAGCTCTGGAGACTTGGTTATAGTTTTAACTAATTTAGAATGGCTAATAATAATTGACCAAAGCTCTAGTTAGAGGATTAGGTATGCAATAAGGAAAATTAAAAGGGTTGCATGGGCTTTGGTGAAAAATTCTACAACTGTTTCAAACATATATCCATTATCTAGAGTCCCCCCCCCCCCCCCCTACAACTTTTTGTTTACCAGATAAATTATACTTATACAAAATAGAGATTTTGAGGCCCATAAAAAGCAAATGAATCTATCATCTAAATAATTACGGTTAGAAAACTAATAGACAAAACATGACGTTTGATAAAACTAGTTAAATAAATAAGGTAGTTAAAAGATATAAAATGATATTTAAAAAATATATTTTCATAACTAACTAAGATATATTTGGAAAATTTTAAACAAACCTATGAAAAAATTGTTTAAATAGTTTTTTTTTAAAGTTAGTTTATAAATTTTATTTTGGTTTTCAAACCTGACATATAAATAATATCAAAAAATAAAGTAATTTATCAGTTAGTTAACTATGGCTCACAAAACAAAACAAAAGTTAAACATGCATTTTTTTTCACTTACATAAGATTATAAATGTATTTGAATTATTTGTGATTTCATGTTAATACAACTATAATACATAGAATGGTACATGTATGCTTAATGCTTATATATATATATATATATATATATATATATATATATATATATATATATATATATATATATATATATATATATATATATGAGTGTGTGTGTATGTGTGTGTGTTCATGTTTGTGTGTGAGAACATTATGGCGGATCTACTATGGCGTCAGTAGTAGCACCGATAACATTTAATTTTTCTGTACGCAGTGCAAAAAATTTCAAATTTTTTTCTACTATCGTGACACTATTAAAATTTCTCGTGACACTCCTACTATGAACTCTTTCGTCCGTCCATGATAAACATATACATGCATACGTATATACATATATGCCTCCATATGGGAAAATGAATATTAGGGAGTCATATATCTAACATTAGATGTGTAACCCTTTACCCTTCAAAAATCAAAATTAGTTGTTTTGGATCAAAATGTAATTACCAGCGTTTGATTTCTTTAATATCTTCCAAAACCTTGATATCTTTACTTTTTTGATGTTGGATTTATAAAAATCGTTCGCATATTAAGGTGACATCATCTGCAATATTGCTTTTATAATCTAATTATTTATTTTAAAGACGTCGATCATCCTATGAATGTTAATTAGCAACTACTTTTTTCGAATTTAGTTATTACAGTGGACCATAAAAAATGGTGGGACATATTATGCACTATCGATTCCTTTATCCAGGTCAAACTATTGGATATATAAACAAATGAAGATAGGGTTGTTAATCAGAAGTATTTATGCTTCAAACGCTAACGGTTGATTTCATTTTTAAATAAAAATATGGGAATTCGTATTGAAAAAGATTATAATTTAAATAAAGAAAAATGTTGTGTTAATAAAAAATCAAGGTGAAAGTCAAAACATTGAGGAAACAAGAAACGAATTAAACGGAAGTTTACTTACAATATTTCAGCAAGCAAACTGGATTCAAACTCTTTTACAGGACAAACAAAGTTTCATAGTGATTTTCAAGGAAAAAATTTCCACATCTAACACCACAAGAAATAGTTTAAGTGAATCGAACTCTCAACTTCACGAACTATATGAGTATAAAATTCGGTGCATCAACACAATATATATATATATATATATATATATATATATATATATATATATATATATATATATATATATATATATATATATATATATATATATATATATATATATATATATATATATATATAAGTAAAGCAAGAAAAAGATGCCATTTGGTAAGAGTGCCATGAGCGTCGAATACCGGTAAGTGGTTATGGAATGGTAGGCGTTATTTAGCAATGAATATAAACATGTGTAAATTAATGTGAATGGGTGTGGTTGTAAATGATGAACATAAAGTGGCACGTAGTGGCATGTGAGTATCTATGAAAACAATCCTCTAACTTAATATATTAGATCTTGACATTTTCCTTTTCCACTTTGTACTTTACTACTAGCACATAATTCATTCATAATATATATATATATATATATATATATATATATATATATATATATATATATATATATATATATATATATATATATATATATATATAGAGAGAGAGAGAGAGAGAGAGAGAGAGAGACGAAATTGTTCAATGGAGAAAAAAAAGATTGAAATAGACGAATAATTATCAGCCAATCATTTAATGAGCTAAAAACTCATAAACACACTGTGGCAACCTTGTAAATAATCCAAAAGGTAACTTTATCTCACATGAAATCTCATCAGCAAAACCATCATTTCCTTCTTTGAACATAACATTCTTTCCTCATAACACGAAAACCATCTGCAGAACGATTTATTCACCGTTTTTGAACAAAAACTCTAAAATCGGTGCCGCGAAGAACAAATCGAAGGAAATGTCTTCCAACAAAAACCTAAATGAAACTATTTCGTCCCTATTGACTATGAAAGGTAATCATCGTCGTTTTTTTTCTTCGAGTTTTAACGATTTGTCATCATTTATAAACTTATTAGTTGATTACTTGAAATTTCATAATCATGGTTCATTATTAGTTGATTTAAAACTAAAAATTTTATATTTATACTATTTATTCTTCATACTATGTTATTTACTTAAAATTTCGTAATTCTCATACATTTCCGTAATTCTCCTTCATTATTAGTTGATTTACTTGAAGCTTTTGTAATAAGCGTGCATTATTAGTTGATTTATAAATGATTTTACATATTCTCTTCATTTTTCATATTTATTCACGACTTTTCTAGTTAATATATAAACGTTGCTTCACATTTCGCTTATGTTGTCCTAATCTACTGAGGTTTTACAGACTTTCTACTAATATTAACTACTTATCCTTAGAGAAACAACACCAAGAGTCAAGCATATATATAAACAAAAAATTTTAAAAAAAAAAAGAAAATTGTAAATAAAATTGGTATTTTATTTAGATGTGATTAACTTTATTCATATGTGATTGACAGTATTTGCATGCAATTTTACTTAAATATACAATAGAAAATGAAGATACTGAAGATTAATTTATTTTGATCGATTTTGTTTACTTCTGAACACAAATAAAACTAAGTTATATATGTTATATTCACATATAAATAGAACATAATTTCTTGTGATATGCATTATTCACATATGAATATAACATATACATTCATATGTGAATACAACGTATGAATATATATATATATATATATATATATATATATATATATATATATATATAATTCAATTATTTATTTCTGAATATAAAATAGTTTCTTTGTAAAATGCATATCAAATTCATTTATCTTCTACTCACTAATGAGTGAAGGTAAGAAGATTGACGTTTCTGATAAACAGTCAACCACAATGTGAGAAACATGTTCGAAGCAGAAAAATGACAAATGTATAAAATTCCTATCATATCTATTATATTCATTGAATAACTTGTATATCTTTGCTATAATTTTGTTCTATTCGCACATGAATACTTCAATCTAGATATGTTTTATATTAACAAAAACTATTGAATGCCTAAATTCATAAATGAATAACTATATATGGTTTATATATATATATATATATATATATATATATATATATATATATATATATATATATATATATATATATATATATATATATATATCACATTCATATATGAATAACATAAAATGGATATACTCAAGATCGATCACCAATTTCAAAAGAGAACGTTCCAATGGAAAAACAAGATAAATGTATGAATGAAATTTTACATTCATATATGATTAGATTTTGATATGTTTTGTTTACTACTGAACACAAACAAAACTAAGTTATATACATTAAATTCACATTTGAATATAACAAAACTTAGTTATACATGTTCTATTCACATATGAATGTAACATAATTTAGTGTGAATATACCATAAATATAAGTTTAATATACAATTATTCATGTATGAATATAAAATTGTTTCTTCGTAAAATGTATATCAGATTCATTCATCTTCTAGTCACTAATGAATCAATATAAGAAGATTGACGTTTCTGATAAAGAGTCAACCATAATGAGAGGAACACATATGAAGCGGAAAAATGTTAAAGTTATAAAATTCTTATCATATATGTTATATTTATATATAAATAACTTGTATATCTGTACTATATTTTTGTTCTATTCATATATGAATACTTCAATTTGGATATGTGTAATATTATTTAAAACTATTGAATACTTATATTCATATATGAATAACTATATACGGTGTGTATATATATATATATATATATATATATATATATATATATATATATATAGGGTTAAGTTCAAATGAGAACACTATTTAATGTGAGAACACTACTTTATGTTACTATTCTACTATGAATTTTGTATATACAACGATATGGTATTATTCATCAACAAATATACGAACAATCACACATTAATATTCACATTAAAATTTTGTATGTACAACTTTATGATATTATTCATCACCGAATATATGAACAATCACATATTTAACATTCACACTAGAATTTACTAAATTACTACACATATATATAAATTTTATAGTAGAATAGCAATATAAAATTGAATATATTCATATTATAATTACTACAATACTATACATATTAAATTCATAGTAGAATAGTAACATAAAGTAGTGTTCTCACGTTCTCACATTAAATAGTGTTCTCATTTGAACTTAACCCTATATATATATATATATATATATATATATATATATATATATATATATATATATCATATTCATATATAAATAACTTGTATATCTTTGTTATATTTTTATACTATTCAAATATCAATAAATTAACGTGGACATTCATATATGAATAATTTATATATCCCTGTTATATATTTGTACTATTCATATATGAATACTTCCACCTTATTCAAGTATTATATGTTTTCATTTACTAAGAAAAAAAGAAACAAAAGTAGCAAAGAAAACAAAGCATCAAAGCAAAAAAAAAAGTCCAACAAAAAAAACTCCTGAAAAGAGACAACTACATGTTTCGGATTCTGACTTTGAAAGTAGTCGTCCATCAAAGTAGCCAAAGAAAAAGAAGTCACCAACTAAGAAAGAAAAGAAAAAGCCTGTGGTAAAGGAATTTTATTCAATTAAAAACATATGTTCACCAGAGCCATTACTCTCTATAATCCTTGGGTTGATCAAACAAAAAAAATGTGTAAGATATATAGGTTTTGGAAGTCTGTTAAAAATGAAAATGACCGATATACCACTGAAGCTGAGATTTTATATTCTTCAAAAATTTGATTTTGAAAGAATTGTCATAGATGTTGAGCGATAGGAACTCAAAGTAACAGCATAGTATGTTCATGACATGTTGGGGATTCCAACTAGTGGAACCATACTTACACAACTGGATCAATAGCCTAAAGATGATACATATTATGATGAATGGAAGGAACAATTTCAAGAAGGAGAAATCATTATACTGAATGCAATCTAAAAAGTTATTATTTGTATCATAGAAGCTGATTATAATTTAAAATTTGACTTCTTAGTTCTTTTTGTCAACACATTTTGTGAGTCAACATCAATGGGAAGATGCAACATGTTCTCTTTAACTTATATTTCAAGAAAAACATATATCAACAACATAGACTGGTGCAACTATGTTTTGGACCTTCTCGTTAGAACAACGAACTCATACATACCATACTCGGATACCAGCTACATTGTTGGACCTTCAGCTTTATTGGTGGTAAGTTATTCATTAGTGAATATATCATAATTTTTATATTCACTTTTTAATAATATTAATTATTCATAACTGAATAACACATATTAATATATGAATAAGTAAAAGATAGTATTACTTGTTCACATGTAATGCTTTGCATTACTTGTTCAGAATACTATATTTTGTAAAAAAAATTTATGAATATGAATTCATCATCATTTATCTACAATTGTTCTAGGCTGTTAAAATCCACTCAGAAACTCTAACGGTAACACGTAAACGTCCAACAATTTGTTATTGGAGTTCAGAGAAGATTAGATATCGAGAGACATTTGAACAAGCAATAGATAGATTTGGCATTGGAGAATTAAATAAAGAATTTATTAATGAACAAGTTAAAGGAGATACATATCTGGAAGGCGGTGATTGTGATAAAGATGAAGATGATTATGTTGAGGTAATTATTTTGAATATGTTAATTATATATGATTACACTAATTTATTATATTAATTTCTAATCATATTTCTTTTTATTACATAGACATATGATTCAAAATTATCTAAAATGCTTAATAGTTTTGAAAGGATGAAGGAAAAGCTAAATTCAAAGCTTAATGATGCAATAACAAAGTTTCATGAAAAAAAAAAATGAAGATAAAAAGGGCATTGGTGAAGAAGACAATGATAATGATGGACCTGAACCAGAAGTAGATTATTTGTTTGATAGAAAGGAAGCAGAGAATGATGGAGAGACCAATAAAAAAGAAGGTGCTGAAAAAAGAAAGAAAGGTGAAACTGAAGCAAAAAAGAATGATGGAGAGATCAATGAAAATAAGAATGATGAGGAGACTGAAGAAACCTATAATGATGGAGAGACTAGTAGACAAAATGAAATAAATCAAAATCTGTTGGATAAAGTCGTTGAAAACATTATGGATAATGTCATTAGCATTGGATTTTCAAGTTTAAATAGTCAAGAAGATCAAATCTAGAATGACCTTGAAATGAAAACTATTTTGGATAATATTGATATAGGTAAATTTTGATATACCTTTTTAATAAAAATATTGATACACAATAACAAACTTATTTTATAAAAATTTTACCAGGGTCACCAATATAAAAAGAATGTTACTATTAAATTATTAGTTATTTACAAATAAAAAATATTATTATAAATTCAATAATTAATTAATTAATTAATTATACTTAATATATAATATGATATGAATCTTGTAAGGATGGGAAACTCAGAAGGTGTATATAAACAAGGATGAGAAGTTGAGAAAGGAAAGGGAGACAATACAGGCAAATGGATGATTCACTATTAAGTGAATATATTACAATACTTATATTGATTTTTGTAATAACATTGCTTATTCGTAACTGAATAAGACAGTATATGAATGAGTAAAAAAGATAATATTTGCAACATCCCACTCTAACATGTATCACAATATTGTCCGCTTTGGGCTCCCGACACGAAAACTTCCTAGGGGGTCACCCATCCCTGGGTTGCTCTCGCTTGGGCACACTTAACTGTATAGTTCTTAAGGGATATGTTGCCCTCAAATATTTAAAACTCGTTGGATCAAGGAAGCTATCCACACCCCCCCTTATAAGGAAATATTCCGTTATCCTTCCAAGCCGATGTGGGATCAGATTCAACTCACCTTCACCCCACATTATAGGTTTCGACATCCCCGTCGAACACATAGACCGGTGCCCTATATATTATATCATTTTTAACATCCCCCTCTGGCACGTATCACAATATTGTCCGCTTTAGGCTTCCGATATGAAAACTTCCCACGAGGTTACCCATCCCTAGATTGCTCTCGCGTGAACACGCTTAACTGCAAAGTTCTTATGGGATCCGCTATCCTCACGAATTTAAAATGTGTCGTATTAAGGAAGGTATCCACACCCTCTTATAAGGAATGTTTAATTCTCCTTCCAAGCCAATGTGGGATCAGGTTCAACCCACTTTAAAAGACGGGCAGGTTAGGTTCACCTAATCCCACATCAGATAGGAAGGAGAACTAAGCATTCCTTAAAAAAGGGTGTGGATATTTTCTCTATCATAACGTATTTTAAAGCCGCGAGGGTAGCAGATCCCATAAGAACTCTGCAGTTAAGCATGCCTGGGCAAGAGCAATTCAGCGATGGGTGACCCCCTGAGAAGTTTTCGTGCCGGGAGCCCAAAGCGGACAATATTGTGATACGTACCAAAGAGGGATGTTACAAACGGTATCAGACCCAGGGCATGAGTCAATGTGTTCAACGGGGATGTCAAAACCTATAATGGGGTTGAAGGCGGGTAGGTTAGCTGCACCTAATTCCATATCGGCTGGAAATAAGAACTAATCATTCCTTAAAAAATGGCGTGGATACCTTCTCTGTCACAACGCTTTTTAAAGTCATGACGATAGTAGATATTATAAGAACTCTACAGTTAAGCGTTCCCGGGCAAGAGCAATTCAGGGATGGGTGACCCCCTGAGAAGTTTATATATATATATATATATATATATATATATATATATATATATATATATATATATATATATATATATATATATATATATATATATATATATATATATATATATATATATATATATATATATATAAGACTAAAGGAAATGATGGAGGTGGAGATAAACAAGGAGAAGTTGAAACTACTAAGGTAAATGGATGATTCACTAATAAGTTAGTATAATAGATTGATTATTCACAAGTGAGTAAGATAGTATTTATAAATAAAAAAGATAGTATTTACTTGTTCATAAGTAATGATATGCACTATTTATTCATAACTTAATATATTATAACGCTTGCATTGGTTTTTTTTAATAACATGCTTTTAATGTATTAATAAGTAAAAGATAGAATTACTTCTTCATTAGTAATGCTATCTATTACTTATTCATAAATGAATATATTAAAATATTTAGATTCATTTATGAATAAGAAATGCGTTATTTTGAATATAGATGAATATTCCTATATGTTGTGTATCTTTTAGGGAAGGAAAATTTAGAAGATGAAAATGAAAAAGGAGGAGAAGCTAAGAAGAAAAAAGGAAATGAAGGAGGTAACAATTTGGAAAAACATTTGAAAATTCACATATGATTAAAATGATCAATAATCATATATAAATAAAATATAAAAATAGAGTTTATAATTAACATATAATTATTTATATGATAAATCTTCTAGCAAGTAAAAAATCAAAAAATGAAGATAATACTCGTCCAAGCTTTAGTCTAGGTCTCGGTCAAGATTCAGATCAAACTTCAAGTAAAAAATTCAATGAATCTTCACCAAAAAAACACACTATTAAAGAAATAAATCAAAGATGGCTATCAGAGGGTTGTGATTAGATTATCAAAAAAAAAAAAATTGTTCTTAATCCAAATCCAATCTATGTAGCAATTCCTATAGAAAGAGAACCATCAAAGCATGAACTGGATGAATCAAGACCGAAGAAGCCGGCTGATGCTGTCAAATCACCTTACACATGCATGACAATAGACACAAAATCTAAGCTGACACATCATGAGATTATTGTCAGTGAGTGGTTGTTCAACTTGAAAGGGAATACATCAAAAGTAACTTTATTTTATAGAAATATTCATATATGATTATTATATAAATAATAACATATGACATTTGATTATATATTTGTAGAATTGTGATGTATAGACAAAATATGGTCAGGTATCACAAATAGAATTTATTGAAAGTTTATATGGAAACACGAAGGTTTTTGCAGAAGTTTTAGACACTTTGGCTGATTTACTTAACCACCAAGAATTGTGAAGGGATGTCGGAAATTCACCGTACAAACTTTTCTTGAAAGTTGAAGTTTCTGTAAGTTCGTATTCTAACATTAATTTCTTCTTTATTGATAAATGAATATAAAGATATGTTGTATTCATTTATGAATATTAGATTTATTTAGTATCATTTAAGATAATTATGTATATGTAAAGGAAATTCATATACGATTATAACAAAATGATGTATTCATTTATGAATATAAAAATCAAAAATAAATATCTTTTTTATTCACTTATGATTTATATACCAATATGATATATTCATTTATGATTAAAAACTTACTAATCCTTTAAAAAAAAATTGGTTATAGAATGCTTATATATCTTCAACATTGTCTTATGAAAGAAAGTATGAAAAATTCAAGGAGAACTTTCATGATAGCACTGATAGGTACAAAAAAAAAATCTTGAACATAAAAGAAGTTGACATGATATGTTAATTTAAATTGTTTTTTAATATATATTTTATAAACAAAATACTTACCATTATATACATAAAAAACATGTATTCTTTCCAATTGTTAGAAGTGCTCATATTTTGTGATTATCTTCAAGTTAAAGAAACCATCAATTGAAATTTTAGACAATAGTGCAGTTGAGAGGGATTATGAAAGGAAATCTGGAGTACTATTGAAACCTTTGGTAAGTACCCAAGTCACAACAACATATAAGAACCACTTTATAATTGGGTTTTAAGCACCATAACACTCATATGATGCACATGCAAACCTAGATGCTTTGGATCTAAGTTTTATCTAATTATATATGCAATTTAATTTTCCTAAGCATTCATCCTACTAGCATACAATAGAGGATATAGAACATAAAAACCAAGTTAGATGAATACCCTTTGATGTAGTTTGTAGTTCTTGGCCTTAGAAAGATTTAGCACCTTAAGTGTGATGCCTCTAATGTGTCACAAACACAAAATGGAAAAGGAGTCTTGAGAGAGTAAGCTAGTTAGCTCAAAATCAATTGGCACTCTCTTAGAATGAATGGGCAACCGATTTTGGGGCTAGGGGTTGCTTTTATAGTATAACAAAGGCTAGGGTTTCATCCATGCAAACTCTAATGCACCATGACCCTTCATATTTCTTATGCTCTTGGGTTAATGATGGGTTATGAGCACTACATCAATCCTATGGTGCACATGGAAAACCCTAAAACTTTGGATCTAGGTTTATCTAATTGTACATCCAAGTTATCAAAAGCTCATAAACCCTAGATCTAATATACTATAATCGAAATTAGGGTTTAGATATTACCTTTGATTGTTATATCGCAATAACTATTTATTCCATCTTGTAATTGGCTTCTGAAAGCTTAGTGTCACAAGTGTCACGCCTCTAATGTCTCACAAACACCAAGAGTAAGAGGATGACTTAGGAGAGGAAAAGGAGGCATCGAAAACGTCCAAGAAACTCCAAGGAATGCTTAGCTACGTTTTTGGGTGCCCCAGGAGTCTTTATATAGTGAGGCTATTAGGGTTTTGAACTAGGAAACCCTAATCTGACTGCTTAGGCCCTAAGCAGCCATGGACTCCCTCCTTAAAGGCCTTGGAATAATTCTCATGGTTTTTCCCATAGATTTCATCCACTTGAACCTCTATGGAGTCCATTAGCCCAATATCCAACTATCACACAATTGACAGTTCTAGCCCCCTTTATTTAATTAATGTCTTTTAGCCACAAAATTAATTCTTATTAATTCTTGACTAATGCTACTTAAATAATATGATTTCTCTTTTAATATATATAATATATTAATAAATCATAATTAATCTCTTTCTCCACAATTCATCCTACAAGTTGCTATGATGAACGCAACCCAAAAGGAACATGCTCATAATCGGGTCAAGTACATACCAAAATAGTTATGGACTTAGACACTAATCTAACAGTCTCCCACTTGGATAAGTCTAATAACTATTTTGCATGATTTCAGAACCTGATCATTAATCGTAGCTTTCAAAAGTCGTTGTCAACTCCAATCTTATCAGAAGTGTGTCCTTTAGATAAGGGATCATATATTCCTCCATTCTAGATATCGTATAAACTGAGACATGGATTTTAATCATTTTCTCTATCTATATGTTGTTTCCCGATTTCAGATTTATGACGACTGATAACAGACTACAATTGAACACATCAATTCAGTCCCGACTTGGCCAAGCGCTTAGGGTTTCATCACTAAATCATCGAGGGGCCCACATATATCGCTTTTATCCAACTTTGGGTAAAAGGAACGGATAAACTTCGACTCAATGCTCACTTGTACTCACTCACCGAATCACACACAACAATACGTTTTATAACACCAAGTTACTGGTGCATTTACATATTATCAATGTGTAACGGACTCGCAAGATACAACTCACACATCTCGGTTTCAAGAATATAAGATATTACCGTCTCACCAATCACTCGTGATAAAATCTATGAATCGATCCAAGTGAGTGTGGGTTTAATCCAATACTCTAATGAGTCTAATCTTATAGCAGCACTCATGAACTCTGCAACAAACTTGTGCTATGTGTAAACACTTTAAACAATCTACAGACGGATTCATGACAGTCTCCTTTCATACCTACTTCCAAAATACGAGCGACTGTGGAGGGTTTGAATAATCTTATTATTCTGGAAGTCAAAACATGCAAAGTGAAACAAAAGAATAATCGAACCCAATATGGCCCCAATTTTTTGAGTATAAATAAAACTCCTTTTATTTAATCACTATATTGATTACACATTATTCATTGTATAATGTTTCGGGTAATCAACATATTACTTGAATTATAGCAACAATTTTCCCAAGCTCTTAGCATGCACACTATGTTTACCTATGGTCCTTACTTTGTGAAATAGTATAATTGAATAACATTTTTAAACACACTCATTTTGCTAAGCCTGTCCTAAGAATGAGTCAGGTAGGACCTTTCAGTCAAGTGCCTTGCCTTCCTTGCCTATTCATTTAGTCCAACAATTGAAATCCCAATCCTTACCACAAGTGTGAGAATACCAAATTCTTGCCACTTATAAAATATGTTAGATTTTAACATTTTATGCAACGATTCTTTCGTAATGTCATAGCGCAAAAGTCACAAAGACTTTTCCAATGAAATTACAAAGTCATCTATTAGATATTGTTGCAAGACAATTTCATAAACATGAAGTCTCACATTCAAAGTACATTCCTTTGAACATCCTTCTTGCATAAAAGTTACTAATCTACATAGAGATTTTTAAAGTTCAACTCCCAATATGGAAACAATTCCATATTTACCATATGACAACTCATTATTAATAGAATCATATCTAATAATAATAATGTCAGTATGGTCCTTCCATTACTTTACTTCCAACTGTTCATAAGCGACCAATCCTTAGCAAACCTTAGATTCTCCTCTTGACAGTTGATTAATTACATTTAGTCATATCTGGTTCCAATCCTTTTTCCCTCTTAATACCCTAGGCATTTGGAAAATTTTAGAACACGCGAATATTATAGCATATGCAATCGATCCTATGCCCGAAGCATATGGGATACAATTCATAATGTCTTACATAAAGACGTGATACTTGGCCAGTCTTTTGCCACAATATCTCTATTTGCCATGTTCTCACAATTCGAACTATGAAGAGGGATGTCGTAATCATAATCAAATTTGAGAACACAATCTTAATTTTATATGACTAAATTAGATAAAAAAAAAATCAATCCAAGATTTTAGAACTGAAATGATGTATAAAATTCTCTCTCCCATAATTATAGCAAAACAACTTTTCAACCCTTGCGACTTTGCGAATTGAACCTTTTGTTTTCTATAGTTAATATTTCTATCTCGCAATACTTACCATAATTATCATGCTCCCACTCACATGATAATTATATCTTTTCCAGGCATAACACTTATGCTCCCACTAGCTTTAACACATATTCATAAATTAGTTGGACATCTAGAAACCAATACTTATTGAATTTATTTACAAAAGTTCAGATTTCTGAAACCGAGACGCTTCGATAAGCCTTTATCTAATCTTCTCGAACTCATACACCTTTCCTTAGATAACCTATATGTGTGTTTAAACAATTTTAGAACTTATAACAATAAGTCTAAAATGTTCAAACCCATTTTCCATTTCCCACAATTCAAACGATGAAGATGGATGCCATAATCATAATCGAATTTGAGAAATGCAAATTACATAATGCTAGCTTCAAAATCTCTCTTAGTGAAAGCGTTTATTCACAATCATTTTCATGAAGGAGAGAAACCTTATGACACTCAGATTTTGTGGTGTATTTGTTCCTATCCATGCCAATTTATCATAACCATAATCATAAGAAAATAATTATGACAAATCGAAACTCTTGTGGATCAAACTTGTTCGTTCTTAATTTCTTGCCATCAAGGGTCCTACCATTTCTTCCAAGTTATTGAGCAGCTCACCCTTACCTTTCAATGTACTTTCCATGCATAGAGACAAGAATATGTCAACACGATAGGTTACAAACCTCAAGTCGTGTGCTAGTAATTAACAACACTTTACTCTCAATTAGTTCTTGAAACATTTCAAGATCTTTAGAATCCCATTGAACTCTTGACATATTAAATTCTCTTATCAAGAAACATTTCTTGACAAAACAAATATTCAAGAGTTAGTGTGTGTATATATCAAGACAAAACCTACACACAATTTTGTACTAGTTGGTCTTTGTCTTATTCAAGACATCACAACTTACCAAAATGTGCAAGTGTAAGAACATTGCTACTTAAGATTATGTCACTCAAGTCACAATCTTGGAGTATGACTCTAAGACTTGATTTTGAAACGAAGTACGATACATCTTATTGACTTAACCACTACAATAATTCTTGATTCCTCTTCTTAGCCAAACTAGTGCACTAAGGTTTCCTTAGAGGATGAATTGTAATATGGTTCCTACGATTACCAAGACGATCATAAAACATGATACAAAGGTACTCTCCCTTCTTCTTAGATTGGAGAAACTTTTTATCTTTCTTCCTTCATTGATTCTACTTATTCGTTCTACCATTCATTGAAACTTTTCAATGATTTAAAATTACACTTAATCTTGTAAGTATAACCACATTTACTAGACTTTTAGTAAATCATGACGAATAATGTTATTTTTATTTATGGTGGACTTGACCAATGCACAACATTGTGAACTCGATCTCCTAGTCCTTCACTTGACTCTTTGTCAAGCAATTAGCCTTAAATTTTCTAAGTACCATGATTTCCATACATCACATGATTCAAATCATATGATTCAAATCATATGATTCCAAGCTTCTGTCCAATTGAAACTTTGGTGATAGGAATCTTTCCTTACTTAGAAAATTATGACATTACCATCTCATACATTTAATATTGCTTATAATGGAAACACACAGACATCCATTTTCACAATTTCCATTGCAAGGAAATATAAATAAGACAAAATCAAAATTTATTTTATTGCGGAAAAATATATCCTTACAATGCAAATGAAAACTATGTTATTACATATTCCTAAGCAATTTATCATAACTCTAACCAACAGCTCAAAAATCCGATCATCGAATCCATGCAATCGTAATCTATCTATTCGCGATCAGACTCAGCTCGCTCCTTCCTTTAAGCTTCCTTTCTTTTCTTCGATCCTTCAAAACATCAAAATGTAATATTATCATATAATGTATTAAGAATCTCCAAATAGGAACTTAATCGAGTTTGATAGTGAATTTTACCTGAAGCAGAGTCATACATCTTGACTCTCCCATCTCTTAGATTTCTCAGGTAGTTAGGCCAGCTTCGTAACCAATTCCCCCTCTTTTAGTAGTAGAAACATATGGATTCTTCTGGAATGGTACATGGGACTATCTCAGACTCATCCTTTCTCTTGCATAGAGAAAACTTTTCTGGACTTCCAATGTTATCATTGCCGATAGAAGGTTGGGACACTGATTTACCTGACAAATGTGCTTGACCAGTACGCCAAATCATTTCTGATTCATCTGCACTAAACAAATAAGTCAAATCAATAAGGGTCACGTTGTGTTCCATCATATAGTACTCTCTAACGAACTTACCATATGAATCAGGAAGTGAGCGAAGAACCAAGTTAACACCCAACTTCTCTGAGACTTCGACGCCCAACATTCCCAATCTATCAATATGAAACTTCATATCCAAGACATGAGCGCACACCGACTTTCCATCTTTGTGTCTTTTCGCCAATAGGGCTTGAGCGACCTTGAAATTTTCAAGTCTTCGAATACGTGGGCCAGGGAGAATTATTGGAGGAGGTGGAGCAAGTGAAGAATGATTTCCATTTCCAGAATCCAATCATGGAACATCATTTTCAAGTGGAAAAACTTTTCAAATGGATTCAGGAATACCATAGTTGTTAGACTTTGACATCTACAAAACAGGAGAAAATTCAAGTTAGTTGATTGAGTCCTTAATAAAACGCCCAAATGAGATATTAAGGCTAGGACCCAAAACAATATTCTACAATATGGAAGATGGATGCCCTAATCCAAATTGCAGAATATTTGAAGGTAGGTAAATGACGATTTACCAATTTCTACCATGAAAAACGAAAAAACAAGGTTATGTTTTAAATGTATTGGAAACTCCTAGATCTTTTGAGATTTTATGAACTTTTCAATGGCATGTTTAAATCTCGATATGCTCCTCGATTTGTGACTGAGATGTCGAGGATCACAAAACAGGGTGTGAATAACCATGCAAACATATATGGTGCCCCCAATGTTATAGTCATCTATTCGATGTGACGATTAACCATACACGCTCCACCGAACTATGAAAAACATCGAGTCACCCTTTGCTACCTTTTCTTAGAACCTATTTAGTGTGTCGGTTAACCACACACGCTCAACTAATGTCTTAGCAAGGGTACAAAGTATAATTTCATGGAATTTCATCAAATTCACTTTTGCCTAAAGTAACTAAGATTGAGAATTTTTTTTCATAAAACATTTAGTTACTTTAACATTCATTATACTTTTAATGAGGAGAAGGTTTTCCCTATCCTACCCGTTCGGCTAACAACCATCCACCAATCAAACGGACATTTTATAGGCCATAACCTTATACCCCCTTATAGATCAGCTTCGTGAATGAGGTCTACTAACGGTAAGACTAGTTGTTTAAGTTATACATATATAATATTAGACTTTTAATTTTATATATAGTATAAGGGTGTATTTTACACTTTTTAAAATACTAGGTGGTTTAATTTTATAATTTACACTTTTAATTTAATTAAATATAAACCATATCTCTATGGATTTATTAACTCTCTTTTAATTATACATTTAATTAATTTAATAAAACCATAAGGGTGTAATTTGAACTTTTCAAAGATAAGGGTTTAGAATTTAAATATTTTAAAATTAAACTTTTAATCAAAATTTTAAATTCCAAAACTTGAGGACAAGTTTTGAAACTTTTCAAAACTATCTAGATCAAATTACAAATAATTCCATTAATGAAATAATTGGTTATTATCTAAATTTGATATAATTCAATTTCTTGCAAGATAATTCAAATCAAATAATTCAAATAATTAGGGTTTATCAAATAAGGCAATAATTATCTAATTAAATGACAATTATCTCTAATTTTGACAAGGATAATCATAACAAATTAATAAAATTTGGATTTTATCAATCAAAAACAATTTTGGTAATTATCCAAGCTCAAAATATGTCAAAATCCCGAGTTTTCTATCATCTGCCCCGACACCACCACGTGGTGATTTTACCACCTCGTGATGGACCACCACCTCGTGGTGATTTTCATCACCTTGTGGTGATCAGTCAGAAACAAAAAACGAAATTTTTTCTGCTTTGAAAACATAACTTTTGCATCTAATACATTAGAAAACCACCCTAAGCTCTAATACCACTGATGGGTTATGAGCACTACATCGATCCTATGGTTTACATGAAAACTCTAAAACGTTGGATCTAGGTTTATCTAATTGTACATCCAAGTTATCCAAAGCTCATAAACCCTAGATCTAATATACTATAATCGAAATTAGGGTTTAGATATTACATTTGATTGTTATGTAGCAATAGCAATCTATTCCTTCTTGTAATTGACTACTGAAAGCTTAGTGCCACACCTCTAATGGATTACAAACACCAAGAGCAAGAGGATGACTTAGGATAGGAGAATGAGGCACCAAAAACGTCCAAGAAACTCCAAGGAATGCTTAGCCAGGTTTTTGGGTGCCCTCTGAGTCTTTATATAGTGAGGCTATTAGGGTTTTGAACTACGAAACCCTAATCTGACTGCTTAGGCCCTACGCAGCCTATGGATTCCCTCCTTAGAGGCCTTGGACGAATTCTCATGTGTTTTCCCATAGATTCCATCCACTCCAACCTCTATGGAGTCCATTAGCCCAATATCTAACTATCACACAATTGACAGTTCTAGCCCCCTTTATTTAATTAATGTCTTTTAGCCACAAAATTAATTCTTATTATTTCTTGACTAATATTAATTAAATAATATGATTTCTATTTTAATATATATATATATATATATATATATATATATATATATATATATAATATATTAATAAATCATAATCAATCTTTTTCTCCACAATTCATCCTACAAGTTGCTATGGTGATGGCAACCCAAAAGGAGCATTCTCATATTCGGGTCAACTGCATACCAAATAGTTAAGCACTTAGACACTAATCCAACAGTTTAACATGCATGGACCATCATATTGGTTTAGCCCATCCTAATCAACCATGGATCATTGACCCATACTATAAGAATCATTGATTTACTCAATCAGTCCCCGTATATTTAATCAGTCTCTTTTGATCACTAAATTAATTCCAAATTAATTCTTGATCAATACTAATTAAATAATATGATTTCTCAATTAATATATTATACTTATAATATATTAATAAATCACAAATAACCTTTTTCTCAAAAGTTCATCCTATCAAATTGCTCCGATGAAGGCAACCCAAAAGGACCATGCTACTATTGGGTCAAGTACATATCAATTATAGTTATGGACTTAGACACCTAATACAGTAGTTATAGTTATAGTTATCTCCTCGAAATTCGATTTGACAAGAGATTTCTTCTTAGATGAAACATCACCCTCTAGTGTTTCAGGAACTTCTTCTTCTTCCATTGAGTTGTCCTGAAGTACAAATTTTTCTCTTCATCGTCTTCTTTGAAATAAGTTTTGCAACATGCTCAACCCTTCGCTTCTTAGAGGATGGAGAAACTGGTACAGGGACTTCGCGAATGATAAGACCTTTCCGAGTGACATGTGGCTTTCAAACCATTGAAGGAGAAAATCTTGATGTTCTTTCAGGAGAAGTTCGTGAGCGATGAGCAATATTTTTAAGACACTTAAACACACCAATTTTCGAAGGAACTATTTCCTTTGTAGGCTCAACCATTTTAGTCTCAATAGCTCGTTTGATTTCTTCGAAACTTTGACCGCCTCTCCAGCGTTTTTTTTGTGACTTAGTTACTTTTGCCTCTTGAACAGGTTTCTCAGGAGTAGTTTCATCAACCTTCTTTGGCTTTCGAGATTTTTTCGAAGGACCTTCACCAGACCTTGGTAGTAAGGCACCAGATTCTTCATTAGGGCTAATAGTTTGTAAATACGCCATCAACACCGGATTTGATGGATCATCCTTTTTGAGCATTCCTTTATTACTATAAAAAGGGTTAATTATTTTAATAAACATAACCACACTTAAATAACATACAAAATTTAGAGAGAAAACAAAGATAAAGAAGTAATAGATCAACAAGGTTTAAAGTTTTTGAAGTGCAGATTTCAAAAAGAAAGAGTTAAATGTTGAAGTATCTATCTATATCATACATACTTATAATGTTAGCATTTTTTCTTGAATCTCATGCATTTGAAACCCCATTTTTTTGAACTTCCTCAAACCACATTCATTTGAAACCCCCTTTATTAACTAATGCAACTCAAAAGTTTTATAACTTATATTATGTTTAATTAGCGTTTAGTGAAAAGTTTACTATAAAAGCCCAATCTTTTGGGAATACATGCATACAAATCATATACAAATTTCAGAAAGAAAACAAACTTAAAGGTTTTTGTCTTGGGTTGAGGTCTTAAGACCTTTTGGAGATATGTTATTATATTAGAGCTTTTAATTTGTAACTTTGTTATACTAATTCGTTTTTATATTTTCTTCGTTTTTGGATTATTGTAATACAGTTGTTGTATATCGTGGTTTAATCGTTAATATATTGATCATATGTTATATAGGGTGATGTCGAAAATATTTAATTAAATATTTTAAATATGTTTTCTTTGTTTTGTAATTGTACCATTTTAAAAAGATAATTAATTAAAACTCATACATATGTTATACTCTTCATCTCTCTCTCTCTCTCTCTCTATATATATATATATATATATATATATATATATATATATATATATATATATATATATATATTATAATAGAGGTCAAAACACTTCAACCAAAATTCATTTAAAATCTAATATTTCAGATGTTTTTTTAATAATGATTGTAAAAATTTCAACATGTGTTACTTAATTGATTGATTAATAAAAATATAAATGTTTTGAAACTCTTAACTCTTAAACTTATATTATTTAATTTGTTAGTTAACTAAAATATTTTTCCTACATAAAGATAATATTTTTATGTTTGGTTACCCATATTTGTTTACGTAATTAGAAAACAAGGTGTACATAGAATGACTACTTCAATTTCATATAGAAATCGATACCACTAGAGAGGTATGTTGTCTTTAATCAGTGGTAGGAGATCCACATACCCTTTTTAATTATTTATAATAATGCTTAGTAATATCTATTTTATATTCCTATTCACCTTAATTTTTTAGGTACATATTAAGGAAGATGATTCTCGGCGCACCAACATAAAGTCAAATGTACGCCTTGCAAAATATGGAATTAAAATTAATTATCATATTTAATAATTGACTAGTTTTAAAACTCTTGATGACATTTATGTATAATGATATATTTTTTAGGTACATATTAAGGAAGATGATTCTCGGCGCACCAACATAAAGTCAAATGTACGCCTTGCAAAATATGGAATTAAAATTAATTATTATATTTACTAATTGACTAATTTTAAAACTCTTGATGACATTTATGTATAATGATATATTTTGTATGACTTTATTCTTAATTTCAATGTTTAATATATGAAAAATTCATATATGAAACCTTGGATGTTTTTGTGTAATATAAATAGTGTAATACAAAGTTTATTAGTTCAATATTGTTTATTAATAGCTCATTCAAAACAAATTATTTCTTATTTTATCCAAAAAAATATGATTGCACATAAAAAAAAGTAGATTATATGAATGTTATACAAAAACTTATAATATATATTGGATATTATAAAAGTAAAAGTAAAGTTTATAAGGTATGAAATATATTAGATAGTATCAAAATATATGTTGATGGATTTTTATGCGATTTGGTAATTCGGTTAATGCCCAAAACATGACTAAAAACGTAAATTTCAACATATTTCTATTTTTTCCCATAATTATTTTAACCATTTAAATGCATTCTTATGCAAAACGCGAGGTACGCCTAATCATACATACTTATAAAGCTCGTATTTTTTCTTGAATCTCATGCATTTGAAAGTCTCATTCTTTTTTCCTTTCACCACATTCATTTGAAACTCCCATAACTTTTCAATTTCTTTATTATAATAATTATAATTTGGTAGTTAGGTTAAATAAATATGAAATCTAAAGTGTATTCATATATAAACTAAATTTCAATATTAAAATAATATCTTTAATTCTACTTATAAAATTATGTTTTTTTAACTTTTAACATATTATACTTAATTTATCAGTTTTAATATATTGTTGAATGTAAACCATTATCATTTTAAAGGTATAATTTTTGAACAATTTGTATAAAATACTTAAATTATTAATTAAAATAAAATATTATAGGCTCAACTTAAATATAAATTTTATTTAACTTAAACAAACCAAAGATTATTTTATAAATAGTTAAAAGTGATAAATTGTAGTGTCTTTCTAATAATGATTGTAAGTTGGTTAATAAGATTAAATAAATATCAAACCTAAAGTATCATCATAAATAGACTAAATTTTAATTTTAAAATAATATCTTTACTTCTATTTATAAAGTTATGTCTTTAAATTTTAACATATTATACTTAATTTATTACATTTAAAATGTTGTTGCATGTAAACCATTATCAGTTTAAAGCTACAATTTTTGAACAATTTGGACAAAATACTTAAATTGTTAATTTAAATATAATATTATAGTGTCAACTTAAATATAAATTTCAGTTGGACTAAAAAACCAAATAATATTTTGTAAATAGTTAAAAGTGATAAATTATAGTGATAAATGCAAAAAACTAAATTCTAATATCAGTTTAACTAAAATATTTCCTAAATATATTTATATAATCGTTATAAATTTTCAAATAAGTAGCTTAAAATAACTTATAATAACAATAGTTAAAAACAACTCTAAATAAATGATTATATTGTTACCTTTAAAATCAAAAAATAATGTTTGATGTTTTAAATAATTATAATGATAGAAATTAAAACATTAAGCAAATATATTTTTAAAAAATTAGTTAAAAATAACAACTATAAATAATATTAAACCATATATAATATTTAATTTTATTGATGTGTAACTCGCGAGTAGAAGTCATTCAAACGATTAGGATTATGACGTTATAATAGATTTATATATTATCATATAATTCAAAATAGTCAATATATTATATCAAATTAACATCCGAATTATTATTTCAAATTTAACAACAATGTTAGTGTTATATTTTAAAATATATATATTTGTAAAGACTTCAACTATATAGGTGTTTCTGCGCATTATAATGTCAACTCAAATATAAATTTCAGTTCCATTTAAAAAAACTAAAAAATATTTTGTAAATAGTTAAAAGTGATAAATTGTCGTGATAAAAGCAAAAACTAAATTGTAATTTAAATTTAACTAAAATATTTCTTAAATATATTTTTATAATCGTTAAAAGTTTCTAAATAAGTAGCTTAAAATAACCTACAATAACAATAGTTTAAAACAACTCTATATAAATGATTATATTGTTAGCTTTAAAATAAAAAAACAATGTTTGATGTTTTAAATAATTATAATGATAGAAATTAAAACATTAAGCAAATAAATTTTAACAAATTAATTAACAATAAAAACAACTATAAATAACATGAAATCATATATTATATTTAATTTTATTCATGTGTAACTCGCGGGTAGAAGCCATTCAAACGATTGAGATTATAAAGTTATAATAAATGTATATATATATATATATATATATATATATATATATATATATATATATATATATATTATCATATAATTCAAAATAATTAATATATCATATCAATTTAGTATATACAAATTATTATATCAAATTTAACAACAACGTTATTGATATATTCAAAAAATCATATATTTGTAAAGACTTCAACTATATAGGTGTTTCTGCGCAACGTGCGGACATTCGTCTAGTATATTATAAAGAAGCATTTTTCCTTGATTCTTATGCATTAAAAACCCCTAATTTAATTTCCTTGATTCTTATGCATTTAAAACCCCTAATTTAATTAATACCACTCAAAAGACTTTATAATAATGATTATTAATTGGTTCTTTAATATAAAAATAACATGAACAACATCAAATATAATAAGACCAAGTATATATACTGTGAATAATAGGAACATCTTTGTCATATTTTGCAATGATTAAAGACCTTTAAAAAAGGAAAAAAGACTTTTATGTGTGTATTGCTTTTCATATAAATTTCAATAATATCTTTGTTTTTACCAATTGTTCAGTGTGTGGTTACTTCCGGTATGTCACATGTTATATTCGGGGTAGAAACTTTTGCATAAAGGTGCACCTAATTCCATTCACGACATGCACTAAATTAATATTTGACGTATGCATACACAAACAAATCTTGCAGATCATTTTAAATTCTTTGAATAGATTCGGTTTTCATCATCACTCATTCAACAATGGAAATTATCTATATCTTCACTATTTGACACTTCCATATGTATCCATGCTTGTAAGAATTTTTATTTTTCTTAAGATTTTTTTTTAAAACCATTTTAATATTTAAGAATATAAAAAAAATGAAAAACAGTGAAATATTCATCATTGGCATCACAATGTGGATTTATTGAACCCTAGAAGATACTGGAAAATTTGAAGTCATATTAGCAAATGTATTGCTACATATAAATTGTTTTACATGTCAATTGATCTTAGTTTCCATTAAAGTCATGATTTTCTATTTGATCATATAAAATATCATATGTGAACTAAATGCAGGTCATGCATATTTTAATGTTGTACTGGTACAACTAATACCAATGAGTTGCCATGATCCTTTTCAAGTCATGAGAAGGTAATCATTTTAACATTCATTTTTTGTATCTATACATTTAGTCTTAACCAAGAATTTTTGTGGCATAATAGAAATTAGATGTTGGTATCCAGACTATGCATATATGGTTTTAGTTTGCCGATGTTGGAATATGAAAATTAATATGATGCATTGATATGCATTTAACAAATAATAAGTACAGCATATTATTTACTTAGTCGATATTAATGGATATAAATGTCACTTTGTGCATTTGCAGTTGCGTAATCTAGATTGAAGCAAAGTAGTATATGTGTGTGGTGATAAACAAACATAGGTTTCATAGTATTTGTTGAATGTTTTGGCTTTCATAGAAAACAACCCATTAAATACAAAAAAACAACATTAATATATTTCTAAAAATGAAAACATTGTATTTTTAATAACATGTAATATTAAGGTAAAATATGAAAGGTGTTAATAAAAATCAATAAATATATAAATTATAATATTTATTTGTCAAAATTTTAAGTATGTAATTTTACGTTGCGCAACGCACGGCTATTCATCTAGTTTACCTATAAAAGAGTCATTTTTTACTTGCACCACATGTATTTGAAACATTCATGACTTTTCAATTTTTTTCTAATAATTATTATAAATTGTTTAATAATGTTAATTTAATGCAAAAACTACATTCGAATCATAAATTAACTAAACTACAGTATTAAAATATCATATTTTACTTCTATTTATAAAAATATGATTTTAACTTGTTCATATATTAGTGTTAACTTATTAGTTTAGATATGTTGTCGTTTATGAGCAATTGTCATTTTAAAGTTGCAACTTATGTATAATTTATGATTTTATACAAAATGGCTAAATTATTATTTTAAATATAATGTTAAACGATTAACCTAAATCAAAATGTCAGTTAAACTTGAAAAAAATCGAGAGACTATTTTATAAATAGTTAAAAGTTATAAATTCTAGTGTTAACATAAATTGTAATCCTAAATTAATAAAAAAAATCCATGAAAGTATATTCAAATAAGTACCTTAATAATAGCTTACAATAAGAATATTTAAAGTAATATTATATAAAAAAAATTATAATGTTATCTTTAAAAATAAAAACAGTGTTTGTTGTTTTAAATAATTACAATCAAAGAAACTAACAAAATTCATCAAATAAAATTAAAAAAAGCTAAATTTTGAAACCAAATTAAAATAATTAAGAGTTTCCAAATAAGTTATTTTAAATAACTTACAACAACAATCATTAAAAGTAACATTATATACAAAAATTATATTGTTACCTTTAAAAACAAAATAACAATGTTTGATGTTTTAAATAATTACAATGATAGAAATTAAAATCTTAAGCAAATAAACTTTTTAAAATTAGTTAATCATAACAACAACAATAAATATCATTAAACCATATATTATATTTAATTTTATTGAGTAACACGCAGGTAGAGGTCATTGAGACAATTGAGATTATATAATTTTAAAAGATGTCTATATTATCATATAATTCAAAACAAACAATGTTTATACTAACTTATTATAAGATTTATTATATAAAACGTCATCGATAGATTTAAAAACCATATATTTGTAAATATTTCAAATATATTTTTGTATTATGTGCAATGAGTAAGTATTTGCCTAGTTTTATACTATAAAGAAGGCTATTTAAACTGATGTGGTAAAGATAAATTGTTATCTAAATTATATTGATTTGGAACCTATGTCATTTCACATTCCCTATGTCATTGCTCTAACATCGCAAAATTTATGACCAAAAATTTTATTTTAAATTAAACAAATATAAAACCATTTGTCTAAAAACCTCATAGTAATAATACATATCAAAACCAATGTATCCATAGTCAAAACATGTCATGACAAAATAATATCATAGTATAAACCCCATAGATCTCATGCGCGGAAATCCTAGTATAATGAGCTGTAGTCATGCCGGCTCCTTTCCCTTCGAAGAGGAAGTACCTAAAACCAAAACTGAAGACCGTAAGCACAAAGCTTAGTGAGTTCCACCATCATACCACATATCATACAATAACATACTGCCAGGCATATCTGGGTGCCCAACCTACCCTGTTGAGCATATATGGGTGCTCAACCTACCCTTGTCAGGCATATTGGGGTGCCCGACCTACCCCTGTCAAGAATATTTGGGTGCTCGACCTACCCTCCGGTTTATTTCAACCGGCTACAGGGACTATTCCACCCCTACCCCTACCACATACTAAAATAGCATAACATACTGTCAGACATATTTGGGTGCCCGACCTACACATATAGCATAACAAATAGCGGCATACCAGACAGTTATCACAAAGACAATCATTTCTACTATAATTAACTACTAGTAGGCCGAACCCATGCTCTCAAAATCGGCCCCTCTTAGACTCCTACACATAAAAATTTCCTTTAATTATCCTTCTGTATTCATAACCCATTACGGGTCAAATTTACCCGCTAGTAGTCCTTCTTAATGGGTTTAGCTCAAACCCAAGCTCTTTAAGACTTAGATCTTGGTCCAAAAGCCATAATACCCCAAACCAAAGAATGAAAACTAAGATCTAGGCCCTAGACACCATATGAACATGTACAGTCTCAGATTTTCCCTTCATGCATGGCCTTTTGGCACTTAAAAGACCAAAATGACACCGTAAAGCTTGCACGGGGGATTCTATGGCCATAAAGTTTGCACCTTTATGCCATGAAACCCCTTCTAGACCCCAGATCTGAAAGGTAAATCACTTTGGACATCCCTTTCCCAAGGACCAAGCTACTTGGACCAAAAACTCAGCAAAAGTGGAGATGAAGAGATCTAAGCACACAATGGACAAGTTAGGATCCTTTTACCTCTATTGAACCGGAAATAGAGCTTAACTTCGGGATCTACTCTCCTCCTTCATGTCCTTGCTCTTTCTTCAAGGATCATCTTCTTTAACTTCACAAAGAACAAACAAAAATGACTCAAAAACACTCAAAAGTGGATTAGGGTTTCGTGGCTAGTGTTTGGGGTGATAGAGGCTGCAAAGGAGGCCAACCTTTGGAGATTAGGGTGCTTAAATATGTGACATCCCCAAATTTCATGGCAATAAAAGACCGATTTGTTTATGCTTTGTTTTAAAATCGGAATAATCTTTTAAAGAAAACAACTGCGGAATTTGTTCCCAAACAAAATATGATAAAACTTTATTAAAGCATTTCTCAAAGAGAATGTATTTTTCATTAAATAATAAAACATTGAGATGTCATGTTCCGATACAAACCAAAAAGCATAAATAGTACAATTTAACCTTACAACAATTATTTACAACTACTAGTCTATAATCCAAAATCTTTCGTCAAGTCAACCAACTTATACTCTTGAGCCATTACCTGTAATACAAAGAAAAATGAATGGGTCAGGCTTGGGAGCCTGGTGAGCATATAGGGTTTTCAACCCACAATAATATAATTATTATATTTAATAATCAATCAATCAAAATTACTCATCCCCATTATCTCCTTTATTTCTTAAGGATTTATCCTAAGAATTAACTATCCTTTATTCATTTATTCCTAAGGATTCACCTAAGGAATTGACACAAAGTCCACCACTGCCAAGGTCATCAAATTACAACCGGTAAACACTTAGTTCAACACACTTAACGAACACCCAGTTCTAACACTCCTAGTGAACCCTTAATTCAAAACATCTAGTGAATACATAGTTTTAAAACACTTAGTGAACACAATCAGTTCAACAACACCAAGTGAACACATCTAGTTCAAAAATACTTAATGAACACATTGAGTTCAAAAATACCAAGTGAACGCATAGAGTTCAAAAATACGTAATGAGCACGTTGAGTTCAAACACCCAGTGAACACATAGAGTTCAAAAATACCTAGCGAATACATAGAGTTCAAATACACCAAGTGGACACATAGAGTTCAAAAACACCAACCGAACACGTTGAGTTCAAAAACACTTATTATTTCGTCTCATATCAACTATTTCATCTACCCATGTTCCACCCAACATATTTGTAGATGCAAAAAATCTTTTAAAACCTGTATAGAACATTAATTCAACATCCATCTCAAGTAAAAAAAAATGTATAAACACATAGAACATGCTTCATAGAAAATACTTCATATCTATGTGTTAGAAGAAAGTAACTACACACTCACTTGATAATACGATGATCGGACAACACTACGACTCTAAATGTAGTATTCTTCGGTGAAACCGGGTTATCTTCACACACCGGGCTTCTCATGGGCAGAGCTTTATCTCGAAAGTCTTTTCTCCTTGGAAATCTTCGGGGCTTTGGGACTCGCTTAGGGTGTTGGGATGATATCGGGGCTTCAGGGGTACTTTAATAGGGCTAGAGAGGGTATCGGGAGTGAGAGAAGGGGAAATTAGCAACCATGACCGACTGCCCTTCAACTTCTATGTACAGGGCTGAGATTTGATGCTTAGGTCGTGAGCTCGATATTTCATGGCGTTAGTCATCGGGCCACTTGCTCTGGAATACGTCCATTACCTACTCACATCGTGAACATTGTGCTCACGTCATGAGCTCTGACACAGGTGGAAGTTCGTGCCCCCAACTTCAGAAACTCATATCATTCGCATACGAACTCCGTTTTCGACATTCTTTATATGCACGTATAGGTGAGATTATGCTCTACAATTCTCGTTTAGACTCCGTCGGCTAATTTTGACTTTAACTTTCATTATTTATGTCACGCAGTTTTGTACCAGTTCTGCCACGAAACTTCGACATGTCATAAGTTCTTCGTTATAACTCGAATTTCGGCATTCTTTATATATATAAAATTCTTGCCACGACCACTACAACCTAGTTAAGATTATTCATTCTAACTAATCTTTTATCAAAAAGTCACTTTTGATGCTTATCATCTCTAAATTGACTAGCCCTGATCTATGGATGTTACAATTATCTCCCCCTTAGGATGATTATGTCCCGGAATCATCAACGAAAATAGGACTTGTATAATGATTCCATATGTTAAATTTTCATCCTAGGCAATAATCGTAACTTTTATGTTTCCTCGAATGAATATCTAACTCTTGGACTTCTTGACCGCAGGCGATGCTCAATCTTGCATCCACTCTTTGTACTATGTTGGACTCTCAATCGTAACCTATGAGTTACAAAATAAATCCTTATTGAGGACTCCTTCTTCTTCATAAGATAAGTACATTCCCTTATCTATTGTAACAGATCGATGGGTCATCCTCTAATGATCTATCATCGTATGTTGCAACACTTAGACTCAAGTCTCTTAGAGTCAAATTCCAGAATGGAATATACCTTCCTTCATATTCTAATGTGATATAATCACATTTTAGCATGTAGAATTTCTAGCTACAAGCTTCTTTAACAAAGAGCACGATGCTATTGATCGCATTGACTTCAATCTTCCGACTTAAGTCAGATGTTACATCGAACTTGGTTCTATGAACCACGTAACAAACTCATCGTAGTCGAACTCAATTTGATATGACCACTAGGGTCAAAATATCAATCATCTTCTTAGTCATTACTGAAACAATGGTAATGACATACTTGAATAAAAACATAATCAATCACTAGCTTCTTGGTAACCTTGTGACTTTCCCTGATCCAAGTATGAGTCTTGTGCTTCCAGTAGTATAAATCTCTACTACTATTCACACTTACTCATACTTGTCCCAAGTATTGTCTCATAGTCCGCAAGTCCTAAGATCACCAAACAATTTAACACATACGAATGTGTCCAATTAATCATAAAAAAATTTCCTAGACTCTACTAGGACTTCTTCCATGCATATCTTTTATCTTCAATCATGCTTCAACTCAATTGGTGATGGAAATTCCAGATTATGGGACAACTTCAAGAATTTCACCAATCGTTCCATCATCCTGCACCTACCAGTCGAAGGTGTACTTCAGACGTACCATACTCCTCTAAACGTTCTGTTATTTCATCAGATATAAACCAAAGGCAAGATACCACCATAGATATCTTCGTATAGGTGTCATTCAATACATCATATAACAAAACCAGGGTTTATATTATTTCTTGAAACTATTACACAGAGGTTCAAGTTCACCCTATACTATGCCTCTAATAGGCTACACTTCCTGATAAAGGCTATATCCTGATATGAAGTCTTCATTCTTGAATCCTCACGTTGTTTTCTACTTCATTGAGGATCATGTGGAATGCCTTTTGCTTTGCTAGTTCATTCTTCTTTGGGTAATCTCTAGAAGAATCCCCTTCTTTGTTACATCCGTAGCATACCTTCTTGTCGGATGTGCACTTGTTGGCGTAATGACCTTTCATTCCACATTTGTAGCGAGTCACCTCTTTTTCGCATCTCTCATAATGTTTCAGTGGTACAATTGGCTTTGTAGCTTCTTCCCTCTTTGGGAAGTTCTACTTGAAGTGCCCTTCTTCATTACATTCGTAACATACCCTTTCATTGAATGTACATTCATTGGCGTAATGCCCATGCTTTCCATACTTAAAACATGTCTGCTCCTCACCACTTTTCCTAGAGTTTTTCTTTTGGCATTTCCTACACCATTTTTCTTTACCTCCTCTTTTTCTAGACTTCGAGAACATTTTGCTCTTGTTAGACCTTCAAGACCCCTCAAATTTCCTCTTCTTTCCAACTTCAACCTTGTTGGCGATACTAACGTTGATCACTTCTTCGACTGACTTAGCAACACTGATAGTTATCTCATGAGTAGGTGTCTGGCATACTGGCACAGTAAGTTTGTCTTTAATTTGTTGAAGTAAATGCCTTGTTTCTTCCATCTGATGATCCAACTTCATTCACACCATTGCGTATACTCCCGCCATCGTGATTGGCTCAGGTGCACCTGTTAGTTCTAGTGCACTCCCAATCATTTGTAGCTCAGACTGGGGGTTGTCGTTTCCCAATCCACTTTGTGTGTTTTCCATTTTGATCTATACACCAAATTAGGTGAATTTAGATCTCTATTTCGATAGACGTTCAAATCATCCTAATCACTCCAAAATGTTTACATGCTATTTTTAATATCGTAGTCATACACTTAGAATCCTAAACACATAAGGTTTCCAGATCAAGTCAGCAACAGACCATAGATTCAAACAAACAATTTCATATATGGCAAACATATAACATTTAACACATAAAAGCATTTTAGGCATCTTTCCTTAAATATATCAGTGCTCGTGTTTAAAATATGGTAGACACTGAGCTCACAATCATTGCTTAGCATTCTTAATTTAAGTCTAGAAATCCTACAATTTCCTAGTTCGCTTAAACTAATGCTCCGATACCAACTGTAACATCCCTAAATTTCATGGCCAAAAAAGACCGATTTGTTTATGCCTTGTTTTAAAATCGGAGTAATATTTTAAAGAAAACATTTGCATAATTTGTTCCCAAACAAAATATGATAAAACTTTATCAAAACATTTCTCAAAGAGAATGTACTTTTCATTAAATAATAAAACCTTGTGATGTTATGTTCCGATACAGACCAAAAAGCATAAATAGTACAATTTAACCTTACATCAATTATTTACAACTACTGGTCTATAATCCAAAATCTCTCGTCAAGTCAACCAACTTATACTCTTGAACCATTACCTGTAATGCAAAGAAAACTAAGTAGGTCGGGCTTGGGAACCTGGTGAGCATATAGGGTTTCGACCCACAATAATATAATTATTATATTTAATCATCAATCACTCAAAATTACCCATCTCCTTTATTTCTTAAGGATTTACCCTAAGAATCAACTATCCTTTATTCATTTATTCCTAAGGATTGACCTAAGGAATTGAAACAAAGTCCACCACTGCCAAGGTCCTCAAATTACAACCGGTGAACACTTAGTTCAACGTACTTAAAGAACACCCAGTTCTAACACTCTTAGTGAACACTTAATTCAAAACATCTGGTGAATACTTAGTTTTAAAACACTTAGTGAACACAATCAGTTCCTCAACACCAAGTGAGCACATCTAGTTCAAAAATACTTAATGAACACATTGAGTTCAAAAATACCAAGTGAACACATAGAGTTCAAAAATACGTAATGATCACGTTGAGTTCAAACACCAAGGGAACACATAGAGTTCAAAAATACCTATCGAACACATAGATTTAAAATACACCAAGTGAACACATAGAGTTCAAAAACACCTACCGAACATGTTGAGTTCAAAAACATTTATTATTTCGTCTCACATCAACTATTTCATCTACCTATGTTCTACCCAACATATTTGTAGATGCAAACACATATACAGTTAAAATATTTTAAAACATGTACAGAACATTAATTCAACATCCATCTCAATAAAACAAACAATGTATAAACACATAGCATGTGCTTCATAGCAAATAATTCATATCTATGTGTTAGAAGAAAGTAACTACACACTCACTTCATAATACGATGATCGGACAACACTACGTCTATAAATGTAGTATTCTTTGGTGAAACCGAGTTATCTTCACACACCGGGATTCTCGTGGGTAGAGCTTCAGCTTGAAACTCTTTTCTCCTTGGAAATCTTCGGGGCTTAGGGACTCGCTTCGAGTGTCGTGGTGATACCGGGGAAATTAGCAACCATGGCCGGCTGTCCTTCAACTTCTATTTATAGGGCTGAGATTCGATGCTCACGTCTTGAGCTCGATATGTCATGGCGTTTGTCATCGGACCACTTGCTCTGGAAGACATCCATCACCTGCTCACGTCGTGAACGTTGTGCTTACGTCGTGAGCTCTGACACAGGTGGAAGTTCGTGCCGCAAACTTCATAAATTCATATCATTCGCATACGAACTCCGTTTTCGACGTTCTTTATATGCATGTATAGGTGAGATTATGCTCTACAATTCTCGTTTAGACTCCGTCGGCTAATTTTGACTTTAACTTTTATTATATTATTTTTAGTAGGCCGGGATAGGAAAACTCCGTTAGGAATTCACAACTCCTTCATCTGATGTCCGTTTTCGTCTGTTTTTTTACCGTTGCATTACCATCGACGACATCTTCGATTTTCATTTAGATTGTTTCGTCTAGAAATCACTCGATTTCCTATTTGAACTTTGGGATGCATACCGCCAAGTCGAATCTTCAAAAAATCATAACTTCCTCATACGAAGTCAGATTTAGATGTTCTTTTTATGCACGCTCCTGGTTTAACGTATTCTATGACTTTCATTTAGATTACTAAGGCTAAATATCACTGTATTTTAAATTCATTATTTACGTCACGCAGTTTCGTAACGGTTTTGTCACTAAATTTCGACAGGTCATAACTTATTCGTTATAACTTGGATTTTGACATTCTTTATATATCCAGAATCATTTTCATGACCACTACAACCTAGTTAACATTATTCATTCTAAATAATATTTTATCAAAAAGTCACTATTAATGCTTACCGTCTCTAAATTGACTAGTCATGATCTACGAGCGTTACAAAATAGGGTGCGTGGACTATTCCACCCCTACCACTACGACTTACTAAAATAGCATAACATACTGTCAGGCATATTTGGGTGCCCGACCTACGCTACGGTTTATCTCAACCGGATCTGGGGACTAGTCCCCTTCGTACCACTATCACATAATATCATAGCATACTAGCTGTCACACCCCAAAACCAAGAACGGCGGAAACGTTCAGGGGTGGAGGACGTCATGTACAATATCACCACAATGCAAAGTAGTAAACAAGCAACAACATCATCCATTGCATTAAAAGTAATTATTTAATACATGTGTGTTCTTGAATAGTATTAAGACACCAAAATATGTAATCAAAATATAAGACGAGTCTTGTCTGCGCTTTATCTTGTCAAAACCTGGTCATCGTACCTATCTACTGGTGACCTGAGAATACAAGTTATTTTGAAAGCGAGTATCAGCATAAAGCTGGTGAATTCATAAGTATTTAAGTGTCATTATTCTGTTTTGGAAAGTTGTTATGAATGCCATGTAAATCTTTGAATGAACAATTGATATAAGTATGAAAACCCTAGAAAATCTCATATTTCCTACTAGTATAAAAGTAGTCTTCTACCAAGACTTGAATGTTTTGAAAGTAATAAAGAT